>NC_139461.1:104722500-105405714 GCF_057233095.1 Heloderma suspectum
AACACATGAGCAGAAGGAGTGTGCTAGCCCTGTCCCCTCCATTGTCGCTTTTGTCACCATGAATCCGTGGAGGGTGACTTTCTGAACAGCATAGCCTCCTGTATCTGTGGAGGCTCTCTCCATGCAGTTGAGGGCACTGATTTTCTAGCATTCCGAATCACATGGGGAACAATGATGGGGAGGGAGGCAGGGCTAGCATGCTCCCTCTCGTGAGTTTACTCTGTCAGAACTCCTGTGTTTAATCAGAACTCCTGAACAGAGCTAAGGCCACCTCTGGATTTGACAGCCACAATAAGCTGGGACTTGTAGTACTTCTTCTGCAGTTTGTCCATTGGAAACAATTCTGTATGACCCAACCTAAAGTGTACCATGATCCTATGTTGTCATGTCCCCCACAGCCCTCCTGATTTTATGTGGTACTAGTTCTTCAAAAACTCTAACACAGAAAGTTTCTATGGGGTTTGCATGGCATGATTTCTTATCACTTCCCACCATCTTCTTTACCATGCCAGTCCCCACCCCCACCCCTTATTTACCCTTGTCTCTTACTTGGTGTCTACTTGACTAACAGTTTCCCTCCATGTTCTCATGGCTACTGTAGTGAGTGTCAGTTGGCTTGGGAAGTGGAAAGGATTAATTTCCCTGGGTTTAACTGTGGCTCTGCTCGGCCGTTCATCTCATTCGAATGCTTGGGAGAAGGCTTGCTTATTTAGCTTTTGTCAACAAGCACTGAGCTGGCTGTATGTATACCCTTTGTGTACCAAAATTAGGCATTTCTGTGATAAACTTTACATGACTAATTTCTCAGACTTCACTAGTTTCCACAGTAGTGTCTTAAGGATTTCATCAGAAGCCATAAAGGGAAGGCCTGAATAAATGCCCTTTATTGGCTGGTCTTGGCTCGGAAATTTGTATAGGGCTCTTTGGGTAAACCTTGAAAATTACAAAGCTTCAACAAAAGTTTGGCAAATATACTTGACTGATATGAGGTTACTACAGTGGATTGGTTAGCACGTTATATCTGAGTGGAGAGGCAGGAGGGGAGAAATTGTTAAAGAGGCTTGGTGTTTCATTACTTTCTTTTTCCCCATCCCTCACGCCAAGAACACTTAGCAGATTCATGGTTGTGTATATTTAAGAAGAAGAGAGAGGGGAGAGAAAACCAAGGGAATCCATTAGAAATTGCTTCTGCTACCTCATTAATCTTTTACAGCAAATAATATATGCAAAACATAGGCTAGAAGACAGTCTCAAAAGAATAACATTTTTGTGAGGTTATAAAACAAATTAAAGAAATAAATTAAGTCACCAGAGCAGTGGAGACATGTGTAACACCTCTGGGCTTCTTCCATTTTGCTATTGTTCTAAAATAAGTTAAAGTGTGTGTGTGTGGGGGAGGAAGCATTCTACTGTAGTATAATATTGCTTTTAAATGATGTTGTTTTGTTTTGCTTCAGCACTGCATTTCATAACCGCCAGCCTCTCCTGCCCCCCACAGATGAAAGTTTGTAAGAGGAGGGGGAAATGATGTAATATTTA
This sequence comes from Heloderma suspectum, assembly GCF_057233095.1. Classification (NCBI taxonomy): domain Eukaryota; kingdom Metazoa; phylum Chordata; class Lepidosauria; order Squamata; family Helodermatidae; genus Heloderma; species Heloderma suspectum. The sequence goes on from NC_139461.1 coordinate 104,724,040, forward strand.
CCCTACTGGTGAGCCACAATGGATGTGCATGGTAGAAATAGCTATTAAGGCTATTACTCAATTACAGAAACATTACATTTCAATCATATACATGTCTCCCCAGAAGTAAGCCCCACTGAGTTCAATGGGACTTACACCAACGAGAGTATAGGACTGTAGCCTATGGTAATTAATCATATGAATTTGAATTGATTAATGTATTATGTCAGCATAAACTTGCACATCAATAAAACAATAGTCCTGGAAAAAGTATTCTTTGTTTTTAGATGATACATAGCAGGTAGTTTTTAAGAAAAGAAATTCACTACGGTATGAGAGAAAATAGCTCGACTGTGGATTTGTAAGTACTTACATTAAAAGCAATTCATTGCTTTAAAAAAAAACCCTGCTGCCCGAGTAATTGGGGTACCATTTTAAATTTATTAAAATATTTTAGTTAAGTAGGGAGGGGGTGCAGCTCACTGGTAGTAAAGCCCCTGCTTTGCATGAAGAAAAAGGTATCTGCAGTGGAGGCTGGTGGCTCCGATGTCAGTGGGGTGGGGAATCCCCTCAGTGGTGGGAAAGCTTTACTTTGCACCTTGGACGGCTCCTTTAGAGTTCGGACTGATTCTGCCTGAAACCTAGAGTGGATCAGACATCGGAGCCACCAGCCTCCACTGGATATCTGGCTCAGTCCTTGGCATTTCCATTGAACAGAATCAGACAGCAGCTGTTGGGGAGGCCTTTTCTGTGCCTGAGAAGCTCTGGAGAGGCTGCTCCAAATCCAAGCAGACAATACTGTGCAAGATGGACAAAGAGTTGAACCTGGTATAAGGCTCCTGAAATATTTGAATCAATTACTCAATTAAATATCGCCATTCTAATATGCATGCATAACCATTGGTGTAAACTAGGATCTCTCCAAGTTCGTCCTAAATCCATGACATGTTTCCTCAGGTATAGCTAGGGTTGTCTGTCATGGGGAAATCTGGCCCTTTGGGGGTTCAATGGATCCCAGCAACGGACCCGGCTCAGCTTGCATTAGCAAGCCCAACTGTGCGACAGCTCCCCAAACCCAGGATTTTTTACAGCCCGGGCTGTGTGTGCAAAATTGCAAGCTGATTTGCACAAAATGATGGCTGTAAAATGTCTGCATAAATTAGAACATTTATGGCTGTCATTTTGCACAAATTGTGATTCGCACAACTCTCTCCCCTGAAAATTCCATGAGTTGGCCTGACTCATCATGTGCCAACTTGTGGATGATCAAGCTGGTGAAAACCCGCCAAGCTCCACCCCCCAGCCAGATTCCCCCAACATCCCTAGGTATGGCTAAGACAAAGATGAATTAGCTGATTCTACAGAGCCTGTCCCAAAGCCAGCTTCATTAATTGGTCGCAGAGTGAGGATGGTCATATGCACGGATGATGCATTGCCAGGTTTCCAGAAGAAGAAAGGCCCCAGCAGGGCAGGGAATGGCTGGTATTGTGCTATCATCTCTGAGAAGCCAGAGTCTACTTAGCCCCACTCCTTCCCATTATTCTGGTCAATGCATTCACAAAATATGAGAGGCTGGCAGGAATGGGATTTAGAGTTGTCAGGAAAGCAGTTTTCATTTCTTCTCTTTTCATTTCAGGCCAAATGTGATCATGTTCCCGAGTACTGTACAACACGCATGTGCCTTACGTCAGTTGTAAATGGTGCATGCACATTGGAATAGACACTCTCCTTGGCAAAAGAGCCAGAATGGGGCCACCAGTCCATTCCTCACACTTCCTCCTGTGTATTTGCCAAGAAAGACCCTGAGGGCCAAACTAAATTTTCTGTTAGCTCTGCTACATGCAGCTCGATTACTTGATTGTAAGTGTGCATGGCCCCCACTGGGTCTGTGGCAAATTGGGAGAGGGGATCTGAACTCCCCCTCCTCCCATTTTCATCATGAAATTCCACCACCACCCTCGGGGTGTGTGTGTTAAAACAAACATCTGCATTGATTCCAAAGGAAAATTGATACCAGGCAGATGTATTTTGTACTTGGGTATCTCCGCAGGAGCACAAAATATCAGTTTTGCTCTTGCACCCGTGTCCTGTTTATGGGCTTCCCACAGGCATCTGGCTGGCCACTGTGAGAACAGAATGCTGGCCTTCGGTCTGATCCAGCACATTCTTCTTATGTTCTTCATTGGGAATGGGAAGCAACATAATCAGAGGGTGTGTAAAACCAAGCCAGAGACACATGGGATCCTGAAGTATGCTCCATCTGAAAGAAGGGCTGGAGTGGTGCTGGGGAGGTGACTGCTTCCCTGCCCTCTCTAAATGCAGTATCACTATAGCGACAGGGGCTGCCACAATTTGGACCCAATGTACTTATGCACTGTTGTGCATATCTATCACAGGAGGCTGGAGAAAATGGATGGGGATTCTCTACCAAACTGCACGGTGTGGACGGGGATTGCATGAACTGCCTTGCATTTGGATGTGCATTGCAATATAGCTCCATACCTAGATGTTGACCTGATCTTCATATGCAGCTCTTAGTCTAGCAAGGGAGCCAGCACACAGCTTCTGCATTCAACCGTTGTTTGCTGGGTCAGGGGGTGACTGATGACTCTTTTAAAGTGTGTGTACAGAACAAATGTCCATTGCCCTGACAGTGCTGTATAGATACTTGTGCCAAAGAACTAGCATTTCAGGTCTGTAAAAAGGGAGGTAAATTTATTTGGTGTTGGCTAATATGTGACGTGCCCGCCACATTGTGATCTCAGTAATTCTGAGGACAGAGCCAACTCTCAATTATATCCTTTTCCTTTCGATTATATTCTTTTATGGCTCTCCCCATAAGTCTTGTGCCTTTCCTATCTCTTCCATTGATACCCCGCTCTCATAAGTGGCAAGCAGTGCTCCTATCCCAACTTCATGCTAAGGACACAGCACACACGTTCTGCACTGAGCCACATGATAAATGATACTAATAGTGCCTCGCTGAACAGCGCACTTGCCCTTTGCTTGCCCGTGCATCTCCTCTGGGGTTTACTCTGACAATCCAACCCCCCCAGCAGCTTGCAACAGGAGCCCAGGCTGCCCAAGAATTTCCCAAGCCCTCGCCCATGAAGCACAATTACTGTCCATCCCCAGTGACGACAACTTTTGCCCCATGATGATACATTACAGCAGCACTGACAGCTTGAAGACCTAGTTTTACTGTGAGGCATCAAGACTATAAATGGGAGTCTTGAAACATTAAATCCCTTTCATATGTTTCTTGAGATCAGCAGCACTTAATTGTGGCCAGGAAATGAGAAATCACGCTTGATATTGAGAGGGTTTTGCTTATGGATTTCTAGGGCTGTCACCTGGTTAAAGGAACCTTAGGACACGTTTAGACAGAAAAAAGTCCTACAACTCCCAGCATTCCCCCGCTTATTTCTTATAGGTTCAAATGTATGCTCTCTTTTTCTAAATGACAGTGGGGTTTTAGATATGTCTGCTCAAAGGTAAGTCGCATTGAGTTCAATGGGGCTTACTCCCCATTAAGAGAGTATAGGATTGTGGCCTATAAGAAGCTGTGATGTCCACAAAGGTCTCCAACCAGAATAGGAGGAGTAAATACTAATAGTGTAGTTGTGATAATGCCAGAGGCATTTTTAAGAGTATGCGTACAGACATACTTATAGAGGCTCACATATAGTTAAAGTATCATACCTCATTCACCTTTGACTCTTGCAGCCCTTCCATGGGAAACTTTGACTACCTGGATGTAAAGAAAAAGTTACTTATGGCAGCTATTTAAGCATAGTGCCAATGTCAAAGCTGGTTCTAGTTGTTAGAAGTAAACCCAGAGAATACAACAAGTCACTCAGAGAGAGACCTGGAATCATGACATATTCTAACTGCACAGCTACCCAAGTCAGTTTTAATATTTAAAGAGGGCCAAAGTTAAGCAGTAACTTTTGAGGAATGCTATATTGATATTAATCCTTCCTTCCTGTGTGGATAATGTCATTATATAGTTTAGTCAGAAAGGGTGCAATCCTATGCATGTTTAGACAGAAAAAGTCCTACAGCTCGCTGGGGAATGCTGGGAGCTGTAGGACTTGCTGACTGGGACATGGTGGGAGTTGTAGGACTTTCTTCTGTCTAAACATGCATAGTCCTTAAGCAGCACTAGTCTTTGTGATTTACGGGTAGAGTGAAGAGTTCCCTGTTGCTTTTCTCTTCTTGTTTAAATAATAAAGTTATTGTCTACCTTCCTTACTGGTATGTCCTCTATGCCTTTCATGACCTATCTTCCTTCCTTCCTTCCTTCCTTCCTTCCTTCCTTCCTTCCTTCCTTCCTTCCATCCTTCCTTCCTTGTTGTGAAAATGATTGGACAATTACAATATTTCCTCTTAGCTCAAAGATTGATAAAGCAACTGCAAAGATTTATCTTAACCAAAAATGAGATTTACTTATGGTTCTCATCACACAAACATAAAGAGAGAGCAAATGTTGAGAAAGAAGAGAATAATGCACCTCTGGTTAATTAACTAGCCTCAGCAACAGAAAATTACATTTTAAAGAATATACAGGTTTGATTTTTATCTTTTTTGCTGCTCAATACAAATGTCTGCACTCTGTATAGTGCATGCTGAAGCAGAAAGCAAGGAGATGTATTTTATTTTAAAGATGGCAATTACTCTGCACCCTGCAACCGGCAATAAAAAACTGATGTAACATTAATATTACTTTACAGAAAAGTGCCATCTGACCTGAGTCAAAGAATCAGAGAAATTATAGCTGAAACCCTGTCAAGTAATATACAGCCAAGTCTGCCCCAGTGAATGGAGGATTTCTGCCTGCCCGGTTTGTGTGGTGTCAATATAAAAGTGTTAGGAAATTAAAGGAGCTAGCAATTCTTGTAGGGTAGAATCACAGAGCTGGATCAAACTTTGGAAGTTCTCTAAGGATGCACTCCTATGCATGTTTAGACAGAAAAAAGTTCTACAACTCCCAGCATGCCCCACCCAGCATGGCTGACTGGATCTTGCTGGGAATTGTCGGACTTTTTTCTGTCTAAACATGCGTCGGATTGCGCCCTGATTCACTGTTTTGCATTATCAAGATTCCACTGTGCCTAAGCCATCCCCAACAGATGGCCTAATATAATGCAAACAAGGAGGTTGCCTTTGAGGAAAGTGTGAAAGTTGCAGTGATACAAAACATGGTAGCTCACCTCTCTTCTGAAGGGGGCATGCCATGTCACTCTTCTTTTGGTACAATTGCACTTGTAGTGTGGTTGCTTCCAGGTCTGTTTTGTGCTTGGCTCCAGTCAGTAGACCTTGGGATTCTAGTAGGAAAAAAAACAGTCATTACCCTAAGCCTAAAGTAGGTCCACACCTGATCTATGTCCTGTGTACTTGATGGAGTACTTTGCCCACTGTTGGCTCCAAGTTTTTGAGTGCCCAGCCTTCGGCAAGAGACCCTCAATGGGCCCTCTCCCCCAGTTAGTCTACCTTTTCACCACCATTGTTGCCAGCTTGCTACTCATCCTCTTCTTCATCATTGCTACCACTTACTTGCTTGGCAGGCAGAACTCCAGTGAGCAAGTAGGCAGTGGCATCCATTGCACTTCCGTCCCACCACCACTGTTGTCTGGGTGAGAGCGAGAGGCAGGGAACAAGCAGGTTGCAATGGTGAAGAGTAAGAGCAAATCCAGGGGGCTGTTGTCAGTGGGCCCCTGCTGGGATGTGGACACTTGACAGGAGCTCAACCATGCCTGCCTTTGATGTCAGCCCAGACTGTGTCCCATCAGAACCTCCCTACCCCCATTCCCCTTGATGTTTGGGGGACGTTTTGTTCTGTGTCCATCTGTTATGAGGTCAGTGAGGCCTTCTCCCTGATGTCACCCAACTTATAGAGGTATGCTTGGTTTCTTCATTGTTTTTTATTATTTGTTTTTAATGATAGGTGAAATATTGATGTGGGTTAACTCAGGGGTGACACAGTTCCCTAGAAACTTAGGGATGCAGCCAATTGTGTCATTCCATCCATGGAATGCTCTTTGATCCAGTGGAGGCTTCGATAAACTTCCCCTTCCTCTAGCAGCTTCCCACACCAACTCCCATGCTGTTCTGGGGGATCCCTCAACTGTCTGGAGCAGATTTGAGGGTGCAGGGTTGGCAGAGGGAAGGGGGTATCAGCAAAATCACCTCCCCCCTCTCTTTCATTTTTTGAAACCTCCTCTGGATAAAAGAGCTTTCTATGGATGGAAAGACACTGTTGGATACAACCCTTAAAAAGAGTTTTCTTGGTGGTGCAAAGCAGAGGATGGGGGTGGCTGCACAGCTTTGTGCAAACTGTGATTACTGTGCAAGATCTGACATGAAAAGCAGATAAATGCTTGCAATGTTTACATAATTTGCTTTGATGAAAGCGTCTCCCTCATCAGACATTTTGGGGATGGGCCGTAGCTTTGTGTGTTTTGCATGCAGAAGGTCCCAGGTTCGATCCCCAGCATCTCCAGGTAGGGCTAGGGAAGAACCCTGCCTGAAACTCTGGGGAGCGGCTGCCAGTCAGTACCAATAATACTGGGGCTAGATGGACCAAACATCGGACTCTTGTTCCTATGAAAATTTCAAAAATTTAAAAAACCAGGAAAATTCAGCTCAGTTCTAGTTAGTATACTGTGCTCTTAGTTAGATAATCTGAATCTAATTTGGGTTTTTAGATGATGATGATGATGATGATGATGATGACATTTATATCCAATCATTCTTCCTCTTGCAAAGAGCCCAAGGTGGCTCACATGGTCCCCCTCCTCTCCATTTTTTATCTTCCCAACAACCCTGTGAGGCAGGCTATGCTGAGAGTCAGTGATTGGCCCAAAGTCACCCAGGGAGCTTCATGGCTAAGTGGGGACTAGAACCTGGATCTCCCGAGTCCCAGTTCAACACTCTAACCACTACACCACAACTGGCGCTCTAAATAGCCTTGTTTTATTTATGTTTTTAGTTTGTGTGCTTGTTCAGGTGCTATCGGTGGCCACAAACATGAACGAAGGTACAAAATGCTCATCCAGTGTCCAGAGGGCAAAGGCTGAAATATTTGCTGGAAAAGCTTTCCCCACTATTTACATCATTAGGATTAATTTCCCCCCTTGAAATGCACCCTAAATCTGCGTTACTGTGACTTAGACCTGTGGCTTCATGACCTTCCTGTAGTGGTGCTGGTCACAGAGCCCAGCCCTGCCCTGCAGCACAGCAAGGTGAAGTGAGCTGCTTCAAGTAGCACCACGAGGTGGGCTGGGCACAGAGGAAGGCAGAAACTGGTGTCCAAATGATGCCGCAAGACTTTTTAATGTGGTGACCCTAACCGGCGATGGGGGTGAGGGTGCCATTTGGACCCCATTTCAGGCAACACAGTGTCTTAGGCCACCACTGTCTGATCGACCATGTATTTCCTTTTTCTTTATGGAGCCAGAAGGTATTTACAATCTGGTATTCCACAGCTTAGTAAACATCTCTGACAGATTTGTGATCATGCCACTCCTGTTATTAAGTTCGTGAACTAGATTTCTCCTCAGGCCAAGCATTTTAATCCTTTGTTTTAAAGTTCTCCACCTCTCTGCCCTGCCTACCTGACTTTCCTTGCCTACCTGACTATCTCTTCTCCATACAAGTCATTTTATTATCAGACCCCATCATATCTTTTTCTCTTGGGAATGATGAATAGCTGTCTGATATTTAGTAGCCTGCTGTCATTTGTATCAGTGCCATCCTGAGCTTTTTTGCCATCCAAGGATGCTTCCCCTGAATACAATGAGTTGTATACAACTTTGTTGTTGTTGTTCAGTCATTAAGTCGTGTCCGACTCTTCGTGACCCCATGGACCATAGCACGCCAGGCCTTCCTGTCCTGCGCTCTCTCCCGGAGTGTGCTCAAGTTCATATTCATTGCATTGGTGATGCTATCTAGCCATCTCATCCTCTGCTGTCCCATTCTCCTTTTGCCTTCAATCTTTCCCAGCATCAGGGTCTTTTCCAGGGAGTTTTCTCTTCGCATTAGGTGGCCTAAATATTTGAGCTTCAGCTTCAGGATCTGTCCTTCCAATGAGCACTCAGGGTTGATTTCCTTTAGGATGGACTGATTTGACCTCCTTGCAGTCCAGGGGACTCGTAAGAGTCTTCTCCAGCACCACAGTTTGAAAGCATCAGTTCTTCAGCGCTCAGCCTTCCTTATAGTCCAGCTCTCACAGCCATACGTTGCTACTGGGAAAACCATAGCAATGATGAGATGGACCTTTGTCGGCAAGGTGAAGTCTCTGCTTCTTACTATGCTGTCTAGGTTTGCCATAGCTTTCCTCCCAAAGAGCAAGCGTCTTTTAATTTCATGGCTACAGTCACCGTCTGCGGTGATCTTGGAGCCCAAGGAAATAAAATCTGTCACTGCTTCCATTTCTTCCCCTTTTATATGCCAGGAAGTGATGGGGCCACATGCCATGATCTTCGTTTTTTTAATGTTGAGTTTCAAACCTGCTTTTGCACTCTCCACTTTCACCCTCAACAAGAGGCTCTTGAGATCCTCTTCGCTTTCTGCCATTAGGGTGGTATCGTCTGCGTATCTGAGGTTGCTGATAATTCTCCCGGCAATATTAATTCCAACCTGTGATTCATCCAACCTGGCGTTTCTCATGATGTACTCTGCATATAAGTTAAATAAGCAGGGTGACAATATGCAGCCTTGTCATACTCCTTTCCCAATTTTGAACCAATCGGTTGTTCCATGTCTGATTCTTACTGTTGCTTCTTGGCCCTCGTACAGGTTTCTCAGGAGACAGGTAAGGTGGTCTGGTACTCCCATCTCTTTAAGAATTTGCCACAGTTTGTTGTGATCCACACAATCCAAGGCTTTAGCGTAGTCAATGAAGCAGAAATAGACGTTTTTCTGGAATTCTCTTGCTTTCTCCATGATCCAGCGAATGTTGGCGATTTGATCTCTAGTTCCTCTGCCTCTTCGAAATCCGGCTTGTACTTCCGGTAGTTCTCGGTTGACATACTGCTGAAGCCTAGCTTGTAGGATTTTGAGCATAACCTTGCTGGCATGTGAAATGAGCGCAATTGTGCGGTAGTCTGAACACTCTTTGGCATTGCCCTTCTTTGGAATTGGAATGTAAACTGACCTCTTCCAGTCTTGTGGCCACTGTTGAGTGTTCCAAATTTGTTGGCATATTGAGTACAGCACTTTAACAGCATCATCTTTTAGGATTTTAAATAGCTCAGCTGGTACCTTTGCTGTTAGTAATGCTTCCTAAGGCCCACTTGACTTCACTCTTGAGGATGTCCGGCTCAAGTTCAGTGACTGCACTATCATGGCTATCAGGGACATTAAGATCCTTCCTGTATAGTTCTTCTGTGTATTCTTTCCACCTCTTCTTTATCTCATCTGCTTCTGTTAGGTCCCTGCCTTCTTTGTCCTTTATCATGCCCGTCTTTGCACAAAACGTTCCCTTGACATCTCTGATTTTCTTGGAAAGATCTCTAGTCTTTCCCATTGTATTGTTTTCCTCAGTTTCTTTGCATTGTTCGTTTAAGAAGGCCTTCTTGACTCTCCTTGCTATCCTCTGGAACTCTGCATTCAGTTGGATATCTTCCGCTTTCTCCCTTGCTTTTCGCTTCCCTTCTTTCCTCAGCTACTTGATAGGGATGTCGGAGAATTTCTCCACGAATCTCCGGGAGGCCGAATGCCAATGCATTTGGCCCCCCGAAATTGGTGGGGAAATTCTCCGACACCTCCCCCCCCGGGATAGGACTCACCTCGCGCGAATGTCCCTCGTGGTGGCGGGTCCCGGCGGTGGTTCGGCCGGCTTCTGACCGGCTGCTGCCACCGCCATTTCCAAGTAAAGTGTAAAAACAACAACAACATGATAGGCTACGTATTTACGTAGCCTATCGCGGCTAGATTTTCAAAGTCAGCTGTGATAGGCTACGTAAATCTTTACGTAGCCTATCACGACTGACTGAAAAAAAAAAAAGTGCGTACGCAAATGGCGGCGCCCATGACATTGAAAATCTAGCCATGATAGGCTATGTAAATCTTTACGTAGCCTATCACGTTTTTGTTTTTTTTTACACTTTACTTTTTTCTTTCATGGCCGGGGAGACGGGGCGCTCCCCCCCGGCCAGAATTTCGGCAGGGAGGGATGGGGCGCCTCCCCCCCGGCCAGAATTTCGGCCGGGAGGGGCAGGGCGCCTCCCCACCCACCAAGAATTTTGGGGGGAGAACCGGAGCGCCTCCCCCCCCCCGAAAAAAGCTGCGGGACCAGGTGAGGGACTTTCGTCCATCCCTGCTTGTAAAGCCTCATCAGACAGCTACTTTGCTTTCTTGCATCTCTTTTTCTTTGGGATGGATTTAGTTGCTGCATCCTGAACAATGTTACAGACCTCCGTCCATAGTTCCTCAGGCACTCTGTCTATCAGGTCTAATCCCTGAAATCTATTCCTCACCTCACCTCCACTGTATATTCATAAGGGATATGATTTAGGTCATACCTGAATGGTTTAGTGGTTTTCCCTACGTTCTTCAATTTAAGCTGAAATTTTGCAAGAAGCAGCTCATGATCTGAGCCACAATCAGCCCCAGGTCTTGTTTTTACTGACTGTGTAGAGCTTCTCCATCTTTGGCTGCAAAGGACATAATCAATCTGATTTCGATATTGACCATCTGGTGATGTCCATGTGTAGAGTCGCCTCTTGTGCTGTTGGAAAAGAGTGTTTGCTATGATCAGCGTGTTCTCTGGCAAAACTCTATTAGCCTTTGCCCTGCTTCATTTTGTATACCAAGGTCATGCTTGCCTGTTATCCCGGTGATTTCTTGACTTCTTACTTTAGCATTCCAATCCCCTCTGATGAAAAGGACATCTTTTTTTGGCTTTAGTTCTAGAAGCTGCTGTAGGTCTTCATAGAACCGATCAACCTCAGCTTCTTTGGCTTCAGTGGTTGGGGCATAGACTTGAATTACTGTGATGTTGAATGGTTTGCCTTGGATTCGTACTGAGATCATTCTATCGTTTTTGAGATTGTACCCCAGTACTGCTTTTCCCACCCTTTTATTGACTATGAGTGCTACTCCATTTTTTCTAAGGAATTCTTGCCCACAGTAGTAGATATAATGGTCACCTGAATTAAATTCACCCATGCTTGTCCATTTTAGTTCACTGATTCCCAAGATGTCGATGTTCAATCTTGCCATCTCATGTTTGACCACCTCCAGTTTGCCTTGCTTCATTGATCTTACATTCCAGGTTCCTAAACAATATTGTTCTTTACAGCATCGGACTTTCCTTTCACCACCAGACACATCCACAGCTGAGTGTCCTTTTGGCTTTGGCCCAGCCGCTTCACTCTTTCTGGTCTACTTGGAAATTCCCTCTGCTCTTCTCCAGTAGTATATTGGACACCTTCCGACTTGAGGGGCTCATCTTCCGGTGTCATCTCTTTTAGCCTTGTGATACGTTCCATGGGGTTTTCTTGGCAAGAATACTGGAGTGGGTTGCCATTTCCTTCTCCAGTGGACCACATTTTGTCAGAACTGTCCGCCATGACCTGTCCATCTTGGGTGGCCCTGCATGGCATAGCTTATGGCTTCACTGAGTTACGCAAGCCCTTTCGCCACAACAAGGCAGTGATATACAATGTTAGTCCATGGCAATGAATGAGACTTAAGTTAGACTAACATTGGATACAATCCAATGTGTATTCACAGTGCCACCTTGGAGGGCTTCCTCCTGCTCCTATCACCATGCACAGAGTGCACAGTTAAACTATGGAATTCACTACCACAGGATGTGATGATGGCCACCAAGTTAGATAGTGTTTAAGGGGGTTAAGACAAATTCATAGATAAGACAAATCAGTGGGGATGGAGAGACTCACTTCTTCTTGTAGTTCAGGAGTGGGGAACCTCTGGCCCAGGGGCCAAATCCAGCCCTCCTGGGGTCTCGGTCTGGCCCTCCAGGTTCTCCAGACAGCACCCACTTCACCTGGCCCAATGCTCTTTCTCCCAACCACCAATCAGACCAAAAGAGGTTCAACACAATTACTTTGGAACTCCCTGCCCCTGGAGATCAGGCAGGCACCAGCACTGTGCTGTTTCCGGTGACTCCTGAAAATAGCACTGTTCCAAGAGGCATCCCTTAATTGACCAGTCATGTTTTTTATTGGTATTCTGTGTTGTTGTTGTTGTTTTAAACAGCATAATTTTAATCTGGTGTTTTCATCTTTTCATCCTTTACTGTTTTAACTCTTGTGATCATCCCACCAAAATCTGTTCTAGATATGGAGTGGTATAGAAATACCACTCCATATGACAGATACCCCTGTCATACTCATTCATCCAATTGCAACAGAGTTCGAGCTGTGTCATGTGAACTTTTGACCAACTCTTTAAATCTGAGCAAGATCAGGGTCTCTTATTTTTCCTGGCAGAGCAGGAAAATGTGAGGGGTGAATCATCATGATGTTCCAGACTACACTGCCTGTTGGGATAGTTGTGGAAGGGACACCCTGGGAATTCTAAACAGAGCCAGCTGCTTCCCATGTGAGCATCAGTAAAGCCCTAAGCAAGGGCTCGCCTGCGACATGCTTGGGGCCAAAGTGGGAATGGGGCCTGTGTGAGCACAATGCCCCATCCCCAAGCATCTCCACACCCTCGGCATAGACCAGTGGTGGGCGACATGCAGCCCGTGGTCCGCATGTGGGTGTGGCAACCTGTCCCCTAATGATGCTGGTGCTGAATTTGCTGCCACAGCAGTGGCAGCAGCAAAAAATGTGGCAAATTCTCTTTAAAACAAGGTGCATGGGGAGCGTGCACCATGTTTTGAAGCAGAAAGATGCTCCCTGAAGTTTCCTGTGAGTGCAGTTTTGCTTCCAAACAAAGTGTGTGCTCACTGTGCCCCTTGTTTTCAAGAAAAAGTTTCATTTTTCTATCCCTGCCATGCCACAGAATTTCCCACTGGTGTCCCTGGGTGTCCCCCCACCCCCGACTTTCTTCCATAGAACCAAATGACTGCCATTTACTCCTTGGGGGGAAAAATGTGCTGCCAGTGTAGGGGGGGCTATGCTTTCCCCCTACTTTTGATGCTGTTTAGCTGATTCTTGACTGACTGACAAGGACCCCCTTCTGCCTCTTGGGATGTACAAAATGTTTGACTCCATGAGGAGCGCAGTCCTTTGCTCCTCCCATCTTAATAATTTTTTAGCCTGGTTATAATATGTTATCTTAAACATTATAATATGTTATAATATGATGTGTTTTTAGTTTGGTTATAATATGCTATCTTAAATACTGGAAATATATTCATGTTTATGTTACAATCTCTATACATCACTGCACATCATTTTGGACAGGTTCCTTATTCGGTTCCTATTTATTGAAAGTGAATAATTGCTGGTGAATCCTCACCCGTTTGAAAATACTCTGGAGAGAAACATCCATTCTTTGCTTCACCCGAAGGTTACAAAAAATGGTACACTTCCCTTGTGGAAGAGGAATTAAATTCTGTGAAATGGAAATGGAGAACAGGACAAAGTGACCTAGTTGCAATCTGAGAGACAGTCTATGGAAAAGTCAAACGCTTCTACCGGCATCTGGCCTAGTTTTCGGGACCTGTACAAAGGGATGTGAAGTGTTATGCACTACAGAGCTGGTGTAGCATAATGACTGAGAAAGTGAGCTATGAATCAGAAAGTCCCTGGCTTGAATCTTGCCTCTGCCATTAACTCATTAGGCCACCTGAGGCAAGCCATGATGTGTTCATCTCAGTCCTTGCCAACTGCAACATGGGGTATAATCATATTGGCTCACGTTATGGCAGAGGTGTAGAACCTCATGCCCACAGACCAAATCCAAGACACCTGGGGTCCCCAGATGACCAACCAGCTTCCCCTGGCCACACCCCCTTTCCCTCAACCGCCAATCATTTGGTGGTTTCCTGGCTTTTCCTCATTCTAAAAGGCTGACATGCCCCCCCTCAGGCTTAGTTACTGGCAGGAAGACTTCCGAGCTAAAATAGGCTGGCATGTTTGGTCTTTTGGCCCTCCACTCTTTGCCTTTGGCCCTATCCACCATTGGAAAGCACCCTCCAAGAGCTTCTCCAAAACTGAATTCAGCCCTTTAGCTAAAAGATGTCCAGCACCCCTGCCTGTCAGGACCCAGCTTTAGCACTGCAGTGGGCCTTGTAGGTTATAGCCGGGATTTGATTAGAAGTAGCCTGGAAGGGCTTGGGCCTATTCTGACATTCCAAAGGCTGAATAGGCCCAAGCCCTTCCAGGCAACTTCTAATCATATCCTGGCTATAACCTACAAGGCCCACTGCAGTGCTGAAGCCGGGTCCTGACACTACCATACACGGTTGTTGCAAGGAGTAACTAGATAATGCATGTAAATTGTGTGTGATGTACTGCATAACCAGAGGAAGCGCTATTCAGAGTGCGGGGGTGGGGGGCTCACCACCTCACCTCCCAAAAGCAAAAAGCCGGTTTAAAACAATTACCCTCATCTTTGCCTCAGCACCAGCATTGCTTGCTACCATTCTGAGACTGTGGCTGTGATAGAACACGCTAAAGCATGACAGCTTATGTTCTGGAACAACCCATAACGGCTTAGTGTGTTGTCTGCGGGATATTTTTTCTACCTGGAGCTGGAGTCAGGCAGGTAGGGGCGTGTGAGAGAGAAAGCCTTTGTTTACTGTGTGTCTGTGAGTGTGAATGGGAGGGGGTTGTTTTTTCCAGGTTTGTGTAGTTTTTTAAAAAATATTCTTCTATGTGTATGAACTTTTCTCATACCTTTATTCATCCTTCTGTTATTCCTCCCTTTTAATTTTAGTTCTCAGTTGGAAACTGGGTGGGGAAACCTTTTGGTGGGATGGGGCATCCTTCTTGGTACTCCATTTCTTGAACAAAGTGTAGAATGGTCAGCAGAGTCATTTTACAGTGCTAACTATGTGCAGGCAGTCCTTCTACAATTCAGCAAACAAGTACTTGCTTCACTGAAAAAATAATAATTTTGGCCTCAACCTCCCTCAGTCTAATCCTTCCTTATTCTATTTTTAAAGCTCTCTTTTTTGGCCTCCTTGTTTTATATGTAAAGTGGCCATCTACACAAGATTACAGGTGTGAATACGCCTGCAATCTTGCATAAATGGCTGCTTTACAGCAACCATTCACATAAACAGCCTTTTACATAAAACAATGAGCCGCCATCATGCTGGTAATCTTGTGTAAATGGCCACTTTACAGCCGCCATTTGCAGAAAAAGTATTTCATGTAAAACAACAGGCTGACATTTTTACGTCAAATGGTGGCTCGCTGAGGGGTCGGGCTTGTCCAGAAAGCTGAACAGGTTGGGTAATGGTAGCAGTCCACAGACTGGAGTCCAGGAGACCAAGCAAGGGAAAGTCTGCTAGACTCCACCCCCCTTTCGGACTCCAGCAACATGCCTGTATACATGCATCCTATTCTCCTGTGAAGTGTATAAAGATGTACCTTCCATAATCCAGGTCTCCATGTGCATGCTGAATGAATCTCCTGCATGCCCAAGAAGACACTGGATGAGAGCAAAATGTATTCTCCACATTTTCACCTGGTGAATTCACCAAACTTTATGCGTCTTTCCCCTGAACCTGAGAGTGGATTCCTTTTTAAACAGTTTTTTAAACAGTCATGGTTCAGTTTACAGACATTATCACCTACTTTCATATTCCTGTGCAATCCCTCTGCTAGCCTAAATATTAGCTTACTCAGTTTACTACCACAACATCCACCCACTTCCATACCATGTATGGAAAAATGTATAATACTGGGTCAAGCTGGGATTGATGGAATGGATAGGCAGCTAGTCCTCTTTCAAGGAAGGCTGTTGCTGGTGTGTATACTCATTCTCTTTCTCTGCCTCCTGCTCATTATGCCTTCCTCATCTGCAGTTGGCATTGAGGTTTCTCTCCACAGAGAACCACAGGTCTTCCAATCCATCCATGATCTTAAGATAAGATATATAGCTTCATCTTCAACTTGTACCAAAGGGAGATGTGATTGCTTGTGCTTCATTACCTGGGCACCTGTTAAAGCCAGCTCTAGAAAATGCTAAATAATAATTTCAATATATGAAACAGTCAGTCCTCCCCACCCCACCCCACCCCAACACACACACACACACACATACACACACAGCCAGCCAGCCACCCACAGTCCATAATGGACAGGCTTTCAGCCTTTGAATTCTTTTCAGAATCTGCCAGTGATGGTGAACAAAGCTCTTTCCCCCTTCTTTATAATATTTAGGGTCACTAGGGTGGGTCATAGTTCAGAATGCCTCAATGCCCCAGACTGACTGCTACTCACTTGGGAGGTAAAGTCTCATCTGGTGTAGAAAACACACACATATCTGATCTGCAGAATGTTGCTCACTCTTGATCTATAGAACATAAAACTCCATAGTCTCCAAATATCCTGACCTCAACACTACATCACAGTTATAGCATGTGATGAACAGTTGGAGATCATCATTTTTGTCTGACTCACATGGACCTATTCCTTGGAGAGTCTGACAGCAGGTTACTGAGGCTGAGGAAATGACCTTTAAGACCCGTTTACTTGGATGTAAGTCCTGCTGTGTTCGATGGAGCTTGCTCCCAGGTTAGTGTGCATTGGATGGCAGCCTTAATTTCAGCTTTCCCATCATTGTCACATTGCTCATCTTTGTACATTTCCCAGATATACCTCCTTCTTCTGCTTGCATTTTTAGGCATGCAGTTTAAATAATGACTTCCCCTTAAATAATGCTAAATGTGTGTAATTATACTCATGCACCTATAAATTTCCCAATACAATTATTCAATTCTGCAAAAGGTGGGGGATGTCTAGAAGAGGAATTATTAAGTAGCTAAGTATTCATGAATAGTCTCATGGATGAAAAGGGGTGAAGCACACACAAGTGCAAATTTTCCTTAAAAATCAAATGGAAGGAAGGAAGGACCAGGAAAAAGGACGTCTCAAGACTTCTGCCCAGATGAACTGGAGCAAGATCAAATAGCAACGGTAAGAACAGACCACGGAACAACGGACTGCTTTAAGATTGGGAAAGGAGTGCGGCAGGGTTGTATACTCTCACCCTACCTAGTCAACCTGTATGCAGAACACATCATGTGACGTGCTGGACTTGATGAAGCCAAGGCTGGAGTTAAAATCGCTGGAAAAAACATTAACAATCTCAGATATGTAGATGATACCACTTTGATGGCTGAAAGCAAGGAGGAGCTAAGGAACCTTATGAAGAAGGTGAAAGAAGAAAGTGCAAAAGCTGGGTTGCTGTTAAACCTCAAAAAAACCAAGATTATGGCAATCAGCTTGATTGATACCTGGCAAATAGAGGGAGAAAACATGGAGGCAGTGACAGACTTTGTATTTCTAGGCGCAAAGATTACTACAGACGCTGACTGCAGCCAGGAAATCAGAAGACATTTACTCCTTGGGAAGAGAGCCATGACAAATTTTGATAAAATAGTTAAGAGCAGAAACATCACACTGACAACAAAGGTCCGCATAGTTAAAGCAATGGTATTCCCCGTAGTAATCTATGGCTGCGAGAGCTGGACCATAAGGAAGGCTGAGCGAAGGAAGATAGATGCTTTTGAACTGTGGTGTTGGAGGAAAATTCTGAGAATGCCTTGGACTGAAAGAAGATCCAACTAGTCCATACTCCAGGAAATAAAGACTGCTCACTTGAGGGAATGATATTAAAGGCAAAATTGAAGTACTTTGGACACATAATGAGAAGACAGGATACCCTGGATGCTGATGCTAGGGAAAGTGGAAGGCAAAAGGAAGAGGGGCCGACCAAGGGCAAGATGGATGGATGATATTCTGGAGGTGACGGACTCGACCTTGGGGGAGCTGGGGGTGGCAACGGCCGACAGGAAGCTCTGGCGTGGGCTGGTACATGAAGTCACAAAGAGTCGGAAGCGACTGAGTGAATAAACAACAACAATAGATGGCCATGTGTCCTCTTTTAGAGAGGATGGTCCTTTATTTGAAGGGCTGCTAGAAGACTGTCCAAGTCCAATTTAAAGATAAAGAACCAAGAATTGTCGTCCATCAACCATAAGCACCTGGACAGCAGACTGAGCAAGGCACACAGTTCATCTGGTCACAGTCTTCCACACTATGGTGAAATGCACTGTACTTCCATTGAAATTATAATATTTTATTTATAAATCTGTGTCTATACATACATACATAAGCAAATTTTAGTCAAATCTGTGTCCTCTTTCGTCCTCTTTTTTGGTGATCATAAGAGCCCACTGTAAATGACATGCAAGCTTCCTCATGGCAAGATCCAGAAGTAGAGTACTGAACAGGGTCAGACCACAGAAGAATATGCTGCCAGCTGTACCACCTTCCCATGCAGTTTACTGTAGCAGATTGTAGGGATTGGGCCCAGCACCCCAAGAAGACATATGAACCAATTCGGAGTTAGACGAGGTGGAGTAGGAAGCTGCTGTCGAAATGCCAAGCTGGCAGGAGCAGGAGATCACTGAGAATAACACTGGCATGAGGGAGTATCCCCAGCTGCAAGTTAATCACTGATCTGGATAGACTGGAGCACTGGGCAGAAAACAACAGAATGATATTTAATGGGGATAAATGCCAAGTTCTGCACCTAGGAAAAAGAAACCACATGCACAGTTACAAGATGGGGGATACTTGGCTCAACAACACTACAAGCGAGAAAGATCTTGGAATTGTTGTAGATCACAAGCTGAATATGAACCAACCATGTGATGTGGCTGCAAAAAAGGCCAGTGCTCTTTTGGGTTGCATTAATAGAAGCATAGCTTGCAAATCCCGGGAAGTACTAGTTCCCCTCTACTCAGCACTGGTTAGGCCTCATCTGGAGTACTGTGTCCAGTTCTGGGCACCACATTTTAAGAACGATGCAGACAAACTGGAGAGGGTTCAGAGGAGGGCAACAAAGGTGATCAGGGTCTGGAAACAAAGCCCTATGAGGAGAGACTGAAAGAACTGGGCATGTTTAGCCTCAAGAAGAGAAGACTGAGGGGAGAGATGGCGCTCTTCAAGTACTTGAAAGGTTGTCCCAGAGAGGAAGGCCAGCATCTCTTCTCGATCATCCCAGAATGCAGGACACGGAATAATGGACTCAAGTGACAGGAAGCCAGATTCTGGCTGAACATCAGGAGAAACTTCCTGACTGCTACAGCAATATGACAATGGAACCAACTACCTGGGGAGGTGGTGGGCTCTCCCACACTGGAGGCATTCAGGACGAGGCTGGACAGCCATCTGTCAGGGATGCTCTGACTTCGATTCCTGCATTGAGCAGGTTGGACTCGATGGCCTTGTAGGCCCCTTCCAACCCTATTATTCTTTGATTCTATTTGGATAGTAGCCAACCAAAGGATCCTAAAGGGGAGGAGGGACTGGCAGTAAGAGACACAGGGCTGAGACATCTCATGAGAAGGGAGGAGCAATGATGAGTTGCAAGGTGCTCCAAGAGGTTAGCAGCCAAAGAACTTTATTTCATAGTGCTGTAACCTAAGACAGTTAACTGCAGCTTAGGGATGTCGGGAGCATCTGACTGGGTCCAGAATTCTGGCAGAGCAGGCAGCTGTGGAGTGCTCCCGGACCATGAGACACTCAACAAGCATGCCCGTGAGTGCCTTGTGGTTTGGGGGGGGGGGTGCAGGGAAGTCCACCAGACATCCAGACCCAGTTGGGCACTCCTGACACCCCTAAGCTCTAGTTAACTGTCTTAGGTTACAGCACTATGAAAGAAAGTTCTCTGGCTGCTAGCCTCTTGGAGCAGGGGTGGGTGGCAGCAGTGAGTCAGCGAGCACCTGTGCTCGGTGGGAGTGGGTGAGTCTGTCCATCCCTACTGCAGCTTATGTAGCTCTTTACTATGCAGTGCCGGCTGGTGAAGTCTGCTCCTGATATCCACATGTGAATGATGTCTGTAGCCTAAAGCAATGCTGATCTGTCTTTAGTCTGTGTAATAAAACTAATGGACTCGCACTGTAACTCATATGACCACAAAAAAGAAAAAGTAAAAAAGCCAAGCGTTGAGCACTTGACAGTTTGCACGGAAAATGTCGGTAGCCCCCATGGCCATCCCTTCTGAACCCGAGGAGACTAACCAAGTCCTGCCTGCAAGGTGAGGCTTTCTAGAGAGTCACTTCTGTGCCTGCCAGCCTCCCGGAACTCTAGAGATGGTGGAGAGATCCGTCATGGACTCCAATGAGGCCGGATTCTTTAGAATCTGGGCCCCCGGAGTCCGTGGCGGAACAGACTACCCCCACCCCGCGGAATCCCCCCCAGGACAGACCTGACCTGGTTGTCGGCCGGTCCGTCCGCAGCCGTCCGCTGCTCCGTCTGCGGATGCAAATGGCTGCTGTTTCCTGAGGACAGCACAATGGAGAAGGTGGTGGTGAGGCAAAAGCAGGAGCATCTCTGCTTTAGCCGTGATAGGCTATGTAAGTATTTACGTAGCCTATCATGGCTAACGCAGGGACGCAAATGGCGTCCGCTACGCCATTTGCATCGCTACTCTTTTCGTGATAGGCTACATAAATACTTACGTAGCCTATCACAGCAAAGAGTGGGGACGCAAATGGCATCCGTTATGCCATTTGCATCCCTGCTTTAGCCGTGATAGGCTATGTAAGTATTTATGTAGCCTATCATGGCTAACACAGGGACGCAAATGGCGTCCGCTACGCCATTTGCATCGCTACTCTTTTCGTGATAGGCTACATAAATACTTACGTAGCCTATCACAGCAAAGAGTGGGGATGCAAATGGGATCCGTTATGCCATTTGCATCCCTGCTTTAGCCGTGATAGGCTATGTAAGTATTTATGTAGCCTATCATGGCTAACACAGGGACGCAAATGGCGTCCGCTACGCCAGATGCCATTTTCGTCTGCAGCCTGGCAGCGGATGGAAGTCAGGCTGCGGACAGGCCTGGCCAGTGGCTTCATGGCCTTGCCACGGAGCGGAGCCGGCCAGGGAGGATTCCGGGGGAGGGACGGATCACCTCCCCCCCATCAGCAGATGCCCCGGAATGGTACCAGGTAAGTGATCTGCCCACCCCTATGGAGCGCTTCTCCATGTGGCGCTGTTCCTCCTTTCTCATGAGACGTCTCGCTCTCGGGGCTCTTACTGACAGCCCCTCCTCCTCACATTAAGACCCTGCATTCCCATGGTTTCACAGGTGTTTGGCTGGCTACTCTCCAAATGATTAACCCGCAGCTGAGGATCCTCCCCTCTGTCGCTGTTATTCTCAGGGATCTCCTGCTCCTGCCAGCTTGGTGTTTCGACAGCACCTCCCTCCTCCCCATCTGACTCCAAATTGGTTCCTATGTATTCTTGGGGTGCACCTGCAGAGGTGCTGGGCCCAATCCCTACACAGACATCAGATCGGTCACTCCGGGTGTACCCTAACAGATCTCTTTGAATTAGAGCTGTTACCAAATTTCAGCAAAAGCAAAGCAAGGAGTTAACATTTCATTGAGCGGCGGCTAGGCTGGAGATGGCGACAACTTGGAAAAAGCACACAGCGGCCAAATATCCAGCAGTGAAGAAGGAGACTGTGGTTGACAGCCCTTACAAAAAAAACCTGTCCGATATAAGAAAAGCTTCTAGAAATACTGTTTTACTTTCTAGAAGTAAAACAGTATTTCAATATAATTGCATCATAACACACTCCCATGAACTCAATGAAAAGTATTTACCCACCACGATTTGTGATCTTTTATTTGAAATCCCTAAATATCTCACTAACATTTAAAGAAAATATGCTTATATATGCAGCATAGAATTGGGATCTACTTGACAGAAGTTGAGTCTAGGAAATTCATTGTGTTCACAGTTCATATTCAATTTAGTTCTTTCACAGAAAAGACGACTCGATTTCTGAGCCAGATGATGTGACCTCATTGAATGCAAGATTGTAGAGTATTTTAGAGAAGTTTTCTTTTATTAGCTACCCTATAATCATATTAAGTTAGGCTAAAAAAAAGGGAGAGCTAATTCTTTTCCCCTGAGTCCAGCCAACAGTAATAGTAAAAATCTGTGAAATAGGATAAATACAATTCAATAATTATATTGATAAATAAAATGAAAATTAACTAATTGTGCCTTTCACTCAGATGCTTGCCTCCGTTGTTGCTGGCTTTCTGCTTCAGTGCTTGTTAAACTTTTTCTGTCACACTTCAATAAATTTAATTGTGCAGAATAAATGAGCTAATTTTTGAAGTCACAGGCTCTGTTTGCAAGATAAGGGTGGTGATTTATTGACCTCCTCAAGCTCTTTAACAGTGTCACCCTCCTTTTTTACTGACAACTGTGTAAAGGCTTCTTCTTCTTTGTCCCTCTGCTCCACAGTCCTGCTAAAACCCTTCTTTGATTTAGCTCCAAGTCTCATTGTGTGAAATCACTTAACATATCACAATAGGCCAAAGCTCCCTGTTTCTACTGTGTGCTTATGGCAAAATAGTTGGTGGCATTTGCTGGCTTGTGGAAAGCTGTTATTGAGGTGATTTCAGCTTCAGATTCCAGAAGACCTGTGAGTGGTGAGTGCTGTCAGAATATACTGAGGGCCAAACTGGACAGTGTGCCAAATGTGTATTTTCATCTAACATGCAGGGTTTAAAAAATACACATGGCATGAGCCAGGAGGGGCTCATAATTAACAACATCAGAGCTTGAGTTCTGATAATTGTCAGTTGTGAGCCTCCAGCTGACATTATTGGTATTTTTAAAAACCTGGAGGAATTGGGTGAAAGGGGCAGCAGAACAAATTGTTGATAGGAGTGGGGAATTGTAGTTACAATTGTAGTTAGCAACAATGTGAAGGGTCTAAATTCAGAACTGAGATGAGGAAAAAGAGGTATTTTTCTATACAGTTTTTGGGAAAATATGCTGGCTGTTGAGTCTAATTCCTAATCCATCCAAACGGAGGTGACCACTCACTAAGATAATAATTTATGCTATCATCAGCTGCAACGGTGTCTGCTCAGACTGCGGCAATGGGGCTCCTAGTTTCTTTTCTCAAAAGCTTTGATCGGGGAAAATACCGGCATAGGACAGAAACACTGAAGGATTTGTAAAAGATTAAGAAAGTCAAATTTGCAGAGAACATTCTCAAAGATCTGGGGCAGCATCCAATGCTGTCACAGTGCTAGGGTAGACTAGCACTAGTGCAAGATCATTAGCACTAGCTAGGCAAAGGGGGAAAGCAACAATATAGCTTGGCCACAGTGATACAGGCACTGGTAACCTCAAGACTAGATTACTGCAATGTGCTCTATGTGGGGCTGCTCTTAAGGCTGCTGCGGAAGCTGGAGCTAGTGCAGAACGCAGCAGCTTAGGTGTTATCGGGAGCTGCCCCTTTTCAGCATGCAACTCCTTTGCCGAG
This sequence comes from Heloderma suspectum, assembly GCF_057233095.1. NCBI lineage: Eukaryota > Metazoa > Chordata > Lepidosauria > Squamata > Helodermatidae > Heloderma > Heloderma suspectum. The sequence goes on from NC_139461.1 coordinate 104,747,482, forward strand.
GGAACTGCACTGGCTGCCTATTTGCTACTGGGCCAGGTTTAAGGTTTTAGTACTCATGTACAAAGCCCTAAACAACTTGGGACCAGGATACCCGAGAGAGTGCTTTCTCCCTTACCAACCTGCCTGGTCACTGAGGTCATTGAAGGGCTTGCTCCTGATGGTTCCACGTGGACCTATGGGTAGTTGGAGCCCACCAGGAAAAGAGCCTTCAGTGTGGTGGCCTCCTTTCTTTTGATATCCTGCCCCTGGAGGTCAGGCAGGCACCAACACTGCGTTGTTTCTGATGCCTCCTGAAAACAGCACTGTACCCGGAGGCATTCCTTAATTGACCAGTCACAGTTTTTATTGGCATTGTGTTTTTAAACAAGTGTGATTTTAATGTGGTGTTTTAATCTTTTTATGCTCTTACTGTTTTATCTTTTGTGTTCACCGCTCCAAAATCTGTTCTAGATATGGAGTGGTGTATAAATATTGTAAGTAAATAAATAAATAAAGTGGCACTGAATTTCGGCAGCAAACCAAGCCACTGAAATTTAGCAAATTGCTGCCTTTTCCCTCTGCCTAGGAAGTGCTGGTGACATTGTGCTAGTGTGAATTGTATGCAAGTGCAACCTTATTAGCACTACAGCTGTGGCAGCACTGGATACTGCCCCGGGGGCCAGTCACATGAATTTGTATCACTTGATTTTCAACCCTAGATGACTTGTGGCTAAGGGCTTGGGCACCCTGTAGTTTTGTTCTAGGGATCCTTATCCCCCTGTAACATGTAGTTTTGTTCTAGGGATCCTTATCCCCCTGTAACATGTGGAGTTATTGTTCAAATGGATCAAGGTCCTCCAGCTGGGAGTCCTTAGTCTACTGGGAACACAGAGCAGGAATGTCAACATTCACACAAGGGTTGGCATTGCTGAGCACCTGCTAATGTCCCACTCCTGCAGGGGACCCACTGCCAACCCCTAGAGCTTTCTGTTTATTTTCCCTCTGGGTGACAAGAACAAAGAGAAGCAGCCTCTGTCTCCCCCTCCGTCTGGGCAGGTGTGCACTGAGTCCAGGAAGAAGGTGAGTTGAAAGAGCCAGTGGACAGTAGTGAGGAGGAGGGGAGCCCACTGAGGGCGACTTGCTGGGAATAGGGTAGCCACTTATGCCTCACCAAAAAAGAGGACAACAATCTGCGAAAAGAATTCATATACTAATTTACGTTTAAATGAAAATCCAAATATTATGATTATAATTTAAGTAGAACTACAATTCCATAGTGCAGAAGACTGTAACCATGTGACCTGTGTGCTTGCTTGATCAATCTACTATCTACAGTAGGTACTTAACTGTTGATGGGCAACCTCAAGTCCCTTTCTCTCCCTTCTTGTGGTTCTTATTTTTAAGCTGGACTAGACAGGGTTAGATGATGCCTTCACACAGGAGGATGGTCCTCTGGCAGCCCTTCAAACATAAGGCTATCCTTTGTAAAAGAGGACACATGGCCTGGAACCAGCACTGATTCACAGATTTGGCTGAGAAGGCAGTCATGATGGTTCTATGAATGGTTGTCTTCAGTGAGATGTTTGGAAACTGTGATTACAAAAGGTATGAAAGATTAAAGGAAGTTATGCTAACTAGCAGGTTTGGAGCACAAGGCCAGAACATTTTGAGGCCTCATTCCTATGACAAATACCTGTTTAAATGAGATATTTATCTGATGATGTTTTTCCATTCAATTATAGAACATGAAGGTGCCTGAGGATAGTTCCTAGATGGCTGCAATTTAACTGCTATTGTGTAAACGTCAGTAATGTACATTGATAAAATCTAACATGTTCTGCTCAAGGTGATTTAAACTGACTTTTACTTCTTCAAGGAAGGACAATTAATTCCCGGAGGGACTGCCAAGTAAGGCCATTGCTAATTTCATTTGTGTTACGTGAATGCGACGGAGAGCTCATTAGGGCGGCCAGAAGGCTGAGCTTGCAGAATGGATGATTAAAGCAGATAAATGGGACAAAAAGTTACAGAACTTTTGAAATTAAATGTTAAAGTAGCAGAATGATGGAAGAGGAACACCGTGTCCCTCCTCAGAAGTCTTATTTGCTGCTGAAAATGAACCCAGGATTACATTGCCCTGGGCTAAAGCAATATAATCTAGAATGTTCAAAAGAGGCTAAGTTGAAGGGAATTTAATATTGGATGACAGGTAAGTGTAATATGGGCAAAACAGAACCCCAGACCTGACCTTACTGTAGCTTCACAAGCAGTTGTGAAAGCAGAACTTGGATGTAAGAACATAGAAGGTTGCCTTACACCATCAGAATATTGCACCATCCAGCTCAGTGTTGTTTATACCAGCCTTCCCCAAGCTGGGGCTTTCCAGACATATTGGACTGTACATCCCAGCATTCATGACCATTGGCCATGTTGGCTGGGGCTGATGGGAGCTGAAGTCCAAAACTTCTGGAGGACATCAGGTTGGGGGAGGCTGGTCTACACTGACTAGCAGTGGCCTTCTAGTGTTTCTTCTGAGAGGAGTCTTTCCCAGCCCTAACTGGGGATTCAACTAGAGACGTTCTGCATGGAAAGCATGTGCTCTTCCATGGAGCTACATCATGTCCCCATTTTGGAATTTGAGCTTTCTAAGAATCATCATCAGCAAAGTTCTCCAATCTGGGTAGGAATGGAGAATACCAAAATATACACTTCTGCCAAACATACGTGGTGGGTTATGAACAGCATGAGGTACTACCTATGCAAGTCACGGTAGCGTAAATAACTGTCATGGACTGAGGCCAGTGACTGTCATTTTGTAGGGCTTTTCATCATCATGCTGGTCATGATGTTCTTCATTTCTCTTGATATGATGTCAGTGGTAAGCTTTGTCCCTCAGTGATGTAATGGCACTATGGTGAAGTTTGAGAAAACTATCAGAGGACAAGCTATCAGGCCAAAGCATTATTGTAGTAAGGAAAAGCATCCTTCCACTTTGGAAGATTTCCCCACCATTAGAATATGAGGAGAAAATGCCAGCAAATTGTGGTACTGTACTTGGACCTATAGCAAAAGAGTGGTTATAAGTCAGGGATCCCTAACGTTTTTTGGGTCAGTGGGCACATTGAGAATTTTGAAAGTGTGTTGTGAGTACTCTCACAAAATGTCTACTGTAGAGGTGGAGCTTGCCCAGTCGTAAAATGGCTGTCATGGTGGGCATGGTGGGTCACAAAATATTTCTCAGAAGGCAAACTTTGAGACTAAAAGAAAAATAACTTGCCCAAGAACCTAAGTACAAGACAGAGTTGGATCTGAGGTCTAAAACATGAAGGGAGGAAGGAATAACTGCGTATTTTGTGTAATCAGGGTAAGACCACTATTCATATTAATGATTTACCTTGCTCTTTAGCTTGCAGAATACTTTGCAAACATAATCTCACTTACACCTCAATCTAAGCATATTTATTGAGAAATAAATCCCGTTGAGTCAGACTTCAGAAATAGTGACTTTAGGCCAAAGTTCTGGCTGGGAAATGCTGGGAGTTGTAGGCCTTTTTAGTGTCTAAACATGCATAGGATTTTGCCTTATATCCACTGCTGTTACTAATGGGCCTCAAAGGCTCTTGTGTCAAGTATGTTCCATTTATTTGTATGTGAATCCCATTGAAGGATATACCTGAGCAGACTGACATTTGCTCATCTTCCCATCCCATTATCACAGTGGCACAGAAAAGATTGCACTAACCTGTGAGGTTGCTGTATTATTTCAGGGAGAAGATTGCTTGGACTATTTTCTGTGACATTAGCCAATGTGCAGATTTGTGTATTGTATTGTAATTACCTAAATAGGGATTTTGCATGCTATAGCCAGTGATTCATGAACTACAGGGTATCTGCAAAAACAGGCTGTCATTGGGATTAAGGGATGTAAAATGCCTGAAGGGGTTTTTCCCTTTGATAGCAGACCTGCTATGGCATCCTCATCGGCTTTGTCTAATAAATTGTATTAGTGCTTTGCAGCAGCATCTTACAGCCTTGCTACCCAGTTTCTGCTTTTGAAGGGAAAATACATTTATATGTGGGAATTTTGAGTGAGAAGGGATACAGTGGACTGGGACCTGCTGGAAAATGGGCTGTTCTCCATTAGAAACAAAACCGCAAGAAGGTCTTTGGGCTTTTAGATGTGCATTACGTTTCACCTCTTGGTAGCTGCAATAAGAGAGAACTATCATGTTGGAGCAGGTTTTTAAGACAAACTCTGGGATTGGATATAGCTAATGGATACAAGTCAGGATAGGAGAATTATCCTGTCCTCTGGTTTCTGTAGATGGCATTGTGGTTTTTAAAAAGTTGCCAGAAGTCTACCTTCCTACCTTCAGATCCTGTCACATTTTCTCCTTTGAGGCAAGCCCTTCCCGAGCTAAGCTTTCAGACAATGGTCTCCTTAGATGGAAGGTACGCTAAGATGCCGATCATACAGCAATTATGTATTTGACTATTTGTGGAGCCCAACAAATAGAGAATATTGTCCATTAGATGTTGTTTTGTGAGTTGTTTTAATCTCCAAGAAAGAAATTTATTGCTCTGTTGTTAAAAAAAAAAAAGTCTGGTAGAACATTATCTGAGAAAATACTAATGCTGTTATCTGATAATGACCCTTATGATATTAAACAGGTGGCTTTGTTTGCAATTGCAGCTAAGAAATTGCAGCTAAGAAAATCAGAGCAAAGTTTTTAAAATCTATTTCCATTAATTGTAAAGGTGATGACCTACCTCTCTTTTAACCTTTGTAATAACCCATAGTTTATACAAATAAACTTAGAGAACTATCATGTTAAGTGGTAAGTTCAGGTAATTCACTAGCAGCGGGCAAAGATCTACTTACAGGAGAGGGCCACTGTGGCTTATCTCTTGAGAGGTAAAAGGGAGCTAGTATGGGATGTACAGTGCAATCCTATGCATGTTTACATGGGTGGATGTCCCACTGTGCCCAATGGGTCACACACCCTAGTACAACCTTGTCCAGCCTGGTGCCCTCCAAATATGTTGGACTACAAATCCCATCACCCCCACCCAGTATTGCATAGTGATGTCCCAAAAATTCCTCCCACATTTTTTTCAGCCACTGTTATTCGATTTGATAGAAAAGAAATTGCTTTTGAAAAGAAATTCAATGGTGAGGAAAAATTCAGAGAAATTTTCAAGGGTTGGGTTAGGGTTTCTTGTGCTCACCTTACTTAGGAAGCGGCCAAGGATTGTGCACAAATGTCCTGTTATGGTTGTACAATTTTCTCTCTGACAGCCTGTAGCCTCCTCTGCTTCCCACACTTCAATTAAAGCCCAGGGGAAGACTTTGTGAGGTAATTCCTCCCATAGGGCTTTTTCACATCAGGAGGTACAGGCAGCCTGGGAAGCTGCAGAGTAATGGAGAGAATAGTAATAGAAAGAAAACACACACACACAGCACCCTCAGCCATCTCCCAGTGATTAGGTAAGCTCAAAAAATCACAAAAATAAATTATAAAACACCCTGAGACTAAGGGTGCAATCCTATGCATGTCCTTGCTGGCTGGGGAATGCTGGGAGTTGTAGGCCTTTTCTCTGTCTAAACATGCATAGGATTGCGCCCTATGGCATAACAATGGAAGCCTCTTTCAAGGGGAAGAAAACATTCAGGGTATTGGATGACAGGTTTCAGCACAGCACTAGCTCCACCTCTTCCCTGGAGCTAGACACAGGCCTATGCATCTGCATTGTAGTGGATCCAAAATGGGGGCCAGACTGCCAACACAGTTGATGTTGTTACCACTTTTAATGGCAGCCCCCCCCCCAAAAAAAAACCCTTACCAAAAAAAGAAGAAAGAAGCTGTGGAACAACCCCTGCCAATGGTGAGCCTTACCTGTAAGAAACTGTTGAGAATTTCTCCTCCCACTGGCAAAATTTGGTGAAATTGCCCCCCCCCCTTTCTCTGTCCATAAATAAGGGGGAGAATTTTTAGAGGCCATTTGTACAGAGCTCTAGTATTGCATGCTTGTTGGGAAATGAATGATAGAGTTGCAGTCTGGCACATCTGGAGGGTGGCCAGGTTGGGGAAGACTGCCCTAGAAAATGAAGAAATTTATGCCCAAAACTGAGTGGGGTGGGGGGTCAATTAAATACCATTACAGAACTGAGCCACTATCTTTGTGAGCTGACATCTGGCATTTGAGGCAAAAGAATCTTGGGAGAGATTTCTTTCATAAAATCCAAGGAATTTAAAATAATGTGATTTATTTTAATAGTGAATATCCCAATTAATTAATTAATTAATAATATACCCTGTATTTCTGTGCAGATTGTCTCCCAAAACTCCTTATAATTAAAATCCAACACCAGGGGTTGGACTTAGGCTAAGTTAGTTGCAATTAGGTCCAAACTGAAATCAGTGGAAAATGTTAGTCATGACTTCCTGAAGTCTTATTGATTTCAGCTATGTTGTAGGTCTCCCTCTGTGTAAATTCTGCACTTGGGGGAAGTTTGTCACCCCTCCAGGTTGGGAGAGGGTTAAGTATCATAGAAGCACAGCATCCCCAATCCAGAGGCTCCACTGCACACATGGATCTTCACTTGAGTAGTGTGGCTGACAAGTTCTATGACTTGTTAAATATCACCATTTTTATTTGGTTCAATGCAGAAATAGTTAATGAAAAGTTAGTTGGCCTGAAATCACAGCCCAGTCCAATACATGTCTACTCAGAAGTCAGTCTGATTGAATTCGATAGGACTTACTGTCATATAAGTGGGGATAAACTTGCAACCATACTCATTCTGGGGAGTCCCAGATTTTGTAAGAACCTAAGAAGTGCCATGCTGGATCAGACCAAAAATCTATCTCATCCAGCACCTCATTCAGCATTCTCTGCCTGTGGGAAACTCACAAGCAGGAGAAGAGTGCAATGTCACCCTTTCACCCTTTGAGAATTATCAACAACCTCAGATATGCAGATGATACCACCCTAATGGCAGAAAGCGAAGAGGATCTAAAGAGCCTCTTGTTGAGGGTGAAAGTGGAGAGTGCAAAAGCGGGTTTGAAACTCAACATTAAAAAAACGAAGATCATGGCATCTGGCCCCATCACCTCCTGGCATATAGAAGGGGAAGAAATGGAAGCAGTGACAGATTTTACTTTCTTGGGCTCCAAGATCACTGCAGACAGTGACTGTAGCCATGAAATTAAAAGACGCTTGCTTCTTGGCAGGAAAGCTATGGCAAACCTAGACAGCATAGTAAGAAGCAGAGACATCACCTTGCCGACAAAGGTTCGTATAATCAAAGCTATGGTTTTCCCACTAGCAACATATGGCTGTGAGAGCTGGACTATAAGGAAGGCTGAGCGCCGAAGAATCGATGCTTTCGAACTGTGGTGCTGGAGAAGACTCTTATGAGTCCCCTGGACTGCAAGGAGGTCAAATCAGTCAGTCCTAAAGGAAATCAACCCTGACTGCTCATTGGAAGGACAGATACTGAAGCTGAAGCTCAAATATTTTGGCCACCTAATGCGAAAACTCCCTGGAAAAGACCCTGATGCTGGGAAAGACTGAAGGCAAAAGGAGAAGGGGACAGCAGAGGATGAGATGGCTAGATAGCATCACCGAGGCAATGAATATGAACTTGAGCATGCTCCGGGAGAGAGAGGAGGACAGGAAGGCCTGGCGTGCTATGGTCCATGGGGTCACGAAGAGTCGGACATGACTTAACGACTGAACAACAACAACAACCAGTCCAAGTCTGGTTTAAAGTCAAAGAGGGAGACAAGGGGCCTTGAAGTTGCCCATTAACAGTTTGTCAACTTGGACAGCAGACTGAGCAGGCACACAAATCACCTGGTCAGTCTTCCCTGTTATGGAGGGACGTATTGAACTTCTATCTAAGTTCTAGACATTATTTCTAAATTTCCAACTATACATATAAAGTAGCACATTAATATTTTATGCAAATGGGTGTCTTCTTTTGGCCTCCTTTCTGGTGATTAATTAATTTCCTCCTTTTTTGCGATGCAGAAGTGGTCACCCTACTGAACACACACTTTAGCCAATCCATGTGATCAGCGGTGATCGTCACTGCTCATTTCACCTACTCCTGCCATGCTTGATACAAGGGAGTTAGGACCGCTTCTGAAGGAGTACTAAATGCTCCATTTCCAATTGTCACACTTATTTTAGCACTTTGAACACTTGACACATGCCAAATAAGTGCTGCTGCTGCTGCTATTATTATTGTTATTGTTGTTATTATTATTATTATCAGGTTAACCCCTCTCAAATGTCCTTCATGTTGGGGAGAGGTGTCTCACATTGTTCTATTTTTATTCACTACCTCATCATTCATTATAAACTTTAAATAACTGTGTTGTTCAGCTTTCTGATTATTCACCTGCTTGGAGAATGGGCAAAGTTTGGTGTTCATGACCCATGAAGGACATTTGAGAGTAGACAGCAAGTCTGGAAAGTAAGGACTTTTTGAAGTGGTGGAGACTGGAACAGAGATGTTATAAACGGAGCAACAAGCCTTTTAAAATTAGCTTCATCCCCTAGATTAAGGAATGTTGGGAACACTATCTGGGAAGTTTGAATCTGCATTAATAATGATAATAAAAAACCCAATCATGCACTGTTGAACAAAGGTTATTCAGAGATAAGGCATTTTAAAGGGGACAACGCTTTTTGTAAATGCTTGTCTTTTATGGTCTTATTTACTGTTACTCAGTCACGCAAAGCAGTGCCTCGTCCATACACGGCACTAGAGGAAACTCAGCTCAGTAAAGCTAGAGGTGAAACTGGGTGCACTACTGAACTTTTCCTCATATGCCTGATCTACCAAGGCTTGTCTGAACCTTGATGGAGAAAGCAAAGAAAATTGCATAGAAGCAAAGAAGCTTGAAGGATATGCCAAATTCTATGATCAGAGGATTTTCTCATATGAAGCAGCTTTGATCCTTGGGGAAAATATTCCATATGATATTTTTTATTTTTTTAATCAAGTGTATTTTTTAGAAAAAGTTACTTATACTTTCCTTCTTATCATTTATTAGACATGATTAACAATTAGGTAGGTTGGGGCAGTGCAATCCTATGCATGTTTACTCAGAGGTAAGTCCCATTGAACTCCCACTTATTCCCAAGAAAATGTGCATAGGATTGCAGCCTAAAGGCCTGTTTACACCATTTGTTTCCCTGGTAGCAACCCCTGAACCCATTTCAATCTCCAATTTACTTACAAGTTCAAGAGCTGAAATAGGGCAGTTTCAAATATTAGACTATTTTCCAATGAGGACATAATCTCCTTGAAGGAAAAACATGCTTATAACATACTGGGTTGGATCCAGAGTAGAGTTTAGCTGAGTTCTGCTTGTGGTTCCCTCTGCAGTCCCCTGTGCCTCCTGAAAAGCTGCTCTGGACGGCTGGGGGACTGTCTGGAGCAGCATGAGAAATGACATGGGGGTCTGCAGGGGGAATTGGTAATGGTCCATTCCTCTCATCCTTCTTCTGCTGGATCCTGGTGTCTTCCATGAACAGAAGGATCCCTTCTGTTCATGTAATGGCCAACCTGGGTCCAACCCAATGTTTGGAATTGGTCATGAGGAGTTTTTTTTTTCCCCTGTTGTGAGTACTAGCAGCACAATCCTATGCATATCTATGCAGAAGTGAGCTCCACTGAGTTCAATGGGACTTACTCCAAGAAAAGTATGCATGGAATTGCCACTTAAGTCATAGCTCGCTAAGGCTAGATTGAGGCCATTATGTACAATTTCACAGAAAAACATTAGTGACCTGTGAGTGACCCAAGATAGTGCCCACCCATAACTCAAGTTCATTTATGAAGAGATTAAATAGCACTGGGCACAGTACAATCTTTATGGAACTCACTTCTTACTTCCCTCCATTGTGAAAGGTGTCTATTTGGTTCTAATGGAGACTTCCTGTTATTTTACCAGTTGCTAATCCATAAGAGGACCCATCCTTTTATACCATAATATAACAACTATGTTTATTCAGCAGCCTTTGGTGAGGGACTTTGTCAAAAGCTTTTAAAAAAGTGTATGATATCTACCAGATCACCCCTGTCCACATGTTTGATGACACAAGGAACTCCCAAAGGTTGATGAGATGGTACTTCCCTTTTCCAAAGCTTTGATTATTCTTCCTCAGCACAGCTTGTTCTTCTATATGCTTCATCATTCTGTCTTTAATCATGCTTCCTTTACCCAAAAAAGAAGTTAAGCTAACTAGCTTGTAATTTCCTCGATCTCTTTTTAAAAATGTTGGTTACTTTCTAATCCTCTGGTACAGATGCTGATTTTAGGGGAAAGTTGCATATTTTTGTTAGATGATTAGCAATTTTACACTTGAGTTCTTTAAGAACTCTCAAGTGGATGCTATCCAGAACTGGTGAGTTAGTAATTTTTAATTTGTAGATAAGCCCTGGAACGTCTTCTTAAGTCACTTCTATTTAATTCCATTTTTCAGATGCTCTCCTTGAAAATATTTTAATAAGCTTAAGGCTAAAATCCTAACCACATTCATATGGGAGGAAAGTGAATTTAGTGAGATGAGTAAACATGCACAGGATTGAACTACAAATGTATTATGATTATTATTATTCAATATTTTTCTCAGAAAAAGGCTCAAGGTGTTGTATAACAAATGGTTTTAAGTGCACGTATTCTACTTGGGTGGACTGTCTGATTTGGATTTAGGTGTCTTGGATAGGTTTGCGCTTCCTCTGAGAGATCGGATCCATAGTTTAGGGAAACTCTTTGATCCAGTCCAGTGCTTCTGCTGGATGTTCAGGTAGCTTTGGTGCGGAGCGGTGCCTTTTCCAGCTTAGGCTGGTATCAGTTCATCTATCTGTTTATAATATACCACCTTTCCAAACAGTATGCTCAAAATGGTTCACAACAAAGCATTTTGAAAAAAACAAATACACCACTGTCTATTCTCTTTGAGAAATCATGGAGGACGGGTGAAGTGCCAGATGACTGGAGGACGGCTAATGTTGTCCCTAACTTCAAAAAGGGGGGAAAGGAGGAACCTGGGAACTAGAGACCAGTCAATCTGACATCAATCCCTGGGAAAATTCTGGAGCAGATTATAAAGCAAACCATCTGTAAGCACCTTGAAAGCAATGCAGTGATTACTCGAAGCCAACATGGATTTGTCAAGAACAAATCCTGCCAGATGAATTTGATCTCATTTTTTGATCAAGTAACCTCCCTTGTGGACTGTGGGAATCCTGTGGACATAATATACCTCGACTTCAGCAAAGCTTTCGACAAAATGCCCCATGATATCCTGATGAGCAAACTAGCTCAAAGTGGGATAGATGAAACAACGATCTGATGGATCCACAGTTGGCTACAGAATTGGACTCAAAGAGCGCTTATCAATGGGATCTTCTCCAACTGGGGAGAGGTAACGAGCGGGGTACTACAGGGCTCAGTCCTGGGCCCAGTGCTCTTCAACATTTGTATTAATGACTTGGATGAGGAGGTGCAGGGAAGGCTGATCAAATTTGCAGGTGACACAAAATTGGGTGGGATAGGGAATACTCTGGAAGACAAAAACAGTATTCGAAGTGATCTTGATAGACTGGAGTGCTGGGAAGAAAACAACAGAATGAAATTTAATAGGGATAAATGCCAAGTTCCACACCTAGGAAAAAGAAACCAAATGCACAATTACAAGATGGAGGATACGTGGCTCAACAACACTACAAGCGAGAAGGATCTTGGTTGGAATTGTTGTCGATCACAAGCTGAATATGAGCCAACAGTGTGATGTGGCTGCAAAAAAGGCCAAAGCTATTTTGGGCTGCATTAATAGAAGCATAGCCTCCAAATCCCAGGAAGTACTAGTTCCTCTCTACTCAGCACTGGTTAGGCCTCATCTGGAGTACTGTGTCCAGTTCTGGGCACTGCACTTTAAGAAGGATGCAGACAAGCTGGAGAGGATTCAGAGAAGGGCACCAAAGATGATCAGGGGACTGGAAACAAAGCCCTATGAAGAGAGACTGAAAGAACTGGGCATGTTTAGCCTTGAGAAGAGAAGACTGAGAGGAGATACGATAGTGCTCTTCAAGTACTTGAAAGATTGTCACAGAGAGGAAGGCCAGCATCCCTTCTCGATCATCCCAGAGCGCAGGACACGGAATAATGGGCTCAAGTGACAGGAAGCCAGATTCCGGCTGAACATCAGGAGAAACTTCCTGACTGTTAGAGCAATACGACAATGGAACCAATGACCTAGGGAGGTGCTGGGCTCTCCCACACTGGAGGCATTGAAGACGAGGCTGGACAGCCATCTGTCAGGGATGCTCTGACTTGGATTCCTGCACTGAGCAGGGGGTTGGACTCGATGGCCTTGTAGGCCCCTTCCAACCCTACTGTTGTATGATTCTATGATTCCAATCCATATTAAAGAAAAGTCAAAACAATTTCATAACAGGTACATAATAAAACATCATTATCAAAACAATTAGTTAATCATTGCATAACCAAAAAACCCAAGTAAAACACCTCCATCTGACCTTTCTAGTTAGACTAGCCTTTTAAAGAGCTTCAGGGCCAGTTGTCAATCCCAGATGTTAGTAGGAACAGGACGAAACACCCTCTTGCCTAGATGACAAGACAAACAGTAGGTAGATTTTGTTAAATCCATCCCATCTGTGTTTCATGGATTGTCTGGCATTTTTCATTCTTTCTTCCAATCATTGACAGAATCAGATTGTTTTTTCCAGGAACGTATGAAAATGGTGATCCCTTTGCGCACATGCACGTTAGTGTATATCGCTCCCCAAAAGTAAGAAAACAGAATCTGCACCACTCAGAAAAAGCTGCAGAATTCTGCAGGTTGGATTCATAGAAGTCTGAACTCATTTGAATCTGTTGCAGATCTCTAACATCTCTAGGTAGCAGAGATCTCTCCTCTGGTGATGGTGTCTGGCTATAGCCTTACCTGATGAAATCAGATGTTCCCAAGCTCATTCATGCGGCCCTACTTAGGGATGTATGAGACTTTCATTTCTGCATGCAAAATATGCAAGCATGCTGTTTTCACAACTCCAAACGTGAGCAGGAGAACATGGCCACTGAAAATGTCTGCAAAATTTCGAACATGTGTTCATGTTCAATTTGTGCAAATTTCCCCATTCAATTTTGCACAAATTTTAAAAATGTGCAGATTTGAGAACCACCCATGCTTTAGTCTGTGGGGAAAATTAGTGCAACTTTGGATCTCTGTGCAAATGGGGGGGGGGGAGTTGTGCAACTATGACGTTCGCTAGCTGTTCATTTTGTGCAACTTTCCTGTTCATGCAAAATGAATGGTGATCACAAACTCAAGCACAAATGCAGAAGACAGGAGTAGCACGCTGATGTTTGGAGGATCTTTGCAAGCTCACTCATTCGCCCATCCCTAGCCCTTCTTATCCCGAGATTAGACTAGTGTAATGCAAAAAGTGTATGAAAACTGCAAATGGTACAAAATGCTACTGCCAGGGTGAGAGCTGGAGCTAGGGGTTCAGAATGTATTTCACCTCTTCTGTCTGATATGCACTGGTTGCTAGTTTGTTTCCAGATTCAGTTCAAGCTGCTGGTTTTAATCTTTAAAACCCTAAATGGCTTGGAACCTGGGTACCTCAAGGACTGCCTCCTTCCATTCGTTTCTTCTCGGATGCTCCATTCATCATCAGAGACCTTGCTCCAGATCTCTCAGCTATCTACATGCAACAAGAAGTAAGGCCTTTTGGGTCATGGCCCCCACTTTGTAGAATGCCCTTCCAGTTGACATCCAAGCCCTGACACCATAAACCTTTAGGTACCTGCTTAAAACCTAGTTATTTAAGAAGGTTGGGGGATGTTGACCTGGTGTTGAATGGGGTACGGCTACCCTTGAAAGACCAGGTCCGCAGCCTGGGGGTCATTTTGGACTCCCAGCTGTCCATGGAGGATCAGGTGTCAGCTGTGAGCCGGACAGCGCTGTATCAACACCATCTGATACGGCGGCTGCGCCCCTTCCTTCCTGACCATCTGCTCCCATCGGTAGTAAATGCCCTGGTCTCCTCTTGTTTAGACTACTGTAATGCGCTGTACGTGGGGTTACCCTTGAAGACGGTTCGGAAACTGCAGCTGGTACAGAACGCGGCGGCTCGCCTGATTAAAGGCAGCCGCCGGCGAGATCACATCACTCCAGTGCTGAAGGAGTTGCACTGGTTACCAGTTGTTTTCCAGGCCAAATTCAAGGTGTTGGTTTTGACCTTTAAAACCCTATATGGTTGCGGCCCAGCCTATCTTAAGGAGCGCCTCCAGCAGCACCAGACAGGCCGCTTAACAAGATCAGCCTCGGATGGCCTTCTCTCTGTCCCATCAGCCAGAACAGCTAGGCTGGTGGGGATGAGGGAGAGGGCCTTTTCTGTGGTGGCCCCCACTCTGTGGAACTCCCTCCCTAGGGAACTCTGTCATGCCCCCTCTTTAATGAGCTTCCGTTGTGCATTAAAAACATTGTTGTTCAGGCAGGCATTTGGGGTGGGTTAGGGTATTTTAGAAAATGTTTTTATTGTAGAATTTTATTGTTTTAAACTGTTTTTATTGTATGTTGTACATCGCCCAGAGTGGCTGGGTGACCAGCCAGATGGGCGATTAATAAATTTAATAATAAAAAAAATAAAAAGGCCTTTGACTGAGATAATGTCTCTTCTGTGGATATGTCAGTGCTATTCCCCTTTATCTCCATCCTCTTTGGGGTCTTATGGGTTGCTGTTTTTGCTGCTTGCTGGATTTTTAAAGTCATATTAATTGTTGTGAACTGCCCAGACAACTTTGGCTATTGCGTGGTATATAAATGTAATAAATAGTGTTTTCTTGTGATGGCAGTTTAATTAATTTTGTGGTTTTGTTGTTATATTGTTTCATGTTATACTGAAAGCTGTAAGCTGCCTTGAGTTTTGTGTTATGTTTTGGTTTCAAAAGGCATAACACAAAATAAGCTTTTAAAATTAAAATAAGAATATAAGCTTTTAAAATGAAATTAAAATGAAATAAAATAAAATGAATCAATCGTAAGGGGTTTGTAGATAGGGTTGCCAGGTCATCACCCAGAAATGGTGGGAACACTCTCTGTTTGAGGCTCTGGGGAACTGCTGCTAGTCAGGATAGACCAGCCTTCCCCAACTTGGTGCCTACCAAAAGTGCTGACTCCAACTCCCATCATGCCCAGCCAGCACAACCATTGGCCATGCTGTATGGGAATGATGGGATTTGTAGCCCAACACATCACATTTAAAGGCAGCCTAGAAATAATTTCTGAAAGAGATACATGATACTGTGAAGGGAGGAAGGGGGGTACCCTAACTCCCGGGAGTGTAGGCAGGGACAAAAGGTTGCTTAGATTGAACACCAACCCAGCAAAGTAGGCTGCCACCACCCCTTGCATCCAAGCCAGGGGACTCTCAGACCTTACAGGACACTCTTAAGGCCTATGAAACAACGGCCCAAGCCAGCACTCTCTATTTGAAAGCCCTAAACCTGAAACCTTATAACAGTAGCAATAATGAAGAGAAATGCTCTGGACTTAGTGCCAGGTCTTAACTGGTATGGAGGGAACACATTGAGTTATGATAGCTGGTAAGTTTATTTACAAAATGGGAAAAGGGAAAGGGAATAACATACAGAAGAACCAGAGCAAGGTTTGGAAATAATACTTACAGGGCAAAGCAACAAAACTGACTAAACCTGTCTATACGTACCAACAGCTTGGGTCTGCAATAGAACAGGACCTCAGAAAGCCAGCAATCCAAAGCAGACCATGGAAAAGGCAAAACAAAACTAGATGAAGACATCTTTCCCCCCACCCCTGGTTTATACCCCAAAGCCTTTAGCAAATCTGTTGTTCAGTCCTTAAGTCATGTCCGACTCTTCGTGACCCCATGGACCATAGCGTGCCAGGCCTTCCTGTCCTGCGCTCTCTCCCGGAGCGTGCTCAAGTTCATATTCATTGCATCTGTGATGCTATCTAGCCATCTCATCCTCTGCCGTCCCCTTCTCCTTTTGCCTTCAGTCTTTCCCAGCATCAGGGTCTTTTCCAGAGAGTTTTCCCTTCACATTAGGTGGCCAAAATATTTGAGCTTCAGCATCTGTCCTTCCAATGAGCACTCAGGGTTGATTTCCTTTAGGATTGACTGATTTGACCTCCTTGCAGTCCAAATCTGAGGTGATCCCTATTAGCCAATCATGAGCCAGCTGGAAACAATCTTCCCAGGCTTTTTGGGGGGTAGGGGAGAAAGTTCCCACCGATACTCTGCTGAACTTGTTCAGTCCAATTAGTGAGAGTTTTACTGTGGCCTTGAAGGCCAGGCCCAGGACAGCACAAGACAACACCCCCAGGTGGCCTAGGAAGACATGCAGGCCCAGCCTTATGGAATGGAACTGAACAGGCTGCTAGAACACCGAAGGAGAAATGGATTTCTTGACTGTCTGACTGACAGACAGATGGTTAGGGTAGACTAGACAGTACTGGTCTAGATGGGGAAATAGTCTGACTTTGCATAGGGCAGCTTTCTATACTTCCTAAATGGGAGATGGAGCAGCTGCAGCCACCCCAACCCCTCCAGCCCTTTTCTCCACCCTATCCCTTCTTCACTGACAGTGCAGCACACATGGAGCCCTCTTTGCAACATGAAGCAGAAGAGGAGGCAGAGAGAAGGACTGGGGACAGAGCAGAAGACAGGCTCTGTACCTGGTTTGGCTTCTGCTTAGTTGGTCATGTTAGAAGTGACAGAATGAATCTCCAGGTGGCAACCTCGTAATCCTATTTGCGAATGATCGCCTATGCATACATGTACTTGATATATGTCTGCGTACTTAATTCGTGCAAAAATTTCCTAGTCTCATTCAGCTCCATTCTCTTTCCCAGGCATCCGGTAATTCCCACCCTTAGTCCCCAGGGGCTAATAAGTACTGTATAAATGCCCTATGGTTGTGTGTACCTGTCTTCAACATACAGTGTAGCAATACATATTTTTTGGACTTAGGATCAAGGATACTTTTTCAGCTAATGCACAGGTTACCTTAGTACAGAGTAGGCAAAGTCCCATCATTTCTGGCAATTGGGCATGTTGGCTGAGGCTGATGGGAGTTATAGTCTAAAACATCTGGAGTTATAGTCTGAAACTTCTGGGGGACACCACCTTGCCTATCCCTGCTTAGTAAATACATTCCTGGAGATAAGGCTACCAATGGCTACTAGTCCTGATGGCTATATGCTACCTCCACTGTCAGAGGCAGTCTCCCTATATACATCAGTTGCTGGGGAATATGGGCAGGAAGGTGCTGTAGCACTCATGCCCTGCTTGTGCGTTCTCAGTCGACAGCTGGTTGGCCACTGTGTGAACAGAATGCTGGACTAGGTGGACCCTTTGTCTGATCCAGCATGGCTCTGCTTATGTTCTTAATATGTATGTTTTACATATATTCCATTATGCCTTAGAAAGTTCAGAGTGGCTTACATAGAACCACCACTGATCAACCATTCAGTGTGACTGACCTAGCTCTCCAAACCCAGCCCATATCCTGGGCCATTCAATTTTTATAAGTTAGTTAATAATTGGACAAAATCATCACCAATGGCTACTCCTAACCTTTCCAATATTTGCAGCTTGTGAGGGATGCCATTAGCTTAGGATCTACAGCAGCCTTCCCATCTTGGTGCCCTCCTGATGTGTTGGACTACAACTCCCAGAATTCCTGACAATTAGCCATGCTGGGTGAGGATAGTGAGAGTTGTCCAACACTTCTGGAGGGCACCAGATTATGGAAGTCTGTTCTAGAGATAATGCACATGCAGTGTTACAGATGGTGATGGGCTAGTGATGGTATTTGTTGTAGAAACTTCTTAATGCCGGTATTAAACATGACAATGATGAAAAGATTTCTGGCTTCAAAACAGAAGACCTGTCTGAATTTCAATTGGCTCCCCATAACGAACCAGCTATTTCCTCCCTTTCTTCAAGTAAGTGAAACAGTTCTGTTGCTTCCCTGAATAGCGAACAGCGTGAGTGACCTTCAGTGTTGCCACTGAAAACTGACACAAGAGCATCTTGCTGCTTATCCATATTAAATAAAATGCTCCATCCTGCTGGCACTCTCACCATCACCAGGCCCATGTGCTGGAATTGCCAGGGAATTGGATTTCTCTTCCTACCACTCTGCACAAAAATTGACAGTGAGATTTTTTTCCCCCTTCACTTCCTTACTCTGGTTTTTCCTCTTTGATTAACTTTGGACCAGATGGCCAGTCCCCAGTCTCCCAGCATGCTTTTGACTGACAGGAGCCTTTGATAAACCTCAGAAGAATGGAGTCATCTCCAGGTCACCTCCTCTGCCTGGCCTTTAACATCCCACACATACCACCATTATCTGCTGAATAGGAGACAAAGGAAATTAGCTCCAATTCCCTATCATCCCCATTATTTCTACACTGCTCTAAACAAGGAAGCAATGAGATGCCCTTCACTTTCCTTGGAAAGGTACAAATGTCAGCTGTTAAGAAATGCAAACAAGCAGTTTCCCATGTTAATGGATGGGCTCCTATTGTAAAGACATCAAGTGGTAAAAGTGGATTTGTTCTCTGTCTGCCTGGAAAATGCTCAACCCACTTTGAAATATGTTCTTTAGGCGTGTTTTATTTTTATTTTTTTGTGAAGCTTGGGCCTGAAAAAGAATAAGGAGACTTGTTCTTTTGTCTTCTTGCCACAGATAGTAATTGACTCTTAATGTAAAGTAAAGACGGGCTTGAACGATAATCCTGAATCCAAATATCCCTGAATTTGTAGAGCCTGTGATGGCCTTTGGCACTGAAGAAATTGCCTACTCATTGTTCACTTGCATTTGCATCTGACCATAGTAGGAATATAATACCATTTAATGGGCTGCTATAGCAAGCATTAAGGGCTGATTAAAAGGTTCAGTAACTAGTTCAGGTGGTACGGTTATCTTAGTTCTCGTGCAAGCTGTGTCACTTATTTAAAATTGCTACCATGTAAAAAAAGAGTTATGTCTGTAATCAAAACATATCCATTTCTAGCTAGGAGTGATACTGAACTCCAGAAAAACTATGTTCTGTTTACAGATTCGGGAGTCTGCCACTGTGGATTTATCTGGAGATTCCTCAGGAAATGATCCAGAAAAGCCCCCTAGGCCTCACTGAATGTGAACTGAGATCTGGTGTGACTAACAACACAGGCCTTTGTCATCCCTGACCTGCATCTGTACCAGGACTTCAACTAGTGGTCCAGAAATAATATGGATTATTTATAGATATCTAGAAAAATAATTTGGCAGGCCTGAATAATTTGTGAGCTGAAGCTGATGAGGTTTGCATCTTCTCTAATTTTAGCCTAGCTTCTTATCTGAGGCAAGTATTGTAAGCATTGATGTGGCAATTTTGAAGTGCAGGAACTTTAAAACAAGTGACTCACTATGTACAAACACCAAAAAATGGGACTTCAGTTGTTGAATGTTTTCTTCTGAGCTAAGTTGATTCCATTTAGAAATTCATGTCCTTGATAGCAGAGAGAGAGAGAGAGAGACTAAGGGTACAATCCTATGTATGTTTAGATGGAAAAGTCCTACAACTTTTCCTAGCCTGCCCCAGGCAGCCATGGTGGCTGGGAAATGCTGGGGGGTGTAGGGCTTTTTCTCTGTCTAAACAGGCATAGGATTGCACCCTAAAAGGAACTACCTACTCTGGTTGTTCAAAGACATTTGTTACACATTTATTTCAAAATTGACACCTCTCCTTTATATCTCAAACTACCCAAGGCAGCGCACAGCATTCACAAAATTCAATCATTCAGCAGTAAAACGTGAAAATGCATAAAAATCAAAGTATGTCAACCAGGAGGACAGTTCTTTTCCCATTTGTTCTTCATCTTTACTGAACACGTATTTCACTACCACAACTAGCCTTGACTTTATTTGTATCTGCAGTTATTTAGGACATTTTCGCTATTGGTTACAAGAATGCCACATAAATTTCCAGTCGCTGATTGGTAACTGCTAAATGAATAATCAGGTCTCCTGCAAATCCTTCCTTCTGTCTCCATCATGCTTTGCTCTTGAATGGAAATACTCCATTGCCAACACACAGACACAGACACAGATCACCTAACTGTGCATATAGGAAGGAACTAGATCAGGCCGTAGGGCAAAACTAGACATGATGGCCATGGATCAGTCTGTTTAAATCTGCATCTTCCACAATCACATACAAAGTGACATGTGGGGGGTTGGCTGAAGGAGCAAAAAGGAGGCATGGGTGATACGAGCTGGACATCCACCTTATAGAGTGACCACTTGTGAATCACCAAAAAGAGAAAATGCATCACCAAAAAAGGAGGTCACAACTGCAAACAGCTTTGCATAGACTTTACATATGTGAATTCATATATATAGATGCAAATTCAGAAATAATGGTTATAATTTAAATAGTAATGCAGTACATCTCATTATCTTGTGGAAGACTGTGACCAGGTGACCTGTGTTCTTTGCTCAGTCTGCTGTCCAGGTGCTGTTGATGGGCAGCTTCAAGGCCCGGCTCTTCCTTCTGATGGTTCGTTATCTTTAAACTGGACTTGGACTGGATAGCCCACCAAAGAGAGGATGCCTTCAAAACAGAGGACTGTTCTATGTAAAAGAGGACACAGGGCCACCCCGTGGACTTTACCTCCATTGCCCCAGGTACTTTAATTTCCTAGTTTCCACCACGGGATGTTGCTGATTATCAGCCCAATTCTGAGCTGAGCTGACTATGAGGAAGAGTGAGGCAATCATTTGCAAGGCAATCACTTCCAAGAGAGCATTAGCTTCCACTGTCAAAATCCTCCAAGTTCCACAGCCATTATCCTTGACCGCAGGGTAACAGATGTCAACTCTGTTTCGTTTTCCTAAAGTTGTGCCTAACAACGAACACTGGTTAATCTAGAAAGCTGGCATCTTTTTGGAGGTTGATGGAAGGCAGGGGTAGGACTTTGCCACAAGCACTGAAAATTAAGACTGGGTTGACAAGTGGAGGTCTTCATGGAGGAAAGGCATCTGAACCCTCTGGCTAATTAGAACCTCTTGGAATATTATGTCTAGACAATGGTTTTTCCAGAGAGCGCTCACTGAATAGTTAGTGACTAACTACAGCTAGGCAGTGAGCTGCCTGAGGCTGATTCAGGATGGTATGAAAGGGCAGCAAATGTTTAGTTTGTTGTTGTTGTTGTGACTATTATTGTTGTGGTGTGTTTTCTATCAGGGAAGGGGACAGGTCCTCGTCGGGTCTTTGCCTCAGGTGGCAAAGAACATTGCTGGCCTTGGGTACTATGTAGGGTTGACTTGTGTGTGTGCATCAGGCAGCAAAATCTCTTGTCCTGGCTTGGTGACATTGACAGGGGCAGCACAACTAGAATAACTGGTCCTTTTTCTGAAACTTGATCTTCTACTTGAATAGGCTGAATAGTAAAACACACAGACACATCCAACGGTCTTCTTAACGTTGTTACCCTGATGAAATTGTACCTTCTATGCACATCACCTTGGTCCGCTGGTCATTTTCACAGCAACAGCTAAAGAAGCCCCAAAGAAGAGAATGCATTAGCTGTAATTTCAAAAGAAACCTTCGCCTTATTACTGACTGTCTGTGATTTAAAGCATGGGAGTTATGCCACTTTCTTTTGCTCTTAAGCTGGTCATGGCAAAGCATGTGATTGAATATTTTGAACAAAGCTGACTATGAAAAAGACAAAGAAGGAAGGGTTGCCAGAGTACTATGAAAGGAACAGAAAGAAAGAAAGCCCTATATTATATTTTTTAGGTATATTTTAAAGATAGATTTTTTATCTTTTAAAAAATCTGCTTTCAAATCCCCAGGGACTTTCCAATTTATCAAGAGAGACACATTCTTCCTAATGAAAGGTTACTGACCTTCATGAATGTGACAGTTCAATTACAGCCCATTCATATGCAGAACAGCCGTTGATAAAGGATTTAGAAAATGTGACTTGCATAGCAAAAGAGAAGGGGGGGAAAGAAAGATGCCTGGGAATTTATTTTATATATATATATATATATATATATATATATAGTGAATTAGGAATTATAAATAAGATTCACTCAGGTGGTAGGTGGAATCTTTTTTTCTTTCTTCTGGCCCAGCAACCCATTAGATTTGCTTCAGTGAATACATTGACTTTTCTCCCTCTTCTTTTTTCCCTGCTAATATTCCTGTCTTTTAATCCTCTGAACTACTAAACCTAACAAATCATAAAGCCCTTGGGGTGCTCAGATGCATGGTTTCAAACATTTTTTTCCCCTTCTGACTGGCAGCGAAAGCTGGACTGAGTCCTAATGTTATTTTAAGTGTTTCAGTGGTATTTAAACTCTGAAATGGATGGAAACTTTGTGAAGAAGTGGATCACCATGCTAGCATGCAAACACACATACTACCATATTCATCCTCTCTGAACTTGCAGAACTGTCACATGGCACACATTTAAAAACAAAACAAAAATTCTATACTGAGTTTGGCTTCTCTAGGCCTATGAATATCCAAATCAGATTTTGGCTAGACTATCTGGAGCCAAGCATTAGCTAGCAGGGAGAGACACCTGTTTTTTGTACTTCTCCAGGTATAGGAAAGCTGCTTAAACTACCAAAAGGGCAAGTGCTATTAAGATGCAGCTTCCTGTAAGAGCAAGGGTGGATGTTTCAAAACAATTGCAAGGACTAAAACATCAAACAAACAAACCAGCTCCTTTGGAATTATTTCTCCATTCTCATAACACATTATTTTGTTTTCATTATTGCACCTATATTGCAGAATTATTTCCCCATTCTCATAACACAAAAATAGGCTTACAATACTGCTCCTATCTTGTGGAAATGGGCTTACAATATTGCAGCTATATTGTGGAATGTGGTTATTTCAACATTCTCATAATGCGTATGTGCTTAAAAGAGTGCACACATATTTTCACACCAGTGTTGGTTTTCCTGTGAATTCCAAAAACATCTGGAAGTTACAGAAAAATATGTTCTCATTGTTAATACCAACATGGACTTTTGAGGGAGAAAGTAACGTACTCTAATATTTCATTTAACAATATTTTATGTTATTTTTGCAAACTAGGTTATCACCTCTGGATTCAAAAATCTATCTAGGCTTAATCATGACATGACCAAGTTCCACAGAAAGCAATAGGACTCAAGTTAGTTGCAATTAACTTTAGCTTTAGGTTGGGCCAAAATATACTTTATTATAATGTAGATAAAAAAATAAAATATATAGAAAAGCAGTTAGTAATGCATATATGTGTACACATATATGGAAGCACTTGCCAAAATTTTCTTTAGTGCTATGGAGGGATGTCAGAGAAATCCATAATGGAACCAAATGAGTTTGGATTTTCATGAATCTGACCCACAAATTCTTCAGTGGACCGGATTTTCCCCTGTTAGGGGGAATTCAATGGACTTGAGGACCAATTTTGTACTTTCCTGAATTTTGTGCAAATTTCATCATACAAAAACACACAAAATAAGAACAATCTGCCAAAAATGTGCATTTCTCCCATAGGCTAAAGTGTGAAAATGCGCATTTTGGGGGGATTTATGCATTTTGCATGCACAAAATTTTGCATTTGCACAAATTCAAATTTGCTCAAATTTGGAAACAAAAAAATCTGATTCTGTCGATGGGTAGAAGATGCAATGAAAGGCTCCTGAAAATCTGCAAAACACAGAAAGAACAGATTTTACACAATATGCACATCCCTAGCACCATGCAATTCTTCTCCTGGGTGACTATGTTTTCCACTCTTCACATCACTACTCTCAAACCCAATTCAGAAATGCATTGGAGTGATGCAGTGGTTCACATGTCTGTCGCTCCCAGTAGAAAGTAAAATGTCTCCTAATACAGCTGCTAGAGGGAATTTAACCACTCAAGTGCAACCCCAAAAAGTGGTATGGCACTTAAGATCATTGAAATCTCCCCAACATTGTGGGGAGCCACTTTATGCAAACGGCTTCCCTTATTTGTTGGATTGTGCATTCTGACAGCAACCAAGGCACTAGCTGAATGTATGAATCAATCTTCATTGGAGTCCTCACCCTGTCACCTTCGAGATAGTGGATAGCCATGCAATAAGCTGTAAAGCTACAGTATTAACAGCCTGACCTGATCCATTGAGCCTCACCTTAGGGTTGAATACCACTTGTTTACAAGGACTGAAGGGAGGTGCTGGAACCATAGGAACATGCCAAGATATGCCACCACCTGAGGCAGAGAAGCAAAAGCAATCCCCAGTTAGCATTGCTGCCCACCCCACATTGATCATGCCCACTGCCAACCACTTGCATCCTTCCCCCATCCAATGAGTAGCTTACCTGGTCGCACTGCCACTCCTGGTGAGAGCAGATAAGCTGCTTGTCAGGCATTTCCCAATTTGCCACCTGATCCCAGTGTCTCCTGTGCCTCAAGGTAGGGCCAGCTCTGATCAGGGAGGGGAGTAGTCTGGGAGCCTGGAAAAGCCAAGGCACATAAAGCAAGGGAGTCAACAGAAGAATGGATGGGGGAGTGGGGGGGAGTGGCGACAAGGGGCAGAAATGGGTGTCCTAGCATACATCAATGGTGCTGTTGTAATATCGCAGAATGTGTTGTGTGCGAAAAGAAGTGGCTGTGCACTGCTGATGGAAAGGGCTCCATACAGAAAAAGAGGATCAAAATCATGTGAGTATGTGTATGTGAGTTGAGTCTGATGAACTTTATGGGTGGGTAGGGATTTGAACCCAGGTCTCCCTAAGCCAGCTTTCTGCAGTCTGGCACCCTCCAGATGTGTTGGGTTGCAATTCCCATAAATCCCAGCTAGCATGGCCAATAGCCATGCAAGCTGGAGATTATGGGAGTTGCAGTTCAACCCATCTGAAGGGCACCAGGTTGGGGAAGGCTGGCCAAGGCCAAGTCCAATACTACCCATGGCAGTGCACTACATAATAGCCACGATAAACTTGTCAAAAAATTATGAACAAATAATCCTATACATGGAGCTTGATTAAACCTTTTGAAAACAGGATATGCTTTTGCTCATATCCTTTGTGGACAGGGAAGCTTTAAAGTTTACTGTTCCCCAAGAGAGTTAAGAGTGCAGCCAGGCATGTAATTAAGAGCAATTCTAATGGGCAAACTGGCAGAGGCGAAAGTAGCTAAAGGTTGAAGACCATGAGGGGTTTGTTCACCGTGGGGAAAACACAAATGAAGATGAACTTTACATACTGTGGGCCTTGCTGCTTGATTAAAAATGCATTTACCCTTAGAGGCAAATCACCCCATGATTTACAATAAGTCACAGTTACAATGATATATTTATTGAGCAGTCTCTTCCTGGAAGGGAAACTGTGTTCGCTGTTTGCCAGGGTAACCAGGCTGGCCGCACGGTGTGTTCACTGGTCGAGGCAAGTTCCTGTGAATCGGTTCACGTGGGGGTTAAGTGGCACCTGAGCAAATAATGCAGGAGGGAAAGGGGCAGTGCCGCCTTCCTGTCTGCAGGCAAAAACATTACTCTGGCTTATCTTGCTGCTGCTGCTGCTTTTTTAAAACAACAACAACAACAACAATGTTTTTATTTTGTTTCCCAATATAATTTTGCAAACCAGTGATAATACTTAACACACATACAGTACATTGAAGGTTGCTAGGTCACCTGGCTTACCTTGCTTCTGACTTACCTTGCTTAAGACATTCAGGTCTTGTATGAACTCCAGATGCACGGGCGGTCTGTGCACAACCCAACTCTAAGCCCTCACCGGTCCATCCCCTACTCATCAAGCATCTCCTCCAATCTCCTCCACTGTGCCATGTTCTTCTCTTCCCCAGAAAGAGGGTGGCTATGTGTCCTCTTTTACAGAGAATAGTCCTCTGTTTGAGGGGCTGCCAGAGGACTACCCTGTTCTGAAAACATCCTCTGTTTGATGGGCTGTTCTGCCCAAGTCCAGTTTAAAGATAAGAACCACCAGCAGGAAGAGCGGGGCTTTGAAGCTGCCCATCAACAGCACCTGGACAGCAGACTAATTTTATAGGGATGTCAGAGAATTCCATGACGGAACTCGGTGAAGCCGAATGCCAGTGCATTCAGCCCCCCAAAATCCATCACGGAACGGCCTGCCACCCCCCCTGCCCCCCACGGATCCCCCCCCCGGGACGAGACTTACCTGGGGCGGATGTTCCGGATGGCGGTGGCTCCAGCGGCGGCGGCTGGCCTTCCGAACGGTTGCCGCCGCCGCCATTTGCAGTCTGTGTAGCCTATCATGTCTGGGTTTAAAAAAAAAAACCCCATACGCAAATGGTGGTGGCTACGGCCGCCGCCATTTGTGTTCCTTATTTTTCGCCATCTTAGTCTACGTCAATATTTACGTAGACTAAGACAAAGAAAAGAAAGGGGAACACAAATAGCGCCCACTACGCTATTTGCATTCCCCTTTCTTTTCTTTGTCTTAGTCTACGTAAATATTGACGTAGACTAAGACGGTGAAAAATAAGGAACGCAAATGGCGGCGGCCATAGCCGCCACCATTTGCATACGCGTTTTTTTGTTTTTTTTTTACCCAGAGCCCTCCACGGCCGGAAATCCAGCTGCGGACAGCCCTGGCCTGGGCCTGGCCGGCTGCTCCGCAGAGCTGCCGCGGAGCATAGCCAGCCATCGAGGATTCCTGGGGGGAGGACCGGATTGCCTCCCCCCCCGTCGAGGATTCTGGGGGGAGGGACGGAACGCCTTCCCCCCCCATGAACAGAATCCACGAAAAGGTAAGTCACTTTCATACATCCCTAAGACTGAACAGGCAGACACACAGGTCACCTGGGTAGATCTACACTAGTGCTTTTTATCAATACTGAAGTGCACTGATAACTGCTGAGGCACATTACACATTCTATATACCACTTTTATAGTGTTATTCCCTGCTTTTTACTCTGTATTATCCAAAATACTGCAACAGATGTCATTTTGTGTGCTTCAAGGTATAAATGCACAAGAGGGATATAGCATTACCATGATGGGATCATACTGATATGACACAAGGTGTAGGTCTAGCCCAGGTCACAGTCTTCCACACTATGGTAATGCATACTGTACTTTTGTTTAAATTATAATAATTATTTCTAAGTTTGCATCTATATGTATAACTTAGCATGTGCACATTTTGTGCAAATCAGTGACCTCCTTTGTCCTCCTTTTTTTCTTTTTTTGGTGATGCATTTCCTCTTTTTTAGCAGTCCACAAGGGGCCACCCTACCCCAGAAACTGTATTTGTCTGTTGCGTATTTAGGGCATGCCATTTTTCCACGCCCTTACCCCCATCCAACCCAACCCACTGTCAACCCCATGTCGAATGGTCTCCCCTGCCATCTCATCTCCTTCCCTCCCCATCCAATCTACTTCCTCTCTGGCTGACTAGTGACTAGGAGGAATGGTTCAAAAGTATATGCAGGAATACACCATGTTTTTGTCTGACATTGGAGCACAGCCAGCAAGGACACAGTGATAGAAGAGGGAGTAGGGATGCTTGGTGGTTGGCTGCTCCGCCACCCCCAAGGACCTATCCTTGGAGGAAAAACATTTATTTATTTAATACATTTATATCCTGCACCTTCAACCTTTGGGGTTTTCAAGGTGGCAACTGTCATAAGCACATCAGATCAAAGGCTTATCAACGCCAACATCCTGTTTCCTACAGTGGCCAACTAATTGTGGGGAAGCCCAAAAGCAGGATGTTCAGATTCTCCAGTGGATGGACCATTGCTGGTTAAGTCATTATATTAGGAAGATCAGTGAACAAGCATGGATTCCTATCCCATATAGCTGCTGTGGGCTCATTGAGAAATGTCAGGGAGAGATATATTAGGCTCCTAGATGCTTATCAGTGTATATAGAAAAATGAGAGCCATTACTGTACTGGTGGGCATAGAAACAGTTCTGTGTCCCTTCCCTTGGATTCAGAAGTACCCCTACTAAACTAGAGCATAGCCTATCTACTTAATGTGCAGAATTTGTGCAAATACTGAGAGCAACAGTAGGTTGAGATTCTTTCCCTGTGTGTGTGTGTATCTGTGTCTGTATGAAGACATTTTTGCATTAATTTTGATCAATTTAGCATTCTTAGGAGTGATAAATTATGATTTCTGAAGCATTATATGTAATTTTATATTTTTATGCAATTAATTCTATTCATGAACTCCTTTTTTGTATGTCATTCATGGAAATTTTTGAAAGGTTGTATTTTAAAAAAATAAAAAAAAGCTCCTGCCAACCTAGCAGTTCGAAAGCAAGAAATTGCAAGTAGATAAATAGGTACCGCCTCGGCGGGAAAGGTAACAGCGTTCCGTGCACCTCGGTGTTCAGTCATGCCGGCCACATGACCACGGAAGCGTCTTCGGACAGCGCTGGCTCTTTGGTTTAGAAACGGGGATGAGCACCGCACCCTAGAGTTGGACACGACTGGTTGGGGACACCTTTACCTTTACCTTTTTATTTTAAAAAAACAGATTTAAAAAAAAAATACCTCAGAAAATTGCCCCTCATAGCTGGGGGACTTGAAAAAGACTGGAGGAATGGTGGATGGGCAAACAGACTGGTTTTCACAGGGAGCAAGATCATAACATTCATGAGTGAGCTGTAAGATGAAACCCTGGTATTTCTATTTAATGTACTGTATAGTCATGTCTCTCCAGAATTGACATAGGAATCCTCTGGGGGGCTGAAAATACCCCAAAATATGTTAACACATTTCTGTTCTTAGTTCAGTTTGTTTTTTAAGGGGAGGGGGGAATCCATCCACAACGTAAAACAAAGACCATAACTGGTTTGCCTGTGGAAAGCATTCAGTGTATCTTTGAAAAGGGATTTGCACAGTTCTGAAAGCACTGCTACAGTGCCACATCCCCCACCACTTTAGCCCTATGCAAACATGGGTCATGACTAAAGGAGAGTGGCACAGTGCCCTGTGGCTCTGTTCCAGATGGTGCATCCCCTGCTGCACTTTCTGCTCATGTGCTGAGCATGGATGTCTCCAAAGGAGCACTTGCTCGCATTCAGCTGAAGGTGTTCCATATGATTGGGATCAATGTGCTGATGTCAAGGGGCCAGGGTCAGAGGTGCATGTAACGTCAAAGTGGAGCCATTGGCACAGCTCTGCTCCCGGCTTCCCATGTGTAGCTTCTATGCTGTGAGTAGTGCCAGCACAAGGCTTTTGTTCTGATTGATTTAGGGTGCAATCCTATGCATGTTCAGAGAGAAAAAAGTCTTACAGATCACAGCATCCCCCAGCCGGCATGGCTGGGTGGGGAAAGCTAGGGGTTGTAGGAGTTTTTTCTGTCTAAACATGCAAAGGATTTTGCCCTTAATACATTTGTATACTAGCCTTCTGTCCATTGGTTCCCAAGGTGATCCACAACAAAATACAAACAGCAATATAATTGGCCCAATAACACAAAACAAAATCAATCGTAGTAAATTCACATGCGTGCAACAAGCGCGCACACACTCATGTAAGTAAATCAGCAGATAAAATGGGTTAAAACATAGAATTTTAAAAGCCTGGGACAACAAAAAGGTTTTCGCCTGGCACCCAAAAGATAGCAAAGTGGATGCCAACAGAGTCTTCCTTGGATGGGAGTCATCTAAAGTTTTGTTTTGTGATGGTCTGTGCTGTCTGTAAAACAATTATCAACTAGAACTTGAACTTAGACTTGATACTCAAAGTGAGAAAGTGTGGGACTGGAGGGATTTCAGAGAAGGCAAATAGAGTCATAATGGGCATTGGAGGAATTCCAATAAGAAGAGAAATTGAGATGCTTGGATTTCTTTTCACTGAAGTAACATCTGTTGTGCTGAACAACCAACCATGCGAGCTTCAGTAAAAATAAAGGATGTGAAATTAAAAAGAAATAGCTAGAAAAATATACCTTATACTACTACTACTACTACTATTACTAATGATAATAGAATTACTGAAGGTTGCTAAGTCCAAACAAATAGGTGTGAATTGGATGTAGAGACACTAGTATATTGGGAGGGTTCAGGTGGGTGTGGCAGCGGCGGGTGCAGTGGCGGCGGGTGCGGCGGTGACGGCGGCGGCTGGTCTCCTGGCCGGCCGCGGCCGGGCACAGCGTACGCAAATGGCGGCAGCTACGGCGGCTGCCATTTGCGTTCACTATTTTTCGCCGTTCTAGCCTACGTAAATATTTACATAGGCTAGAATGGCGAAAAATAGTGAATGCAAATGGCGGCCGCTGTAGCTGCTGCCATTTGCGTACGCGTTTTTTTTACTTTGCCGTGATAGGCTACGTAAATATTTATGTAGCCTATCACGGTTAAGTACAGGGACGCAAACGGCGGTGGCTACGGCCGCCGCCATTTGGGTCCCTGCTGCCCAGTGGGCGGATGTCTGGCTGCAGGCAGAGCCAGCCGGCGGCTCTGCGGAATCCCTGCAGAGCGGAGCGGAGCCAGCCGGGCGGGACTCCAGGGGGAGGGACAGAGCGCCTCCCCCCCTGTTGAGGATTCCAGGGGGAGGGACGGAGCACCTCCCCCACCACCACGAAGCAGATCTGAGAAACGGTAAGTGACTTTCGTACATCCCTAGTGTCTTGTGCTTTTTCAACACTGCCTTGATATTTGGATGTATAGTGTTGGTGGAACTACAACCTAGTATGCATGCACACAGACACAGACACAGACACACAAGAGCTAATGAAAAGCAGAACTACCTAAGCAAATGACGGGTGTCTTTAATTTATTGTTTTAGATTTCATGTTCTTTTATAGAATGCAGGATAACTTCAAGAAATACAGAGCAATGGCACAGGTGATTAGATAACAGCCACATCAAATTCTAATTAAAAAAACACCTTCTTTAATTTCTGTTTTGGGAGGATCAACACAGAGAAGAGACAGATGGCTCACTTCAGCATGGGGGTGGGGGAACAAACACTACACACATAGGCTGCTATAATATGTCTTTCTTTAAGGATTTAGAAAGAAGGAAAAAACTGAATGCTTGAATATGACTTAAAGGTGGGGGGGACATGCCCAGAAGTCAATGTTTGTTTTTAAAATTCTAAATAAGAGTGAGTTTGTAAAAATCTAACAGAGACACAGTTGTCTGACAAAAACGACAAGAAAATAGAATGGAGAAAACAGAAGTAAGGCTCAACGTTACATGCCAAATGCAGCCTTTTCCAGAGTCCAAAATCGAGATAGGAATGGTGCGGGAGGGGCAGCATGGCAGCAATTTGCAAGGAAAAGCTATGTTAGTTTGAAAAAAAAAATTGAAAGGACTTCCGGTAGGAGTCATGTCTCCCTGGCAAGCGTCCTGCGGAGGCTCTGCAGGTCGCCTCCTCAAACAGCTTTTAAAAGGTTGAAAAACCTTTTCATCTTCCCCTGGAATTAAAAGGGGAAGCTAGTGTACCATCTGGATAAGATCTTGGAAGAACAACTCTTTTTGTGGAGCAGCAGCAGAAGTGGGCTCTAAGGTCAGTTTTCCGGAGCGTCATCTACTCAAAGCTATTTTGAAACTCCTATGTAATTAGGAGACTTCAGGGCTGACGAGTTACAAAAGTATTTATGAATTAAAAATACCAACAATATCTGAGGACCCGCAAAATCTGTTGAAGTAACTGTTTGTAATTATACTTACTTGCTTTCTATATGGAAGAGGAGGATGGCAGCATCAAGGGGAAGGAAAAAAGCCACAGGACCACCGCCAACTCTCCCTTGGCAAAGGTTTCTAGAGATGCCAGAGATGTAGAGGAGTTGCTGGCTCTGATAAAAACTTTGTCTTCTCAATTAGCAGAACAGGCTAAGAGGCTGGATACAATCCAAGATTCTATTACTAACCTTCAAGGGGCTGTGGATTTAATTAATAGTTCTTTGCAAAAGATGGAATTGAAGGTTCATGCTCTCTAAGACCAGGTGTCTGCGCAAGAGACAGCTATGCATGCCACCCATAATATCCAGTCTGCGAGAATCTCCCAACTGGAGGCTCGTAGAGTGAATCTGCGTATCCTTGGTATGAAAGATCTGCCTACTGATATAAGTCTGTTTAAATTCTTGGATAAATTTCTGCATGAGCTACTCGCTCTGCCATCTGATTATTTACTTGATATTGCATATGCATACCGTGGTCCAGGTCCAGTTCGTGGCACCAAAGAGACTGCCTATACTGTTATAGTTCAATTTGCAAGAGTTTCTACAAAAAATCATATTTTGCGTTTGGCAAGGGAAGTGGGAGAACTTTTAGGGGGGCCAACACGAGACAAAGTTATGTTATTTTCAGATTACACTAAAGAAATCACTGACAAAAGAAGGCAATTTACCAAGGTGAGAAATCAGGCAAGACAAATGAATCTGCAATATCATATCAGATATCCTGCTATATTTTGCATTCTTTTTGAAGGCCAGATTAAAAAGTTTTAAAATCATGAAATGGTGGAGGCTTGGCAAGCTGGCATTCAAGGTAAGGCACGGGAGACATCTTCCCCAGCCTCATGAGCTGGGAACTTTTCAATTCTTCTTCTACTTTGGATTTATTGGGGTTATAAGGTCCAGGCAATACGCCATTCCAGAGGACTGTTTACATATATCCCCTTTTTTCCTCTCTCTTTTTCTTACTTCCTCTTTTTTTACATTAGACATGATGTACTGTATAATAAAATTCCTGTTTGTGTGTGTATAGATATGTATACATTCATATATAGATTTAGAAATGACACTATCTAAAATATAGATAGCATAAAGTTATTATTATTACTTATCCTTTTTAATTTCCTTCCTTTTTATTATTATTACTATCATTATTATGAGACTTTGATTAGTAATATTTTTGGCTGGTTAAATTGTTAAGTTTTACTATTATATGTTAACTGAAGGGCAATATATGGTTATTGGAAATGAATTGTATATATTGTATCCCTTGCTATAAGACTGAAGATACGATATTGAAATGTAAGGTTAATTATCTATGCTGTACTGAATTGTAATATTAGCAATGTTATAGGTATAACTTTTAAGTAGAATTATACTTATTTATTTATTTATTTATTTATTTCTATACCGCCCAATAGCTGAAGCTCTCTTGAAGTTTGTGTGTAATGCAGTTTAAATGTAATCCTTTTAAGGAACTTTTTATATTTTTTCTTTTTCTTTCTTGCTTTCTTCTTCCTTTTCCTTCTTCTGTTCTTTTTTTTTCTTTTTCGTTATTGCTGTGTCCTCCTAAGAATACTGTATTGTTGGAAACTGTAGATAATGTCTAGGTTGTTGGTACTGTTTATTTCATTTATAAAGATAAAAAATAGAATAAAAAGTATTTAAAAAAAAAGAAAAAAATATGGAAAGGAGAGATAGAATCTAATCAGATACAAATAACAAACGAGTTGGAGGTAGAAAGATATAGGAGAAAATGGCTGGAAGAGGTTCTGCAAAAGACACTGTCCCAATGGGGATGGATGATCAAGGAGCGAGAGAAGGGAACTAGGGATGTTAGAGAATTCCGCCACGGACTCCAATGAGGCTGGATTCCTTAGAATCCAGCCCCCTGGAGTCCGTGGTGGAACGGAGCACTCCCCCCTGCCACTCTGCAAAATGTTCCTAGGATGGACCCTACCTGGTGTTGGCTGGTCTGATCCATCCGCTGCCCCAGTCTGCGGCCACCATTTGCCTCCCTACTTTAGCTGTGATAGGCTATGGAAGTATCTACGTAGCCTATCATGGTAAAGAGCAGGGACGCAAATGGTGTCAGCTACACCATTTGCGTCGCTACTCTTTACCGTGATAGGCTACATAAATATATATGTAGCATATCACGGCTAACACAGGGACACAAATGGCACCCGCTACACTGGATGCCATTTGCAGCCACAGCCCAGCAGCAGATGGAAGTCCAGCTGCGGGTGGGCCCGGCCAGAGGCTCCACAGCCTTGCCATGGAGTGGAGCCGGCCAGGGAGGATTCTGGGGGGAGGGACAGATCACCTCCCCCTCAGCGGATGCCCCCATCCAGAACAGGGTAAGTAATCTGCCCATCCCTAAAGGGAATGCTCCCAGTACAACCAAGCTGTTTCCTTTTAATTTAAATTCTGAGGAAAGCCTAATGGTGATCAAAATTGAATAAATTGAAGGAACAACTCCTAGGAATGCACATGTGCACACATGCACAAACGATCATCTACCCACACCAGCCCCCTCTCCCAAAGACACAGCTGGCGCAATGACTGAATGCAGCCTTTCAACGAAGTATATACCCCCTTCCTCCAACGCTCTCTCTGGAGACTGCTAGTGTTGGTTCTGGCTGAGGGCTCCTATTTCCCAAAGCACACCACCTCCTCCTCCTGCACTCGCTTTCCTGCCTCCTCATGTCCGCTTCCCTCCCTCCCTCCCTCCCTCCCTCCCTCCCTCCCTCTTCATGCCCTTCCATGTGAGCATTGAGAAGTTGATACATTTTGGAGACAGCCTGTCTGGACTGCTGAGGCATTCAGTAGAGCTCTGAATATATGAGGCGGAGGAGGCACTTTGTGGGGTGCTCGCTTTGCCCTGGGGCACCTCGGTACTGCTCTGAACCGTCATATCATGTAGGGATGTACGAAAGAATTCCTTTTCGTGAATTCTGCTCGTGGGGGGGGAGGCGCTCCGTCCCTTCCCCCAGAATCCTCGACGGGGGGGAGGCGATCCGGTCCTCCCCCCAGGAATCCTCAATGGTCGGCTTTGCTCCACAGCGGCTTTGCAGAGCAGCTGGCCAGGGCCATCCACAGCCGGATTTCTGGCCGTGGACTGGCAGGTGCAAACGCAAATGGTGGCCGCCGTAGCGGCCGCCATTTGCATCCAGCCGGGCAGCCGTGATAGGATACGTAAGTCTTTACGTAGACTATCATGGCTGGGCAAAAAAAAAAAAAATGGCGTACGCAAATGGCAGTGGCTACAGCGGCTACCATTTGCGTTCCTTATTTTTTGCCATTTTAGTCTACGTAAATATTTACGTAGACTATTACTGCGAAAAAAAAGGAGAACACAAGTAGCGTAGTGGGCACTATTTGGGTTCCTTTTGTATTCACCGTTTTAGCCTACATAAATATTTACGTAGGCTAAAACGGCAGGGGGGGAATGGAATGCAAATAGCGCCCACTGCGCTATTTGCGTTCCCCTTTTTTTTCGCCGTAATAGTCTACGTAAATATTTACTTAGACTAAAATGGCGAAAAATAAGGAACGCAAATGGCGGCCGCCATAGCCGCCGCCATTTACATACGCCTTTATTTATTTTTTTGATGGCTTACCGTGATAGGCTACGTAAAGACTTATGTAGCCTATCACGGCAAAGACAGGATGGAAATGGTGGCCACGGCAGCCGGTCGAAAGACCAGCTGCCGCCACTGCTGCCACTGCCACCGCCAGACCCGCCACCGGACCGGCCGCCAGAGCCGTCGCCATCCGGAACATCCACCCCAGGTAAGCCTCATCCCAGGGGGAATCTGCGGGGGGGGGCAAGCCGTTCCGCCATGGATTTCGGGGGGCCGAATGCTGGTGCATTCAGCCTCACTGAAATCCGTGGCGGAATTCTCCGCCATCCCTAGTATCATGAGGCTTTTGCTCCAAAACAGCTTGCTTCACCTCGTTATTCAAACTTTGTAACAAGGAGGTGCACAGCCCTAGTAAAAAGCACCAAACACTATAACCTTTTCTCATAGGGGAGTTGCTCCACCCCTTGATCATTTTGGCTTCCCAGTTCTGCAAGATTTTTTTTTTTTTAACCCAGTAACAGCAATGCATAAAAATAAAGCATTTCAATAACAATAATACATTTCAAACATAATATCAACATTTCCATAATATCTGGGCTTGAAAACAATTATTCAAACATTTGAATAATTAAAATATAGAATGTATGTTTGTAAGAAAGACATGGTTGATTTTATTTTATATGAAAGACAGAAATGACAATGGCATGATCAGGCCAAAGTGAAACACTTTAAAGACCCATTAGTTTTACTGGGTGAATTAAGCTTGTGTTTAAGTCACTCCCATAGAATTATCTTAAAACTATGTTATTTTGATGGGAACATTCTTGACTTTATATGATTTTGATCCTAGTGTTGATCCTAGTGGTGGTGAGAGTCTTCAAAGTCCACATCAAAATAACCTTTCGAAAAAAGACAGTACAGGAAAACTGAAAGTGGCTTTCAATAGTTCCTAACCATGCTTGAAAACCAGAGTCATCCCAAGTCATCTCTATTGCACCTTCTGGCTATAATAACATGGCCATAACAGAACACTAATTTTTCATTGATGTTTGGCCATGTTCTCTTGGCTTGCATGCATATTCCTTTTTTTTAAGATGGTCTTCCTGGGTACATTTTATTCGTTCTCTTTATCTAGCAAAGACCATAGGTCTGATACCTCATAAAAGAAAAGGCTGTGAAACATCAGGTAGTGGTGCATGGGAATGATAAAAACAGCAGGAGATATTTTACTTCAGCGCTTACAGTCAAGATGATCCATCAAGCCCTGAGGCCCTGTTACACACTCCAGAGTTCCAGTATCGCTCTGAATTATGGGAGCTTACCGGTGACCTCTTTATAGTAATCATCTGACAATAAGTGAAATACCTGACCCTTTCCGCAAAGGCTTTCCAGTAATGGACAGTAAATCCTTTGAAACAGGTTGACATACACAGGCTTATTATCAGCCCAAAGCCCTTCATTGCTTGGTCTTTAACTGTGAAATAGCTTCCAGGTCCATCTAAACACTTAAGCGGTAGCATGGCTTGACACCACATCAGAAGAATATTCATAATACATTAAAAGAAATATATTCTGGACTTGTCCAACTGCCTGCCCCAGTGGAGGAATTAACTGCAGACTTGGCCACAATGATTACTTTACCTTGAATCCTCCAACATGCTACAGATTAACACAGAGAGGTATATTTACAATATCCCACTCAGTAACACATTTGTTCATGTGAGTTCCTTTAATATGAAATCTCATTCTGTGTATACAACTTTTTGCGCATGCGCAATATCAAGGTGTATCTTGGGAGCTGTAGTTTGGAATGGCAGAGTGCAGCATGCCGTCATGCATCACCATGTTATGCTCCCATTCTGATTGGTTGTTTTCACGAGGCTCGCTTGTGTGATGCTGTCATATGATGTTTACTTGCCATCACCAATCACCGGTATGAAGATGGATCCTACAGAGTCCTCCGTCTTGTGGAGCCAGAGCTACAGCAGCAATGCTGGAAGCAGCTAAGGAGACTGCTTCAGGTAGGATTTTGAGGGGTCTAGGTGATAGAACTGAAAATTTAGCTGGGGGGGGCGGGAATCTGTGTATTATTACGATTATTACTATTTTTATTATAATTATTAATTATATTTCTATACCGGCCCATAGCCAAAGTGCTCTGGGTGGTTTACAAAGGTTAAAAACATTAAAAATACAATATGCGAAATTTAAAAACATACAAAACACACTGACAGCATACACAGAGACAACATATATCTAAAACAACTTTGAGCAACCTGCCAAACCATAAAACAAATCCAGATCAATTAAAACTCATCACATGCTGCCAAATGCCTGGGAAAAGACAAAAGCTCCAGGACTGGCATGGTCATTTTAAAAGGTTTTTTCTTTCTTTAAAACAGTGTTGCTTTAAACAAATAGTTTATCACTCAGGCACACCTAAGACAGCCTTCTTTTGGGAAGCCCCTAGGAAGAGGAAGTGTTTGGCTGAAAGTAAACAGAGATAGAGGATTTCAATTTTTTTAAAAAAGTAAATATTTACAAAAAATAGCAATTCTTATGGAAGTTATGCAGACTCACGGAGATGGCTGGGCATCGGAATTACGGTTGTTGGTACGGATTTATCTTCATAATTTTTGGAGCGGAAAAAAAAGAGAATTCCAGGGGCTTGTGAACGACGGAACGGTGCACTGGCCACAAACTGCAGAAGTCAAGCAGCACGGAAGGTACACAATTCGTACATCCCTAGGCTCAGGTGGCCATGTACTATTATACGGCATATGCTCTGAAGCCCACAATCAATTCAAACTTAGTGAAATTGTAATACATCAACCCAGGCTCACTAGAAAGGTGAGCATTACAGACGGAGGAGTTCAGCCAACAAGCTGACTAATTACACAATGTGGCAGCATCACTAATATGGTATGAAGGTCCATCCGGCAGCCACCTTGCAAAAGCTATGCAGTCTGTTAATGTCTGGATGGGAGACTGCATTTATGCCGCCTTGCGTTCCATTATGGAAGAAAAATGGGATATAAATGCACTATGAATCTATTGCCAGCAAGGACTACTGCTTGAGTCTGATTTCTGATTTTCAAAAAATAATAATTCTATGAACTCTCTCTTCCATGGAGCTAAAGGAGGCACGTGTAGCGATGCTAGGTGGTCTCCCATCCAGGTAATGACCAGACCCTGCCCTGTACTGCTTCAACAAAATCGCAACTGTAAGAGCCTTCAGCTCATGCTCTAGAAGTAGAACAGCCTGTCCCAACCTAGTGTCATCCAGATGTTTTGGACTAAAACGCCCAGGATTCCTGACCACTGTCTCTACTGAGTCTGACTGGGACTCTAAAGCCTTACAAGTATTCACTGGCTTCTGAAGAATGGTGTGTGAAGAAGGTACACACCCATATGACCATAATACTTTCCTTCTTTAAAATCCAAGAATGGCTAATAAAACATTTAGGTTGCGATCCTCTCAGTGATCTAAGAGTAGGGTTCACCTAGTACTGAAGTCCTATTTAATGTGAATGTGACTTACCTTACAATGAGATGAAAGGAAAGTTGTGCACTACCATTCTGTGTCTGTTTACGTGCATGCACATTACAGCAATGGTTCTCGGACAGTGGTGCATGCCCTCCTGTGGTGGTGCAGAACACTTAGCACTTGAAGAAGGGGAGTTATGAAGTTCCAAGAAAGGAGAAGATCCCACAGTGCAGAGAGAGCCAGCACTGCTTTCATCCCACGAGTGGAGGTTTAGTATGCCGCCACCTAAACTGCTATACCATGGAAGCTCCAGTGGTGGGGTTGGGGGAGCAGGAGAGAAGTTAGCGCTTCTGGTCTCAGCAGGTCCTCCCCCTCCTGTCTCCCTGACTGACTGGTTTTTGTTTTAACCGAGAATGTGTCTGAGAGAGGCCCTGATGTAGTGTTCTAATTCTAATTCCAGTGTTATATTAGTGCTTCAATTTGCAGATCCTTCCACACACATGCTGCATTGGGAAGATTTTGTCCACTCACTCCTTGAAAAAATGGTGGGGGAGTGTGGAGCTCAAGGATTAGATCAGGTTTAGAAGATATCCAGCTTTTTAAAAGTGCAGAAATGGTGCAATAGATTCAAGATACATCTGCCCTCCCCTCCACACTCAGTCAATAAACAGAGACTGAGGTAAGGGGGCTGAACCTGAAGAACTCTGGTGCCTTAGGCCAGGGGTGGGCAGAAGGCAGATCTGCAGATATTTTGGGCTACAACTCCCATAAACCCTTGCCAGTACGGCCAATGGTCAGGAATGCTGGGAGATGAAGTCCAAAACGTCTAGAGATTTGTCTTCTGCCCATCCCTGTCCTAGGATGTTCCTTAATACCACTGGTTGACAAGAGCTCTGAGAAATTATTAGAGCCATTATACCACATGGAAAACAGAGAAGGGAACCAGAAGAGGACAACTGAGAGCAAACATGGTGGCATGTCATCATTCACATGTCAGACTCAAAGAAGATAGTTATTCACACCACGCCCTGTCTCTCAGCAAGTATTACCCCTCACCTGATGCCACTAGATTGCACTTTAATATGGCGGAGAGGATTTGGTTATACCGTTCCCATCATCAAAGCCTGGGGTTCCAGAACTTGTCACAGGACCTTCTCGGCAGCAATGCCCCAGCTGTGCAAGCCCCCCCCCCTCCCCGCGGAAGTTAGACTGCTGCCAACATACTTAGTTTTCAGTGTCAGGTGAAAACTATTCTTTTTCTGCCAGACCTTTTGGATTACCAGTCGGGCCAATGTTGAAGTGGGATAGTTGAAGGGTGGTGTGTATTGAATCTGACATTGACTGGCTTTGTGTATTTTATTGGGCTTTTTATAGGGATGTCAGAGAATTTCTCCACGAATCTTGGGGAGGCTGAATGCCAGTGCATTCGGCCCCCTGAAATTGGTGGAGAAACGGTCTGCCCCCCCGCCCCCCCCA
This sequence comes from Heloderma suspectum, assembly GCF_057233095.1. Taxonomy (NCBI): domain Eukaryota; kingdom Metazoa; phylum Chordata; class Lepidosauria; order Squamata; family Helodermatidae; genus Heloderma; species Heloderma suspectum. Next base: position 104,787,772 of record NC_139461.1, read on the forward strand.
GGACGGGACTTACCTTGCTCGAATGTCCCTGGCGGCGGCGGTTCGGTGGCGGTTCGGCGGCGGTTCGGTGGCGGTTCAGTGGCGGCAGCAGCCGGTCTTCCGACCGGCTGCCACCGCCGCCATTTCCAAGTAAAACAAACAAACAAACGTGATAGGCTACATAAAGATTTATGTAGCCTATCACGGCTAGATTTTTAAAAAAACACCGTAATAGGCTACGTAAATGTTTACGTAGCCTATCATGGCTGACTTTGAAAAAAAAAAAAGTGCGTACGCGGCGCCCATGGGTGCCGCCATTTGCGTTCCTTATTTTGGCACGTGTAGTCTACGTAAACATTTACGTAGACTACGGTGAAAATAAGGGCAACGCAAATAGCGTTGCCCTTATTTTCGCCGTAGTCTACGTAAATGTTTACGTAGACTACACGCGCCAAAATAAGGAACGCAAATGGCGGCGCCCATGGGCACCGCCATTTGCATACGCACTTTTTTTTTTTAAAGTCAGCCGTGATAGGCTACATAAACATTTACGCAGCCTATCACGACTGACTGCAGGGACGCAAACAGCGGCGGCTACGGCCGCCGCCATTTGCATCCCGGCAGGAGACAAGGTTTCGCGGCCGGAGGGACGGGGCGCCTCCCCCCCAGCCAGAATTTCGGCGGGGAGGGACGGGACGCCTCCCCCCCAGCCAGAATTTCGGCAGGGAGGGATGGGGCACCTCCCCCCCACCGTGAAGCAAGTGTCGGGATCAGGTAAGGGACTTTCGTCCATCCCTAGCTTTTTATCAAGATAATATATTGAACGTTGTGACCACCCTGGGATTATTTTATGATGAAGAGGGGAGATATATATATATATATATATATATATATATATATATATATAAAAATGCACTGTATTATGCAACTTTGTGTCCTTCTTTGCCCTCTTTTCTGCTGATGCATTTCCTCTCTTTTGGTGATGCATGAGTTAGCACCCTACTGACAGCCACCTCTGTCGCCACACAGCTTGCACTCTTTTGTAATGGCCATGCCATCTCTATCAACTTGCATCAGTGCTATATGGCCAGCCACTGTGTGTCCTGGCTGCTTCTGGTGCATGGTAAGCTCTTCCTCAACTTATCTAGCCATTACAACATTCTTTCCCCTATTCCCTGGAGCTGGCCCAAAGGCCAGTCACTGGGGCGGGGTGGGGGACAAAAGGCTAATGCTTAGGACTAGTGCCCTTCCTGTTCAATATGTATGCTAGGCCTGAGTGATTATGTCAGCACATAATAATGTCTTCACAGTGTCCCAAAATTCCTAATAAGGGGAAGGAGTGCAAAGCCTGGAGAACATTATGGAAACATATGGAACTAATCCCTCTCTTCAGTATGATGTTGTGAATGGATGCTAGTCATCAAAGTTGGCAAGGGCCCTGAGCCCTGAACTGGCAAAGAAGGTAGAGGGGAGGTCTGCATAATGCTGTTGGTAATGAGCCAATGAACATCTTTCTGTAGCCCTGGTGTCCGTGTCTTATTTTGAGTCTCCCTCACCACAGTCTAAAACAGTGAGAAGAACAAGTAGCAACCACTTCCATTGCAGCTGTACAGTTGTAGCTTGGAGATGAGTAATTTTTCTGTCCCTGTATGGATGACAGAATAGGGATGGACAGACTCATCCCAGTCTGCCTTGAGTGCACCCACGCCTGCTTGTTACATGTGGCAAGCCGCCCGGTGGTCCATGGGCTCCAGGCAAGCAGCACATCGCTGCCTGATATCTCACTGAGCTGCCATTTTGCATAAAAATGGCAGCTTATTCTTTTATGTAAAGGCCCATTTGCACAAATGGCATCCATAAAGTGGCCATTTACACAAAATTGCAGGCGTAAATGGCTGCTTTGCGGCTGCCATTTGCGCAAATGGGTCTTTACGTAAAAGAACAAGCTGCCATTTTAATGCAAAATGGCAGCTTGGCAGACCAGCAGGGTCCACCCTGACCAAGTGCATGCAGAGTTGGCAAGCATGACAGTCCACGGATTGGAGTCCAGGAGGCCCGCCAAACTCCACCCCCCTCTTGGACTCCCACGACATCCCTACACTGGAACACGTTCCTCACAGAAGTGGTGGAATACCTTTTGGGGAGATTTTAAAGTGAGGTCTGATAGGGCTCAGGTTAAGCTACGGTAGGCAACGTGGTGCCCATGGTACCCACCAAGACACCCTACTCCTCCCAAAGTTTATTGTAAAAATGTTTTCTTACTGACAACTTGGATTGCTTCAAAGTGAAGTGGGAACCTCTAGCTGCTGCCAACTGAATTTCCCATGAGTGCCCCTGGACATGTTACTTGTCCCTTGTGACTAGCCATGCCCACCCATGGCAGCCATTTTATGGTTGTGCCCAGGACAGTTTCTCAAATGTCCAAATCTGCCCATGGGCCCCAAAAGTTGCCTGTATCTGGCTTAAGCACTGCAGCTGGAGAGGGCTGAGTGATTTTTGATGTGCCTCTTGATGTTGGGATGCTATCATTCTTTCCCTATGTAATTTGCACTGAATATTGAGCATGCATCTAGATTCTAGAAGGACAAATACGAAAAGAGCGGGTGACTAAAAAGAAGCTGTCAGTAAAAGTTCATTTGTATCTAATTACCGAGCTGTACAGTTGAGTGTTACATAACGTTAGTTGCCTCTGAATGACTCAGTGGCAAATACTGCTGTTCAGAAGTAGGGAAGTATGGATTTTGATAAATCCATCATGTCTGTGTCTCGCAGATTGTCAGATATCTTTCATTCTGTTGTCTGCTCATTGATAGGATCACATTTTTTTACACCAGAATTTTTTCTACTTCTGCTAATTCGCATAAGTGCTAATGCAAATTGGTGCATTCGTCTAGTGGTCATTTGCGCTAATGTGCACTTGCATAAATGCAAAAGCTAATGTTTGCCAGTCCACTGGTTCTAGTCCTGCACTCTGGAACAGTTTACTCCATCTTCTGCATAAAGGCCCTTCAGACAGGGGAAGACTGCTACCATGTTTCCCCTTCATCTGAGAGCTAGACTAGTGTAGTGGCTAGAGTGTTGGACCGGGAGTCAGGAGATCCGGGTTCTAATCCCCACTTGGCCATGGAAGCTCACTGGGTGACTTTGGGCCAGTCACAAACTCTCAGCCTAACCTACCTTACAGGGTTGTTGTTGTGAGGATAAATGGAGGAGGATTATGTACACTGCCTTAGGTTCCTTAAGGGAAAAAAAGACAGAATATACATGAAATAAATAAATCTTATTTATTTAACTAACGATGTTTATGAATTGCTTATAGTAAAGAAATATCTAAGTGATGTAAGAGGAGAAGATTACCTTCCTGTGAATGTCTCTTGGAAAAAGTGATGTTTTTAGTAGGCACAGAAAACACAGAGGTATTGGAGCCTGCCTAATTTGCAGTAGGGATGTCCATCACTGGGAAATCCAGCGCTTTGGGGGCTCACCAGATTTCCATGGTACCCCTGACTCAGCGTGCCTTTTTGAGTGGAGCAACAGGTTTCTTCCCAAAATCCAGGATTTTTGAGTTTTTTAAAAAAATATAAATAGAAATTTGCACAAATTGTGGCTGTAAATTGAATAATTCATGCAAATTTTGGCCATAAATTGCATAATTTGCAGCCAAAATTTGCACAAATTATGCAATTTACAACCAAGATTTTTGCAAATTATGCAATTTGCATTTTAACCCCCTGCCCCCCAAAAAACATGCAAACTGGCCTGACTCAATAAGAGTCTGGCCAGCTTATGGAAAAGCAAGCCAAGTCTGGGGGGGCTGACCTGGTTAACGCTCAACGAGCCCTTCCCCCTAGACTGATTCCTCCAACATCCCTAATTTGCAGTAGTAGGAGGTTCCAGACAGTGAATGCTATGATGCTACGAGCACAATCCTATGCAAATTTAGACTGAAACAAATTCTACTACTCCCAGCATGCCCCAGCAGCATGTCCCAGCAAGCATGGCTGGTTGGGGGATGTTGGGAGTTGCTGGAGTTTTTCTGTCTAAACTTGCATAGGATTGTGCCCTGAAGGTCCTATTCTGCACCATGATGGACTGAACTTCCGAAATCTGGGGTACCACCAGGAGGATAGTTCCCAAAGAGTGCAGCAACTGAGCAGGCCGGTGGGGGAGCAGGTGCTCTGTTAAGTAATCTTCTCTTTTCCAAGCAAACACCCCCAAGCCCTTTCTACTGTTCCTCATAGAACCTGGGAAATCAGGTTTCTAAATTACACGGGGAGCTGGCATGGATACAAAAAGGCTTCCTGCTGCAGATGCCGATGACCTCAACATGTGGAGAGTGACAAGGATGGCACTGGAAGTGGGTGGAGCTAGATTACTCCTCTTCACTCACAGCATCTTCAAACTCTAAAGTAGAATGTCTGAATGGGGCTAATAGTGTGGGTGTGCCTGGCTGTGGGTCAGCTCCAGCCCCATACTGGCCAGTGTTGGAGGCCCAGCACTTCTCAGACACTACAGATCCTCGTAGTGTGGCCATGTGTCCCTTAGAAAGTACAGTCCTCTATTTGAAGGGGTGTCCGATCCAAGTCCAGTTTAAAAAAAATAAAAGACAACAAGAAGGGAGAGCAGAGCAAAGGCCTTGAAGCTGCCCATCCAGAGTCAGCACCTGGACAGCAGACTGAGAAAGCAACGTTCACCTTGTCACAATCTTCCCCACTATGGTGAAATGGATTGTACTGTTATTTAAATCATAATAAGCATGTCTAGATTTGCATCTACACATATAAATTAGCACATGCACATTTTATGCAAATCTGTGTCCTCGTTTGTCTTCTTTTTTATTAGTGCGTAAGTGGCTCCCCTCGATCCTCTGCTTCTGCCACTGCCATCGCCAGGAAGCAACTTCCCCCGCAGCAGCTGTTCCATCTCACAGTCAGGTCTAAATGCGGGGCAGATGGCAACAGTTGGAGCAAGGATTGGTGGGGAAAATCTGATGGGATTCATTGGTATTGCTGTCTCCTGTTAGAAAGGCAGCTAGCAGAGAAAAACAAAAGGCAAAACAGAATGACCATTTACCAGTCTCTCATGCACAAAAAAGGCTAAAAAGAGACCACACTCTTCTTTCAGTGAAGGAAAGAAAACAGCTTTACTCACAAGAATTCTTGCACATACAAATGCAGGTACTGCGTAGGGTTTCAAGAGAGTTTGTTCAGTCCATTTGTGTCCCATTACACAGACAGAAGAAAGAGAGCAAGCCATGTGCTCCCAGCAATGGAGGAAGGCACAGAGAGGGATAAAGAGAGGAGAAGAAGAAGAAGAGGAAGAAGAAGAAGAAAGAGAGAGAGAGAGAGAGAGAGCCATGTGCTCCCAGCAGCAGAGAAAGTTTGGCGAGAGAGAGAGAGAGTGGGGGAAGGGAAGAGCAGGAAGGAGGAACCACACTGTAGGCTATAGAGTTCCGAAGGCTAGCTATGCCCATGCATTAACTAACTAACTGCAACACTGCCCCCTTCCTGTAACTTGCAGACAAGGTTGCAATATCCCCAACAGAATCATAGAGGAGGGTGGTACTTCCAGAGCTTCAGGAAGAAACGCCTCCCCAGCAGGGTGGGATCCCCAAGTTCTATGCTTCAAAAAAAGCATCCAGGCTGTCCTCTTCATTGTTCATCCCTGACTGTGGGATGCCCTGTGATGTCCTAGCACATGCCCTCCCAGAGACCTTTGGCTATGGGGAGGTATAGAAATATAATAAATGAAATGAAATGCCCCATAGCATTGGGTTTAAGCATCTCATATATCCAGGCTATATGGGGACCATATATGGGGACTGACATTGGAAGTATCTGCAAATGCCTGAAGTTGTGCTAATGGCCACTACCCATTCATTCACCCTTCCCTGATATTACTCCAAACAATGTCCTTCAGAAATGGTCTGTCTGCACCCACTGCTGTTATTCGATACTCCCTAGAGATGCTAAAATTTTCACTAGAATATCTTTCAGGTATGGGCAAGTTTAATTACAGCAGAAGAAAGCATTGTGTATTTGAAAACCCAGACTCTCATGTTTGCACCCTCTTTCGAAATATAATGATAGATTCCTCTTTCTTCTAAATAAAACCTGCTATTCAGGGAGCGTCTCACATATATATGCTAGAGAGAAGATGTTGCAGTTGGCTCATAACAATTATTGACGATCGAGACAATAACCCGAGGGACAGAGTCTCCATATATAAAGGTACAATACTCCTAATTGGGTTTGCAAAGCAACAATGACAGAGCTGGCATTGTCTTTCACAGACAAAGTCCCTGACTGTGCATACAACAAATCCATAAAGGCTGGAGCACCAAAGTCAGGATAATATGACGCTAATAAATGCAGACCGTTTTCAGCTGGTGATGGATTTTCTGTAGATTTTATCTCCAGGAAGTACGGAAATGAGATGCAATATGTTCCTTCCACTGAAGAGAGTGGAGGCTTCTGAATTCTGTGCCTCAACATATATTTTAAAAAACCACTCTCACTTGCTGTTCTAGTCTGTGATGCTATCAACTTCAGCTCTGTTCAGGCTCTCCATGCCCACCACCATCACCACCACCACCCCTACTGTATTTTCCATCACTCTCAAAATGAATTATAAGTAAATTCTTTGGCCAGTTGATGCAAAACTCTAATAAATACAAGGCATTACAACAGGGGTGGGCAACCTGTGGCCCCCAGGGCCACATGTGCCCCTTGGCCTAATTTCATGTGGCCCTCTGTCTAATTTCAAAAGCCCTCTGCATACATTCAGTTCAGACCACTGGCAAGTGTGATCTGTCCCTTCCCTGGGGAGACAGCCCTGAGAGAGAGAAAAGGTGGTGGGAGAAATAAGGGGGGGGGAAGTGACCCACCCACTTTTGCATCTGGCCCTGCACACCGCTGGCTTTCTCCCCACCCACTGCCAAATTGTGGCCCCTGGCAGAGCAAAACAAAAGAGTAAAATAGTCCTTAACAATATATTTCATCCACAAAAGCAAAAGGGTATAACTCCAAACAAAATTGTTTAATACAAATAAACACAAATATACCAATGTAACAAAGGCACATATATCAATACAAAAAAATAAAACCTGAAGGCAGTATCCAATGGTGTCATTCCGCAAACTCAAATAGTGCTAGCAGAGCCCTGCTGAATCTTTCTGTTGCACGAGCAGTTGCCCATCATGCTTGTGCAACCGGTTGTGCAAGCAGTTGTTTGTGCAAGTGCAGTTGTTTGTGCAAGTTGCACACTGTTGTGCAACCAGTGTGCAAGCACTGGTTGCACGACAGGCTGTGCAAGCGGAACGTGGAACGGGTTGCACTATGGGTTGCGCAAGAGTTATATGCAACTGGTTGCACAAGCATAATGCAGAACCACTTGCACAACCGTGCTTGCACAAATGTAACTTTAGTTAGATGCTTCTCTTGCGCATAGTTGAAAACCAAGTTTCCAGTAGCGCAACGTCATTCGCAGTAGCAGGAATAGTTTATATACTCATACTGCCCTGAGTATATAAAACCTAATAGGCCAAATCTGTTTCAACACCAGTCTTCAGCATGAACCTGCAAGAACTACAAAACAAAAACATAACATATCAAACTCAGCACCGGCAAAATATCAAAAAGATAATAGTTTAGAAAGGCAACTGATACTCACCACTTGGCCTAAACTCTAGAGAATAAATTCTTGCTTGGAGGGCTAAATAAATCCATCCATGCAAGTTAATATGTACTTTTAAGCGGGCATCAGTTGCCTTTCCCTTTTCTTTAACTTTGGCTTTTGTAGATGCCCCTGACAGATTACCCATGAAGACCTTGACAGAAAAAAGGCAGCCTACTTCAGGTTAAACAAATAATTTGCCTTGTAAGAGAACAGCAGACCCAGATGGCGGTTATGCGCAGCAGAACTAGCTGTACTCTGGCTTTCCAAAATCCACAGCCAAAGCTCAGCTCACCCTGGCAGAGTGCTTTAAGGTGGGGTTGCAATGATGCCACAAAGGTCACCCCATTTGGAATCTAGTTCTTTATACCAGGTGCTGATATAGCTGGGAGCTATGAGCCAGGAAGTCCCCAGTTAGAATAGAAACCTGTCTCTGCTATGAACTCACCACATGGCCTTAGGCAGGGATGGGGAGCCGCCAGGCTGCAGGCCAGACCTCCTGCAATGCAAATAAAATCCAAAAGTAAGATGCTTGGAATACATATTTTCCCAGCTGGTAGTGCGCAGATGTATACTCCCTTAACCTGAAATCTTCTTCTTACTTGCAATGTAAATCAAGATTACTTCGAGTCGAGGTGCCAAATTTGCACTTGCACAGTCTGCATTCATCCAATTAACCAGGCAGTCATAGGGATGTATGAATCCCTTACCTTGCTGTCCACGGGGGGTCTGCCGGGGGGGGTGAGGCGATCCGTTCCTCCCCCCCGGAATCCTTGCTGGCCAGCTCCGCTCCGCATTGTCTCTGCAGAGCCACTGGCTGGGTCTGAAGCGCCAGTGATACAGCCGCCATTGCCATATCACTGGCTGGACTGACATACTGCCAACGCAAATGGCGTCCGGCATAGCAGTAACACTCTTTGACGTGATAGGCTACGTAAATCTTTACGTAGCCTATCATGCGAAGGAACAGGGATGCAAATACGCCATTTGCGTCCCTGTTTTTTCATGCAATAGGCTATGTAAAGATTTACGTAGCTTATCACATCAAAGAGCAGGGACACAAATGGCGTAGCAGGCGCCATTTGCATCCGCAGTCCATCAGTCCAGCCAGCGATATGGCAATGGCAGCCGTATCGCTGGGGCTTTGGAGCTGGCGGCAGGCAGGATCCAGCCAGCAAGGGACTTGGCGGGAAGGCGGAGGTAGGAGATCCGATCCTCCATGGACTTTGGGACCCTGGATTCAATAGAATCCAGCCTCATTGGGGTCCATGGTGGATTTCTTCAACATCCCTAGGCACTCAAAGCTGGAGTTGTGGTTAATACATGTTCAGAACTTTATTTTAACCCAGGGTGGAGAAATTGCATCCCTCCTGATGTTGCTAGACTCCAACTTCCATCAGCAACAGCCAGCATGACCAATAGCCAGGGACGATGGGAGTTGAAGTCCAATTGCATCTAGAGGGTCCTTGCTCTCACTTAAACTGTGGTTGATTGATGGAATGTAATTTACAGAACAATATCTTTGCTAGTTAAAAATAATGATAATGATAATGCTGGGATCTGTGGTGGTGCTCTGCTGCCACAAGAGAAGGAACAGAGTACTTTCCCATCCTCAACCCATCATCTCAATAGGTACTGAGTATTTAAGCAACACTGGGGACTTGTAAATTTGAGTGGAGAAATGGAAAGTGGGGCTGCTTAATAATTTCCACTCTTTTCCTGCTGAAAAATCACCCATCCCCAAACTGTTTTTCCTCTTGGGAAGAAAAGATATGCCACCCCCACACACACACTGTGGATGGAAAAGCAGTTTGGAGAGCTAGGCTGCCTTTACACTAAAGAAAACCCGCCGCAGTCCTCCCATTGTGGAGCCTGTGCACTTTTACAGTGGGACCCCAGACAACAATCACGTGATTGCTGAGAGGGGAAGTTTTTCATTTTTAAGGTTCCATAGAGATCAATGAAACAGCACCATCTAGTGGCTGTTTTAGAGTAACAATCTGACTTAAATAGATAGTTCATTATTGCCGGATCTTTTTGAGATGGAATAACCAGGAAATACTTGTGGATGTGCCCTGGAGGTTGACGACGTCATGAGAAGGACCCAAATTTCCATGAGTGAGCAATCTCAATAGCAGGGTAACAGCTCCATGTGAAGAAGCCCCTAGTTTGAGCAGAAAAACAGCTGGAGAGTAAAGGGTTGAATATTCCCCCCCCCTTCTTTCTTTCTCCTTCCCCTTGCTGCTCTTCTGCTCCTGATCATGAGAACATAAGAGGAGCCCTGCTGGATCAGACCAAAGGTCCATCTAGTGCAGCATTCTGTTCCCACAGTGGCCAACCACCACAGATTCTTATGGGAAGCCCACAAGCAAGACATGAGCACAGCAGCACCCTGCTGCTCATGTTCCCGAGCAAGTGGCATTCAGAGGCACAAGTATCCCTGATACTGGAGGTAATTGATAAGCCATTGATGGACTTATCCTTCATGAATTTCTTTAATCCCCTTTTAAAGCCGTCCATGTTGGCATCCATCACTATATCCTGTGGCTGCTTCTCATCAAAATCAAACTTTATGAGTCTGCCATCCAAAGACTGGTTTGGTCCTCAGCTAATGGGAACGTTATTACAGTTGGTAATCGGGGTGGAAGAAATACAAGGTTTCATGTGAGCAGTAGTGACTGAAATAAGATGCCCTGATGGCAGAAAATTAATCTCTGATGGCGAGAGTTTATTCTCTTAAAAATGCTGAGTGGGGTCCAATTCTGCAAATATCAATTCTTTGACTAAAAAATCAACTGTCCCAGAAGTCCATTAAGTGTTATTACATTAGAAATGGTGTCGCATCAGGTTGCACTGGTAGATTATCCAATTTCCTTCAGTACTGATGATTAATCAGCAACGTTATCAGCAGAGGGCATGATCTCGCCTTCAGAGTGCAATGCAGCAACTGACTATTCAAGATGCTGAGCAAATCCAGTCAGTGTATTATTGGTCAGAGTCGATGAATCCTATCACTACACAACCCCTCACAATTGTGTATTTGTCCTTTGGGATGCCCTTGTAGGGAATTGGGGTGGGGGGGAACGGATGACTGTGGATGAGTACTGCTATTTTTCCAGAGGTGTTTTGTAACCCCCTGAATATTACTAGTGACATTTCCCCATGGGGAAAAGAGCCCATATGTCACTGTTCATGCTCAGAGTCTCAGACTAACACTTGATGTGGACCTGCTCCGAAGTGATGGGTGGATGTTCTTGTTGGTTTACTACACAGCCCTAGTATATTAGATACATACTCTTATTACTACAAAGCATTCTGTCATTCCCTGATGGGGCGTTTGTGTGTCCAGATGTTGTAGTTCCCACCATCCTTCACCAGTGGCTCTGCTGGCCAGGGCTGATGAGAGCTGCAGCCCAACAAGATCTGGAGGGCCACAAGTGCCCCATCCTTGCCCTGTAGCAGCTGAGTAGGCTTGCTCCTTGAGTCCCCTGGGGCAGGTTGCTCTGTTGGAATTCCTGATATGGTGCACCTGTTCTGGGCCTTCTGTGATCAGGTATCTCAATAACTGAGGTCTAGGGCTTGGCCTTTTAGCAGGGGATGAATTAGATGACTTCCTATTCACCTCCCCAATGATTCTCTCCTGTTAATGATCAACCTCAGGAAGGGGGGGGGGATGTTACCTCTCTATCTGCCACAAGCCCTCTTATGTCAGGCTGCCCATTCTGTTATTCCAGGCAATCATGAAAAAGGTGTGGGAAGCTAAAACATAAAACAACTATTCACAAATCGGAATAGGTAGCAGGACTCAGTTGAATTAGAGGAAGAAGGGTGGCACTATGCAACAAGTAAGAAAACCATAGGCGATGTCAGTAGAGACCATAGCAAGTGAGAGAAGTGAGTATTACTGCTATTAGAAAGTAGCAGTACAATATATTATAATGATATAATAAAAATATAAACCTGCACATACTGTAGCCCAAAATCACATATATGAACTGTACATATGCACTGAATCCCAGTTAAATGAGAAAATTTCCTTAGGTGATACTGATGCAACAATGAAACGGGGTATAATACGGAGATCTTGCCATCTTCTTCAACCCAGTCCCCAACTTGGATAAGAGGTTCTATTCTATTCCTTTATTGGCATTTTTGTTCCATTTTATCTAGCTTGTATTTCTCTTCTGCTTTGCTCTCCTGCTTTTAATGTATTGTGCTATTTAATAGATTGTCATTTTTAGAAGCGTATGTATGTATGTATTTATTCATTCATTCATTCTTTCATTCATTCAAGGTATTATATCCCATCTTGCAACAAGGGTGGCTGGGAGGTCTGGCCTAACAAATACAATAAGCAAACAGTCATTCCTATTCCCCAGAGAAGCTGGACTTCAAACTTTCTGGCAGTCTTGCTCCCTGAGTAGTTGGGATGTTAATGACCATTCTGTAACTAGAACATCCTGTGCCATCACAGCAACTCAGCCTATCAGTGTCAGAGGCTTTATTGTCACAACTGCAATACTATATAGATTAACTATCCAAAAACTTCCTTAAATTCTGAAACCTCTGCTATCATAAAATTGTGCGGCTTATTCTAGTTGCCCACACTTTCCTTCTGCCCAACAAAGTGAGGAGTAGCGGCTTGTTTATTGTGTGCTATGGAAAATCAGCCAGTTCAAAGACCACCTTCACCCTGATCTATTGTCTTTGTGCTCATAGGTCTCAAGGTTCTGCACATGCAGATTACAGAAGGATTCACAGTCTTAGCACCCAACTTCCATCCCTCTCTTTGTCACAATAATGTTGATTATTATCAGTGATTATGCAGAACACTTCCGAAAGTATGCAGGAAAGGAAAATATATGCTGCTTGATTGCTATTTATTATAAAAGCAAAGGGGTACTTCGTATGCTCTGCAGAACAAGAAATGTTAGGGAGTAAAATAATTCTTTGACAGCTTTTCAAAAGCCAACTAGCAATGGTCACTGACATTTAGTAAAATGGCCAGTGGCATCTCTGGCCTGGGAAGATCCTGGGACAAATTCCAAGATGCCAGCTCAACAGTTCAATGAGTCTGTCTAAAAGACCCCCCAAGGACAATGCTGGGGGAAATATCTTTGTTTACTTTAGGACACTGTGATGCTGTGCATTAATTGTTATCTGAAAGGATGGAAGTATACTGCAGTGCATTTGGAATTACTAGCAGCACAGTCTAGTTTAGTTTAGTAATTTTTGAAATGAAACAATGTCCCATACAAGTACAGAGCCTGTTCTGGGGTGACCCCAAGGGAGCATCAGCAGGTCATTTTATTTATTTATTTAACTTAAGGATGCTAATAGGCCTCCTATAGGACAGAAGAGTCCTCTCAAGGTGGCTTACAAAATTCATAAAACTTCAATAATACACAATTAAAAACCAATTAACAACTTAATAATGAATAAAGCCAAACCATAGGACTAAAACCAACAAAATACAAACATTAAAATGAATCACACACTAAAACAATGTCCATCATGCAGCCCCATAAAACCTTTAGGAGAAGGCCACTGAGAATAAATGCATCTTTCCAGATCTTCTGAAGAACAGCAAAGATGAAGCCCAGCTGGTAATGAGTTCCATCCATCGGTGTGATGACCTCAGTGAAAAAGCACTTTAAATTGGGCTCGGAAATGCACCAGCAGCAGGTGTCACATGATCTGACTTCCTTGAACCCACTACCATTTGGGCAGCTTCAGTCTGCAGTAGCTGAAGTTTCCAAATCATCCTTAAAGGTAGCCCCATATAGAGCATGTGGCAGTAATTCAGCCTAGACGTCACTAGTGCAAGGATTACTGAGGCAAGATCTTCCCGCTCCAGATCAGGCTGCTGCTGGTGTATTGATACTGGTAAAAAGTACTCCTGGCCACTGCTGAGCCTTGCCAGTTAGCACTGAGTCTAGGAGAACTCCCAAACTGCACATTTGTTCCTTCAGGGGAAGTGCAATTGTCAATTGTAAGCCTCCATCCAGAACAGCCAGTTTTCCTACCTACAGCACCTCCATTCTGTCTAGATGAAGTCTCAGTTTGTTCCCCTTCATCCATGCCCAAACCATCTCCAGTTAAAGAGTTCCACAGCCTCCCTGGGACAAGCAGCTGGAAACAAGAGGTAGAGCTGGGTACCACCCACATACTGATGACATTTCAGCCCAAACCTCTGAATGACTCCCCCAGTGGTTTCATGTAGATATTAAAAAGCATAGGGGATGAGATGGAATCTTGTGGCATGCACACTATAGGCCAATCGCCCTGGCATGGAATATCAGTCTGCCTAGCACCACCGTTGAACTATGGTGCTGGAGGAAAATTCTGAGAGTGCCTTGGACTGCAGGAAGATCAAACCAGTCCATACTCCAGGAAATAAAGCCAGACTGCTCACTTGAGGGAATGATATTAAAGGCAAAACTGAAGTACTTTGGCCACATAATGAGAAGACAGGATACCCTGGAGAAGATGCTGATACTAGGGAAAGTGGAAGGCAAAAGGAAGAGGGGCCGACCAAGGGCCAAATGGATGGATGATATTCTGGAGGTGACAGACTCGACCATGGGGGAGCTGGGGGTGGCGACGGCCGACAGGAAGCTCTGGCGTGGGCTGGTCCATGAAGTCACGAAGAGTCGGAAGCGACTGACCGAGTAAACAACAAAGCACCACCGTCTGAAACCGCTCCCCCAGAAAGGACCAGAACCACCATGAAAACATGCCTCCTAGGCCCAACCCTGATAAGTGCTGCAGAATATACAATGGTAGATGCTATTGAAAGCTGCTAAAAGGCCCAGGAGAACCAATAGGATTACACACACCCATCCATACCCTAGGATGACCAAGGCTGTTTCTGTTCCATAACCAGGCTTGAAACCAGCTTGAAATGGATCTAAATAATCAGTGTCATCCAAAATTGCCTGGCATTGAGAAACCATCACCTTGTCCAATACCTTCTCCAAGAATGGTAAATGCGATATTGGGCATTAATAGTAGAGGTTTTACTATAGCTTCCTTTAAAGCAATGTTAACCACACCATCCATCAAACAGGCATTGACTGCCTCTGAGGCCAATTTTACAAGGCAGAATGGGAAAGGACCCAAAATGGAACAAGTGGTGGGACTCTCAAGCCTACAGGTAGCTTGCCCATATCCTCATGTCATACGAGGTGAGAAGTATCCATAATAACATGAGCAGACTAACACTAGCACCCCCCATCTTCAACTCTGTCATAATAAGGGCATCCAGATCAGCATGGAAACAAGCAACCATAATGGCAAAATGCCTTGCAAATTAGTCATAGCCTTCAACATCTAACTGTTGTATCCCAGAGCTCATGCCAAGGAAGCCTCAGGACAAAGGTCCATCGAGCAGCACTGGCAAACCTGCCTGATGGTGCAAGAGAACAATGGCAAGTTATGGCAGTACAAGGAGCTCCAATTACCTGACAATGTGGAAGTCGGAAGAGCTGGAAGTCTTGGGGTAGCAGAGAGAATACAGAGCATTGGGAACAAAAAGTAAGCCAAGGAAGAATAGTGTTTCCAACTTGTGGGGGGGGGGGACCAGGGAGGAGGATAAAGACTAGAGTGGCCACTTATGCAATGCCAAATGGGAACATGTGCTCATTTAGCCTTGATCCTAGGGACAGGCGAACCCTCAATCAGAAGTTCGGAAAACCATGAGTCACACAGTAGTAGAAAGAGATGCCTATTCAGTGGGTTGGATCCCGACTTCAGCATGCTTAATGGAGCTATTATGTTAGCCATTCCTAACACGTCTCATTGATTTCAGTAGCTCTACTCTAAGCATGACTGAGTGTGGATCCAACCCAGTATCTTTAACTTTAGCTGCCCGTTCCATGGCCTGGACCATGTCTGCCCTGGAGAGAGAGGACTCTGTTATTCTAATATGATGAACCTCACAGCAGATAGAGTGACTGAGGAAGAGCAGAAGGAGTGGGGAAATTATTTATAGCCTGCATTACTAGCTGAAGATGCCCCACCCACTTCCCACCCCAGGGCTCTGGCCGTTCTGTTCACAGTAGCAGGCAAGTGGCCTAGAAAGAGCTTCAGTTCTTTGAGATGCCCGTGTGGTGCCTTGCTTGGCAAAAGAGACCAGCTGTAGGATCCTAGGAAGATGCCTTATCCTGAGTCAGACTATTTGGTCCATCTAATTTAGCAGGATGTCTGCACATGACTGTAGCATCTCTCCAAGGGTTCAGACAGTGCTTCCCTGCTGTATCTGAAGGTTCAGAGAAAAAAAATCTGTTTTAAACTTTTATTGGTTTGATATTATATTTTATCATGTTGCACTTTGTGTTCTTAAGTTTTGCGAGCTGGCCAGAGAGCTTTGGCTATTGGGTGGTAGAGAAATGCAATAAATACATAGAAACTCGGATATTCTGCAGGCAAAGGAGGGACCTTTATCCCTGGACTATGGCCCAGTCTCTGGATATGTAGCACCAGTGCTGCCCCAGAATGTTTGAGGGCCCTTGGGAAAGACACCCTTAGTGGGCCCCTCCTTCACTGAGTCTCCCTTCTCACCAGCTGCTATTGCTCCTCATCCTCTTTCCCATCCTTGCTACCATTTGTGTGCTTGACAGGTAGGCAGCAGTGGAGGCCAGTGGCTCCCATTTTGGTGGGGCTGTGCATCCATTCTGGGTTTCAGTCAGAACCAGCTGGCTCTCTAGAGGAGCTATCCAAGGTTCTGAACCCCACCCCCAAATAGGTTCAGCACCTTGGATAGCTCCTCTAGAGAGCCAGCTGGTTCTGACTGAAACCCAGAATGGATGCACAGCCCCACCCAAGTTGGAGCCACCAGCCTCCACTGGTAGGGAGCAAGTAGGCAGTGGCGTTTACTGGGCCTCCTTCACACCACCACCACTTCTGGGCCAGAGCGAGAGGCGGGTAGACAAGCAGACTGCAATAATGAAGAGGAGGAGCAGGTCCTGGGGGCTCTTGTCAGTGGGCCCCTGCTGGGCTGCGGGCTCTCGGCAGGTGCCCAACCATGCCTACCTGTGATGCCGGCCCTGCATAGCACAGCACTCTGTCTGTGCTTCAGAGCCACATGGAACTTTCTACAGTAGCCACCACAATGGCTAGGAAGATACAGGAGTACAGGATGAGTCATGCTCTTTATTTGTTTATTTATTACACATATTAAAGGTTTATTTATTTATTCATTCATTCATTATTTAAAGTAGGGATGGACCATTTATGCCTGTAATGTTGCGTAAATTGCCGCTACATGGCCGCCATTTACATAAATGGCCCTTTACAAAAAAGGCCAAGCCACCATTTTTATGCAAAATGGCGGCTCGGCGAGGGATTGGGGATCCTTGTGCTTGCCTGACTCAGGGTGCACCAGGAGAGGCAAGCGCAGGGATCTACGGACTGGTGTCCAAGGGGCTGAGCCAGAGAGAAGTCGCCAAGCCTCAAGCCCCAGCCAGACACCTGTGACATCCCTAATTTAAAGCATTTGCACCCCACTCTTTAGGCAGAAAGGCTCCCAGAATGGCTCCCAGATCCATAAAAACAAGACAGCCCTTGCCTTTAGGCTTACAGCTTAAAACAGGGATGGGCAAATCTGTGAAGCTTGATCTCTTCGAGGTTCTTATTTTCTAATATTCCAACTTACTGGAATATTGGAATTGGAATATTCCAATATTCCAATTCATTCCAACTTGGATATGCATTTTCCTAAATGTATCCATTATTTGTATGCATTTCTTAAACGTACACCTTTTTACCATTGAGAAAAGCAGTTTTCAAATGTACACATTCTTTGTGCACACATTTCAAATAACAACGAAACACATTGGAGTGAAACACACTGCAAACAGATTTCATTAGCGAGACGCATTCCATTCTGTGTTCAGTCTTAGGACATGCAAATTGGGTATTCTTGAATAAAAACATGAACCCAGTGGATTTCTCACCCATCCCTAGTTGAAAAGACATGACATAAAAGAAAAAGGGGTTGAGGAGGGGAAAAGAAAACAAGAAAACTCAGGTGCTCATTCTTAATATGAGAGAGCTCTTATAATGACCAGCTATTGTGTAGATGACGTAATGCTGTCATGACTGTAATGCAGCCAGAGGTTGCTGGTCTTCTTATCACAACCATCTGAGATTGAACCAAATTCAAACAGAGGAGGAGCTGTAGCTCAGTGGTAGAGCCCCTGCTTTGCATGCAGAAAGTCCCAGCCTCTCCAGGTAGGGCAAGAAAAACTCCAGCCTGAAACCCTGGAGAGTTGCTGCCGGTCAGTGTTGACAGTACTGGCTGAGATGGACCAATGATCTGACTCAGGATGCAGCAGCTTTCGATGTACCTCAGCTGAACTGATAGTGTGATCTTGTTGCTTAGCTCTCCCTGTGCTGCAGCCTGATGGAATGGTTTGATTTTTAAATGCCGGCAGTAGTCGGCCTGATTTTCTTCTGATACGTTGCTTTAACACCTTTTCCCACATTCCCTTCCGATACCCCCTGCACTTCTCAGAGTTTTCTTTTGGAGTAACTGTTTCTCCTACTAGAAACCAAACGGTCCCCATTCATTTACAAACTGGATGGCAATCCTAAACTGCCTTTCTCTTCGACCTGGCAGCCTCCATCAGCTGCCGCCAACCAAGTGACCAGTAATGCTAGGAGAAGCTGAATATCCTAAACACCGAAAGCCACGTCTAAGTTGTCACTGCTCACAAAGATTTGTAGCTTGGGCCTGGTGACATCTGGCTGATATATTTATGGTGTTGCACTCTCCGAGACTGTACATTCACATCTGGAGTCTAGACTGACTGACTCTGTATGCTGGTCTTCAAGAATCCAAGCAACTCTTGCCTCCCTCATTTTTGACCTCCTTCTCCCTCCCCTGCCCTTGGCGATCGTGTCAGCATGTTTTGTTTACTTCCCAACAGTTAGCTCTCCACTCTCTTATGCTCTCCAATCCTTGCTGCAATGTTATAAGAAATTAGAGCCTCACCTCCTATGGCTCTATTTTCCTATTTTCTGACCCCTGTCCCTTGTCAATTAATATTTTGCCCCTATTTCACCTTTTAGGGGAAATTCTAGAGACTTCTCAAAACTGATGTTGGTGTTAATTGGTACAGTTGCCGTTCTTCATGTTTCTTTGGCCTCCTTCAGGTCTATAGAACAAGCATGGGCAGAAAGTAGATCTCCAAATGTTTTGGACTTCAACTCCCAGCATTCCTGACCATTGGCCACGCTGGCAGGGGCTTCTGGGCATTGAAATCCAAAACATCTGGAGATCTACCTTCTGCCCACCCCTGTTCTAGAAGCAGATGGGTCTTCCGTGTTGTTAGTTTTATCTTTTCTTCTTTTGCTGCTACTTTGATTTGGGCTACAGACGTTATTGTTAGGTCTCTTAGTTAATATGAACTGCTGAATGGATTGCTTGGTGTGGGTATAATGTTGATATTATTGTTAAATCAATATTGTTAACTGACCAATTGGCATGTTTCATGCATTTAAACTTTGGATATGCTTTCAGTGAACTGTTAACCATTGAACTGACAATGTTAAATTGTATTGGTATTATACTTTTTTTATTATGTATTATGGCAATTGTGTTGTTGTTGTATTTAAATTGTCTACTTTCCTTGGACTGCTCTGAGCACAATGTATTTGTGGGAAATGCAGTATATATAAACTGACTAGGACTATCTTCTCTCTAAAGATGCAGGTAAATACATAAACACTGAGGGACTATGTAGTTTACAGCCTGAGTCAGTCTCCCATTTCAGCAGATAAAGTTCATCGTGAATGAATGAGAGGATACTATAGGACAATTATGCTTTTCTAGTATATCTTTAGCTAAACTCCCCCATCGTCTTTGCTCATTAATCAAAGCGGTACAGGACAAGCTATTGCAGAAGAAATGAAAATAACATTAAAGACACAGAAGAACCCTCAGGTCAGCAATAGTGTGTTCCAAATATTCCTATTTACCAAGGACTATCTCGATTTTCCGGTACATGTTTATTGTACATCTATCTCTATTTTGCCTTTGAGACAAAACATGAATGCTCGCTTTTAACATATTGTGTGAGTGTGCATGTTTATCAGAATACATTACTTTCTCTTTCACCCATCTGCACAACACCCATTCAGTTAGTAATTATGACTCAGGCTGTAACCTGTGGCCAGCACCAGATTTTTGAGGGCCCTTGGGCAAGACACCCTCAGTGGTCTCCTCCCTCAGGGAGTCTCCCTTCTCACCACCATTGTCACCCACTGCTATTCCTCATCCTCATCATTACTACAACTTGCTTGCTTGACCGGCAGACAGCCAGGAAGCAAGCAGGCAGTCGCGTCTCCTGCCCCTCCTCCTCACCACCACCATTGTCTGGGCTAGAGTGAGAGGCAGGTGAACAAGCAGGTTGCGGTGGTGAAGAGGAGGAGCAAATCCAGGGGGCTGTTGTCAGTGGACCCCTCCTGGGGTGTGGGCCCTCAGCAGTTGCCCGACCATGCCTAGCCTTGACATCAGCCCTGGCTGTAACCCTATGTTCCCTGGGAGGACCTCCCAGGAGCCATAGGATATCACAGACCTCCCTCTCTGCAGGTGGAGTTCACGGGTAGAGAAGGAGGTCTGCCATTGGAAATCTCAGTGTTCCAATTATGGAAAGGTCCACTGCCATCACTGTTCCGACAGCAGCTCCATTTCAAAGGGGCCTGGAATGGGGCATGATGGGGGAGGCTGAAGATCCCCTCACACATACACACACACACACACACACACACCAGTACCAAAACTATGTCAATCCTGGACCTAGCATAGTCAGTTTTCCTTCCACTTATGTCAATGGGAGAGACAATCTTTTAAAAAGAGCCACAGTGGTGAAAAGGAAAAGAAAAGAAAAAACAGTTGCCCCTACAACCACCCTGGCTTCATTGAGCCAGCAGGGCATAGGAAGTCACAGAAGCTACACTGTGGGTTCTCACTAGCCAACTACCCACCTCAGGACTGCCCTGTTCAAGTGTTTGGAATTGAGCAACAGATAGATCCATTGTGAGATTATACAGTCTTAAATTAAACACACACACATCTTGAACAGCCTTCCCTTACCTAGTACCCTCCAGATGTGTTGGACTGCAAGTCCCATCAGCCATGGTGGCTGTGGCTGTTGGGAGTTGCAGTCCAACACATCTGGAAGGTGCCAGGTTGGAGAAGACTATAGTATAACCATAATTTTGCTTTATCCATGCAACGATCCTCAAGGCAATTTAAACTGAGAGATTACTGAGTGATTTACCACCGAGTGAAACTTACAGTAAGGTAGGAGTTTGAACATACCAGTCTCCTTGTAAAAAACTAACACTCTTCTCCACTGTACCCATGCAATGGAGTTGGAAAGGGTGTGCCAGCTTTGCCGTACAACGAACACTGAGATGGTGGGTGGTTTCCCAGCACCCTTTCAAAATTTTGAGAGGTCTGCAGAAGTTTTGCATCCCTGGAACATGAGATGTTCAGGAATCTTACATTCATATGCAAAATCTGGAGAGGGGAAAGTATGTAAGAATAATGAGATTGCATGGCATAAGTATTACAAATGTAATATTTTGCAGTATTGTGGAAAAAACAAACGAACTACTAGCACGCGCGCACGCACGCACACACACACACACAATTTCAGATCAATAAAATACGATGGCACTGTGGCTGCATTCATGCAGGGAACATTTCTCAGCAATATTAGCATTCTCTGTTCAGTATTCGGGGCGAGTGTGGATCAGACAGTCACAGGCAGCAGGAATCAGACAGAGTAAATAAGAACAGAGAGAGGAGAAGGAGAACAGAAAACAGAGTAGTTGCAATGACTGGAGCATGCCCATGAATTATTCACATGCAGGGGGAACAGAATTCTGGTTCTTTGCTTTAGTCTATTCATATGAGTGGATAATTTCTGAATGCAACCCCACCTAAGTCTTACTACTTGTGCTAGAAACCTTTTCTAGTTTCCTCGTTCTGCCATCTTTCTTTTAAAAAAGAAAAGGGGCTTTTTAATCCAAAATCTTTTGTTCTTTATTTATGACATTCATTTTCAAAATCTCAAAAAAAGAAAGAAAGAAAGAAAGAAAGAAAGAAAGAACATAAGAAGAGCCCTGCTGAATCAGACCAAGGGTCCATCTAGTCCAGCATTCTGTTCACTCAGTGGCCAACCAGCTGCCCAAGGGAAACCCACAAGCAGGAGAAGCAAGCAAGCAAGAGCAAACCACTATCTATAAATGAGATGTTCCAGTGAAAGACAATTAAGCAGAGCATGCAATTGTATGTATTCACCTATTGATATATCTGATTTCATATGTCTGCTATATATTGCACCTCCAGAAGATATACAAAACAGAACTAGGCTGCAGTCCTATACCATTGGATTCAATTGGAATTATTTCTGAGTAGACATATTGAGGATTGCAGTGCTAGTGTTGGAGAACTGTCTGGAGAATACGGGTACTGGTGGTTATCTATCCTTGAGGGGAAGAGGCTCCACCCTCATGGGGGTCAAGCTTCATGGAGATGTACATACAGAGAGACACAGATAAGAAGCCTGGAAATGTAGGTGCATGGTCTAGAACAGGGGTGAGCAACTTGTGGCCTTCCAGATGTTTTGGTGACAGCCTCCTTCTCCTCCCCCCAGTACTGTGCGGGGGGGGGGAGATTCAGGGTTTGTTTGCTTTAGTTAGTTAGTTTTGCAGTACCTTTTTGCAGTACTTTGGCTAGGGCTGATGGGAGTTGTACGCCCAAACATCTGGAGGACCACACGTTGTCCATCCCTGATCTAAAACATCCATCCCCAACCTGGTGCCTTCCTGGACTATATTACCCAGTATTCCTGTCCATTGGCCATGCTGGCTGGGCCTGGCACTGATAGGAATTGAAGCCCAAACCTTCTGCAGAGAACCAGACTGGGAAGCCAGTCTAAAATGCCTGTATTTGCAAGAGAGTTGACATTATCAGAAGAAGAATCTGAGGAAGGCAAATTATACTTTTGGACAGATGATCATATTATGTAAGCCCTAACAGGAGCCATTATTGAACTAATGTCCCAGCATAGCTCCATGTGGCAAGAGGCACCAAGATGTATGACTGCATGGGTGCCTCTTGACATACAAGTGAACCTCTTCCTAGGAAAGAGCCCCATACTTGTATTTACTCCTAGGCTGAAATCCCCCACCCCTATTTTACAGCCCCACCACAGGCCATGAAAGGCATCATTGTTTCGTGATGGGAGGAGGGGTGAATTTCAGGTGTGCAAGTGACACTTGTTGGTGCTCTTCCAACCTCCATTTAGTAGTTGCCATTTTTGTGTGTGCCCAGAATGCTCCAGGATGATACTACATTGTGAGGCAATGCCATTCCAAGGGGCATTCTGGGCT
This sequence comes from Heloderma suspectum, assembly GCF_057233095.1. NCBI lineage: Eukaryota > Metazoa > Chordata > Lepidosauria > Squamata > Helodermatidae > Heloderma > Heloderma suspectum. The sequence continues at coordinate 104,810,833 of NC_139461.1, forward strand.
ACAAAAATAATAACCACAGCCCTAATTAATACAGCAATATGATACAAATCCTGGTCCACACTCCACAATAACTCTTTCTCATGTTCATGTAGATCAGGCAACAGAGTTGTCAAAAGCTGGTGAGCACACAGTTGTGTCATGTTATCTATAGTCCACCCTTTCTTCAAGAACCTTAGAGAAACAATTTTAAGCTGAAAGGCCATGACTAGCCAACAGACGAGCTTCAGGGCTGAGTAGAAATTTGAACCCAGGTCTTCCCAAACCAAATCCAACATCCCATTCACTGCACTGCCCTACTGTTAGTTAGAATACACTGCTTTGTTAGTTCACAATTAGTGCGGTTACGGGTCAAAGGAGATATGGCTCTGGGTGGAGGGCTAGCCAGGTTAGGGGAACACGGCCCAGACAGTTAAGGGCTGTGCCATGTTTCAGCCCTCCCCCACCCACAGGCATGGTGGTTGCCCTGTCAGCCTGCCCTCAGGTCTCTGGATGCTGCTTTTAAATGCCAGATCACTTCAGAATAAGACCTCCCTTATCCATGATTTAATAGTGGATGAGGCGGCCGATCTGGCATGCATAACCGAGACCTGGGTGGGTGAGCAGAGAGGAGTTAGTCTCTCCCAATTCTGCCCACTTTGGTTCAGCATCAGGAAAAACCTGAAGGCCAGGGAGTGGGGGGGTGGGTTGCTGTGGTCTATAGGAGTTCCATCTCCTATAGATGGAAGTTGGAGGTTCCCTGCAGGTTCCCTGTCCATGTGACTACTGATCTGGAGTGTTTGCATCTTATGTTGGGCCAGCAGGACAGATGGGGACTCTGTTGATGTACCATCCACCCTGCTGCTCAACTGACTCCCTATTTGAGCTGATGGAGGTAGTCTCAGGTGCGCCGTTGAGATCCCCCAGACTGCTGGTTCTGGGGGATGTCAACATTCGCACTGAGAGCACCTTGTCTGGGACAGCTCAGGATTTCATGGCCTCCATGACAACCATGGGACTGTCCCAACATGTCATCAGCTCGATGCATTTAATGGGGCATACTGTAGACTTGTTTTTCTCAACTGGACAGGGAATTGGTGTTCTAAAGGTGGGGGACTTTGCATCAATCATGGTCAGATTACCTGCTGAGGTTTAGACTTACAGCACCCTCTGCAAGGGTGGAGGCCCTATTAAAATGGTCCATCCTGGAGGCTAATGAATCCGGATGGTTTCCAGAGAACTCTGGGAAGGTTCCTGGCTGATAGGGCAGGCTCTCCTGTCAAAATCCTGGTTGATCTGTGGAATGCAGAAATGACCTGGGCGGTTGACATGATTGCTCCTGAGCACCCTTTCCCGAGTAGAGCTCATACTGCTCCATGATATACCCCAGAGCTGAGAGTGATGAAACAAAATAGGAGATAGCTTGAGTACAGATGAAGAAGAACTCCTAGTGGATGCAATCGAATGCTGGTATGTGTCTATGGTAAAGTAGGGGGGTACAAAACCCCACTTACCTCCGTCCGCTGGGGTCTGCGGGAGGGGGGAGGTGATCCAGTCCGGTGCACTGGGGTCCGCAGGGGGGAGGCGATCAGTCCCTCCACCCCGGAATCCTCCCTGACCGCAGCTGGGCTGCAGCCACAAATGGCAGCCACTATGATGGCCGCCATTTGCGTCCCTGCCAAGCCGTGATAGGCTTGGCATTTACGTCCCTGCCTTTTACGTCCCTGCCTTTTGCTGTGATAGGCTACGTAGATACTTACATAGCCTATCACGGCTTGGCAGGGATGCAAATGGCGGCTGCTATGATGGCTGCCATTTGCGGCCGCAGCAACCCGGCAGCAGCCGGAAGACAACCCGGAGCCGCCGCCAGAGCTACTGCTGCCGCCACCGCCAGGTAGGTCCGTTCCAGGGGGATTTGGGGGGGTGGCGGGGGGGTAGTCCGTTCCACCACGGACTCTGGGGGGCGGATTCTAAAGAATCCAGCCTCACTGGAGTCCATGGCAGAATTCTCCAACATCCCTACGGCAAAGTATATTCAGGGGCAGGGGGGGCAGCCAAAAAAATCTTGCTGCCTCTACTGAATCTTCTATCTGCCAGCCAGTGGAGCTGTTCAGAATTGTCCGGAGGCTATTACATGCTGGCCCTAAGGACACTGTAGACCGCCCTGAGGCCTGCTGTAATTCCTTTGCTAGGCACTTCCAGGATAAGATCTCTTGCATCTGCCGGGACTCAGACTCCAGTGTTATAGCAGATGAATCTAGGGATGGGCAGAACCCCTACCTTTTGTTCTGAGGGGTTCTGCGGGGGGGGGAGGTGATCTGTCCCTCCCCCTGGAATCCTCTTCGGCCGGTGCCGCTCCGCAGCGATTCCGCAGAGCCGGCCACCAGCTCCATATCGCCAGCGATACAGGCAGCCGCCATTGCGGTGCTGTATTGGGCTGACTCCAGACGTAAATGGCGTCCACTGCACCATTTGTGGTGTAAAACTCTTAGATTAAGCTAAATGCAGCCGTAAATGGCTAGCCTATCACATGAAAAACCACAGATGCAAATGGCATAGCGGACGCCATTTGCAGCCGTAAAACCCTTAGTTTAAGCTAAATGCAGCCATTTATGGCTGCATTTAGCTTAATCTAAGAGTTTTATGGCCACAAATAGTGTAGTGGACACCATTTACGTCCGGAGTCAGCCTCAGCCAACAATACAGCATGGCAATGGTGGCCAGATCACTGGTGCTTCAGCGCCGTAGGTGGGGAGGATCCAGCTGGGGAGGATTCCACGGGGAGGCAGAGGTAAGGGATCCTTCCCACCACAGGCTCTGGAGGCCGGATTTATTTGAATCCAGCCTCATTGGTGTCCATGGCAGAATTCTCTCACATCCCTAGGTGAATCTGGTGAGGTATCCAGAGCACAGCTTTGTCCTGTTCTCCTGGATGAGTTTCCGTTGGTAGAGCTCGAGGACATTGACAAGGTGCTTGGACAAGTTCATGCAACCACTTCCATACTGGATCCTTGCCCCTCTTGGCTTATAAAAACTGGCAGGGAAGGAACAGCTGGCTTGACCAAGGAGGCGATGAATGCCTCCTTGTGAGAGGGAATGGTCCTGGGTCACCTCAAAGAGGCGGTAGTGAGACCACTCCTGAAGAAACCCTCCCTGGACCTGGAAAATCTTGGTAATTTTAGGCCAGTGGCAAATGTTCCTTTCCTGGGCAAGGTTCTTGAGCAGGTGGTTGCCAGCCAGCTCCAGACACTCTTGGATGAGACTGATTATCTAGATCCATTTCAGTCAGGGTTCAGGCCAGGTTTTGGCATGGTAAAAGCCTTAGTTGCCCTGCATGATGACCTATGTTGGGAGAGAGACAGGGGGAGTGTGGCCTTGTTGATTCTCCTTGATCTCTCAGCGGCTTTCGATACCATCGACCATGGTATCCTTCTGGGACAATTGTCTGAGCTGGGAACGGGAGGCACTGCATTGCAGTGGTTTCGCTCCTCCTTGGAGGGTCAACTCCAGAGGGTGGTGCTTGGGGAACACTGCTTAGCCCCATGGATTCTCCAGTATGGGGTTCCACAGGGGTTGGTTTTGTCCCCTATGCTGTTCAACATCTACTTGAAACCATTTAGTGCCGTCATCCAGAGTTTTGAGTGCGCTGTCATCAGTACACTGATGACACGCAGCTCTATTTCTCCTTTTCATCTTCAAGTGAGGCTGTTGATGTGCTAAATCGGTGCCTGGCTGTGACAATGGACTGGATGAGGGCTAATAAACTGAAACTCAGTCCAGACAAGACTGAGATGCTGTTGGTGGGTGGTTCTTCTGACTGGATGGAGGGTGCTCAACCTGTTCTGGATGGGGTTGTACTCCCTCTGAAGGAGCAGGTTCGTAGCTTGGGGGTCTTCCTGGAGCCACCTTTGTCACTTGAGGCTCAGGTGGCCTCAGTGGCATGGAGTGCCTTCTACCAACTTCTGTTGGTGGTCCAGCTACGCCCCTATCTGGACAGGGATAACCTGGCTTCAGTTGTCTATGCTCTGGTAATCTCCAAGTTAGATTACTGCAATGCGCTCTACGTGGGACTGCCATTGAAGATGGTTCAGAGGCTGCAGCTCATGCAAAATGCAGTGGCCAGATTGATAACAAGGACCAGAAGGTCCAAACATATAAGACTGACTCTGGCCCACTTGCACTGGCTGTCTGTATGTTTCTGAGCCCGATTCAAGGTGCTGGTTTTAACCTATAAAGCCTTACATGGCTTGGGATCACAATCACTGATGGCACCCCTCTCCTATGCGTACTCTATGTTCAACATCTAAGGTCCTCCTCCACGTGCCTCCTCCAAGGGAAGCTCGGAAGGCGGCAACAAGGGAGAGGGCCTTCTCAATGGTGGCCCCCCATCTCTGGAATGATCTCCCTGATGAGGCACCAGGTTAAGACCTTTCTCTTCACCCAGGCATTTGGCAGCATATGATATGTTTTAATCAATCCTGGAATGGTGTATGGTTATGGTCATCTGCTTTGAGATTGCTTGTTTGAAGTTGTTTTAGCTATATGTTCTTTTGTGTATATTGGCTGTTCATGTGTGTTTTTTTTTATGTAATTGGCCTTTAAAATCTGTATATTATATTTTTAATGTTTTTAATCTTTGTAAACTGCCCAGAGAGCTTTGGCTATTGGGTGGTATAGATATGTAATAAATAAATAATAGCAGAGACCCAGCCTTGTGCAATATACAGCGAGCAGCCGCAGTGGACAGAGATGGGTCTCATCTACTTGAATCTCTGTTTCCAAATACCAGAATACTAGTGCAAGTAGTACAAACCTGAATACAAATACTGCACAAATATAATAATTGTGATTCTACTCTCCCATTCACAACCCTAATAGCTACATTGGCTGGAACAAAGGAAAAGTAGGGTTTTGCTGTCACTTTGGATGCAGTGTTGACTTAAGAGTAGAGCTTTGCTGACACTTACAGGATAACAGATCACAGTTACGCGGGGATGGGGAGTGGGAGGCAGGGGCATTTACAAGAAAGAATCAACTAACAGGGAGCACTGTTACAATGCAACGCCCTGATCGGTTCTCCTTTTGAAATCGTACTTGCTGCTGCTTCTTGCCATCCTTGTGCCTTCCCCCATCCATCACAAACATGGATTTCTGAAACAAAAAGCAGGACTGGAAGTTTGTTGGGACACACAAATCTGCCTTCACTCTCACACACACACATACACACACGGGAAATGTCATCCATCATATGTTATAAAGTAACCAGCAGGAAGACGAGCAATCCATTGACGTAAATTGGGATGGGAAGTTCACTAGAGCTTCATGAGCACTATTAAGCACACACATGGATCTATGTGGGGCAATGACTTCAAGTTTGGAAGAGAATATAGGCCTCTCCACTATCTCCCCAATGTCAGATTTTAGATTGCAAGCTTTTGGGAGCAGGGACTTTGCAAAGAGCCATACACATTGATGGCATCATGTATAGCACCACCACCACATCATATATTAATACATAATGCCTAAAACCCAATCAAGGGATTGTTGCTTGGAATAAATTGTATAATTTAAATTGGGGATGAGGAACCATTGGCCCTCCAGATGTTGTTGGAGTCCAAATCCCATCAGCCCCAGCCAGCATAGCCAATTGTCAGGGATGGAGGGAGTTGTAGCCTGACAACATCTGGAAGACCACAGGTTCCTCAGCCCTGATTCCAAACATAGGGCAAGTATTGTGGTCAGGATGCATAGATGCATATTATTTTTGAGTCCAGGGTTACAAAATAGGGGAAAAGTTAGAAAAATTCCATTTTCTTAAGCAATGAGAAGTGGCGTTTGCAGAGCTTTGTTTTATTGGATGTACTTTGCAAAGCAGAATGCTCTTCCATCACTGGCTCCTTCATCAGAGCTGACAACTTATACAGTTTTTCTGTATTTACAGTTACTAAAATATCTGTATGTTTCATTGGTCACATTAGCTTTTTTGAATGATACAGACTCTTGAAATGTATCTTATTACCTACTGCCTCAGGACTATTCTCTACACAGTAGCATTTGTTTTTACCTACAGCAGCACAGAATGGTCTCCAATTTTGATTTTCAGGTCAAAAGTGCTCTTTAAGGTAGAGGGAATATTTCCCCAAATAGCTGTCAATTCAGAGAACTTCCACCTTTTTTCAATCCTGGCCTATCTACTGATGTTTTGCCACATTTTGCCACAGGCCATGGCTTCTGTCTTCTTCCTGGAGTGATCCCACCCAAACTGGCTGTATGCTGACATCACTGAGGGCAAACGAAGCCCATTCAAAGTGAAGGCAATGCTTTCTGTATTACATGCACGTGATCCTAGCCACTCAGGGATCACATAATGAATGTGACAGCATCCCAATGGTATGTAACCAGTCAGATCTGGCTGTGAGCTAATATCACTGAGGGTAAATGAAGCCCATTCACAGTGAGGACAATCCATCCTGAATGGTTGAGATATTTCATCCCCCTTTGGAAGCAATCACTGAAAAATCACTCGCCAGGACGAGGGATGCTTTCAAATGCTGATGCAAATGGACTCACAGCCCTATTTTAATGTAGTCTATAAGGTGCATTAAACATTTAGTTCATTGCCGTAATAAAAGTCAGTGTTACTTGAGCTCTGTTTTTCCATTTGCTAACAGAATTGAAGCAGAAAATATGTCAGCACAGGATAGTTTAGAGAACAAAGGTTGTGTCCCCACCCCTTTCTCTCAAGTTCTGTGTGTCATTAAAAGAGAGCAAACACATATATTTTAACTGCTCTACTGGTTATTCTCACAGGAAAGGAAATTAAAAAAGATTATCATTGCAGGGTTGAATAGAATGTAAATACACTAATAATTTCATAATAATACACTGTACGTGACATCTATGGTAATGTCACCTGAATGCATCATGAGCTGTGCTATTCCAATGAATATTCAACGTCTCCTAAGCAGGATACGTCTTTGTGTAAATATTGTATCACACAACTGGGTGTCATTGATATTGATACATGCTGCATGACTCTCAGCAGCCAAACATTCCACTCGTACTACATCACGGCGATGTTCCTGTAAGCACCAAATCAAACGAGGATAACCGGAACAGCCAGGATTATGCTGCTGCAGCTCACTACACATAAGCCAGTCTTATGAAAATTATGTATTAGTGAAACAGTCATCGGGCTGACCAAATTTGGAGAATGTGTATGGAAACTTGGCCATAAAGATGGGCTCTAAGGCCAGATCTACATCTTGTGTCATATTGATGCAATCTTATCATGGTGAATGACCCCGTATCTCTCTTGCGTATTTATACCTCGTAACACACACAGTGACATCTGTTGTGGCATTTACAGAATAAAAATAAGGAAATACGGAATAAAAAGCAGGAAATAATGCTAGAAAAGCAGTATAGGGAATGCCTGATGTACCCCAACAGTTATCAGTGCACTTCAATACTGATAAAAAGCACTAGTGTAGCTCTAGCCTAGTTGAGGGAGGGAGGACCAATGCCAACATGGACCTCTCCATCCCTTGGGAACCTCGGCACCTTCTGTTTCAGAATCCTGTGTTTCAAAAACAGAGGTGAAACCTCTATTCCTTCATTTGCACCCATACCCCAAGCCCCTGCCTCTGGCCCCTCTCCCCTTTGCCCTACTCAGCGTTCTCACATCCTTATAGCCCTATCAGTTGAGAAACCCAACAAAAGACAGACTTTGCTATGGAAACATTGCCTAAAGCCGACTTCCCTAGCCTGGTGCACCCCCAGATGGGTTGGACTGCAACTCCCATCATTCCCAGCCAGCATGGCCATTGGTCATGAGAACTGCAGTTCAATGCATTTGGAGGGCACCAGCTTGGGGGAGGCTGGCCTAGAGAAAGAGGAGGGTGCATTCTTACACAAGGGATAGAATTGGGTTTTTTGTTGCTCTGTGTACAATTATGTCTAGAAAGGAGATGTGTAAGATTGGGATTGGTGTGGAAGAGTTCCTGGTCTCTGCCCCCCAAAGCAGAATAAACCTTGAGATATTGAGTAAAGGGTGGGTTAAAATATTCTAAATAAATTAATAATGTTCACCACTTCAGTTTCTAGCACAAAGATATGTGGGAGGCTCTCTCCCAAGCAAAAGATTACAGTCAAGTTCTCCAAGCTGCCCACCCACCCATATTGGTTGAGTTCCAAAGAGATGTTTCCCTCACCGAACACACATTTAAAACTCCACAAAGAAAAAACAGCTGGGGAAGCAATATGGAATGGAGAAGCAAGGTATGGGAAAAGGATACAGCAGTGCTTCCCCCAGAAGTTAATTTTCTTAGGGAAAACATCTGGGGCCTTTGGTCACACGCATGTGTGTGTAGCATGTAGTTCTGCCCTCAGTTCTTTTTTATTTGTAGCATGGAGTTAAAGCTATTATGGTGGCCATCCCAAGCAGGCCTCGTTCAGCCTTGCAGTGTCTGTTTTTCAGGACTGGCCCTGCCACTCATGAACAATGAGGGAAGGAAGATGAAGGCTGGAAGTGGTGAAGAAGAAGAAGAAGAAGAAGAAGAAGAAGAAGAAGACGGGCATTTCTACACTGCCTTTCTGGATGATTTACAAAAACTTAGAAACATAGAAACCATAATCAAAAACATAGTAAAACGTTGAAAACAACCTTAAAAACTGTAACAACAATTTAAAAGCCAAGTTTAAAAGATGTGTATTGACCCCCTTACCACCTCCTCAACACAGAGAAAGTGAGGACCACTCACAGTTCCACAGGGAGGGCATTCCAGAGTTTTGGAGCCACACAGCATCACAAGACTTGCGGAAATGTGGGCCCTAGCCGGGGTGGAGGAGGAGGGCCTTGGGCTCTGCTTCAGGCAAAAAAGTGCCTCAGCTGTGGGCTGTCACTGCTTTGTTTTGCTATTTGAATTACCCTAGCTTGCCTTTTGCTTTAACTGCACTCCACAGGGGTGTTTGCTTTGCTATGGCTTATAAAGCATCTTATATGAATGACACCACAATAAAATATAATTCCAGTAACTAATGAGAGTCAAGCATTACCCTATGCTAGAATGTGCTGCCATTTAAGACCATTGATCCTTTATAGATTTGGTCATTTTGACCTCACCTTAGCAAAAATCTTATTGACCATGGCGAAATCTGGTGATTGTAACAATTAAGGATTATAGGATTAAACCCAATAGGGTGGTGTGTGTGTTTAAGTCTTACAGTCACAATAGTACAGTCCAGCTTGACAGACGGGGTCACATTTCACTGTTCTATCATTACTCAAGGACTTTTAAAAGCATATGACATACAGATGGAAGCTGTAGTATAACCCAATTCCTTTAGGAGGATTATCTCCGTTATCTCATCTGGCATTGGAGAATTACATGTAATATAGACATATAAATGGCTTAGGGCACAATCCTATGCATGTTTTGACAGAAAAGAAGTGCTACAATTCCCAGCATGCCCCAGCCAGCCATGCCGGCTAGAGGGAAGCTAAGAGTTGCAGGGCATTTTTCTGTCTAAACATGCATAGGATTGCGCCTTTAACTGCAGAAAGAAAGGATGTGTTAAAGGACTCTAAGAGAAAACGATGACTCCTGGTCTTCTGTGGTATTCAAAATAGACTGAAACATGCACCAAAATTTTGGATCTGGTCTTCAGGGATATTTAGAATGGAATTTCAAGGAAGTGTTTTCTATTACACCCTGAGACCAATTTGTCACTATACTGAACTACACATAGTCTGGCTAGAAAAACTTTGAATTGTGTGTAATCATGACAAAATGTTAAAATCACGATTTGGCATTGTTCTGTATTCTTTTTAACTGGTTCATATGTTGTATAAAGATATGTGATGCATGTTCAAAAATCATTCATTGCTAAACCAATCACCTGTACAGTATATTACAGCAGTCTGAGAACAAAGCCAGACTGTGATCGTCTGAACGGCAGTGTCTCAGGTTAAAAAAAGAGAGAATCTGAGGACAGGTTTAGAGGTTTGGAAGATGCCCATGCAGGCTGGCCAGAGCAGTCTACCTTACAGGATGCTGCAAGGATTCCTAGGAGAGCAGTACTATGGCCCCTAGACAGTGCTGGGGGGGGGGGGCATAAGATCATTCAGATTCCTAGATCTGAGGCCAGAGCCAGCGCTCCAACCTCTGACCCAGGAGTACGAGTTACCCACCCCCTCCCCCTTGTAGCCGGTCCAGAGAGAACCATGCTGGCTGCCTCTCCGAGCTCCCAAAAGTGACATCAGAGAGGAGGGAAAGAGGGCGGTTCTGCGTGGGGAGGGGAGGGGACTGGGGAAGCACAGATATGAGCTCTTCCCAGCCCTCTTCCCTCCACCCCTGCACTGCCCTAGCTAGATGGGCAAAAAAAAAACCCACCTAGTAAAAATGCAAAGGAGAAGCGCAGAGGCGAAGATCACATCCATGCTCCTCTTGCTCTGAGTTCAGAGGCTGATGGGCATCCGGATAGGATTGCGCCCTAAGAAAATGTAGATGATGTAGCATCAGGAAAAGTGCTCTATTCTTCCTCTTCCTCCTCCTCCTCCTCATCAATATTTTTCTTTGCACTGCATTTGTTTGGACAATGCCAATTTATTAAAAGTGAAGTCTACTATCACTGGAATTATATGATAAAGGAGAAGAGCTCAGATGTAATTGTTCATTTGTGTTTAGAGCTGTCAGCTTTCTTTCCTTTTTTCCCTTTTTTCTTAGCAACACTCTAGTGTTGGGGGGGGGGAGGCATTCCGTCCATCCCTCCGGAACCCTCGACAGGGGGAGAGGTGATCCGTTCCTCCCCCCCGGAATCCTCGATGGCTGGCTGTTTAGATTTACATAGACTATGATGGCGAAAATAAAGGGGAACGCAAATGGCGGCGGCTGTAGCCACCATTTGCGTACGCGGTTTGTTTTTTTAAAAAAACCCACCCAGCCATGATAGGCTACGTAAATATTTACGTAGCCTATCATGTCTTTTTTTTTTTTTTTTTTTTAACAAGACTGGAAATGGCGGCAGCGGCAGCCAGTTGGAAGACCAGGCGCCACACCCACTGAAGCCGCCGCCGCACCTGCCGCCCGGAAGATCCGCCCCAGGTAAGTCTCGTCCTGGGGGGATCCGCGGGGGGGCGGGGGGCAGGCCGTTCCGCCACAGAGTTCGGGGGGCCGAACGCACTGGCATTCGGCCTCACCGAGATCCGTGGCGGAATTCTCTGCCATCCCTACTCTAGCATAGGGATGTCAGAGAATTCCGCCATGGACTGAAATGAGATCGAATTCCCTTCAGTCCGTGCCACGGAATCCTCTGTGGAACGGCACCATGAGGTCCTGCGGAGCCAGCAGTCATGTGGCTTTTTTTTTTAGTCGTCCATAAAGACTCGTGAAATTTTCGTAAATAAAAATGCAGTGTAGTATATTCCGATAATAAATACGTAAGTTTTTTTAAAAAATGAATTGTGCTCACCGCCTTGTTTGTGAGTGTTCTTCTTAAATTGAAATCCTCCGTCTCTGTTTACTTTCAGCCAAACACTTCCTCTTCCTAGGGGCTTCCCAAAAGAAGGCTGTCTTAGGTGTGCCTGAGCGATAAACTATTTGTTTAAAGCAACGCTGTTTTAAAGAAAGAAAAAAACCTTTAAAATGACCCTGCCGGTCCTGGAGCAGCATGGTCATTTTAAAAGGTGTTTTCTTTCTTTAAAACAGCGTTGCTTTAAACAAACAGTTTATCACTCAGGCACACCTAAGACAGCCTTCTTTTGGGAAGCCCCTAGGAAGAGGAAGTGTTTTGGCTGAAAGTAAACAGAGATGGAGGATTTCAATAAAAAAAACACGTAAGTATTTACGAAAAATAGTGATTCTTACGGAAGTTATGCAGACTCACAGAGATGGCTGGGCACCAGAATTACGGTTGTTGGTATGGATTTATCTTTGCAATTTTCGAAGCAGAGGGGGAAAAAGAGAATTCCGGGGGCTTGTGAATGGTGGAACGGAGCACTGGCCGCAAACTGCGGAAGACAAGCGGCACGGAAGGTACACAATTCGTACATCCCTACCTAGTGACTTTAGCAGCTACATGGCAGGGATCAAATCAATCTCTGAAGCTTTTCCAAGCATGCAGTGGTGGCAAAATCTTCACCTGCTAATGATCTGCATTTCTTACCACACTTACAGAAGCCTTGCCACAAAAAGAAAGAAATACTAGGGATGTTGGAGAATTCCGCCACGGACCCCAGTGAGGCTGGATTCCAAGAATCAGTCCCCTTTGGGGCCCATGGCAGAACGGAGCACTCACCTCCGCCTCCCCCAGAATCCATTTGGGTAGGCTCCCTCCATGTGTCAATCCTGCGGAGCAGGCCACCGGGTCCGCATCACTGGCGATACAGCCAGCCGCCATTGCCATGCCATGCCATATCACTTCTCTGGGCTAACTCCAGACACAAATGGCATCCACTACACCATTTGCAGTGGTAAAGCCGTTAGATTAGCCTAAATGCAGCCGTAAATTGCTCTATCTAGGCTAATCTAACAGCTTTACAGCCGCAAATGGCGTAGTGGACACCATTTGCATCCAGAGTTAGTTAGCCCAGTGAAGTGATACGGCATGGCAATGGCAGCTGGCCGTATTGCCAGTGATGCGGACCCAGTGGCAGTCTCCGCAGGATCCCCACAGAGCGGAGCCGGCCCAGACAGATTCTGGAGGGGAGGGACGGATTGCCTCCCCCCCACAGACCCCCCAGACCAGAAAGGTAGGGGATCCGTACACCCCTAAGAAATATGATCCTTTATTGAAAGGCTGATGACCATTTTTCAGCACAATGGCCAAGTTCCGTTTTGGAGAAGCTCTCGGGGGCTGCATTCCCGGGCTGGCCAGGGCCAAAGGCAAAGTGGGCAGGGCAGCATGCAGAATCCACACACATACCCACATTCCATTTCTACCAATTTCTAGTAAAAAGAGTCTCTAGTCTATTCAGAGGGAACCATGTGTGGCATGTCTACTCACAAATAAGCAGGACAAGCCTCTGTATGTCTACTCAGAAGTAAGCAAGACAGAATCACTCAGTATTCCAAATATTAAGCATCTACATGTCTACTCAGAAATAAACAGGACAAGGCTCAGAAGGAAGCAGGACTGAATCACTCAGCCTCATTCTCCTCAGGTCCTGCCGCCTCCACCCTGCAGGGGAAAGCAGCTGATTGGAGATAAGTGCTTCACCTGCTAAGCACTGAAAAAGAGAGGCTAAGCAGGGGAAAGCACTTATCTCCAATCAGCTGCTGATCTGAGATAAGATCATCCCCCTCTGTGGCAGGGTGGGTTGGGGCAGGGAAAGAAGTTGCTGGGCTGGATGGGGGATGTCTTACAGGTCAGAATCAGCTTTATTGGTTTGCTTCTGGATGCCATTTTAACCCTAATGAAACTATCATTAGGACCCAATACTATGTATGTTTACTGAGAAGTAAGTCCTACAGTATTCAGTGGCACCTGCTCACAAGTAAGGGTGCACACTCTCAAGGACCAGACACTGGCCTGGGCAAACATGCATTAATACTTCATTTAATATAACATTTGCCACTGTTTTGTACTGAAAATATAACTGGGGAGAGGGGGGAAACAATATAACTCAGCCTTCCCCAGCCTGGTGCCCTCCATATAGGCTGGAGTACAACTTTCATCATTCCATCAACAATGGGAGTTGTAGACCAACCCATCTGGAGGGCACCAGGTTGGGGATGGCCAATAGAACTGGTCAAAGTTTCATGGACTCACTTCCAGTCACAAGGAATGTTGCTGAAGACAGTGGGATTCACACCACAATATATCACACTTTCGACCTCTGTGTTACAGTTTTCCTCTTGGATAAGAACCTACCCACTTTTGAGGTGTCTGTATGGAACAAACCTGGTGTTAACAACTTGTCCATCGCCGCCCCAAGTAAACCCAATCTAAAACCCAAAACAAAAGCACAGCACAGGGATCCCCTTTCCTGAAACAACACATAGCACCATCTAGTGACTGTAACAAGCAAAACCTCCAAATAAAACTCCAGTTCCAGAGGGTTAGTTGTGTTGGCCTGGAACAAGAAAGACAGCAAAGAGTCTTGTGGCACCTTAAAGACTAGCAGATTCATTGTGCAGTGACAGCTGATGAAGTGGGCACTATTCCAGAAAAGCTGATGCCTCAATAAATCCATTAGTCTTTAAGGTGCCCCAAGGCTCTTTGTTGTTCATAGATAATCAAAGTAAATATTATCTGATCTCTTTAATAGTAAAACTACTCCTTGGAAACTAGCCTTTGGGTTACTGATATGCTACACCTTTCCTCTTTCCTCCTCCCCCTGGCACCCGTGGCCTACTCGTCCCCCATTATCCACGACCATTGGCCATGCTGGCCTGAGCTGATGGGAACTGGAGTCCAACAACATCTGGAGGTCCCTTCAGTAAAAGGGGTGTTTTTGCTCCCTCTGCCTTCATTGTTTCGATTTTTTGCTTTATACATTTTTGCTTGATCAATGCTTTTTTTGTGTCTTTCCCTGTTTCTCTACCATAATTAAGTCCAGTGTAAATATCTTACTTTGTTTCTTTAATGGAGTTAGAGTTTCAGCTAATGCGCAGTATAGAAATAGAATAAATAAATAAATGGATGGATATCTTTGAAGTTCAGGTGCTCAATATCCTAAGGTGTATAAGTTCCATGAGGTAAGGTTCTATTTTTACATGATTCAGTGGCTCTTTTTTCTCTCGGCAGATTCTCACTATTACAAGGTTATGTTTGCGTCTATTCTATTCTGTATTTTAACTGATATTCTCTGGACTAATTATAAAAGTATAATATAAGTACAATTAAAATGGTTCATATTAAATTGTGCATATAGGGATGGGCGAATGAGTGAAGTTCAAGCACGCCAAGATCTCCAAACATCAGCTTGCTGCTTGTCTTTTCTCAATTTGCACTTGCATTTGTGATCACTGCTCGTTTTGCGTGAACAGAAAAATTGCTCAAAATGAACAGCCATGAAATGCGGAAGTCCCAAATTCGTGCACATTTTCAACAGTGCACAAATTTTCCCCATAGACAAAAGTGTGGGTGATATAAAATATACACATTTTGAGGAAGTTGTGCAGTTTTCAAGTACACATTTTGCAGGCATGCGGGCAAGTGTCTCCATCTGCAAACTTTTCAGAGAAAGTGTGGTCCCGTTCATGTTTGGGATTGTGAACGGGGAATTTTCAAGTGATTTGTGAACTGAAATGACATTCTCATACATCCGTACATGCATAAGAAAAATTAAAAAGCAAAATCTATAGAAGTTCACATTAATAGACACATTTCTTGCATTAAATGTTTACTAAGGTAACAAAAGTAACAACATTCAATTCACAGCAGTTTGTAGGGAATGTGCATTCTGAAAGGCAACTTGATACATTTTATATTATATTATATTACTTTATGACCAGCCTTCCCCTACCTGATGCCATCCAGAAGTGTTAGGCTACAACTCCCATCATCCCAAGCCATCATTTGTCATTGGCTGTGTGGTCTGGGGATGATGGGGTTATAGTACAAGTACAACACATCTGGACAGCACTAGGTTAGAGAAGGCTGTCCTATACTATACTATCAACTCTTGACACAATATAAGAATACAAATCAGGGTGAAATGATCTGCTTAGGTGGCACCACGTGTGCAGCTACATGATAGCAGGAACTGGTGTCTGAATGGTGCAGCAAGATGTTTTAAAGCATTGGCTGGGGGGGGGGGATAATCCACTTCAGACAGCAACATGCCTTAGCCCAACATCGGTACAAACACATTTCTATTTTTCAAAAATGGAAGTCATGTCCTGCCACTTCTACTAATGCATTTGTGACTCAGCACAGAGGTCAAGAATGACATGCCTATCATCTTTACAGCTCCGTCTCATTTATTTCTGTCTACAAGAAACAGGTGTGGGCCTCAACATGCAGCCATCTAGTGATGTGCCTGCAGAATTGAATGCAAGGTCACATGGGGAGGGGAAGGAGGAGGAAAAGGGGGAGCCTCTGTGTAGTTATGAACATCTTTACTGCAAGGATTGCCTGGATTGCAAGGATTGAGGGGAACTTTTGGCTTACAATTTGCAGCCATCACTTTAGTGTGGTGTACTTTCTTAAAGTCCACTTACTGGGGTGGACAGCTGGTCACCAGAGCTGCTAGTAAAAGAGGCCCATGTGCCAGACTAGCTATAGCCCTACAACATTACTGATCAGGTGGACAAATGGACATTTTGTCTTATTGAGCATCCACATATACATTTTGTCTTATTGAGCATCCACATATACAAATGCAGTTGTTCTTTGTACCAAGTTCTCTAGCTTGGGGCACTGAGCCAGGAAGCCTAGGGAAAAAGAAAAGAAGCCCTAGGCATCCAAAATGAGGCCTTGTGTGTCATAGGCAACCTCTGACCAAGTGGTTGACTCCAGAGTTCATGTGACCAAAACACAGATAATTGAAAAACCACAGACTTCATGGGAACACATTGGACTGTATCCAATGTTAGTCGAATTAAGTCGAAATCATTTTAATGAGTCTGCTGTAAGCAAGACTAACATTGGATACAACCCATGGAGCTGGATCCAGATTTAGTCACGCCTAGAGCAGACCCATTGAAATCAATGGGACCTGAGTTAGCCATGACTAACTTAAGTCCCATTGATTTCACTGGGTCTACTCTAAGTATAACTAATATGGATTCGACCCTCGATTACCTAATTGTTTGACTCCCTAGTCGTGAATGAACTGTGGGGGTATTATCATCCTGCCAAGTGGAAAGGACAATTTTACCACATCAATGCAAAAGTGTGGCAAAGTGCGTGGGGAAATGTGTATCATCAACATCCCTCTGACATATTACACTTATACCGAAAATTCCTGCTGCTTCTGAATACATAAATCTTTACTACAGGGGAACTTGTAAAGCTATTTCAGCATCTCCATACTCCCTGTTTTTGTGAACTTATAAAATTTGCCTTTTATTAGTCCATAAAACCTATGTTTGGACAGAGAGTGAAATAAAAATTAATGCTTCTTATTATCAGCCCAATACACAGAACAAGCGCCTCTTCTGTTCATTTATTTAAATACTCTGAATGCCTGCCTGCCTGCCGGTAATAAAACTCCTTCCAAACTCATCAGCTTTACACCGTGAGCCAGGGATTTACATCTATGAAGCGATGAGGATCAACCAATGCACGAAACCACAAAGAAGCCCTCTTGTAAAGTGCCAGATCCAGCCTACAACCATCTCATTAGAATCTTGTCCCACTTCTTAAATGTCCATTTTTTAAAATGTTGAAAAAAAATCTACATTTTGTCAAATTTATCTGGGGAAAAAATGACCATAAAGCAACGAAGGAACTATCTCAGATCTATCAACATATAAAGCATTGATTGGAGCTATCATAATGTAATACATAGCTTAGCTAAATTAAATAGAATTAGGTCAGACAACATGCCAAAGCAAGAAAACATCTAAATGAGCCTCTCAGGAAAACCAACAAATATATTGTTTTAAACCCTGAAGGCAGCTTCAATATTATCTCAACTGAGAATGAAGAAATAATGGGGAAGGGAAATAGCTCAGTAATTAAGCATATTATTTATTTATTACATTTATATGCCAAGTTTTTTCCTTTTGCAAGGAGCCCCAGGTGGCTTACATGATCTTCCCCCTCTCTATTTTACCTTCACAACAACCCTGTGAGGTAGGTTAGGCTAAGAGTCAGTGACTGGCCCAAAGTCACCCAGGGAGCTTCATGCCCAAGTGGAGATTAGAACCTTGATCTCCCAAGTCCTAGTCTAATGCTCTAACCACTACACCACACTGGCTCTCGGTCTGCTTTATATTTATAAGGTCCCTGGTTCAGTGGTGTAGTTCAGTAATTTTAGACTCTGGACCTAATGGTCCTTTGGGGAGCCCAACTTTAGATGGTGATGTGAATTACTTCACTTGCTTCAAAATGTGGCAATCCAGCCCTGCTACATTTGGGGGGTGTGGGGCTCATTCTGCTGAGTGGGCCTCTGGATTTCTGCTCCAAAGTCATGCTCTGATGGCACTAGCGCAGGTACTCGAGGGCTGAATTCCCTCATGGGTAATCTGCCAAGGGGAGGGCATGCAGGGCATCAGGCAGGGCCAGAGCCAAAAGAGGGTTAATCTGTGGAATTTGCCACCACAGGATGGCCACCAGTGTGGATGGCTTTAAAAGGGGGTTAGACAAATTCCTGAAGGAGAAGGCTATCGATGGGTACTAGTCCTGATTGTTATATGCTCAGTATCAGAGACAGTGAGCCTATGTATGTACACCAGTTGCTGGGGTACATGGGCGGGAGGGTGCTGTTGCTTGCGGGTTTCCTATGGGCAGCTGGGTGGCCACTGTGTGAACAGAATGCTGGACTAGATGGACCCCGGTCTGATCCAGCATGTTCTTGGGGTGAGTCACCCCTGTTCCCTTTCTGCCACTCGCTTTTCTCTCTGTCTCCCTTTTTCTTCCCATGTAGTCAGCTGCCAGGGAAGAGATAGATTGCTCTTGCCAGAAAAATAATGAACTGACTACATGCAGAGGGCTTTTGAAATTAGGTTGAGGGCACCATGGATTTAGGCAGAGGGTCACAGGTTGCCCACACCTGCACTACTGCCTTGGTTCATTTCCTGGCATTTCTAGTAGGGTGGGGGGATCTCAAGAATCAAGGCTGAGGAAAAACCTCTGTTTGGGACTTTGGAGAACCACCACCAGTCGGAACAGACCATTCCGAGATAAGGAACTGCCTGTGGTCTATTATCATGACCTTTGTCATTTCAATGGTGAATGGCCAATTACCAATCATCTGTACATTTATCTAACTTTCAGCATTTAATTTTGCCTGTTGAGGATTCAATTGCCTCATGAATTATGAGAAAAAAGGAAATTAAAGTGTTTTCATATTTTGTCATATGCCCACAAGGTTTTAAGAGTGATAGATAGTGAGCTGAGCTGCATTCTTCTGCTGTTGCATGGCAACCCAACGGAGATGCTATCATCTTAATCTCTGTATATTTTTGGAGACAGGCAATAATTTCCCAGTCCTTGGGTTAAAAGTTCTAAACAAAATTTCCAACAGTTTTTTTAGGTAGGATACATTTAAAGGAAGAGCCTTAAAAATCCCCAGTCAGTGTAAGAGTTTCTTCATGGAAAGGACTTTCATGGCATGACTGGTCAATTACTGAGTGATGATTCAGTCAAAGAGAATTATTGATGATTTAAATTGTGACCATGAAAAATGTGATGCAAGAATATTTCTTTCACCTGCAACATGCTGCAAGTACTATCAGAATCTAATAACCAGGAGCCATAATACAGATGTTGCAATCATAATTATTCATCTCAAGTCTCAATTGCCAGTCAGTTTATATTTTTTTCACTGGGATTGGAGGCATTGTTGCTGTTGCCACCCATCTTAAGTCAGATGGTAACTCACTAATCACAGGGGTCCCCAACCGTTTTGGGCCAGTGGGCAAATCTGGAATTTTGAGAGAGCGTTTGGACACTCAGAAAATGGCAGTCATGGGGGGCTTGCCCATTCAAAAAGTGGTGGCTATGATGGCATTCACAAAACACCCATTTCCCAGAAGGCAAACCAGTGAGGCTAAAAGAAAAGCAATGTACAAGACCAAGGGGGGCCTGAAATGTCAAACCCTCAAATGTCAAATCACATGTTTGCCCCCACAAAGCACAACAAAATATCCATTTCATAGAAAGCAAACTGGTGAGGCCTAGAGAATCAAACCCAGGCAAAACTCACACCACACCCAAAACACACACATAAGCTGAAACATACACTGCACCTAAAAGATAGGCAAAATAGACACATGAATGTGCAGATGCAGGCAGCACAGGGAATGCACTCCCCCTCACCCCACTATCATTCCAGGATGTTTTCCATCCCTCTCTCTGGCCCCCAGAAAACCCACCAACACCACCAACACCCACTGGTGAGGCCTAGGGAACTAAATCCAAGCAAAACTCACACCAGAATCCAAGCAAAACTCAACCAAATCCAAGCAAAACCAAAATTCAAAACTCAACCAAACCCAAGCAAAATTCACACCTAGAGAAAAAACTCAAAATGTCAAAACTCAAACTCAAACCCAAAATTCAACCAAATGCAAAGAAAAATTTAACCAAACGCAAGCAAAATTCACACCTAGAGAACTGGGGAGGCCTAGAGAACCAAACCCAAGCAAAATTCACACCATGTCCAAAACACGCACATTAGCTAAAACACACACCACCAAAAAGCAATAAGCAAAATGGAAATGTGTGCGCACACCCAGGCAGCACAGAGAAAGCACACTCCCTCACCACTCCCTCCATCCCTCCAGGATGATTTCCATCACCCTCTCTGCCCCCCAGGAAACTCACTAACCCTGCCAGTGCCCATGTTACCTTTGTCTTTTTTTCTGGACAGCTGAGTGCACTTCAAAATGAAGAGCTAGGCTGTAGCTGCCCTCCATTCTGATTTTATAAGAAAGCCTCTGAGGCCCATCTGGGCAGCATGCCAGGCTCCCAATTTTAAAAATAGTTTAACTTTCTTTTTAAAATAATTACAATCAGGAGGGGCAGGGAGCCGGGCAGGCACCAAGGATGGTGTCTGCAGTCACAGGGGCACTCCACCATTAGTGCATCCCATCTCACCAGCTGAAGACCAATGATTTAGAAGACAAGGTGCTTGGCTTCACCTGGAGGACAGGAAGGCCTAGACCAGACATTATATTGAAGGCAGTAGTTGCGAGTATGTGAAATGGCAAGCAGAAATGTCCTGTCATGTTTCTGGTGAATGGTGGTTGTACGGGTCAGGATTTTTACGAAAAAGTTCTCTTCCTGCAATTGAGACTAAAGATAAATCCATCGAGAGTGACTTTGAGTGCTATGTGGTGATCTTGAAGCTTAGCATGCTTCAGACGGAGGGCTCCTAGCACTACCAGTGAGAAGGCATTGTGCAGCTATTCCATCTTTTCTTAACAGATTATTAACCCTTTTGGACTGTTAGTAAAATTACTGAATTCTAAATTGGTTTGGTTGGTCTGATATTCTACTGATAATACGAGGGGATATTTGACACTAGAAACTAGGAAGTCACTCAACCTAGAAAGCAGGAACTTATTAGGTGCTCACTGGTGCTCATGCATCAGATCCCTCTCTCATGGCTTTGCACTTGCTTTCCAAACATTTTCTCCGGGTACTAGCCAAAGCACTGTAGGCATGCCCTGGCCTTTAAGGTTCCTGTACCTTTAATGAGAAAATAACAAAAGGGGAATTGAACTGATGGAACTTTTCCCATCACGGAAATCTGCATCGTCATCAAAGCATTTACCTGTTGTGTTTCTGCTGATCACAGAACTGTTAAAGGGCTTTTCTATATGAGGCATTTATTGTGTGCTCATCATTCCTTACTCACAGTTGTTTACAGGTTCATTAGACCACATTGTGACCCTTCAGTTTTGTTTCTGTTTTTTTAGAGCACTGGGGGGCAGGGAGTTACAGTGGAGTATTCTTTAGGAAAGCAAATGTATTTTCTTACTTGTGTAATTGCATTATTTTGCTATAGCACAGTGCCACCTAAAGCTTATGTAGGAGAAAAACAGGAAAGGAAAAGCTCAGATCTCAATTCTGTGATGAAACTTAAACTAGATACAGTGGTGTTGAGCCAGGGCATGCTGTACTTGAGCCAGAGAGACCTGAATCCAAGCCCCTGCTCTGTTATGAAGTTTATGGGGTGGTCTCAGGCCTCAGCACTACCTACCTCACAGGGTTGTTGTGAGGGTAGGCAGAAATTAGCATGTGTGGCATTTTACTGCACTGACATAAATATTATCACCAGATAATTGCTACGGATCGAAGTGTTGCTAAAGGCCTAGGTACAAAGCTGGCTCGCCTATGCAGCAGAAGACTCAGATAATCTGACCGATTCAAAGCACTATCCATTCACTCAACAGTCTTTCTCTGGATGTTTAGCTGTAAAATCAGGAAGCATTTTATCCTTAATTCTTTTATCCCACTTCACTTTGATGCATGGCTTTGAATTCTAAAATTAAAAGACTTTCCCTTAAGCTCCTTTAGAATTTTAACTGGAACACGGTGGTTGCTAAACATAAAGCATGTCTCAAAATGTGTTAAAAGCACCAGGGTTTGTATATAAGACAACCAGAGTGGCAGTCTCTGACCCCTTTCAAAGGACCATGCTCTCATTCTACCCTAAACTTAGCAGCTATCAGTATGGCTGTTGTACTGTAGACTGTGGGTGTAATATTGGAAATTCCCAATATCTAGTATGATCATTTATGTAACAGGAACTTTATAAGAAACTGTCTTATTTGTTCCCTTTTTAAAAAATCTGAAACGTTCGCTCAACATTTTATTCACATTCACAAGG
The DNA here is from genome assembly GCF_057233095.1 of Heloderma suspectum. NCBI lineage: Eukaryota > Metazoa > Chordata > Lepidosauria > Squamata > Helodermatidae > Heloderma > Heloderma suspectum. The sequence continues at coordinate 104,833,259 of NC_139461.1, forward strand.
GCTTAGTGGATTCTAGCTCATACATATGCTGCATATTTTTCTCAGTAAACTGTACAAGACAGGGAGGGGGAGCGAATTCTGGAGCACTACACAGCACATGAATTGCCAAAAGGGCCTTCATGTCAATAATTAATAGGAAAATATTTTCCCACCAACAAGGGCAGTTAAGTCAAATGGCTTCTTTTTTCACAAATGGACATTCCATGCTCCTCAGGAACCACAGACATTAAGTGCAGCAGAGCTTTGAGGAAATCCTGAAGTTGCCATTGATATGGGCTGGCCTCTACCAAAGGTTGTAGGCAAGAAGTGCTTGGTTAAAAAGCAGACCAAAATTTACTGAAGATTGAAGGCTTATACAGCCAGAGTTTCCTGAGCCCCACCCAGTGCTCGACTATGGTTCATTTCAGGCCCTCTGGCAAAAGTGGCACTTGGGAGGAGTCCTTTCCTCTTGAGGAGTCCTCCTTTGTCATCTAGCCCTGCTTTTCAAAGGAGCAGTGGAGGCTGGCAGCTCTTATTTTGGTGGAGGGCTGTGAATTCCATCCTGGGTTTCAGTCAGAACCAGTCAGAACTCTGAAGGAACTAACCGAGATGCTAAACCCTATCCCCCAAATAGGTTCAACATCTTGGACAGCTCCTTTCAAGTTCTGGCTGGTTCTGGCTAAAACCCAGAATGGAATTCACAGCCCCCACCCCCAAATCAGAGCCCTCTTGAGGGATAACACTTTGGGAGGCTAGGTGGTTGCTTGGCAACCCCCTCTGCCTCAGCAGCTGAGCTCTCTGCCTCTCGAGAAGGCAGGTCTGAAGGGATCACCCCTACGGGGCCAGGACCATCTTGGGCAGTGCCAGGGTCCTCTGAGGCAACCTGTTCCCTGGGGACACCTGGCTCTGAAGGTTCAAGCTCTTCCTCTTATGAAGGATCCCCCAATTCACAGTGCATGATACACATAATGGCCCAGATATTTGTAACTATAAATGAAGGCCTAGTTTCCATCCTGGATATATGCACTGGTGCAGCAGTGTTCAGAGTAATCTATGTTCTTGCTGCAGCAGAATCCTGAAAATGAAATCCAGCTAAAGCCCTGTCCTCCCTCTCCATTTGTTAACCCTATGCATGGAAGATAGTTTCTGAATAAGGGTATCCTGTGCATCAGTTCTGAATTCTAACTCTATTGCAATAGGGGATCTTCCTGTTTGGAGTACAAATTTGCACAGATGTAATGGCTCCATGGTGGTCAAAATTTGACTGTTGCGTTTAAAAAGCTGGGCAGTCTCATGGTGTGGCTGCAGCTGCCATAGGGATGTCCGTCGTGAGTAAATCTGGCCCTTTTAGGACCCAATGGATTCCTGTGGCACCTCTGGCTCAGCTTGACTTTGTGAACCAAACTGGGGGGTTGTTCTCAAAATCCAGGAACTTGCTCCCCCCCCCACCGAAAACCCCAATTTTAAAAATTACAGCTGTAATTTGGGCAAATTACAGCTGTAATTTGAGCAAATTACAGCTGTAATTTGCATTAATTGTGGTTGACGGCCGGGGGGGGAGTTCTTGCACTATGGCTGTGTGCAACCTCCTTCTCTCCCTGCTGCTGTCAGCCCCCAACCCAGAGAGCCCACACTCATCAGAAAGGTAAGGCACCTTCCCTCCCTGTTGCTGGTGCCACGCAACTCTCTCTCTCTCTCTCTCTCTCCCTGAAGGTGCCACTCCAGCCTGGAGCACCTTTGATCTCTGGGCTGGGGTTGGCAGGGAGAGTTGTGTGGCAGTGGCGATAGAACATTTGCCAGCTGGCCTGACTTGTCAGCAGCTGGCAGATGTTGGAACGAAGTCTGGGGGGCTGAGTCAATGAAAGCTCGTCGAGCTCCACCCCCAAACTGGACTCCTCCAATTTCTCTAAGCTTCATGGACTGTCTGCGTATATGGACTCAAAGACCATGTTGAAGGGAGCACCTCACTTTTGTGCTGATGACAACAGGACTGAATACATTCAGTATTCACCCTCCCCACAAACAGTGCTGTGTTCAGTGAAGTCATGTGAAAATATCTTTGAGTTCTCTTCAGCTCTGCCTCTAGAAAGGGAGCTGTCATGGGTGGGAGGGTGCTGTTACACTTGTGCTTATGGGTTTCCTGTGGGCAGCTGGTTGGCTACTGTGTGAACAGAATGCTGGACTAGATGGGCCCTTGATCTGATCCAGCAGGGTTCTTTTTATTTTCTTAATGTTGACGGTGGACGGAGGTAACCCAGGAAGTGGTAGCGCAAGCCCTACTCAAGTGACCTTCACAGACACAAGCATTTCAGGAGTGGGGAAGTATACTCATTAGAAAAGAGTCCATATTCTTCCTCCTTCCACACTTCAATTCATCTTTCAGGGAGTAGGCCTGGCCCTGCCATTAGGCAGAGTGTGGTGGCTGCCTCAGGCAGCAGATGCTGAAGTGGCAGCGAAGCATAGGAGGACAGAGTTGTGCATGCCATGCAGCCTGCTCTGCACCATCGAAGGTGTCCTCAGGTTCATTGGAAGATGCTGTCCTGTCAGGCTGTAACCAGTGGTGAAGTAAGATTTAATGGCCAATCTGGTCAGCTTTTGTACACAGAATGGGTGGAGGCACCATTTCGACCTTCACCTCAGAAATGTTCTGGGCAAGCCCTGGATAGCATGTAACCAAAGTTAAAAGGAATTAAATTTGATTGAAATAAATGTTTGTACATGGGCCTGGATACTCCTACCCACCCCTCTTTTTTCTTTTCTTTTCTTTTCTTTTCTTTTTTCTTTTCCTTTCCTTTCTTTCTTTCTTTCTTTCTTTCTTTTTGTTGCTGTTGTTGCCATTAGAAAATGGAAACCCTGCTGTGTACATGTAACATTCTTTTGTCTTTAAACAACACCCACACATGTGGATATTTTGACATTCCTGGATGGGTAAAAGGTAAATTTTATTTTCCTGGTATCTAAGTTCCTGCTTTGCAAGCTCATAAGTAAAGGAAAGACCTGGAGTGGTACTTAAATTTGGCCCCTTAAAAGGAATCTTGTGTCTTTTCCAGAGAGATAAATAATGAGAAAACATCTGCTGTTTAAGTATTGGACTCTCCTATAAATCTAAATGACAATTGTGATCCCAAAAGCAGAAATCATCTGTAGTTTGCAATTTTTATTTTGATGTTGTTTCTCCCCTTTGATTCCTGGAAACGTCAGGACTATGATGCCAAATCTTCCATTCCCTATAACAACACAGGAAAGGCAGTTGGAACAACCAATCCCTTATAAACAGCAAAATAGGCATGTAACAATAAAGCTGAGGATTATCACTAAGAATATGGATGCTTTATATTTTTAAGGTTCTGTGTTATGGGATGTTTATGTACCTGTTTCAGCTCCCATTCTAGAGAAATCCGGCCTGATTACCTTCTATATCATGGAGTTCGGGCTCCAGGTTTTCCAGGGCCCTTGGGCAAGACACCCTCAGTGGGGCCCCTCCCTCACTGAGTCCACCTTCTCACCACCATTGTCACAGCCACCATTGCTCTTCATCCTCTTCCTCATCATCCCTTGCCAGAGAGGCAGAGAGGCAGTGAGCAGGTAGGCAGTGACACTGACTGCTCGTCCTTCTCACTACTCCCATTGTCTGAGCCAGAATGAGAGACAGGTGAACAGGCAGGTTGCAATGGTGAAGAGGAAGAGAAACTCCAGGGAGCCCCTGCTGGAGTGTTGGTCCTTGGCAGCTGCCCAACCATGCCTCCCTTTTTATTCAAGCAGGCCTTTAGCATGTAAGCAGGTCTGTCGGGTTGGATGCGGTTTTTATTTTGCTACTGTTGTGCTTTAATTGTGCTTTAATGCATTTGCTTTATTATTATTTAAATCACGCTTTATTTATTATTGTAAGTTTCCTTGAGTGCCATTTTTCTTGGTAGATAGGTCAGTACAAATCAAAGAAAGAAAGAAATACCCTTTACACCAGCCCTGATATCATGTTATTTCATGACAAGGAGAAAGTGCAAGGGCAGTTGGGCTGACCCTCAAAAGTGATTGGAAACTTCCACTGGCACACACTTCAGTGGCCAGGGTTCTGTCTGGGTTGTGTTTCTTGGAGCATATTATTCTGGTGTCATTTGAGTTGCATTGGTTTCCAATTGGAATTGCCAGTGCAATTCAAAGTGCTGGCCATGACCTCTAAAGCATCAACTTGTCTGGGGCCAGGCTATTTGAAGGACCATCTTCTAGGGCCAGGGAAGAATATCCAACCCAGCTGACATTCTCCAGATTTGGGGAACCAGGGGAGTGAAAACTCTTCCAAAAATAAGGAGGGTGCAAAGGTCTGGGTGGGGGTGGGAAACATTTGGGGGGACAGTGGCGGCTAGTGGCTCCAATTGCAGTGGGGCTGTAAATCCATTCTGTGTTTCAGTCAGAACCAGCCAGAACTCTAAAGGACCTATCCATAGCTCCTTTAGAGTTCTGGCTGGTTCTGACTGAAACCCAAATGGATTCACAGCCCCACCAAAATTGGGACCACCAGCCTACACTGGATAGGGGATTAGTAACGCTCACTGTTTACGGGGTGGCCCATGGTGGATTCCAAAAGAAGCCATGCAAAGGGTTAATGAGACTAGAATGTATAAACAGAAAGGACTTAGAGAAGATTTTTTTAAAAGCATCTTCATATGGAACATACATTATGTATCACCTTCAGGATGAACATAGATAGATAAGAGAGCTAACCTCTTGCATTTGACTGGGATAACGGGTGACAGCACAAGTATCCTTGTGATAAAGCGAATCATTTTGTCAGAAGGGTGGGCTGTTATTTATTTATTGCAAGGTCAGTGTTATGTAGGGAACTGAAGTTGTTGTTTCTCCAGCTTTTCCTATTGTTGCAGTGGAAAGGAAATGAACAAAGAAGGTAAGCAAGGTAAAAAGTGAATCATATTAAACCAACTCCATTTCATGTTCTGCCACCTATATCAATCCTAATTTCCAATTCAACTTAAATAATTCCTATCTGAAAACATTCAGTAGTCATTTGTCTGGGTCTTTCCCTATAAAAGTATGGTTTTGCAGAAAGGTGGCCAGTTTTAGCATCTAGATTTATATAGGTCATGCCTAGGGATATTGGAGAAATCTGCAATGGAATCAAATGAGTACAAATTTCTATGAATCTGACCTGTGGATTCCCCAGTGGACTGGCTTTTCCTGATTCAGATGGATTCTGCAGATGTATGCACTGTTTTTTAAATTTTCCTGAATTTTATGCAAATTTAGTCATAGAAAAATACACAAAATAAAAAACGGCAACTGAAAATACACATTTCTCCCATAGACTAAAGCATGAAAATGCTCGGCGGTGGGGATTTCGCATTTGGAGGGGAATTTGTGAATTTTCGCAAGTGCGGATTTGCGCCAGTGTGGATTTGCACAAATTCGGGAAATTGGAAAAAAATCTAGGGCTGTGCGCTGCTTTGGAACAAAGCCTGAATAATGAGGTGAAGCAGGCTGATTCAGAGGTGCCTCGTCATGATATGAAGTGGATCAGACCAGCTCTGAGGCACCTCGAAGTGAAGCAGCTCCTCCACAAAGTGCCTCATCCACCTTGGAGATTCGTAGCTCTTCTTATGCCTTCTTCTTATGCCAGACAGGCTGTCTCCAAAATGTATCAACTTCTGAAAGAGCACGCAGAGGGGGAGGAGGGAGGGCAGAAGGTGAGAGGAGGAGGAGGAGGGAGTATGCTTTGGCAAATGGGAACTCTAAGGCTGAACCTAAGTCAGCAGTCTCCAATCGGAGACAGTGGTGGAGGAGGGGGGTATATATAGTTTGGTGAAAGGCAACATTTGTTCATTGGGCAAGGTGGGTGGTTGGGAGAGAGCTGTGTTTGTTTGGTTCTATCTGGTGCATGTGCATGCACTCATTGCAGCTTCTTATATTCCTTCCTTCATTCAAATCTGTCTTTCCTAGATCATTTTAAAAAACCATTTACTACTTAGCTTGTTCTTGGCTTGTTCCTTTGCTCCCCCCCCATCCCATTGTTCATTGCATGAGGTGGTTGGTTGGGACTTGGGAGAGGGCTGTGTTTGTTTTTGAAGTTTGGTTAGATCATCTGTGGCATGTGTCCATGCACTCACTGCAGCTTCTTATTCCTTCCTCCTAGTCCTTCTCCATTCAGTTCTGTCTTCTGTAGATTTTTAAAAACAAAATTTTACTTCTTGGCTTGTTCCTTCACTCCTCGCCCCCACTCTTTTAAATTATTATTCAACCATTTAGTTTTTTCTTTCTTTCTAAATTCTAAAATAAAGAAATATTACTATAGCAGCCTACCCGTGCCTTGCCTTATTGTTTGGCTCCCCGCATCCCCCGTTCTGAAGTGAACTGTCTGTTTCTTTTCCAGCTTGATGCTCAAAACACACAACTTAAAGAAAGGGTTTTTTTCTATTCTTTGCTTGCTCTTGTCTCTTATCCCCACCACCACCCTCCTGTATTTCTTAAACTTTATTATGTTTTCCTTTGTTTGTGTATGTGTGTGTGTGTGTGTGTGTGTGTGTATATATATATATATATATATATATATAAAATAAAACCCTTTTCTTTGCTTGTAGGTAGTTCTGTATTTGCTTTTCTTTTGTTCTTGTATATTTGTGTCTCTCTGTGTGTGTTTATTTATGTGTTTGTTTCTTTCTATAGTGCCCAATAGCTGAAGCTCTCTGTTGTGGTCTTTGCTTGTGTTGTGGTCAGGCAAAGCAATACGTCCACATTGCAATACAGTGGGCAAAGCACTGTTCTATTTCAAGAATAATTTGCCCCGGTGGGCAAGGCAATGTTGATTTGTTGTTACTTTTGCCTTTCTTCCTTTATTATGAAAAGAAATATATAAACATAATTAACAAGCGTTTTTTGAAGCAACTTCAACATACGCTGTTGGAGCTGGCATTTCTGTGGCTGCGTGCATCACACTTGCCCTTCAATAGTTCCTCACTGAAGGACCTAAAGTGTGCTCATTCAATCTAGAGTGATCAAAGCATGACAATAATTATACTATACCCTAGTGGACAAGGCACTGTTGATCCATTTCCAGCCCCGTGACACTCTTCCCTAACATGCCTTGGTGGGCAAGGCATTGTTGATTCATTTCCGGCCCTAGGCCGCTTTTCCATATAGAATATGAGGTCAGCACCCATTGCCATGTATTAGCTCTAGAACTCTGTCCCGCCTGGCAGAGTTGGTGTGTTGAGCCTGGGGTCATCAGAGATCACCAACAGCAACATTTAAACTTGATAATGATATGCACTTGCTACACCCTCAGTTCCTTTGCATCATTTTTTTAATTAAAAACTGTTTGAAATTTGGCAGGTGTGGTGTGGCTAAAAAACCCTAAAACATTAAAATATAAAATAAATACATTTTGTGTGTGCTAGGAAAAAAAGCACATAACTAAACAAACAAAGAACTCTCCCAGTCAGCCTGCTAGGTAATGTGTGTATTCAGCCAAAGAGAGGCTGAGCCTGTGATTCTTCTGCATAAGAAACCTACAGCAGAGATTAGGGATAGTGACCTCTGCTTCAACACACTATCCCTTCTGACTTTGGTCTGAGTTTCTGGGAACAGCACATTTCACCTGCACCTAGCACAAGAACTCCTAGGCCAAACTGTCTGAGATTTAGCAGGTGGGATGCCCTCCAGGGGGGCTAAGAGTTCCTCAACTTTCATGCACTTCTGTGCAAGCAGTGGAAAGTTACAGCTCTTCGCTTTGAGAGTTTTTGTGGAAAAAATCAAATTTCACCTGCGCCTAGCACAAAAACTAGTGGGCCAAACTGTCTGAGATTTGGCAGCTGGGATGCCCTCCAGGGGGACTGAGAGGGGCCCAGATTTCATGAATGTATCGTAACAACTGAAAAGGGTATGGCCATTTGTGTTTTCCCATGCAAATCAATGGGAAAATGCCCCAAACAAGTGATCCAGACATCCGAATCTCGCTTCAGTTCCGGATCCGAGTTGAAGCAGAGAGGATCCAAATTGGTCCAAAGTGGAGCAGGGCCACTTCGGAAGATCCAGAGCGGCATCCAAAGTGGAGCAGGGGGTCTGTGCACAGCCCTAGAAACATCCAATTCCATCAATGAGCGGACAATGGAACGAAAGGCACCTGACAATCCATGAAACTCAGACAGAACGGGTTTTATGAAATCCATACATCCCTGGTCATGCCATTTCTAGTATCACAAGGCAAACCCGCATGCAGATTTTGGCAAGGTCTGAAACCAGCTGTTTTGGTGAGGTAGACATTTTTCTGAAAAGTACATAGATTATGCAAATATTCACCTCTTTTATATTGTTTGTGCCATTATTTCCCCCCAGCATTTTCAGTGTCTGTTTATTTCTCCTTCTCCAAATTAATCTTGGGGTGATCATCTCATCCAATGAGGAATCACATAGTGAGCAGAATGACATCACTGTGCTACATCTGATGATGCGATGGCATCACCAGACTATAGTAAATCCCTTCATGTGGCTTGACTCAACCCATCAGATTTTATCACTGAATGACCTCACTGAAGAGAAATGAGGCCAGTTGAAATAAGTAAGAGAGCAATCCTATGGGCCCTAGACAGCACCTGAGGGGCCATAGGATGCTCAGGATTCTCCCCTGCTCCCAGCCCAAGGGCATAGCTCGAGGGGGGGGGGGGAATCCAAGCCAAAAACTGTTAGCAATTTGTGAGAGATTTCTGTGCCTGCCTCAGCATACCTGATAGCTAGAAAAGCCTCCATGTGGAAGACTGTTGGCAGGAAAAGAGTGGAGGAGAAATGGGAAATGGAGTGCTATCCAAAATGGGTTTGAACAGGACACAGCAGAGCCATTTGCTTGTAGTGCAGTTAGGGTGGGGGCAGGAGAGGGGAATGGGAGTCACTTTTCAAGTGATGGAGCTTCAGCTTTGCATCCTAATGACAATCTCACAAGGGTCATCCCAGCAAGCACTTAAGTGCTCACAATGACATCTTGAAAATCCTAGGCTCCATCTATTATGTCAGCCAATTCCTTAACACTCATGTAGAAAGCAAATAACTAAAATCTAAACATTCTGGTCTTGAAAGGTCTTCAAAGCAACCTTGCTTTGAATATCATTGGTCACATCTGTTTGAAAAACCCTTTAGCTCTTCTAAAGAGCTGTCCTTGGCAATGGATAGTAATTCTTTAAACACACACACACACATGTGTCAAAAAGTAAACAGCTGGAGAGGGATATTAATACATGCAAAGTCAGCTGCGAACTGAGCTGTGATCAAGGGCAAGGACCTATGATTGATACCTTGAGCAAAACCTAAAAAAAAAAAAAAAATTCCTCACAATTACAGGTATAATACTGCCAAAACTGACAGATTACAGGCGCTTACGTGTAATCCAAATTATACTTCTCCCATCAAACTGACCACCATGGCAGATCCATTTCATTCAGTTTAGTTACTCCCAGTGACTGATTTGACTGATCTGCTGTGCATGCCCACAGGCAACAGGGCATTTTGTTTTTACCCTTTCCTCTGCCCTTTCATAAGGGGCCGTAGCTCAGTGGCAGAACACCTGCTTTGCATGCAGAAGGTCCAGTGGAGGCTGGGGCTCTGATATCAGTGGGTCTGTAAATCAGCTCTGGGATTCAGTCAGAGCCAGCCAGAACCCCAAAGGAGCTATCCAAGGTGCTGAACCCTGTCCCCAAAATAGGTTCAGGACCTTCAACAGTTCCTTTAGAATTCTGACTGGTTCTGACTGAAACCCAGAGCAGATTCACTGCCCCACTGACATCGAACCACCAGCCTCCACTGAGAAGGTCCCAGGTTCAACCCCCGGCATCTCCAGGAAGAGCTGGAAAAACTGCTGCCTGTGAAAACCTGGAGAGCTGCTGCCAGTCAGTGTCGACAGTACTGGGCTGGACAGTACAAGGGTCCATCGAGCAGCTTCCTACATTCTCTGATGGCAGTTCTTCTGCTTAGAGCCGCATGACATTTAGCATACTTTTTTTTAAAGGTGTGCTTAACACTTATCGCATTTTTTGAGAAAAAGCACGCACACAGGGCCCCAATCCAGATTGGGACTACAGCACATGGGGGGTGCCCCGTTTCCCAAATGAAAGTGCCAGTACTTCAGCCATCCTGGCAGTCATGCTGTCAACCCTGCAAGCTTTTACCTGCAAACACAGGTGTGAAGGCCTGGTTTTGGTGACAGCATAGCAAAGAAAGGCCACTCCATACATGGGTAAAGGGACATTTTTCATATGATGGATTTCCTAATGGACCTTGACTCAAACTCTGGACAAGCCCATGGTTTCACGGGTTGTTGGGCCCTCCAAACTGCAGTGCTGAATGTCGACAACAACAACAACAACGGGCCTTTGATTTTTTCTTCTTCTAGCCAGGAACTGTGATTAACAGGACAGGTGACAGGCAATTGCAGAAATGGCTCCATTGGTTTTGTAAGTGTCCATGATGGCATTACGTACTGTAGCAGGGAAAGGTCATGTGCACGGTAGCGGACATGGCACTGCATGCATGCAGAAGGCCCCAGCTTCGGTCCCTGGTATCTCCAGTTAAACAGATCAGGTAGCAGGTCATGGGGAAAGCCTCTACACCACAGATCCAGAAGAATCACTTCCAGGTGGAATAGGCAGCACTGGGCTAGGTGCGCAAATAGTTTGACCTGGTATAAGGCAGCTTCCTATGTTCCTAAATAGTCACATCATGAATATTCATTCCCACAGCAGATTTTCCAGCTTGTAATTTCACCCACCACTGTGTTCTAGAACAGCCTTCCCCAACTTGGTGCCCTCTAGATGTGTTGGACAACAAATCCCATCATCCACAACAGTGTGACCAGTGGCCATTCTTGCGGTGGTGATGGGAGTTGTAGTCCAACACATCTGGAGGGCGGCAAGTTGGGGAAGGCTGATCTAGGTCCAAGGAAATGTCATAGCTCCATGCTTCATTTTCAGAACTGATACTGACTGAACTGCCTGTTCAAGCCCACATACATCCATTCATAGGTGACGGAGAAGGTAAATTTAACTTCCAGTTGTGGACTCACATAAATTAGTGACGATTTTCTAGGATCTCATGTTATAATCACTCATAAGTGCAATTGAGTGTCATGAAGGTGGTTAAAAAAAGAAAAGAAGTCACATCTGAACCTGCCCAGTGCAGTGTTAGCTTAGAATAAACATGAAATTAGAAATAAAGCTGCATATTCTAGCACAGAGAATGCCAGAGCTTTGCACACTATAGTAGAATAGATCCTCAGTTAGAGAGCTAGAACAGAAACATCCATGAGGACTAGAAACTTTGCTTTTTAAGAATTAAAGCCTAGGCGCTCTTTTTTCTTAAGGGTTAAGCAGACCAATTTGTAGGATATATTTATTTATGTATTACATTTATAATCCACCTTTCTTCCATTGTGGAACTCAAGGTGGCTACATGCAGTAGCCAGGTGGTCTCCCCTCCAAGCACTGACTGAACCCAGAACTGCTTAGCTTCAGCAAGGTGGCAGCCTCATGTGCCTTCAGACCATGCCCTGGGATAGATGGGGCAGTATCCAACACTGCCACTCCCCTTATGTCATTAACACAGTGCTAGCATAACCAACCTCTAGTGCTATGCCAACAGGGTAAGTCGGCACAAGTTTCTCCAGAATCCACCACATCAGCTTACGTTATTGGCACAGCACTAGAGGTCATTTACACTAGCGATACGTCAGTGGCATAAGTGGAGCAGCAGCATCAGATACTTCCCATGTTGTCTTCCAGTGAACTAGATTAATATATCAGTATATATGAAATATATATATATATGAAATATATATCACTTATGTCTTTGACAATGGAGGTGGCTGGAAAACTTACAGTCAAATATATGCTTGACTGAAGTTACTTATTGAATGGAATGACTTTAGAAGATGACTATGGGCTATTTTTGTAAAAAAAAAAAAACATGCAAAGAAATGGTTTGAAACACCAAAGCAAAAGCAAAAATCCAGAGCCTCTGAAAGCACCCTGTTTTAGAGAAGGCAAACCTGTGTCAGCCCTGGAAACATGTCCTCTTTTATGGAAGTTCAAACTCTGCACAAAAAAGGCCATTTCACACTTTTACATGGGGCAGACATTTGTTGCCTTCAAATGTGTACCCCACATAGGAGTTGCAACCAAGCCTGGCCCCTATATGATGTCTATTTGTGCAAACAGGTATTTTGCCTTATTTATATTTTACACTCTAGATGTACACCTAAAACAGCTTACATCTATGCCTAAAGGCAAGATGTGTGAAGATATCCTCAGTCAGCTAGGGGGCGTCTTCTTCAGTATCAACACATTTTTGGGCTCCATATTTTAAAGACAAGTTGAGTGGAGAAAGGGGTAGAAAAGGGGAGGGTGCAGTTTCAGTTAGGCAAAAAACAATACCAGTACTAATTCATGCCTAACTATATAGATACACAATTTATAGCAATCAAAAGTAAATAGGCTCCTTTCAAGGATGATGAAGACATTAATCATGAATGCATGTCTCTGTCAATGTAAGAGATCCTTCGTATTTTCCCACTACTAGGGGATAACAGAATATCTACAACTGCATCTATCAGCATATGGGAGATAGAGATAGATATAGATATACACACATACACACAAACACACGTGTGTGTGTGTGTGTGTGTGTGTGTGTATCTGTGCTACCTGTGTTGACTGCAAGCAGCAGGAAATCAGTATGAAATTTCACTTGCTGGATAGGGGGTGAAGAACAAATAACGGATTCAGATGATTTCATCTACAGCGATTTTCACGGTTACTCATAAAAGCAATTCTCCAGAATTGCTAGCTGAAGGAGTTCTGGCAAATTCTATTTGATGCCTGGCACACAAGTTATTTCACATGCTGTGATATTTGCATGCTGCAATAAGGTGGATCAGCACAGGTAGCATAATGGTATTACAGACACGGGAGCATTTCTGTGCGATGTGATAAAAGCAATCATGTTGGGACAATTACATGGCATCAGATAGGGACTTCGAGGGTAATCCAAACCCCTGCATCGGCATTTGTGTCCTATGAATGGGCTTGAGCTACAGTGATGCATATCTGGCACAGCCAACTAGCTGTCTTCTTTGCCAAGAATGTTCTTCCCTGTTCCTTGTATTGCTTTCACATGTTTCACACTTGTGCCTTCTTCCATGACCCTTAGAGGCTGCCTAAAATGCCACACAAGAGGGATAGAGGAAATCCTGCTTCTTCCTTATCTTCTCCATGCCAGTGTCCCAGCTGGGTAGTGCCAATTGCCCTTGTGCAACAAAAGTTGGACAATCTGGGCCAAAAGTGGGCCCAGGCCCAAGGTCCAACACGCGGGCACCAGATATGTCTTCTTCACAGAAGTGCAAGGTCCCTAAGTGATTGGTCTTATGAACAGCAGATTCGGGACTGGCTGTGTGTCCTTTGACGTTTCATCACTTCATTATATAATACTCGATGACCTGCTGCTGAATTATGAATAAACGCTATTGAAATATGTTGTGTCTTAGATGGGAGGTAGTGTGAAAGTTCTGTGTGTGGTGTTTCATCTCTAATAATTCATAAAAAGGTAAAGTAAAGGTGTCCCCAGCCAGTCGTGTCCGACTCTAGGGTGTGGTGCTCATCCCCGTTTCTAAGCCGAAGAGCCAGCGCTGCCCGAAGACACTTCCGTGGTCATATGGCCGGCATGACTGAACACCGAGGTGCACAGAACGCTGTTACCTTTCCCGCCGAGGCGGTACCTATTTATCTACTTGCAATTTCTTGCTTTCGAACTGCTAGGTTGGCAGAAGCTGGGACTGAAGACGGGAGCTCACTCCGTCACGCAGCACTCGGGTCTCGAACTGCTGACCTGCCAACCTTCCAGTCTGCAGTTCAGCGTCTTAACCACTAAGCCACTGCATACGCAAATTACCTTTTGCAATGCTACAGTCATCATATCGCTAACATTTATATGTGAGGTTCAACTGGCCTTCAGTGCAGCAGAGATCAGGCTGTTGAATAAATCCAGAGTCTGGATACTTACCAATCTCTTTGAGCAAGTGGTTATTGGCCAATAATTGTTGTCCTGCCTTAGAATATTTATCTTCTGACATCTATTCTGAATAGATCCTGATGCTGGTGAATAGCTGTGCCTGTTCAAGAATGCACAGATATAGACTTCTTTTTCTTTCTTTCTTTCTTTCTTTCTCTCCTTCCTTCCTTCCTTCCTTCCTTCCTTGTTTTATGTCTTTTTTTCCTAGAGGACAGTGGTTATTCATTTGAATATCATGCATACTCGGGGTATTCTTCACTACATCTGACAGCCATACTGTTTACAGTTGACTAGAGAAACACAGTGGACTGTGAACAACCCAAGATGACCAGAAAAAGGGATGTGACTATAGGTTGCTTCACGCGTCACCAAGAAATGCCAAAATGAAACATCACCATCCTCCTCCTGTGCACTTTAACTTAGGGATGTCAAAGACATCCAGAACAGATTTAAATACATGTGGAATCTGACCTGTGAATTCCACAGTAGACCAGCTTTTTTTGAGTCCTGTGGATTTCACTGACTTGCATGCCAGTTTTTTACTTTGGGAGTGAATTTGCGCAAATGCGCTTTTGCAAACAGGAATGAAATTCTTGTACATCCCTTAAAAAAAATCTGATTCCCTCAAGTACTGGACAATGGAACAAAAGATGCCTGGCAATCTGCAAACCACCAGTGGAATGGATTCAACAAAATCCAAACATTTCTACTTTAACCTGGAAGTACAAAACAAAAAAGTGCAACATGCATGCACTTCATCTTTCAGAGGTTCCTCTGAACCTGTAAATAAGTGCTTCTACAAATCATAGGGGACTTGTCTCATATTGAATCTGATAATTGTGTTGCATACCCCTGAGGATAAAGCTTTCATATTGCTACTAATACTCTTTCTATATTCTGTTGCTATTCTGTCACTGGGTCATCTGTAAGTAACACACTGGGGAGGAGAACTTTTTGAAGAATAGCATAGTGCCAACTCTCTTTCTCTCACTTGCTCTCTGTCATAAATAGGAAAACGGAGAGATCTCCTTTCTTCCTTCTGGTAGGCCATTTCCTTGACCTCCAAACAATAAATGCATATATTCAAAAGCAATTGGTGAGATAAAAAAGCAAAGTGGGGGGAAATGGATACAAAATACAAAAGCAAATACTTGAATATGATCATTTGAAAAGTGTTTTAAAGAAGCATTTTCTGGGCAGGTATTGTGGATAGATTTTTTCCAATTAGAAAAAAAATCTTTTTATATATTTAGCAATGTTTACAATAGACTGGGAAGAAAGGATGGCAAATGCTTCAGGGTAAACCTGGTTCTCTAAATTGGCTTTTGTTGTGCCAATGTAAATCACTTAATAATTCATATTTCAGAATACATTAATGCAAATGATAATTTTAGCTAGGTTTTGCATTTTAAATCCACAATACAACCACTTTATTTTTCTGTTCACTCTCTCAGGTTCAAATGTTTGGGCATTCTAAACAGTGTGTCACACACAAACAAGTGTTGCCTAAGCTTTATAAACGTTCATTCAGTTTCTTTCGTTTTCACACCACAGACAAGGATAGATATAAAATGGGGTTGCGCGGGGTGGATATAAATATGAGCTTCTGCCAGCACAAAGCTCTTCAATGGTCCATGTACCTATTGTTTCAGTTTACTTCTCTGGGTGGAAGGAAACTGTCCCAGCTGGCAAAAGCAGCAACAGGAAGAGACAGTGGTGGTAACAGTTCACTGAGGGCCAGAACAGACATTACTTTAAATCTGTATCTAGCAGCTACGTTGTTGTTATCATTATCATTATCATTAGGCATAGGGCACCTGATCCAGATCTGAAATACTTGCCTGCCCCACACACTAGTTTCCTGATCTAGATCAGGGCCCCTGTGCCTTTCCTAGAAATTAATTTAAAAAAACCACAACATAGCTGCTAGGTAGATACAGATCTACAGTAATGTCTGTTTTGGCCTTCAGCTATCTATTCCTTCCTGCCCTCGTATTTATGAACATATGGAGCTATTACAGAGTCAGACCTTTGGTCAATCTAGCCTGGTACTGGCCAGTTTGTATGACACAAGGGTGGTTAATAAGCCACAGTGGCTTGTAAACCACTCTATGCCTGCCGACTGCATGCTGGCCCAATTTCCCTAATTACCCTTGCCGGGTGTGGCTTCTCATGTCATCTGAACCTGGTGAGGGTTAGGGATGTACGAAAGTGACTTACCTTTCGTGGATTATGTTGATAGTGGGGGGGAGGCGTTCCGTCCCTCCCCCCAGAATCCTGGCCAGGGGGGGAGGCGCTCCGTTCCTCCCCCCGGAATACTCGAACGGCCAGCTGTGCTCCGCGGCAGCTCTGCGGAGCAGCTGGCCAGGCCCGGCCCGGCCAGAGCCGTCCGCAGCCGGATTTCCGGCCGCAGAGGGCTCTGGGTAAAAAAACAACAACCAACCGCATACGCAAATGGCGGCGGCTACGGCCGCTGCCATTTGCGTTCCTTCTTTTTGCCGTCTTAATCTACGTAAATATTTACGTAGACTATGACGGCGGAAATAAAGAGGAACGCAAATAGCGTAGTGGGCGCTATTTGCGTCCCTTTTTCATTCACCATTTTAGCCTACGTAAATCTTTATGTAGGCTAAAACGGCGGATCAAAAGGGGACGCAAATAGCACCCACTACGCTATTTGCGTTCCCCTTTATTTCCACCGTCATAGTCTACGTAAATATTTACATAGATTAAGACGGTTAAAAAAAGGAACGCAAATGGCGGCGTCCGTAGCTGCCGCCATTTGCGTACGCGGATTGTTTGTTTTTTAAACCCACCCAACCATGATAGGCTATGTAAAGATTTACGTAGCCTATCACGTCTTTTTTTTCTTTTTTTTAAAACCTAGCCATGATAGGCTATGTTACGTAGCCTATCACGTCTTTTTTTTTTTTTTTCACACAAGCCTGGAAATGGCAGTGGTGGCAGCTAGGGATGGGGGAGAATTTCTCCCCGAAACTTCGGAGGGCCAAGTGCCAATGTGTTCGGCCCCCCGAAGTAGTTTTGGGGAGAAATTCTCCGCACTCCCCCCGCCCCCCGCACCCCCCCGGGACGGGACTTACCTTTCCCAAATGTCCCTCTCAGCGGCAGGTCCCGGCGGCGGATCATCAGGTCTTCGACAGGGCTGCATTGGCCACGATAGGCTACATAAATACTTACATAGCCTATCATGGCCATTCGTGGGAAGGCGAATGGCGGCTGCAGACACAGCAGCCATTCACAGAGCACCGGACGGCCGCAAACAGGTAGGCTCTGTTCCAGGTCCATTTCGGGGGGTGGCAGGGGGGGTTGCTCCATTCCTCCACAGATTCTGGGGGGCCAAATGCACTGGAATTCGGCCTCCCTGTAATCCGTGGCGGAATTCTCCAACATCCCTAGTCTACCCTGGCTGGCAGTGACTCTTTGAGGTCTCAAGTAAAGGTCTTTCCCAGCCCTGATACCTGAGATCCTTTATTTTATTTTGCTTCTGTAGAGGCTGCCTTTCATGGTTACCTCTCTCCAAGCAGCTCACAACATATTAAAACAATCTGTAATATCATATTAATGACAACCATAAAATCGTAGATCAAAAACCACCATTACATCAAAACATAGTGCAGCAGCTGAAAGAAAGAAAGAAAGAAAGAAAGAAAGAAAGAAAGAAAGAATCCTCCTCATAGGTTATTCTAAAACGGGGGAGGAAGTCTATTGTATATTTAAAAGACTATGAGGCTCCTAGTCCAAAATAACGACAGCAAATGGTGGTGTCCATTCACTGGCCTCTTCCCCTCTGCCATTCACATTTCACAGGCATCTCCACTGCATACTCCAGGGCTTCCTAGGGAGATACTACATCACACACTCATTGCCCCACCCCACCCCAATCAGGAGACCTGTGATAAAAGATGGGCTAGGGAGAACGGAGCACCCTTCCATACCTTCTTCTTCCCATAATCTGTTGCGGGCCTTGCTGTGCATTGAGCGAAAAGAACTGGGCCTTACTATACTCTTCCCTCATCCAGTGAGAGAGGGGGCTCCCTACATGTCCTGCAGGGCAGAAAATAGGGTGGGGTGGGGTGGATCCTGCATATGTCCATCATCCAGGCTGCTACCATTGGGTGTACAAGGACCTGTGGCACCCAGCCCAGGTTCCACTCTTCCATCACTTCGCAGTGGTAATGCCTTTTAAGGAGCCTGGTGTAAAGTTGGAGGCAGAGGAGGGCAGATGGACACACACACACACTGTCATCTTGGCAGGCGTTAAATATGGCAACCCAACAAAATGGTATTGTGGGAATGAAACACAATAATAAAGAAACTGCACATTAGAGAGCCAGAAATGAACTTTCAAGGAGTTCATCTGCAGTACTCCCAAAACATCTTTGCATTGGGTTCCCATTGCAGGAATATTCCTGTCTTAAGAAACAAGAGAAGAGAAGCCATGGAAAGAACTGCCTTTGAATGTTTTCTGAAAAACTTGTTTGGTACATTTTTGCCTGTGTCTTCTGAAAAGATACAGAAAAATAACAGTATGCTTTGCTGATGAAAGCATTTTTGAATGCCATGATTGCTTCAGCAGTCCTGCCTTCCATTTTGCTGGTATTCATCTGGTGTGACAAAATGGTGGACTGTAGAAAATAAAAAGAATGAAACAGGTTAAACACCTATGGTTCAACAGTGCAATCCTATGCATGTTTCCTCAAAACCAAGTCCCACTATGTTCAGTGGGTTTACTCCCAGGTAAGCATGGATAGGATTGCAGCATGAGGCTCCAGTCCTAAACACACACACACTAGGGAGTGACCCACGTTGAACACAGTAGGACCTCTGAGAAAACATACATAGGAATGTGCTATAGCCCTCCCAAATGTGAACCTTTTATTTTAAAGAAATAGTAATATTCATTCATTTTAAGAAAATCCACTTTAAAGAAAATTGCAAACAAATAAATAGATAACTGAGGAATGAAAACTATTTGTTATGAAAGTATATTACAACCTGGGGACATAAATATGTCTGCTTATTGGAACATGCATCTTCCCCCTTTAAAACATTGCTAGGAGCGTAAAACTTTCCACAACATGCTGTATTGGTCAATGCAGCGCTGTAAGAAGGTGCTTTGTATCTCAGAGGTAGCATAAGAGCCATTAGATGTGGGTGTTGCTATGGTAACTGCTTTTTTTTTTTAATTGAATAGCATAGTAAGTAGTCTTGTAAAACCCACCAACCCAGAACTTGCTAGTGCCCTGAGGCAGCTTTAATTCAAGCACCTTCTCTTTTTGTCTTTCTTTTTCTTCCTTTCAGATGTTCTGAAGCTTTGCAGATACCTTAAAAATGCTACTTGCTTTTGAGGCCGTCTGACATTGAAATCTCTGCCCTGCTGCCTTGAACACAGGTCTGGCACTGTGAACAATATGTTAGAAAATAGTCTTGTTTTCCCCAGCATTACCCAGATGAAATAAATTGTTCAGGGCTACAAAGGTTTGCTAACTCCCATCATTTCAGTGTGACACTTACCTTAAAGGTTTTCTAACATCCCTTCTTCTGGTTTTCACAATAGCAGTTGCTAGTGTTCTCTGATACACTTTACTGGATCTTCCTTGCCCAATTTGAAAGAGGGAAAGTAAGTTCAGGCAATTCAAGAATCATACATTTTTAGGTGTAAAGAACCAAAGGGTTAATCTCTCTTTGGACTGGATTGAGGATTCCATACCTGGAATTAACTTCCATTAAAATCCATGTCCAGTCTCATGTGCCAGAGCCTGGAGATCTTTCAAAGGTAGGCAAACTTTTGGGGCCATGGGCACACTTTGCAATTTGAGAAACTGCACCACCACAAAATGGCTGGTCTTTGATGGGGATGCACTCCCACTAAAAGACCAAGTGTGTAGTCTGTGAGTCTTCCTGGACTCTACCCTAACTGGGGAAGTTCAGGTGGCTGCGGTGTCCAGAATTGCATTGTACCAGTTTAGCCTGGTATGCCAGCTGCGGCCCTATCTGGAGAGGACGGACCTTGCCTCAGTTATCCATACACTGGTGACATCAAGGATAAACTAGTGTAATCCGAGCAAAGGGCTGGATGCGTTTGATCTCGTCTGATCTCGGAAGCTAAGCAGGGTCAGCCCTCGTTAGTAGTTGGATGGAAGACCGCCTGGGAACCAGGCTTCCTGCATTGAGCAGGGGGTTGGACTCAATGGTCTTGTAGGTCCCTTCCAACTAAGGATGGACAAAAGTCCCTTACCTGGTCCCGCAGCTTGCTTTGCGGTGGGGGGGATGCGCTCCATTTCTCCCCCCGAAATTCTTGGTGGGGGGGAGGCACCCCATCCCTTGCTGCCGAAATTCAGGCCGTGGGGGAGCACCCCGTCTCCCCGGCCGTGAAATAAAAAAAGTAATTTAAAAAAAAAAAAACGTGATAGGCTACGTAACGATTT
This sequence comes from Heloderma suspectum, assembly GCF_057233095.1. NCBI lineage: Eukaryota > Metazoa > Chordata > Lepidosauria > Squamata > Helodermatidae > Heloderma > Heloderma suspectum. The sequence continues at coordinate 104,853,742 of NC_139461.1, forward strand.
ACGTAGCCTATCACGGCTAGATTTTCAAAGTCAGCTGCGATAGGCTATGTAAATCGTTACGTAGCCTATCACGGCCGACTTTGGGGGGGGGAAGCGCGTACGCAAATGGCGGCGCCCATGGGTGCCGCCATTTGCGTTCCTTATTTGGGCACAGGTAGTCTACGTAAAGATTTACGTAGACTACAGCAAAAATAAGGGCAATGCTATTTGCGTTGCCCTTATTTTCGCCGTAGTCAACGTAAATCTTTACGTAGACTACCCGTGCCCAAATAAGGAACGCAAATGGCGGCGCCCATGAGCGCCGCCATTTGCGTATGCGTTTTTTTTCCCTTCAAAGTCAGCCATGATAGGCTACGTAACGATTTACGTAGCCTATCACTGCTGACTTTGAAAATCTAGCCGTGATAGGCTACGTAAATCGTTATGTAGCCTATCACTTCTTCTTTTTTTTAACTTTACGGGGAAATGGCGGTGGCGGCCAGTCTTCTGACCGGCCATCACTCCCGCCACCACCGAAACGCCGCCGAAACGCCACTGGGACCCGCTGCCGAGAGGGACATTCAGCAGAGGTAAGTCCCATCCCGGGGGGGTGGCAGGGGTGGCGGAGAATTTCCCCACCAATTTCGGGCGGCCGAATGCGTTGGCATTCAGCCTCCCGGAGATTCGTGGAGAAATTCTCTGCCATCCCTACTTCCAACCCTGTGATTCTATGAATCTATGTGCTGTATGTGGGGCTGCCTTTGAAGACAGCTTGCAAACTTCAGCTGGTGCAGAATGTGGCAGCCTAAGCATTGATGGGGTGAGGTGGTTGGATCATATATCACCTATACTGTGCCAGCTACACTGGTTAACAGTGCATTTCCAAGCCCAGTTTAAAATGCTGGTTTTGGCCTTTAAAGCCTTAAACAGTTTGGGACTAAATTACATGAAGGACCATCTTTATCTATATCAGCCTGACCACACTTTAAGATCAGCAACAGATCAGCAACCTTTGAAGGCAGTTAGCTGAGCAAATGCACAAGCGAGGGTCTGTTTCACAGTGGCCCCAGACTTCAGGATTGGGTTGGCATTGAGGGTCTGTTAGGTACCAACATTGCAGGCTTTTAGGAAGGCTCTGAAAACCTACTTGTTTACTCTGGCCTGCCCCTGATTGTGTGTGTGTGTTTATTGTTGTATTTTAAACTGTTGTTTTTATGAAATTGTATAGGTCTAGTTTGTTGTAAGTGGCCTTGGGAGGGTTCCTGCCCTGAAATGCAGAATAGAAATATTTTTAATAAATGTATGCATCAAATCCACCAAAGATTGCTGTTGAACAACCCTCTCTTGAAATGTATAGAAGTTGCCCAGTAGCGATCAGTGCTTGGCAGATTACTCCCTTAGCTTCTCCTTGTTTTTTCTATGCCAGTTTCTTTCTTTGTGAGAGGCCAGAGTTCATATGTGTTTAACCAAATAATGAATGTTTGAGAAATATGTATGTACCAGATAAAGAAAACACCCTTGGATTACAGCCTGAATGTTCATAAAGATACATTCACTGAAAGAACTATGAACATGAAGTAATAATAACACAACTGCCACTACAAAGTGGAATCAAGTCTTGCTGAATTCACACTGTATGACCATAATGTGTAACCAGAAGGCTGATCCACTCATCCACTTCATACAACAAACGTGTTCATGGGCATATCGGTATGTGATAATATATCACATAATCAGGTATGACAAAATATTTCCTTTTAAGAAATAAATTCCCAATATACCATACCCATTATCCAGAGGAGCAGCCATGTTTGTCTGTTGCAGCAAAAACAATGAAGAGTCTTGTGGCACCTTAAAACTATCAAATTTAATTTTGGCATATTTATAAATAAATAAATAAGCTGAAGTGGACAGTGAGCTTTTCTAGACAAGGCTGTTTAACCCACTCTTCTGCCTCTGGATTCTTTGCAGAATTAAGATCAGATCTCTACACTAGGGTGTTTTTTTCCTTTTCTGCTTTCCCATACTTTCTGCTACATAACCTCTAGGTGGCGCTGTGGTATAGCAGAATAACACAGCTACACTGATGGAGAATTGCACTTTCTTTCACAATGCCAAATAATACCGAATATTCCCCACCTCCTAAAAAACCATGAAAGCAGGAGCAAAATTGGAGGATGACAATGTCATCTAAAGCACCGGTAAACAACCATGAGCGAGAAATGGCAAGCGCAGAATAAAAGCCTCAAGTGCACAATAAAAGCCTCATCTAGGAAATCTAATTGTTCATGAAAGCTTATGCCAGAATAAATGTGTTAGGGGGTGTCTCCACCACAGATTTACTCTGAGCTGGCTGCGCGTTGAGGTCATTATGGATACATGATGTCATGGCCATCCAGCAGCCATCCCGGAGCTTATCAGGAAAAAAACAGATTTCTTGAGGCTGCTTAAAGTCTGATTTTTTTCCCTTAAGTCATGTTCTCCTCAGTATCGTTGTTGTGTGCCCCAACCCCCGCATTGACCTCAGGTATGCTAGCCCTGCCCAGGGGTGTGCTTTTCACCTTAACTCCAGTCAAGGGATGTTTCCTGTCCCTTGTGTTTCCCAGCACAAACCCATTAGTGTCTGTTCAGAAGTAACTCCCATCATGCTCAGTAAGGCTTCTCCCCTGAATGTACACATAAGAATTTACAGAGATCACTCTCAATGGAAGTATCACATTTTAAAGCACTAATTCCCTAAAGCTGTAAAACGCTTTACCAAAGCTGTGATTCTCCAGTGTTTGGTTTATTGCCTTCAGAAGTAACTAATTCACACCGTCATTACAGAGATCCTGTGCACCATTGGGTTAAAATGGGAGCTGGTTTCCCAGTCCCCCTGTGTTTCCTGTCCCTTCCCAGTGCAAACCAATTAGAGTCTACTCAGAAGTAACTCCCATTGTGCTCAATGAGGCTTGTTCCTGAAATGCACTCTCAGAGTTGCTGAGATTCCCATAAATCGAAACAATGCATTTAGAAGGCTTAATGTCAAAGCTGTGAAGCTACAAAGCTTCAATTGATCACAGCAGAGCAGGGAGCACACTGTGTCCTTATGACTGTTGTTTTAAGAAAGTAACTAATGCGGGGGGGGGGGAGGGGGGGAGAGAAAGACAGATTGTTCCCAGCTTCCGCATCTTCAAAGCAGAGAGAACACTGAGTTCCTGCACTGACTGTTGTTTTAAGAAAGTAAGTACTGTGGGGAGGGGGGGGGGCAAGAAGGAGAGTGATTTTTAACACAGGAGGAAGATTTTATCAAAGGAGACATTGCGGGGAGAACCTGGATGAGGCGAGGGAAGCCTCTCTTATTAGTTGAGCAGCCACTGCCAGTCAGATGACGTTTACTCCAACCCCCCTACCAAGATGTATGTTATGTGAAGCAACTTAGATGGAGCAGTGCACGCACTCAGGGAGCCCTGCCCAGGCTGAAATTGGTTCCTTGAAAAATGTGGCTGAGCCACTCCTTCTTTCTCCTTCCGCTGTTGTGGAAACACGGTCTTAGTCTTCAAGGTGCCCCAAGACTCTTTGCTGTTCATACCCATTATATGTTGACTATTTGGTTGTCTAATTGTGCCACAAGATGTGTCTGTTTGTATGTGTTTGTCTGGATCCTGTTTGTGATGCTCTGCTAGGACAATTAAAAATACTGAAATTCTTCTAGGGATGAATTCCGCCACGGACTCTAGTGTAGCTGGATGTATTTATGTAGCCTATCACGGCCTAGCATAGAGACACAAATGGCATCCCCTACACAGGACACCATTTGCATCCACAGCAGCCCGGCAGTGGATGGAGGTCCTGCTGCGGATCGGCCTGGCCGGCGGCTCTGCAGACTGGCTGCAGAGCGGAGCTGGCTGGGCAGGATTCCAGGGGGGAGGACTGGATCACCTCCCCCCCGCCGTGGAGGATTCCGGAGGGAGGACTGGATCGCCCCCCCCAAGGACCCCAGCAGAGGCAGGTAAGTGGGGTTTCGTACACCCCTAAATTCTTCTTCAGTCTAGACCAGGGCCAGACCTATACCTCTTGTCATATCGTTATGGTACTATCATGGTGACACTATATCCCTCTTGTGCATTTATACCTCGTAGCACACACAATGACATCTGTTGCAGTATTTTGGATAATATAGAATAAAAAGCAGGAAATAACACTAGAAAAGTAATATATGGAATACAGAATGTTCCCAAAAGTTATAGCACGCTTCAAATGCTAATAAAAAACACTAGTGTAGATCTAGCCCTAAACTCTCAATAAATATCTATCAGAAGCCACAAAAACTGCACATCCTTCTTTCCAAGAGGACTCAGTACTTTCTTTATTCGTGTGCATGTGTATATGTGTGCACCCATCTCTGTGTGTTATGCCACAAACACTCCCACTCCTGCAACCATGTTTGTTATTTTTCTGTTTGAAAAATACACCACAAACATTCTTATGGGGTTAGAGAAGCGTGAGGATTTAAAAAAAAAAAATCCTTATTTTGGTTATACCTGCAAAATCTCCTCCTGTGAAAAAAGAGGGAAACGAAATGCCTGGGGTACATGGAAGCAAGCATGTCTTCTCTGGGATAGTCTCACCCTCACTACTCAAGTCTTTGCAAGGAAATTGTGAGCAATCATTTCATTCATATCACAAATGAAATGTAAAAGAAAGGTCACACTTTTCCTTGTATTCTGGGGCACTTTTTCCTTCACATTTTCCCTCAGTGTGATCCCTCCTTTTGTATCAACACAGATGCACCTTGGTTGATTTGGAACTTCTTATTCTTTTCCTTTTCCTTCTTAGAGAGGATTGACAATACAGCATTAAAAGGATTTTTAAAGTGGAAGAGAATAACAGCAGAAAAGTGAAGGACTGTGCCATAACCCATAGCTTTGCATTTTATCAAGAAAAGATGGCATCACTTCCAGATCTACAACTGAAGATACCTGCGGGGGGTGGGGGGGACTGAAGGCTATTTTTCATCAGGGTAATAAATTGTCTTCTTTGCCTTGTGTGACAATGCATTCTACTGATTCAAACGTATTGTTTAACTCAAATGTTGCAGCTATTGTTTGGCCAGATGCTCCGAGAAGTGAATATGAAGTATTATTCTGACAGAACACAAGGTAGAACCTAGGAGATATCTTAACTAAAAATCAAGTCTTCCTACTTGATAATCATTTATTACTTTAAACAATACCATCAGCAGTATCTCTTTAGAGAGGGACGAAGTATACGGAAGCACTTCTGGACAGGTAAGAATAGTTTTACCAGCGTTATTGTAGTCATAACTATTAATGCAACAATCCTAGACATGCTTACCTGGAAGTGAATCTCATTGAACTGAATGGGGATCATATTTATTTATTTACTTGTTTTATTACTATGTTTATATCCCACCATTTTTCCTCTTGCAAGGAGCCCAAGGCAGCATACATGATCCTCCTTTCCATTTTATCCTCACAACAACCTTGTGAGGTAGATTAGGCTAAGAGCCAGTGACTGGCCCAAAGCCACCCAGTGAGCTTCATGGCTGAGTGGGGACTAGAACCCAGATTTCCCATGTCCCAGTCCAATGCTCTAACCACTACACCACACTGGCTCTTGCCTCAGAATAGATATGTATAAGATTGCACTGAGAATGTTGTTGCATCCTCCCCACCCCCCACCCCCCAAATGCATGTACTTTAATGTATGGTTTGGCTGAGGGGGCAAACATGCATGCATTACAGTGAATATTTATAAGGAATCCCCACATAAGAAAGTGTAAGGAAACACTAAGGCCACTGTTCTTTTTTCGCAGAGATCTTTATCAATGTTTAGATCGTTACCCAAACAGTTTGGCAGCAAACAGTGGGCACCAGAAAACAAAATTCTACTTCAGCATCTTTAAAAACAACCATGCAGGTATGCTGGGGATGTGGCTGTTTCATAAACCACTATGTGCAGATTCCGAGGAGATAACATAATGAAGTGCATCCCTGTTATTCCTACGTTATAAGCAGGGAACAAATACAGAGATGTAGCTGAAGCGCAAGTGCCATGATGACTAAGCTGGTCCTTGAACTCCAGTCAAAGTCCAACATACTCTCCAAGGGACCAGTTCACTTCCGGCATATCACATTTTGGAAAATGGCTCAACATTTCCATTGCTAGAATGATTCAGTAGAGTTTAACATTTACCAGCATCTGCCCTTTTTCTTCCGGGATCAATATTGGAAGCAGTGTGTATGAATTAATACTAAAAAAGGAACAAAACCCCCCAAAATGGAACTATACTAATGTCAACGGACAAGCAAATATTCTGGCCTGCAGTTGGAGTCTGGCAGATGTTATCCTGGATGCCAGTGCAAATAAATAACTTTAGCATGAATAAGATTTTTTTTAAAAATACCTATTTTCTTGGCCTGGATACATATGCCAGCTATTAATCCCTTTTGGCATCAGGCTATACAGTAGCCAGCCAGAATAATTTTTTTAAAAATGTTTTCACTGCAAGAGTGAGGGGTGGAATATTAAATTAAATATCTGTGAATCATTCCTACAATTTGCTGAAGGTGAAGGCAGCCAGTTTGTACATGGAGCTCTTCTGTACGTGGAGCTCTTCTATATGCGAAGCTCCTTTGCCTGCAAAAGTCATTCCCTTTATTTCAGTGGAGTGGAGAGCCCAGCATATGCATCTCTATGCACATATGCATCTCTTTGTGAGGAACTGCCAAGGCCAGCCCTCCCATGAAGCAAGGTGAGGCACCCGCATCAGGTGGCAGACCAGGAAGAGTAGCAAACTGTGCCACTCCCCCCATGCCCCCCCAGGAGGACCACCACCACCGCCACTGCCCTGATGCCTCCAAGAGGTGCTCTAGAGAGCCCTGCCAGCCACTCTCTCACCATGGTATTTGTTGCAGCGAAAGAGCAGCCAGTAGGGCTCTCTAGAGCAGCCACCCACTCTCTGTTTGTCTCATTGCATGGAGAGCCATGTGGCTAGGAGAAGCTGTTATGGGGGTCTTGAGAGAACTCTTGCAGGAGCCTCACAGCCACTTCTTCTGGCTGTGTAGCTGTCCATATGATGAGGCAAACAGAAGGCAGGTGGCGGCAGCAAAGTTAAGGGGGAGGTGCGGGATGGGGGAAGTGAGGGTGCATGATATGGTGGCAGTGTGTGTTCTCTCCCACTGTAGGCAATGAGAGAGCTTGTGCTGGGGCTAGGAACTGTGTCACTGAAGGGAATGGAATAGGGGTGGCCTGCACACAACATTGTGTATGTGCAGCTCTGATTGGAGTAGAAAAGCTAGACATACATATTTATATAGAGCAGAGGTGAGGAACCTCTTTCAGCCCCAGGGCCGAAATTAATATTAATAAAAATTAATTTTAAAAAACCACAACGTAGCTGCTAGGTAGATACAGATCTACAGTAATGTCTGTTTTGGCCTTCAGCTATCTATTCCTTCCTGCCCTCGTATTTATGAACATATGGAGCTATCTTACAGAGTCAGACCTTTGGTCAATCTAGCCTGTTACTGGCCAGTTTGTATGACACAAGGGTGGTTAATAAGCCACAGTGGCTTGTAAACCACTCTATGCCTGCCAACTGCATGCTGGCCCAATTTCCCTAATTACCCTTGCCGGGTGCGGCGTCTCATCTGAACCTGGCGAGGGTGGCTTGTTGTCATGGTCAACAAACCACCCAGAACCCATGGCCTGTTGTAGGGTTGTGGGGTGTCAGGTGAGCAAGACACCCTCACCAGATTTGGATGACATGAGAAGCCATGCCCAGCAAGGTTAATTAGGGAAACGAGCAGGCATGTGACTGGTACACATGAGGTAGTTAACAAGCCATCGTGGCTTATTAACCACCTTTGCATTGTGTAAACTGGGCCAGTGTGTCTACCCTGGCTGGCAGTGACTCTTTGAGGTCTCAAGTAAAGGTCTTTCCCAGCCCTGATACCTGAGATCCTTTATTTTATTTTGCTTCTGTAGAGGCTGCCTTTCATGGTTACCTCTCTCCAAGCAGCTCACAACATATTAAAACAATCTGTAATATCATATTAATGACAACCATAAAATCGTAGATCAAAAACCACCATTACATCAAAACATAGTGCAGCAGCTGAAAGAAAGAAAGAAAGAAAGAAAGAAAGAAAGAAAGAAAGAATCCTCCTCATAGGTTATTCTAAAACGGGGGAGGAAGTCTACTGTATATTTAAAAGACTATGAGGCTCCTAGTCCAAAATAACGACAGCAAATGGTGGTGTCCATTCACTGGCCTCTTCCCCTCTGCCATTCACATTTCACAGGCATCTCCACTGCATACTCCAGGGCTTCCTAGGGAGATACTACATCACACACTCATTGCCCCACCCCGCACCAATCAGGAGACCTGTGATAAAAGATGGGCTAGGGAGAGAGCTTGTGCTGGGGCTAGGAACTGTGTCACTGAAGGGAATAGAATAGGGGTGGCCTGCACGTAACATTGTGTATGTGCAGCTCTGATTGGAGTAGAAAAGCTAGACATACTTTTATATAGAGCAGAGGTGAGGAACCTCTTTCAGCCCCAGGGCCGAATGCCATTTCAGGGAAGTAAAGCGGGTGGGGCGGAAGGCAAAAGGGGCAAGGGCAAAAATACAAAAAATTACCAGCTTATTTTAGCTTAAAGTTCTTATTGCCAGTAATTAAGCCTTAGGAGAGGCATTGCCACCTTTTAGAGTGGCAAAAAAAGAAATTGCACAAAACCCAGGAAAAAAGATTGGCGGTCTGGGGAAATGGTGTGGGGCTATGGAAAGGGGGTGTGGCCACTGGTTCTCTGCCTGTCAAGGAAGTAAGTGATGAGACAAAGGATGAGGAACAACAGCAGTTGGTGATGATGGCAATGAGAAGGTCGACTCATAGAGGCAGGGGCCCATGGAAAGTGTCCTGCCGAAAGGCCGTCCAAACCCTGGAGCCGGCACTGTTCTTGATGCTCAATCAATAGCATTTATTTAAATGGGGTTTTTATCTGCCTGTTAAAGGAATAGTTGGGGAAGGGGGAACAAAGCATTCTGACTCGACGCTGAATGTATGGCCTAAAAATCCCATTTCAATAGACTGAGCCCCAATATTCAGGAAACCGCCCCGAGAGCTTTGGCTTTGGAGCAGTATAAAAATGTGGCCATAAAAAAAATGATAATCAACAAAGATCACCAGATTAAATATACAAGATGGAATATTTTTCAGCGGATATTTCAGGGCGACATATTTCTTTAAAAATGCAAGACTTCATTATGGCAAAATGAAATTTTGGTTAATGCATACACAGGATCTTTTCATGGGAATATGCTCAGCTGTTCACAGGAACATATCTTCAGGAAACCACTAGATCCGCCCCATATTACCCACTTCCCTCTAGCAGAGACGGGCGGCTCCAAGCTTTCTCTAACCTCAGGTTGCTCATGGAGCAAAAACATACTACCATTTATTATTAGAAAGGGTGAATTAAAGTTCTGGGACTAAAACTCCTATTAAAATATTTGGATTTCGTAAAAAGAAATGAGGACTTCACCCTAAGGTAAAAGCTCACCACCAGGAAAGTTAGCAAAAACTGCATTTGCCCAAACCCTTTTTTTAATGTAATAAATCGGATGTGGGTTCCCCCTACCCACACCCACACCCACACCCACACACACACTATGAGTTAACTCTACAAATAATTACTTTGCACATAAGGTATAATTTACATTTGTTTACTGCGAGTTTCTTAATCATGTACCTTAGCAAGACTTTTTTTTAAAAAAAGGAAAGAAATATTTTAATAAGCGCATGCTTTTGTGACTATTATTCTTTTCAGTGGAATATCAATAATCCAATGATCTGATAAAATGGAGACAGTCTTTCCTTACATTTATTCCAACCTTGCAAACCAGTCCACATCAGTTGCTTGCCCATAAAAACAATTACTAGCCAGCCTATCCCCTCAGTCAGACCTGTACGAGTCTTTAGAATCAGCATTTGTAAATCTCCCTTGCATACTAGCCTCTTGGGGATGAGTCCAACTTTCTGCCACAGATTATTTTCAATATGTGCCACTATTTACAAGCCTGTTTAATCCATGATGTAGGCACATATAAGTTAAGAGAGAGGCTGCTGCCCAGGCCATCCACTGTTTCTTCCCAGAGGCGCTGCTCTTCAGCACTGAGATTATTGTTTTTCCACTTTTCCTTATCCCGCATATTATGAAAAATAGGCAAGAGGTATTCCTCCTGTGTGTGAGAGAAGGGAGAATGGCCGCCACGGGACCAGTGCAAGACATTTTTCCACCAGAGGCAGAGCAGCACACAGACACACACACGCCCCCAAGTCAAGATGCACAGTGCCCAGGGCCAACCAAGTTCTTTTGGCACCACAAGCATCCCTCCCCCTCCCTGGCATTAATAGTACAGCAATAATAAACTAAGGGTGCCACCCTATGCATGTTTAGACAGAAAAAAAAGGCCTACAACTCCCATGCTGTCTGGGGAATGCTGGAAATTGTGGGATTTTTTTTCTGTCTAAATATGCAAAAGATTGCACTCTGAAGAACTAACGATTCACTGCCCTTTCCAGACACCCAAAATTGGCTGCCTCGGACAGCTGCCTCACTCTGAGGCTGGCCCAGGTTGCCAACTGCAGTTTTTTAATCTGCTGCTCAGTTTATTTGGACACGGATACCATGTCAGTCAATTGCAAGTTTCTTAATCTATTTATCTAGCTTAGCCTTCTCCAACCTGGTGCCCTCCAGACACTGGCTGGGGATGATGTTACCGTTCAAACTGTGGTTCTTCTGGGAGGATAAGATAGGCATAAGGGCAACGTCTGAAAACATTTACAATGGGGGTGGTTCAGGATCCATTTTGCCATATTTTCACAAGTGTTTATCAAGCTAAGCTTTACTCCACTTCAAATGTCCCAACAGTTATATCCAATATAAGAAATAGTGTGTGTGTGAGTGAGTGAGTGAGTGAGTGAGTGTGTGTGTGTGTTTAAAAGCAACAACTTCATTTAAACTTATTTTAGTTAAGGGATCTGCATTGGGCAAAAAGCCTAAAATAAATAACTCCCTCTCTCCAGTGCAGGTTCCCTATAGAGGAGCGTCCCTCCTACTATTCAAATCATTTTGGATGAATTTCCCAGGTTCAGCACCAAAGGCTAGCCTTTCACCTACCCAAGGCTCCTCACAGCTGTCACCTTTAAGTACCAAGGGGGCTCCATCACTCCCTAGACCTTCAGGTGAATCAGGCAAACCTCAAGTGGAGGACTTGGCTGTCCCCACCCCTTCCAGCCTGGTGGCCTTGAAATGGGCAGGTCTGAGGAAGCCTCCCTTCAACTTTAACAATACTGCCATGTGCTCACCACATGGTAACCTTGGCTTCCCTTGCCTTATAAACCTGCAGCATACCTGCCATATGCGAGCAGCACGAACATGGCTGGCAGCCTGCACTTTTCTTGGGAAGTCACAAGTTGTACCACCCTTCAATAGTTCCCCATTATTAGTTTGGTGAGCCAATCATGCTCTTTGGCATACAAAATAGATGTCAAACCATTTTAAAAATTAGAGGAGACTTGTGCAATCCAATGATAGGTACAACACCCCAATGAATTGAATCCAGCAAGCATTTAAGAAGGAGGGAGAAATATCTGCACAACATCTTGTGTAAAAATCCAACAGTTTCTTCTCTCATTTTGCTCCCTCTTGCAGATTCTAATTTACAGATGAATCACAATTATTACTTTGGCCCATATGCCTAAAATAAAATGTGTCATCCTCTACTGCAACTGTTGTGCTTATCTACACACATTAAAATGTGCTATAGAAGTACCTCTTGCAACTTTTCACATAACTAAGAAGTGAGGCCTCTCTCCTTATTGTGGTGCCTCTTGCAAAGGTCTGCAGACCTGAGCTGTAACTGAGGATAAGAAAGACCTCTCTAAAACACAGAGGACAATTCAAGATGAAATGCTACCATGAGAACTGGGCAGGAATAAAATGAAAAACAGATGAGGAATCATAAATTTCTATTTTATGCTGTCAGCCCACCAGGGATTGCTCACAAAAAGGAAATTCAGTGGCAAATAGAACTCATTTCAGCTTGTTGCATTTCCTATTTTAACATCTTGGCTTGCTCAGCAAAGAGAAGAAAAAACAAAAAGTGCCAGAGAATCATTTTTACAAATATCATTGGGGGGGGGGGGGTTGAATGCAGCAATATCTTATTGGCTGAGTTATCTGTTAAGAATAGATGCGGCGTTTTCTTTTTGTTTTAAATGTACCTAATGAACACATAGGAGCTCCAATGTACGCACAGAATTCTATGCAAGCCTATTCAATATTTGAGCATCACTGGTATTACAGTTAATGTTCTTTGCATGCTCAGAGCTCTATGTGCACACTAGTGCTTCCATGTGCTTTGGACGGGGAACTAAATGTTCCGTAAGTTCAGAAACAGTAAGTTCAGCAAATGTTCAGTTAGTTCATCTTTGACCTGTGTTTGGTTGGACTCAGCACAAGTCTTCCTCTAACTGTGTTCTAACCATCTCCCCTCTCGCTTCATTGACCTCAGCTCAGGTGTATACTAAGGACCTGCCTGGGCTCTGTTCAGAGGGAGGGGGTGCTTGGGAGCCATCGTGCCAACTGTCCAAGTCATCTCTTCATTCTACAGAGTAAGCAGGGCTTCGACAGGAGCACCAGCCATACCAGCAGGAAAATTCCCCAGAGCCCGGTGGAATCCATCAGATTCCATTAGCCTCCAAGGCTGGAGCATTTTAATGGGTCCCCCACCCTTGCAGAGGGGAAAGGCTGCTGAGAGTCTAAATCTCAATAGGACGCAATCTAACCATGACAAGGGGATAGATGTTAATACCCCACTTTCAGATCACCATCCTCCTGTCCAGTTGAGAAAACTAAATCAAGCATGTTGGGCCAATGACATGTTGGGACAGCCCCATGGTTGTTATGTGGCCATGAAGTCCTGACCCACCCTGGATCCAATGGTTTCAGTTGAGATCTCCCAGAACCATCATCCTCAGGGTCCTCAACACCAAGTCTGAGACTACCTCCATCAGCTCAGGCAGGGAGACTGATGGGCAGCAGGGTGGGCAGTACACCAGCAGAATCCCTAATCTGTCCTGGGTACCTAATATAAGATACAAACACTCAAGATCGGCCCTCTGCTGGACAGGAAGCCTAATGAGGGAGATAGAATTTCTGTAGACTACAGCAACACCCCCCCCCCCAGGAGGGCACAGCTGGGAGAAACTAAGCCCTCCCAATTCCCCCACCCAGGTCTCAGTAATGCATACCAGGTCAGCCCTCTCATCCACAATTAAATCATGGATGAGGGAGATTTTATTTTGGACCGACCTGGCATTCCTCAACAGTGCTACCAGAACCAAGGGCAAGCTGGTCAGACAACCAGGGACCATCTGGTTGGGGAAAGAACCAGGAGAGGAGGTAGGCATAAGGTATCGAACCCTCCTTCTCCTCAGCTGGCCTGTTAAACCCCTGGTGCCATACCTTTGCCTACCCATAACCACACTTACAGGAGTGTCCCCATCCCTCCTGAGGCTATCCACTGAATTTCCCAGGCACATGTTAAAATTTCAGTTTAAAACAGACAGTGAAGGCCACCACAAGGACACAGTCTTAAAGACCCACCCACCAAGCATATAATGTGTGCATTCACAGACAGAAACCAAGCCCTTACCTTGACTACTGTGCCCCCAAACTCATCTCTCACCAGAGCTTGGGCTGAAAGCCAAAACACACACTCACAGGGCAAGCCTTGCTCTCACCCAGGAGAACCAATAACTAACAGCCCATATAAAAACTCTACAGGGGAATGTGCATTTGGTGATTTTGGCAGAGTGACAGGTCCTCGGAAGCAGGGGACCAGATGTATTAATTCTACCTTCAGTTTGTCACTGCATCTCATGTCCTTCCTCCTGCTCGCTTCTCTTCTCGGTTGAGAGCCACAGGACGAGAGCCCTTGTACTTTTTCCCTTCAACTCTCACCAAATGCCCACACCTTTGTTCAGGCCCAAGATTTATTAAACTGGATGGGAGGGAGATGAAACAGCCTGAATCCAATTTTCCAATTCCATTTGAGTGTTTCCAACCCCCCACCCCTCTCATTGGTTCATATGGTAGAAAAATTCACTATACTAGCTCAGGACTGGCATATTCTTCCCAGGGGGAGGGGAGGATTTTGCCAGGGAAACCATCCTCAGCACACACCCTTTTCTCCTGGCCACTATTAGAGCATCAATGGTGGAGAAGCAATGGCAACTGAAGTTTCCACCACCACCCTGAGGAGGCCTGCAGTGGCAGACCACTTTCCCCACACAAGGAGAGGAAGGTCCAAAATATCCTAAGGCCCCTGGGACACTCTCTCCCTGACCACAGGATTGTGACCTTATTTGGTTTATTGTATATAGTATTCTTTTGTTTTAAATTACCACCCTGGGATACATTTCGGGTGCAATCCTATGGCTGCTAGTCAGTGGCTAGATGGCCATAGGATAGGTCAGTTCCCAGGAACCGATCTCCACCCCCTCCCGCACTGCCTCATAGACAGCATGGATCGGCCCTGCACTCCGCACTCTTAAAAGCAGCATTGAGCAATGACAAAGGGGTGTTCATGGGGGCAGGCCGGGGCAGGAAGGGTGGAAGTGCCTTTCCAATGCCTCCTATGCGTTGTCCAGCCTCCACACACACACCCGCGCTCCGACTTCCTGTAGCTAGACAGCCAAAATTGGCTGTCTAGCCACGAATGCAAGATGGCTGAAGCTCGGAGGAGAAAATCCCCTCTGCACTGCTCCTGCCCTGCACTGGATAGGTGGTCGACTCCAAGTTCAGAGGTGGCTGCCTATCCGGATAGGATTGTGCCCTTAAATACCTAAAATAAATTGTACATAAATACAATTATTTTCTTCTTTTTGAGCCGTGTAATTTTCATAGCCCATGTCCTAAAAAATGCACACTATCCAAATTGCAGTGTGGATACAGCCATATGTCTAAGAGCTTTTCTGTACAAGGCCAATAATCTGCTGTATCTACTTTTGGTTTCATTGCAGAATTTAGATCCAAGCTGTACACAAAGAGCTTTTCCTTTCCTGCTTTTCTGCTTCATAGCTCTCTAGGTGGCACTATGCTATAGCAGAATAATGCAATTACACAAGTAGGAAAATAAGTTTTTCTTCACTTTCATAAATTATACTCCATTTTCCTCGGTCTAAAAAAACAACACAGGAAAGTGCTTTTAAAAAACAGAAGTGACACTGGAGGGTCACAACGTCATCTAAAGAACCCGTAATCAACCATGGGTAAAGAATGACAAGTGTGCAATAAATGCCTCATGTAGAAAAGCTCAAAAAGCTCGGATTAGCAAACATCTGGGTTTAAGCAATGGAACATGAATTCAAAATTGAACAGGTTCAGGTTTAGGAAGTAAATGTGCTTATTCTTTTTTCATCTCCTCAGTTGTGTTTCATCAGTACAGTAAATATTCCCTTCCAGTCTTTAGTTTAAGACACCTGATGGGTGATCTGCTGTGCGCCTGTTGTTGCCAATACCATTTGGTCAGCGTCACTGTAAGTGATCATACCGCTTGATTTACAGGAGAACAAAGAGAGCTTTCATTACACATGTAGGACAACAGGTGTACAATGCGGGCAGGTGCATGGGGGGGTTGCTGATATTTGCAGAACCTCTTTAGTGAGTTATTACTTTGCATGAGATTTGCTATTATTTTTATTCCATGTCTAACCTCAGAATTCCCACAGCTGTTAGCTGCTCCAATCCATTGTATACTTTCTAAAGGATGACTACTGCAGAAAAGCAATTTCCAGACCAAATCCAACCCTCCCTCCCTCCCTCTCTCTCCATCATGCTTCCGGTTCCTATGAGCCTAGGGAAGGACCGATGGGTGCCTGGAGTGCATCAACAGTCAGCATCTATTGATCAACAAAGCAGAAGAGGCTGGTGCCCTGGTGTGAGATTCTTTCCCTCCCCTTCTGCAAAGCTGTCTTCAAGACACAAGGAACACTGAGGATAAATTTTGCAGTTTCTCACCCTTTTGTCCAGCCCCAAATGGGTTATGGAAAAGTGCTGGATGGTCTAAAAAAATGCACTCGAGTTTTTTTGGATCTGAGCTGTGAGAATACTCATTGGAGACAACTGTATCCTCATGTCTCTTGAATAAACAATCGCAGCTCTGTGAGACTCCGTACTTGTTAGCCAGATTCTAGCATGGAGTTCCTGGCTCGCCATGGTTACTTGTCTTTTCAACCAATGGCTTCCCCCCTTCCACCACCCTTTGCCTTTTTGCCAAGATTCTTCGCTTGCTTGGCAGTGGTTCGTTCTCATCTGAACTTTTGCCCTCTTTTAATCTCTTCCAAATTTTACACTAAAAGAACTTTTAACTGATACCTTTTGTTGCCCAGGATTCCATTGGTGCGTGAGAATAAAGTTAGGGCTCTGCTTGCTGTAATGAGCTCAAGTGACGGTCTTCTTCCTCTGAGTAACCAGTACCTGACAATGACAGGCATCTGTGGGAAGTCTGAAAACAAAAACACAAGAGCACAAGATGCTGGCCAGTTCCTGAAGCAAAATTAGAGAATAAAGAGGACACACACACAAATGCTCCCCCCTCCCCTCCCTTCCCCTCCCTTCCCCAGGCCATTCAATAAGAGATTTACTTACATTTAACACTTCCAGAATCCATTCCACTTCAATTCAGTTGAGGATAACACAGCTGAAACCTGTGTAAAATGCTGCGCTGATTTCCAGTTCTGTATCCTTCTCTTGTTCCTCACTCCTGTCCCAGGGCAGAAACCTGGAGTATGTTGTGGAGCTAACATGCAGCTTGACGGGAAATCCTCTAGAAAAATACACCTTTCCACACAAAAGCAACAAGTGGAAAAGCGAGTTCTCCAGGGACCTATCTAGCCTACTTTTCCAAAACAAAAACAACACGGTTTGATTTTTAAAATACTTTACTTTAAAAAGAAGAATTACAGCTACCAAAGAGCCTCTAACAAAGCAAGTGAGGTGACATTCCCATTTCGTTGCATAGTGAACCTTTCTTCTGACTCTAATCTTGTATTTACCAGGAACGTGTGAGCCTCAAAGGGTGGGGGAAAGTTTCTAGCAGTGCTGGAAACCCTTTTTGAGAGCCCCTGTGAGCAAGACACCCTCCATGGGGCCCCTCCCTCAATGAGTCTACCTTCTCACTGCCATTGTCGCTGGCTACTATTGCTACTCATCCACTGTCTCAACTTTGCTACCATTTGCTTGCTTGACAGGCAGAGAGCCAGTGAGCGAGCAGGCAGCAGCATCTACTGCTCCTTCTGCTCACCACCACCATTCTCTGGGCCAGTGTGAGAGGCTGGTGAACAAGCAGTTTACAATGGTGAAGAGGAAGAGAAACTCCAGGGAGTCCCTTGTAGGTGGGCTCCTATTCGGGGGGTGGGGCTCGGTAGTGCCGAATCATGCTTACTCTTGATGCGGGCCCTGCGTGGGAAATACCAACGCTGACCATATTTGGAAGCAGGAGTATATTCAGAAGAAATTAAAGAAAACAAATAAATGATTTTTTTTTTAATTGACTAGCCCCCATGGCCGTTGCAATTTCAACATAAAACATAGAACAGCAGCATACAGGGTAACCAAAAATTAGAAGAAATGATGGTTTCATCATGTCAGAATGACCCAGTTTGCACAACACGAGGGTGGTTAATAATAAGCCACAGTGGCTTGTTAACTACCTTGCATGTACTGGTTGCATGCCAGATGGATTTACATAATTACCCCTTGCTGGCACAGCTTGTTGTGATGTCCGAACCCAGCGGGGTTTGGGGTGGGTAACAAACCACACAGAACCCATGTCCTGGTCCAGGGTTTCTGGGTGGTTTGTTAACCACCCCAACCACCCTCTTGCTGGGTTCAGACATCACAACAAACCATGCCGGCGAGGGGTAATTATGTAAATCTGGCCAGCATGCAACCAGCACACGCAGAGTGGTTAACAGGCCACTGTGACATACTTAACCACTCTCATGTCATATGAACTGACCCAATGAGAAGTAAAGGAATGGAAGAGCCGGTTAGGTCACAGTGATCTGGGGGAGGTGAATCACATGTAAGGGATGCCATGTTAGCTGATATACACATACATTTCTGCCCAATTCCTCTTCCACTTTTGCCATCCAATTTTTATGTGTACATCTTGAATAGACCAGGAAGAAGCACAATGACTATGGTCTACCGTCTATTATTTGTTGTTTGAGGCACCTGTTAGTACTGAGGTCAATCCGGAAGAACCTCCTGTCTGGTACCATATTCTTCCTATCTGTCCAAGTTAGCATAGCTTGCTTGATGAATGCCGTCCCACAACATTTCCATACTCCAAATGGCTGAGTAACATTTTATTTCTGAATCCAAATCGGAGATGTCATTTACTAGGAAACGCACAAATACACACATACACACACACACACACACAAAATACGTACTTTTCTGAACTGTGTCTCCAATTCAGAAGAAGGCAAGCCTCCTGGTCTAGGAAATGGGAAGCTCAGAGTAGTAACTTTTGTAGAGAGATTCAATAGGCACTCCCTCTGAGAACAAGTAATTCTGCTGAATCAAAACTAACTGAATGATCCAAGCATACTTAATGCTTCAGAGGCAGAAAAGTGGCAGAATTACCCACTTCCAGTAGATGCGGATTGGAAGGGGGCATGGGCAGAACAGGGACTTGCACCGATGCAATGAATATGAACCTGAGCACACTCCGGGAGAGAGTGGAGGACAGGAGGGCCTGGCGTGCTGTGGTCCATGGGGTAACGAAGAGTCGGACACGACTTAATGACTGAACAACAACAACAAGAGCAGCCAACTTCCACTGGGAGTTGGTATTTCTTCTGCGAGTCCCCATCTAGGGTCATTCATCCAATCACACCCAATGCAGAGACACAAGAGAATTTACCCACCTGCAGAAGAGGATGACTGGAAAAGGAGGTAACATTAGAACACTGAAGCAGAACAGGGCAGTATACTGTGGCCACGTACTTTGGGCTCACATGTTTAATTTGTATTTGTTTACTTTTGCTACTAGGAAGAAGGCCTTCTCTGTAGTGGCACTGTCTGGCACATCAATTGGGTAATGTCCCCCCCGCCCAGTTCGGTAATTTCCTTACTCTGGTGCCAGGTGAAGACTGATGTATTATATGAGGCCTTTTTGAACGATGTGATTTTACTGTTTACATGCTATGTATTTTTAATCATCTGGTTTTATTTATCTCTCTGCTGGAAAAATGTTGTGCTGCAGTTTGTTAGTTTATGATATTGTATTTTAATATTGTATTTTTAAAATCATTTTATTTTGTGAGCTGCCTAGAGAACAATGTTTTGGGGCAACCTACATAAATATAGCTAGTAATTAAGTAAATACCAGTTCTCTCACAGCATGTGAGAACTAATAAATTGCTATTGCACTACTGAATCCAAGTTCTCAATAGAAATTCCATATCGTTATAGAATCTTGACATTAGCTGCAACTTGCAATACAAATGATTTCCTGTAATATGGGTACTCAAGTATCCAGCTTTCTGAGTTGTTCCACTGATGCAGTTCACTATTCCCACAGTGCATGTGGGCTCATGACCTTACTTCTAGGCAGCAGTGACCTCTTATAATAATTTACAATGCCACTGGACCCTCCTGTTGCTTTTCTGAGCCAGTGGGAGAAAAAGATGTGCAGTCCACGTTAGTAACTGCAGTGATATGCATTAAGGGGGGGGGGGAGAGAGAGAGAGAGAGAAAGTAACATGAAAGAAAATCGACTTAGGAAAACACAAAAGCTAGAGGCAATCAATAACATATGGAATAAAGTAAAGAGACAAAACCTTTAAAGTGCCCATGCTTAAATGTCAAGAGTATTAGAACAAAACAGCTCAGAGCAGAAGTGTGCGGGCAGAGGGATACATTTACAACATTACAGAAACCAAGCTCATAACTAAGTTGGGAATGGCAGGAAAAGGCACAAAAAAGGATGATGAAAGTACACACTTGATTCCAATATATATTAGTGAGGCAAGGGGGAATGATGTCCCCCTCCCTGAGTTTAAAAATTAGGTCATTCTACTTATCTTGTGCGAGGGCATTGGAATGGAATATTCCTTGAGATCTCATCCAGCTATATGGTTTTATGAGATAGATCCCAAAAAGAATCCCTTGTGGTTCTTTTAAAAAGAATATTCTTAAAACCTAGGCCTATGAAACTCTGATTTATTATCCATGATCAGTAAAAAAATTTGAAAACATTTTTAATTTATTACATATTGCCCGACAGCCAAGGCTCCCTGGGCAGTTCACAACAATTGAAACCATAAAATACAACATGATGAAACATAATATAAAACTTAAAAGTTTCAAAGTCACATGTAAAACCAAAGAAAAACCCAACAGCAGTTACAGCCCAGGAAAAGCCTGGGTGAAAAGATGCATTTTTAGGAGGCATTTCAAAGATGCCACATTTTCTGCCTCTCGAACTGCACGGGGAAGGGTTTTCCAGAGGGTACAGAGAAGGCCTGCCATCGGGGTCCTTCGTGGCAAGATTTCTTTTGTTTTAAAAAGCAACTCAAAAGCAGTTAGATTTTTAAGAAATGATAACAGCAGGGAGACAGCCAGAAAACAAATCTAAATCAGACTTCCAGCAGGCCTTTGGCCTGCTGGAAGAAAAAGGGTTTCACTTCAAGTGGAAGGAAAACAGGAAAGGAGCAAAGCATAGGGATGTACGAAAGTCATTTACCTTTTCGAAGATAACCTTTACGAAGGTACTTTCCGTGACATTCGCGGTGGGGGGGAGGTGCTCCATCCCTCCCCCCAAAATTCTCTCTGGCTGACTCCGCTCCGCGGCGATTCCACGGAGCCGCCGGCCGGGGCCGCCCGCAGCCACACATCCAGCCGCTGGGCAGCCTGCAGGGACGCAAATGGCAGCTGCCGTAGCCACCGCCATTTGCGTCCCTGTATTTTGCCGTGATAGGCTACGTAAATATTTACGTAGCCTATCACAGCAAAAAAACAAGCGAACAGCAAACACAAATGGCAGCGGCTACGGCGGCCGCCATTCGTGTTCCCTTTTTTTTGGCCATGATAGGCTACGTAAATATTTCGAAGCCTATTACGGCAAAAGAGATCGGCATAAATGGCAGCCACTACGCCATTTGCGCCCCTCTCTTTTGCCGTAATAGCCTAAGTAAATATTTATGTAGGCTATCACGGCCACAAAAAAAAGGGAACGCAAATGGCGGCCGCTCTATCAGCCTCAATTTGCATTCCCTTTTTTTTGTCGTGATAGGCTACGTAAATACTTACGCAGCCTATCACGGCTTCCGCAGGGATGCAAATGGCATCCCTGCGTTAGCCATGATAGGCTACATAAGTATTTACGTAGCCTATCACGGCTATAGTGATAAAGCGAATGGCGGCCGCGGCCACCATTCGCAAAGCAGCGCGAATGGCAGCAGGTAGGTGTCCTATTTCATGCGCCTTTCGCAGGGCGGGGGGTGGGGGGGCTTCGTTCCACCACGGATTTCGGGGGGCCGAATGCACTGGCATTCAGCATCACCGAGATCCATGGCAGAATTCTCTGACATCCCTAGCAAAGCATCACCTTAGAGTATAAGGCTTTTACCAAGGCAGTAACTCATAAGCCCTATTCAGGCATTTGGAATTTGGGTATTCTAAATGTGTGAGGAGAAGGGCACCAGCCAACCTCTTTTCATCACCCTTTACATGTGCCAGGCAACTTTCTCCAGGGGAGAACTTGCATCCATGGAGGCTGTCTCCGTGATTTAGAACCCTGGGAAAATCAGGATTCAGAAAGTTGCCTTCCACATGGTGAGAGCAATGAAAATGGGAGTGGTAGGTGGCTCCCCCTCCTTGCACATTTACTTTATTCACATTTTGAATGCTTGAAAATGGCTATAGATTCACAAGAGCCCTATTAGCAGGGCTGGCATCAAAAAGGTCAGCATAGTTGTGCACCTGCAGAGGGGGGCCCAGGGGATCAGAAGTGCCCATGACCAACCTTGCCAACATTGCCATTCTCTCACCTCCTTACTCTCTCCTCACCCCAGTCTCAGTGTCCCTGCACATAAGAGCCATGGTGGAGGCAGCTGCTTGCTACTGCCATCCATGCATCACCTACACCTTCCCCCTCTTCTTCATGTTTACCCCAGCCACAGTGCTTGTTAAGGGTGTGGACCTGCCATTTAGCTTGGCTCCATGGCAAGTGGGTGGCCCACATGTTAAATTCCCCACACTGGAAAGCCCAGCAGGGGCTCTGATGACAGGAGCATGGGGGACTGGGGCAGCAGCAGTGCCAGTGGGTGGAAGTTAGTTCCAGGCATAGGCCCATCAGTGGTACCATGCCAAAGGTCCTCTATGGCCTGGTGCTGGCCCTGCCTACAAGAAGTGCAAATGTAACCCACGCTGTTGTCATCTTACGTATTATCTAGCATGGCTATATTTGCCAGCGTAGGATGTGGCAACCAGGGATGAGGAAGAAATGTGTTAGGTTTACATTTTAATGTGGACTTACCTAATTTTGCACTTTTGAATTAATACATAAACTGAAATTCAGTTACCCTTTGAAATTTGCACTTCTCCAGATTTGGCAATGGAGTTTGCCAATCAAACAATGCACACAAAAATGTGCATATTACAGAAAAGCGCACACAAAAATGTATGTATTTGTGAAAATAACATTCAAATGCATTATATTCAGAACACTACTGAGAAAAATGTGTATATTAGGTAAATTTCTCAACCTGGGGAACCTTATAAAGACAAATGAGGGTGTTGAGGGCTCACTGGGAATGGTTAAGATCACTCTGTGGTGCACTGTGTGTGTATGTTCATGATTCTGGATCAGTTTCAGTGCCCATAGTTGTTCCCTGCCTCCGATGTGTCACCAAGGAATGCAGAAAAAGGCAGCCTTATCGTGTGAGGTGCTTTAGCATCTTTCAGAACCATGGCAGACACAAATGCCAGCAAAACCCTGAGACTCAAACGTTGCCCCCGATCCTCACCTCAGTGGGTTTCTGTGGTAGTTTGGCCAAGAAGTGTGGCTAGGGCAAGGAGTTAGGCATTCTCACAATGGCTGCCCTTTTGGGAAGAGAGAACCCAGGCTTTCCCCCCTCCCACTGTAAATAGAGGGGGGTCTGCCTAAGTGGAGTTATATTTTATTATTTATTACATTTATATTCTGCCTTTCATTTTGGCAAAGTAACTCAAGGTGACATCATCCTCATTTTAACCTCACAGCAATCCTGTCTAGGTAAGGCTGAAAGATATTTACTGACCCAAGGTCACCCAATGACCTTCATGACTGAGTCGGGATTTGAACCCGGATCTTGTCAGTCAAAGTCTGACACTCTGCAGCACGCTGCATTCCAACACCTATGTAATCAGAAGGAAGTCCCACTATACTCAAAGGGGCTTACTCATTAGTAAGTGTGTTAGACTGCAGCCTAAGTGTCCTGAGTATGTAATGCCCCATGTTGGTGAGAAAAAATAGTTGTGGAAGTAACTGGGATATTTTTAGATGTCTGTAAAAAAATATGGTTCCTTCTTTCATTTCAGACTTACTGTGTGGCTGACTGAATAATAGTAACTTGCCAGAGGCAGATTTTACTTTACCTTTCCTTCAATTCTTTTTAAATAATATCCTTTATATATATTTTCTCTGAGATCACTCTCATTCAAATTATCAAAGCTTGCTATCCTTGTTAAAAGCAGCTAGAACTGACTTTGCCTTCATCTGTTCCTTAAACAAATGATCTACGAACAAAGCACAACTGACTGAAAAGGTAAAGAGAAGGAAAAGATTTGCAGAAGGCATTTCCACCTCTGTCTCTCTAATTCAGCTCAAGTAGGTCACCACTTAAGGCAGAAAACTGTTGGGAAAGCATGATGAATTGTAGCTTTGAAGAGGAGATCTTAGTGCAGTTGACTGAGAATGCAATGTAAAATTAACAAGGTAGGGCATATATATTTGTTTGGATCATCGTTAAATTTATTTTATTCATTTATGTTATTACATTTCTATACCTCCCAATAGCCAAAGAAAATTGGGGGCCTAAGAACTCATCCAGATGCCATTTGATAGCTATGATATCAAATAGTGGCTGGCATGTGTGAAGGACCCATCACAGATCAACTACCAGACAGAGAACATATGAAGAATTCTGCTGGATCAGACCAGAAGTCTATCTAGTCCAGCATCATGTTTCCCACAGTGGCCTATGGGAAGCCCACAAGTAGGACATGAATGTAATAATCCTCTCCCATTGTTGTTCCCCAGCAACTGGTATTCATAGGCATGCTGCTCATGGAGGTAACATATGGAGGTAACATCACTACTAGTAGACTTTGATAGCCATGGCCAGCCCTACCATTAGGCAGAGTGAGGTGTTACCTCATGGTGGGAGACCTCCTCCACTTCAGCACTTCCAGAGCATAGCAGATCGGGGGTTGGCAGAATTGACAGGGTTTTCACAACTACTGAATATGGCTCTGCTGGACTAAAGGAAGTAGTATGTGGAAAGGATGATACTGACAAGGATACTGACAAGAGGGGAATATGCCTCTGTAGGGCTACATAGCAAACAGGCGGATTTGCGATCATGTACACATGTGCGAGAGATCACTAATAATTCTTTAAAAAAACAAAAACAAGACACCATTTCTGCAAATTTCAAGCCCCCCCCCCAAAAAAAACTGTGCAAATTGCCACCATTAAAAAACAACCCGGAATCCTCATATTGGCTTGACTCGCTACGGATCAATTCAACGCCAGTGGGGCAAAATGGAATGAAATCTGCAGGGCCAGACTGGAAAAATCTGTTGTATTTTCAGTCCCAAACAGAATTCTCATAAATCCCTAGCTGCTGCACACTGGGTCCACCACAAGCCCGAGATTTCCTTTCCTGGTCAGTCACTGCCAGCTCAGCCCCCATCAGTGTATATATTAAGTTAGGTTTTTTGCCTCAATATGCACTTTATGCTTACTTACATTGAACCATACTTGTAATTTTGTTGCCCATTCCCCAAGTTTTGTGAGATCCTTTTCAAACTCGTTGCAGTCTGCTTATTTTTACCACCCTGAATAATTTGGCATTATCCACAAATATGGCCACCTCGTTGCTCACCCCCTAACTCCAGATCATATCACTAGAGCTTCATATCAACTGGCATTCCTTGAAAAGAAAGTACTTTTTCAATGGAAGCAGTTCACACATTGGAATCATTGATGAGATACATATTGTACATTTTGGTGCTTCCGCTCTATACCATACAGACTTAACAGCCCCAAACCTCAATGGTCCTGCCAGCCCACAAGGCTAACAAATGCTAAGGCCTGAACAAGAAGCCCAGCCCGTTCCATATGGCTGGCTTCCTAAGCTGAACATAGGGGTGTCCTAAAGAAGTTACCTGGTTTCACACACACTCCTGTTGCCATCTACTATGCTTCTGCTATTTGAATACTTTCCAGCATCAGCAGATGCTAACAAGTATGAAAGGTCCTCAAAAACTCTCAGAAGGTAGCTCGGAAAACATATCTGTCCACACCGCATTAGTGGCAAAAGGAGACACTAGTGTAGTACAGAATATTGCCTATGGTCTGTGGGCACATGATACATCCACCTTGCTGAAGTGAAGCAGTTTTAGATCTGGTCAGTGCCTGGATGGGAGATCACCTAGGAATCCCATGTACTCTGCCTTGAGCTCCATAATGAGAGAAAGTGAGTTATAAATACTCTAAATAAATAAATAATAGAACATGATTGAGTACTGTGACTTTCCTGCCTATTACCAATGAGAATTCCTTTTCAGAAAGGTCTTTCCTACAGCAGGCAACACCAAGACCTTTAGGCTCAGGTCCAGCCCTTTTTACTTTGTCCTCAAACTGTGAGGACACACTGGCTTTATTATAACTTGTATTATTCCCTTTATTCCCTTAACCCCTATGAACCCAAGAGCAGAAGGCATAGGATTCTATAAAACAAAAAAAACTTTATTAATTATAACGTTAAGTTGTTCAACAGTAAATTTTTGAAGTAAAAAAAGTAACTTTTGAAGCTTCTATGTATATCCTCTCGTACACATAACATCCTAGTCTCTCTCTCTCTCTCTCTCCAGATTCTCTTCAATTTAACTCTTCACAGACACCCCCCCTCTGAGCTATTCCCTAACAAACCCTATCTGAATCACACAAGCACAGCACCCAGCTTATATATCACACACACTTCACACACCCCTTCACTCATTCAGCCAATCATCTCACATTTGCAAATCCACCATTCCTTCTGTCACTCATCCCACTCCCATTCTAAATATAATCACCATAAAATACAGAATCGTAACAGGAATGCATATCTGCAACTACAATTCATAATATATATACGTGTAACATCACATGGAGAACATTTTAACCCACATGCATGATTAAGCTTTGATGCCATAGCTCAATGGTAGAGCACATGCTTTGCACACAGAAGGTCTCCTGACATCTCCAGGTAGGGCTGAAAAATACCACTGCAAACCCTGAAGAGCCACTGCCAATCAGTGAAGACAGTACTGAGCTATATGGTCTCACTCAGTGTAAGGCAACTTCCTATTACATTATGGATGTACTGGAATACAAATAATCCACTTTCATCACTGCACTATAAACATTGCAAGAGTAAATCTTTTTAATGTATTTTATTGTAATTGTAATCCTTTATATAAGCCAATCTGATAACCTTTTATGTTATTATAGATTAATTTAATATATTGTAAGCCACCTTGATGGGTAACCCTGGAAGGCAGCCTATAAATAAATGAATGAACGAACGAATGAATGAATGAATGAATGTTAAGAAGCAGAAATAAGTAAATAAAATCTTGTAAAATGACTAGGTTAAATTGTGAAGAATTAAACAGCACAGGGTTGTTCCACTCCCAAACCATTTCCTCCTCTCGAAAAGAAAACCCTCAGTTTTAAACTTTGGAAATTTAAAGAACAGATGAAAATGCTTCAAAAAATGTGGGCATGCAAATAGGAGATGCATGCCTATTTTTTTGGATTGTGGCCAAAGTTTCTACAAGTTACCATTTCTGTTACTCCATTTGCCCTTCTGATTCACACCTTGGAAAGGGTCTACTGGTCCCTGCCACCAATACCAATGGAATCTATGAAGAGTAAAAATTATTTTAAAAATTGTTGCTACACCTCTTATAAGTGATCATGCAAAAATAGCAAAATGCCATGGGTACAATCCAACCAAAGTTGAGCACTTTCAAGTCCCATTTAATTCAACTCACCTATGTTTCTCCTCTCCCACTGACACTGATAGGAATGGAAAGTGTTTAACTTCGGCTTGATCATGCCCCATGATACTAACAATGGGTTGGATTCAGGCTGTGCCATCTGTGGATGGAAGGGCTCTGCTTACAGAAGGTGCCTTCAGCCAATCTTTGGGGATCCCCCCTCTGCCCCCACAGCTCATTCCATTTAGCAGGGTACCCCAACCCTCTGTGTAGCATTTTCAGGGGACTGGAGGAATCTCTGTGGGGAGGAGAGGACAGGGAAGTCTGCTTCCACCAACCTAAATCTGGATCAAACCCAATATAATAGAAGAGCAGCTGAGTAACTAATGCTAAAGATGGTACATATGTCCAGTGTGAGACAGAGCGAGTATATCACAGGTGCCCATTGCAATGCCATTACAACACATTATTAGAGCTAACAATGGGGGAATTATTCAGGTTCAGTTCTGAAGACATCAGTAGCTGGATTGAAGAACAGCCTGTTGTGCCATACCTCCACCCCTTGATCTTGGCCCCTGTACATACTTCACTGTCTGCTGCTAGCTACTGCTGATTACTGGTGCTGCCTGTTATAACTTGCTGAAGCACCAAGCCTTTCATTCATTCTCCACACTGACACCATGTTAAATGTTTGGCATGTAGCTTTAAGGATTCAAATGAGACTTTTGATAGGTCATACGTTAAGACATGCGAAGTAATGATATAGAAAAGAGTGACGTGTGCATTTATTTCATTCATATATCACCCAATAGCCAAAGCTGTCTGGGCAGTTCACAAGAATTAAAACTCAAAATACAGCATAATAAAAACATAATATAACATCTTTAATGTACAAAAATTTGACACAGCTAAAAACCATAAAATACCAGGTCCCAATAAAACAACCGACATTAAAAGCCCCATCATATGCCAACAAATGCCTGGGAGTAGAGGAAAATCTTAACCTGGCACTGAGAAGATGACAATGTTGGTACCAGTTGGGCTTCAGTGGGGAGAAGGCCTGGCGTGCTATGGTCCATGGGGTCACGAAGAGTCGGACATGACTTAACGACTGAACAACAACAACAAAAAGGCTCCATCTATAGAAACTAAAGGTAACCTTTTCAAAAATGGGCATAGAGAAGATCAGCAAATCAACATTTTAAAGGTATACATCCTTGGGGAAAAAAATTATATCAAATATAGCTAGCTTGACAACCCCATTCAGAGAAAAAACTCAAGGAGGAAACTATGGCATTGTGAATAAAAGCCTTCAGAAACACTCACAGAAAGCAGCACTCACAGGCAGAGATGAAAAAGCTCTAAATTGCTATGATATGTCACAGCCTGTCAATTTATTAATAGATGCTTCTAAATCAGGCCTGGGAGGGGGGCATAAAAACTTCAACGGTGCCAACATAAAATTCTTCTGGAAAAGAAAAGAAAGATTAAATACAGAATATTCACTAGTGTGTAAAGGGATGCTGAGACGATGCAGACCACAAACATCTGGTGCTGCTTTGTAACAAAACAATTCACTAATGACATTTGGGAAAAGAGAAATGAAGTGACTCTTGGAAAATACGTTTTATCATGGCATATCTAAAGTGACAATGGAAGGTAGAGGTGCTTGGTCACTGTCTAGGAGTTATGCCTCCATTAGCCACATGTAACTGTGTCACCTTCTTCTTGAATATCCAAAAATGCCAGTCTATGTGAATCAGAGGGAAGCCACATATGTCATTCAAGCCAGGAGAATATATTTCCTGGGACAGAAAACCAGAAATGGGTATTTGAATTCCAGGTCCTTCCTTTAAATACTCATCCCTTTCTTTGCTGGTAGTTACAAATTTTACTGCAGTGATTTGGGAAGCGGCTACAGGGAAGAGACCCCACATCTCAGCAATAATGAGTGAATTAGGCCTTTGAGACTTTCAGAAACAAAAAAATCAAACCATATCCAAAATGGTCATGGTGGTAGAAGGAGTGACGTTTGCATTAAAATGAAATCAATAGCACCACGAGTAGCAACTGCATGTACTTTCACCAGATTCAGAAGAGGTTCCAAAACCATTAATGCAAGTGAAGTTCCTTAGACCATCAGTATCATATAAAATATATTTTGAGAATGTTGAAATTCCCATAGTATAGGTGACACATGCCTGTTTGCAAAATTACACAGGATTGTATTCAATGGTTTCCTTCCTCTGGAAGAAGGAAACCATTGGATAAAAGCCTCAGAAAATATTTATCCTTCTAATTCTTAGTCTTGGAGAGCACCTAATGCGAAGAGAAAAGTCACTGGAAAAGACCCTGATGCTGGGAAAGATCGAAGGCAAAAGGAGAAGGGGACGGCAGAGGATGAGATGGCTAGACAGCATCACCGATGCAATGAATATGGACTTGAGCACACTCCGGGAGAGAGTGCAGGACAGGAAGGCCTGGTGTGCTATGGTCCATGGGGTCACGAAGAGTCAGACACGACTGAACGACTGAACAACAACAACAAGAAACCTGCATTTGAACTACATTCCAGTATACTATTGCTTCATAAATGGAAAAGAAGTAGAATCCCCCCCATCTCTCTTTCTCTCTTTTCTCTCTCTCAGGCGGCCTGAATGTGTCACTAACTAGCAATTTGGCAGCAGACTTTAGCAAATAGCTGCACACTAAATGGGTTTATCCTTAAACATAATGCTCTTTTCCATTTTAACTGAGCATAAAATTGTATCTTTTAAGGATCTTCAGGCAGGGAAGCTTGATGCCTCTTGAGCAGTTTAGTGTGACATATGGTCCATCTTTCCAAGCAACGGTTTTATCTGCCACATATAGTATCTGCAAATTTGAGCTAATGTTGCTGTGAAAACAAGTAGGGATTTATGCCCAAAAATTAAAGGAGAGAATAAAAATCATCTTTCCTTTGCGAGATCTAGGCAACATACCTCACCTAATTATCTCCACTTATGTGCACCCCCTGGCCATGTTCCAAAGCTCTTTGTAGCTCCAAGGCACACATGGAACTCTAAGCAAGGGCTGTACCCATTGTCTTCATAATCCGGGAATGCTTCATTGGCGCAATCCTGCCTAATCAAGACCCAGCATACCCAGCCCTGGGGATAACTTTTCATAGATAGATGCTTCCATCACCTCCTCTTTTCATTCCACTGGCCAGGACTTTGCTCCAATTTTGGGGAAAAAAACTGAAATGTAGAGCTTCCAGGATATTTTCTGTTAAAAAAAATCCACAAAAATCAGTGAGCACCAGGAGGCTCAAAGAACAGCCTGATTTCCTAGTCATGTCGTTCAGTCGTGTCCGACTCTTCGTGACCCCATGGACCATAGCACGCCAGGCCTTCCTGTCCTGCGCTCTCTCCCGGAGCGTGCTCAAGTCCATATTCATTGCATCTGTGATGCTATCTAGCCATCTCATCCTCTGCCGTCCCCTTCTCCTTTTGCCTTCAGTCTTTCCCAGCATCAGGGTCTTTTCCAGGGAGTTTTCTCTTCGCATTAGGTGGCCAAAATATTTGAGCTTCAGCTTCAGTATCTGTCCTTCCAATGAGCACTCAGGGTTCATTTCCTTTAGGATGGACTGATTTGACCTCCTTGCAGTCCAGGGGACTCGTAAGAGTCTTCTCCAGCACCACAGTTTGAAAGCATCAATTCTTCGGCGCTCAGCCTTCCTTATAGTCCAGCTATCACAGCCATACATTACTACTGGGAAAAGCATAGCTTTGATTATACGAATCCTTGTCGGCAAGGTGATGTCTCTGCTTCTTACTATGCTGTCTAGGTTTGCCATAGCTTTCCTCCCACGGAGCAAGCGTCTTTTAATTTCATGGCTACAGTCACCGTCTGCGGTGATCTTGGAGCCCAAGAAAATAAAATCTGTCACTGCTTCCATTTCTTCCCCTCCTATATGCCAGGAAGTGATGGGGCCAGATGCCATGATCTTCGTTTTTTTAATGTTGAGTTTCAAACCCGCATTTGCACTCTCCACTTTCACCCTCAACAAGAGGCTCTTTAGATCCTCTTCGCTTTCTGCCATTAGGGTGGTATCGTCTGCGTATCTGAGGTTGTTGATCATTCTCCCGGCAATCTTAATTCCGCCCTGTGATTCATCCATCCTGGCGTTTCTCATGATGTACTCTGCATATAAATGAAATAAGCGCTGTGACAATATACAGCCTTGTCGTACACCTTTCCCAATTTTGAACCAATCGGTTGTTCCATGTCTGGTTCTTACTGTTGCTTCTGGACCCTCATACAGGTTTTTCAGAAGACAGGTAAGGTGGTCTGGTACTCCCATCTCTTTCAGAGTTTGTCACAGTTTGTTGTGATCCACACAATCAAAGGCTTTAGCGTAGTCAATGAAGCAGAAATAGATGTTTTTCTGGAATTCTCTTGCTTCCTCCATGATCCAGCGAATGTTGGCGATTTGATCTCTAGTTTCTCTGCCTCTTTGAAACCCCGCTTGTACTTCCGGTAGTTCTCGGTTCACATGCTGCTGAAGCCTAGCTTGTAGGATTTTGAGCATAACCTTGCTGGCATGCGAAATGAGCGCAATTATACGGTGGTTTGAACACTCTTTGGCATTGCCCTTCTTTGGAACTGGAATGTAAACTGACCTTTTCCAGTCTTGTGGCCACCATTGAGTGTTCCAAATTTGTTGGCATATTGAGTGCAGCACTTCAACAGCATCATCTTTTAGGATCTTAAATAGCTCAGCTGGCATCTGAGCTATTACTCAGCTGACATCTGAGCTATAATACTGTCATCTCCGCTAGCTTTGTTGTTAGTAATGCTTCCTAAGGCCCACTTCACTTCACTCTCGAGGATGTCCGGCTCAAGTTCAGTGACCACACTATCATGGCTATCAGGGACATTCCGATCTTTCCTGTACAGTTCTTCTGTGTATTCTTGCCACCACTTCTTAATCTCATCTGCTTCTGTTAGGTCTTTGCCTTCTTTGTCCTTTATCATGCCCATCTTTGCACAAAACATTCCCTTGAGATCTCCAATTTTCTTGAAGAGATCTCTAGTCTTTACCATTCTGTTGTTTTCCTCGATTTCTTTGCATTGTTCATTTAAGAAGGCCTTCTTGTCTCTCCTTGCTATTCTCTGGAACTCTGCATTCAGTTGGGTATATCTTCCCCTCTCTCCCTTGATTTTCACTTCCCTTCTTTCCTCAGCTACTTGTAAAGCCTCCTCAGACAGCCACTTTGCTTTCTTGCATTTCTTTTTCTTTGGGATGGATTTCGTTGCTGCCTCCTGAACAATGTTACGGACCTCTGTCCATAGTTCCTCAGGCACTCTGTCTATCAGGTCTAATCCCTTAAATCTATTTATCACCTCCACTGTATTCATAAGGGATATGATTTAGGTCATACCGGAATGGTTTAGTGGTTTTCCCTACATTCTTCAATTTAAGCCGAAATTTTGCAATAAGAAGCTCATGATCTGAGCCACAGTCAGCTCCAGGTCTTGTTTTTACTGACTGTATAAAGCTTCTCCATCTTTGGCTGCAAAGGACATAATCAATCTGATTTCAATATTGACCATCTGGTGATGTCCATGTGTAGAGTCGCCTCTTGTGCTGTTGGAAAAGAGTGTTTGCTATGATCAGCATGTTCTCTTGGCAATATTAGCCTTTGTCCAGCTTCATTTTGTACACCAAGGCCATGCTTGCCTGTTATCCTGGTGATCTCTTGACTTCCTACTTTAGCGTTCCAATCCCCTATGATGAAGAGGACATCTTTTTTTTGGTGTTAGTTCTAGAAGGTGTTGTAGGTCTTCATAGAACCGATCAACCTCAGCTTCTTCAGCCTCAGGGGTTGGGGAATAGACTTGAATTACTGTGATGTTGAATGGTTTGCCTTGGATTCGTACTGAGATCATTCTGTCATTTTTGAGATTGTACCCCAGTACTGCTTTTCCCACCCTTTTGTTGACTATGAGTGCTACTCCATTTCTTCTAAGGGATTCTTGCCCACAGTAGTAGATATGATGGTCACCTGAATTAAATTCGCCCATGCCTGTCCATTTTAGTTTGCTGATTCCCAAGATGTTGATGTTCAATCTTGCCATCTCATGTTTGACCACCTCCAGCTTACCTTGATTCATTGATCTTACATTCCAGGTTCCTAAACAATATTGTTCTTTACAGCATCGGACTTTCTTTTCACCACCAGACACATCCACTGCTGAGTGTCCTTTTGGCTTTGGCCCAGCCACTTCACTCTTTCTGGCATTACTTGGAAATTCCCTCTGCTCTTCCCCAGTAGTATTTTGGACACCTTCCAACCTGAGGGGCTCACCTTCCGACCTGAGGGCCTCATCTTCCGGCGTCATATCTTTTAGCCTTGTGATATGTTCCATGGGGTTTTATTGGCAAGAATACTGGAGTGGGTTGCCATTTCCTTCTCCAGTGGACCACATTTTGTCAGAACTCTCCACCATGACCTGTCTGTCTTGGGTGGCCCTGCATGGCATAGCTTATGGCTTCACTGAGTTACGCAAGCCCCTTTGCCACAACAAGGCAGTGATCTATGAGACGGAGCCTTTGCAGTCACTCAAATACTTACCGTAATGAACCTCTTGATTTTTATGAGGTGCTACTTTAAAGCTACAGTCCTATACTCACTTACCTGAAAGTAAGTTCCATTGAACTCAACGAGACTTACTTCTGAATAGACACGTATAGGATTGTGCTGTGAATTATCTGCTTCATGCAAGCATTGTCTTGCCTCCTTCCATTTTGTGGGGAGAGAGGGGAGGATTGAAGAACATACTATCCCCCAGTGTTATACATCTCCGTTTTTGTATTCTATAAAGACAAGCTCGGTAACAAGGCTATCCACACTGTGGCAAGTTTACTGTACACCAAACACCCCCCTATGATAAGCCATTTCTTGAACTATATATACATTTTTCACTGAAAGTCATTGGGTTGGATTCATACTTAGTCATACTTCAAGCAGACCCACTGAAATCAATGGGACTTAGGTTAGTCATTAAATCCTATGGTTTTCAGAGAATCTACACTAAGGGTGCAATGCTATGCATATTTAGACAGGGGGGAAAAAGCTGTACCACTCCCAGCATTCCCCAGTCAGCCATGCTGGAGACATTTTTCTGACTAAACATGCATAGGATTGCACCCTAAATATGACTAAATCTGGATCCAACTCATTAGGTTTTGTGAAGGGGGAGGGGTTAGATAACGAGAGAGATTACCATTTGCCAAATATTGTGATCCCATAGCATTCCCTGCCTAGTTAATCAGGCAAGAATAACACTTATTCTAGTTAATATTTTTTATTTGTAGTAGAATCATAGTGACTTGTAGCATGCAACTATATATTCTCATCCTTTCTTGGAAAAGAGAGTTTCAGCAAAGTTGTTAGTGTGGGAACAGAAGCAAATATTGAGAAAATTTGATATGTGTGTTGTCACAGAATAAACTGCCTCTTAAGTATCATGAATGAGTTCTATTCGGAATCTTGAAGCCATTCTAGAGTTTTGATCTCATTCTTAATTATGTTCCATACACTCTCAGACTTCACAAATTCAGCAGACAGTTCTCTGGCAAATTTCATAATGTTAAATCAATTCCTTCTCAGTGAACACAGCATCATTGCCCTGTTGGGAGGATCATCCACAGGCTATTATTCCAGCAGAATTGTGAGACATTATCCACACCTTATTGTCAAATTCTCCCATACTTATCTAGGATCAACTTGTGATAATATAATCAGCTACCAAGAAACTCACTGTACTGGGAAAATTTCATGAAGTTTGTTGGCATTAAACAAAAAGGTAGAATAGATCAGAATAAAATAGAATGTGTTGACTTAGATCACAGATGGTATTTAAAACAAAAACAAAATAAAATACATCTAAAACTCCATATAAAAGGAGGCATGACAGAATTTTGTACTTGGGCTTTACTAAAAACAAAGTAAGAATTAAGATTTTAAAACCATTCTGAAAAACCAAGAATAGATATTTAAAATAAAGGAAATAGTGAAGGGTAATGTGTTATGAAGATACTATTCCCCACCCACTATAGGTAACAGCACTTCAACTAAACTTATACTTAACTTACATAAGAAAACAAGGAAGCAGAGCACAGGTGTAATGGAGGTAACAAAAAGTCCTCTTGGTGGGATTTTACCATTGACATGCTTGGTGACCTTTAGACTTTTATTTTATATTTCTGTTTGATTTCTTTAACTGATTGGAAATACAACAGCTTGCTTAAGAGGTGGCCTTTTCCCACTTCTCAGTGTACACCAGCCTTCTCCAACATGGTGCTCCCCAGACGTTTTGAACTACAACCCATCATCCCTAACAATAGGCCATGCTGGCTAGGGCTGATGAGAGTTGTGGTTGAAAAAATCTGGAGGGCCCCAATTCAAGTGGGGCTGGTGTACTGAGGTGAAGCCTCCAATTAATCATTGTGGGTGGGTATGGAATTTGAGAGTTAACTACTTTGGATAAATTAACAATGTGAAATTGTACAATATTGTGCATGTATTGCAACAGTATTATGGGAATGAATGCTTATATGAGGTACTTAGAATAGAAAAATATACTAAGACCATAATGAGTGTTGGTGGAGAACTGATGGAGCCCAATCTGTTTTCCAAGGGTGAAAATCCTTCCTCAAGGGCAATTCAGCTCATTCATATCTGTCATTAGGTTGTACTGCATGCATATGTTTTCTCCTGGACAGAGGGTTCCCGTCTGGTTAAGCTGTTCCCTCTTCTACTCATCAGTGCACTGCTGCCCTCCATTCTTTGCCCTGCCCTGTGTGGGATTTAAATCACAGGACCCCATCACTTGTTCAGTGCATCTGTGCTTCTGGGCTAGTCACTGCTTATAAGGCATATCATGCCGGCTGGCTAGGCCAGTGATACCAGTACAAATGTAAGCCAGGCCTGCTGTAACTTTAATATTAGTGTACACATGGGAATTTCAGAAAATTTGGTTTTACGCACTGCAGCATAACAAGCTGTACCTGTTCTTTCCTTCTTTTACCCAACTCTTAAAAGTAGGTACAGGGTCCCTGTTTGCCCTTGCATCTGGTCACCATGCCACTGGTGACTGCAGGAGCCTCAGAGAAATATGTGGGGGCAAAGGCAATGGATAAGGAGGAGAAATAGTAGACTAGGCAGTCAGGAGGGAAAAACCTAGCAGCTATGGTATGGTCTGTAAGCTGCCCATTGAATCTATTTTTTTTTAATGTGTATCAGTACCTAATGTACGTACACTAAAAAGGTAAAAGTGACCTGCTGGTAGAAAGGTAGGTTTTAGCATAAACCTCTCCTGAGAACTATCATTTTGTTTACTTGAAATCTTTGACAAGCAGGAAAGATTGATTGTGTAGGTTTTTACACAACTCCCTTCCCTTAAAAAAGGGGGGGGGGAGAGACAGGCCTGGGCCCTCTGCACTTCCCAGTGATTTAGCTCTAAAAGACGCCGGCTCCCTCCCAGCCACCAAACATTTCGCTGCCTGGCGCTAGTTCGTCTCCTCCTGACAGATGCTCTAATTGCACTCTCAGAAAGCTTCCCTGCATCCCAGAAGGAGCTAGTTAAACACAGGTTCTTGCTGGAGGCTGACAGCCGATGGGCTCCCCCTAGGGGTCGATGAGTCTCGGTGGAGGGAAAGCGCTGGGGCACGTTGCCAGGAAACAGGCCCCACAGCCTCTTCTGACAGGAAAACGCAAGAAGCGGCGAACGGCGCTTCTTTGGGAGAGCAGGGCGGGGGGGAGTGTTCCTTTGTTATGCTTTCGTAGCTTCTTGCCAGCATTACCTCAGTTTAGTATACCCTGATTTTTTTTTGGCACTCTTCTTACTGGAACGCTCTGAACCACAGGGCCAAGTTCTCACACTGCTGAGCAACCTTTCGGAAGCTGTTTTTCATTATTTGTTCCTCATTTACCAAAATAAGATTCCGGTGCTGTTTTTAGAAATCCAGAGATGTTTAATGATGTGTTCGTGAGAAGCTGGAGGGTGACACTGTCCCCGTCATATACACCAGGGTGGGAAAACTGCAGCCCAAATGCAGACCCAGCTCCTATTCACCTTCCACAGAGAGGTCCCTGTTGTTTGTTAGGCCTTGTCATGCTGCTCTGGGCCTAGTTTGGCCATGCGTCCTCTTTTAAAGATGACAGTACTCTGTTTGAAGGGTTGCCAGAGGACCTTGCTCTGTTTGAAGGCCTGCCCTGTCCAATTCCGGTTTAAAGATAAAGAACCATAAGAACTGTTGCCCATCAACAGTTATACTTGGACATCAGATTGAACAGACAGGCACACAAATCACCTGGTCACATTCTTCCATACTATGTACTGTATTTCCACGTACTGTATTTCTATTTAAATTATAATTATTTCTAAATTTGCGTCTGTACATATAAAATATCATATGCAATTTTTATGCAAATTGTTGTCCTCTTTTTTGGGTGATTCATAAGTGGCCTTCATCTCCAACTGCACACGTCACAAAAAATTAAATCAGAGGGTTTCTCAAAGCATTTCCACATGTGAGGCCTAATGTGGTTCTTCCTCCAGCTGGTTTGTAACATGAAGGTGAAATCTACATGGGCCAGAGTACTTATCTGTACAACAAATGCCTCTCTTCCAGTTTCCGTTCTGCACGGTACCAGTGCCGGGGCAGGGGAAGGTAGACAAAATGCCCTCAGTGTGGGCTCCTGTGATATCAGGGGCTTCATCCTCCTCACTGCTTGTTTACCCAGGTTAAAGCTGCTGAGCAAGCAGCCAGTGGCACCTGCTTCTCCTCATCCTTGCTGCTGTCACCACTCCCTCACCCATTCCCTCTGGGTCTGAGGACAGGTGAGCAAATAGACAGCAATAGTGTTGATGAGGAGCAGTTGGGACAGCGGGCTCTCAGCAGTGCACTGAAACTCTATCCACAAATAGATCAGACAACATGTATTTGTTGCCCTTTTTGTGAGAAAGGGTGGGATATACATCAAATAAATAAAGAGGCATACTGTTCAACTGTTCAACTATTGATTGGAACTTCTAATATTAAAGTCTTCCTCAACCTGGTGCCCTCAAGATGTGTTGGAATGTAGCTCGCATCATTCCCAGCCAGTATGCTATACAATTGCAAACCATGGGCCCAAGAGACCTGGATCCAGTGCAACAAGATACTTTGAGAGTCTTGTGATATATCTATCTACTTATCTATCTGAAATTATTTCTAGGCCACCTTTAAGAGTGGTGCCCTATATGTAGAACCCTACATGTGAAAAAAAAAACTGTGTGCAGAGGCACAGACCAGATGCGAATACACATTCTGAGCATTCAGAGTCTGAATATACATTCAGAACCGACCTGTATACTACCTTCAACATCAAAGGGCAGAATCCTATTGAGATAGACAGCTTTCTCCGACTTCAGAAGAAGACAGAGGCAACCGCCTATCCAATGCAGGGTGGCTGAAGCACAGAGGAGAGGATTCCTTCCATGCTCTGGCTGCCCTGCAGCTTTCCTTAGACACCTGATTTTGGGTGTCTAAACGTGGCTTCGGGGAGGGGGTGGAAATGGGGCTGGGGACCACATAGGAAGCTGTCTAAAACAGCTTCTGCTGTCTCCTCCCCTCCACACCCCCGGGAATGCCCCCTTTTCACCCTGTCCATGCTCCGTGTTACGAGCGCAGACAGGCACAGAGGAGCAGCCACCACAGTTCTCTCCACATCGGCTACGAGCGGGAGGGGGAAGGGGTGGGGAACACAATTTCCTGGCTACGAGTTCGTAGCACTGTCTACAAGCTTGGAGCTGGGAAACCGAAAAATCCTATCTCCCCAGACACTATCTAGGGGACATAGGAATGGTCTCTCCTACCCTCCTCCAGGTGCCTCCTCCAAGGGAGGCTCAGAGGGTAGCAACAAGGGAAAAGGCCTCTCAGTGGTGGCCCCCCAGTTATGGAATGATCTTCCCCGATGAGGCCTGCCTGGTGCCAACATTGTTACCTTTTTGACACCAAGTTAAAACTTCCCTCTTCTCTCAAGCATTTGGCAGCATATAATGAGTTTTAATCAGGAACTGGATTGTCTTTGGCTGATTGTTAAAAATTGTTTTTAGATATATGTTGTCTGTGTGTGTTGTCTATCTGTTTATATGTTTTTATGTAAAATGGTTTTGTACTTTGTATAATGCATTTTTAACGTTTTCTTTAATTTTTTGAACTGCCCAGACAGCTTTGGATATGGGGTGGTATAGAAATATAATGAATGAATGAAATTAATAAATTGAGAAATAACAGTGCTGTGAATGGAGTGTAGCTCTTAATTTTACTCAGCCAGCTAATTCTTATTAAACTTTTACTAAGAGAAGTATTGCATTAACCACTGCTGTCATCTCTTCCTCTTCACCAGATAGATACCAGCCAAAGTGCAATGCCAACATAACCTACTTCAGTGGAGAATGACACTTGTGCATCCCTATTCTTCCAGCATAGTAGCCAAGCTTTTAAAAACACCTGCTCTTCTTTGGTGCCATTCTGGTTTTAGGCTAATAAGTGTGCGGGACTGAGCAGCAGAAAGGCCTAGCTAGCATAATGCAGAAAATAATTATGATTGCTTGCCAAATTATGATCATGGAGACAATGGGCAGGCGAGCTATGAGTCACTGACCTGAGGCAATGCAATGTGTCATGGAGAAAGAGAAGCAGCCCAGGGACTGTGGTGGCCCAAGGCCTCAATTTGCAATGACTGTAAGGCCGCATGCTAAAAGGTTTCTCTTTACTCCCCATTTCTCCATCAGGATTGACATTTTTTATAACCTCTTGTAAATGATGATGATGATAATGAAGAAGAAGAAGAAGAAGAAGAAGAAGAAGAAGAAGAAGAAGAAGAAGAAGAAGATTTAAAATTCACATTTCCAACACCTAACCTAAGGCATTTGATCAAACAAAACAGAATTGCAAAACCTGAATATAATCCAGAGCTTTCCAAACACCTGTGAATTAGTCAGTGGAAAATTCTCCTTGTCTTTGTAAGCAAGCACAGATGAGTTGAACCTTCTGGGCATTTTAGCAGTTAACCATCTGTACACATAACCTCTCCCTCCTCCCTCTGCCTTCAAAGAAATCTTGTAGGAGGATGCAAAATCCAGTCATTGAGATAAGGAAATATATTTACACCAGCTAGCTATACCTGTTCTAGAATTTACAGCCTATACTGTATTGTGCTGTATATTTGGTCTCCCTTATATGTTCTCTCTTCTTTGAATAAATGCCATGGATTTAGAAATAGACATAGTATGTTTCCTCCCAAGGCATCTTCCCTAAACTATGCAATGTTAATTAGTTGATTTAATACATTTTAATCTTTTTGGCTCCCCCCTTTTTTTTCATCGAAGGGGTTTTTATATCTATATATACCATTTGCTGTTTACTTACCCTGTGTTACTTCTACTTCACTTAGTGTTCGATGCAAAATCACCTGGATCAATCAATTTTGGGCTTCCGAGCTGATGCAATACATTGAGCTGATATTATAGTGCTCAGTACCCCTACTCCAAGTGTACTTATGTACATATGCACATAGACATACCATAACTGCGCACTTAAATCCTTTAACTGCTTCATCTATCACCTTGATTGCAACAG
The DNA here is from genome assembly GCF_057233095.1 of Heloderma suspectum. NCBI lineage: Eukaryota > Metazoa > Chordata > Lepidosauria > Squamata > Helodermatidae > Heloderma > Heloderma suspectum. The sequence goes on from NC_139461.1 coordinate 104,894,739, forward strand.
CTTTACTTTTTCCCCGAGTGACTGGGATAAAGTAAATACACATCACTATAGTGATGTTTTAATTTGGAACTGGGAGGGGCAGTGCTGGCTCCAGGTTTTTAAGGCCCCTTGGGCAAGACACCCTCAATGTGGCCCCTCCCTCAGCGAATCTGCTTTCTCACCACCATTGTCACTAGCTGCTATTGCTCATCATCCTTTCTCATCATTGCTACCACTTCCTTGCTTGAGAGCCAGTGAGCAAGTCGGCAGTGGCATCTGCCGCTCTTCCTTCTCACCACCACTGATGTCTGGACCGGAGTGAAAGGCAGGTGAACAAGCAGGTTGGAATGTTGAAGATGGGGAGCAACTCCAGGGGGCTCTTGTCAGTGGGCCCCTGCTGGGATGTGTGTGTTGTCTATCTGTTTATATGTTTTTATGTAAAATGGTTTTGTACTTTGTATAATGCATTTTTAACGTTTTCTTTAATTTTTGTGAACTGCCCAGACAGCTTTGGATATGGGGTGGTATAGAAATATAATGAATGAATGAAATGAATAAACTGAGGAATATTTCAGCAGGCACCGAACCATGCCTACCCTTGATGCCAGCCCTGGGGAGGGGCCCCTCAAGAGAGGGGGGGCAATGGGTCTCTGCATGCTCCTGGCACACAGGTCTTCTGTTATGAGCACTCTTCTTACAAAAGCAGAGTACTTTGCACCTCAGTCCCAGCCTGACCAAAGGACAAACTGAGTTTTAAATGTGTCTAGTTTTTTAGGCTGTATATGTATGATCACAGAGGTCATCCTCACATTTAAAGTATATGCATACAGGATTCAGTGGAGGCTGGTGGCTCTGATGTCAGTGGGGCTGTGAATCCACTCTGGATTTTAGTCAGAACCATAGGGTTCAGCGCCTTGGATAGCTCCTTTAGAGTTCTGACTGAAACCCAGAGCAGGTTCACAGTGCCACTGACATCAAAGCCACCAGCCTCCACTGAAAGGATTTGTTAAGTCCACTTGGACTGGGTCTTTAGAAACGTGACCTCAGATTTAACAAGAGAAATAGTAGCCAGAGGGGGGAGGTATAATCTAGAATCACACTGATGTACTGCCCCTGTTTCCTGCCTGCCAGTCACTCTCTCCTAGCACTTATTTAACATGTCATCTGCTCACTGATGAGGACATCCACTTTTGACTCTTAGCATAAATGACCATCTCAGACACGCTCCTGTCAGTGGTTTCTTCCTCACAGCACTGAACAAACTGCTTGTTGCTGAAACTGCCACCTTCTATCAGCTTCTTGCGTAAAGGATTTCTAGATACCTCTCAATATGAATTAAGGAGCTGACATTCATTTCAAAAGCAGCTCGCTCCAAAAGGCATGCTCTTTTATCAGCATCCACCTTTTTCTTTTCCCTCTAGTTCAGCTATAAACAGATCAATGCACAGTTTGGTTTCTCTGATTGCCCTTTCCATCAAATTAATGTTTCATCTTGCCGCATATTACTAATCTTTCAGTCCTTGCCCTCTGAATTAGGCAGGCCGCGTCATGCATGAATTGCATCCTGAAAACTGGTCTCTCATGCCTTATCACGTGGGTAGATGCCCTGGGAGACCTTGAAGTAAAGGACACAATGGTTGAGGCAGACTGATTTCTAATCTGCCATAATATCTGAGACCACATTCCACAGGACCCATGCAGAATGAAAGCATTGTGTCAGCAAGAGTTTTAGAATGAATATTTTATATGCAACTATACATAACATGCCAGCTTTGTACTCAAAAATCCAATTTTAGATACATAAGATATTAGGAGATAAGCACTCAAATGACTGCCGGCTTGGAAGGCACATTGCATTTAAGACAAACCACCACCTCAAGCCTGTATAGCAACCAAAGCTACTTAATAGTGGGTTTCTTTGCTCCTCTCTCACCATGACTCTGTGTCAGTGATGTTCCTTTATTGGCTGTGTGGTTTGCAGCCCCACCCCCATTCTATACTGATAAAGGATTGAGTACCTACTTGAGACCCTTGATGGAAGATTGCACATTAGAACCAGCAATGGCACTGAAAGCACTATGTAAAAGGGGCAGATCTGCAAGCAAATACATTATCATTTTGCAGGTGATTCCCACTTTGGGGTTGCGTAAATTCTAATCTGCTGATCTCCTAAAACATAGCATATTGCAAAGGCAATAGAACCAAAGAATATTTGTTAGCGCTGTTTGAGACACAGTAATCCCTTCCAGAGAGAAGAACAAAACCAAGAATTACTGTGCCTTAACTACTGCTAGAAGATATTGAACCATGAACAGTGGTGCATTCCAGGGTGAATTTCAGGCAGCACTGACTATGGGCCTGACTAAAACTAGTTAATTTGGCCGCAATTCGGTTCGGGCTGAATTAACTTCAAATTTGGCACCACTGTCCATCACTAAATAACTATGGAAATCTGGGAGTGGGATGCTATAGGGAGAGCAAGCAACAATGAAGAGGGTCAGAACTCAGACCTGCTCGGTACCATGAGCATCAGTGTCGGCTCTAGGGTTTTGAGGGCCTTTGGGCAAGGAACCCTCAGTGGGCTCCTTCTCTCAGTGGGCCTACATTCCCAGGGCTATAGTCACAAGCTGCTACTGCTCCTAATCCTCTTTCTCATGATTGCCACCACTTAGTTTCTTGACAGGCAAAGAGCTGGTAAGTAAGCAGGCAGTGACATCTACTGCCCCTCCTTCTCCCCACTGCCACTGTCTGGGCCAGAGCAAGAGGGAAATGAACAAGCTGGTTGCAGTGGTGAAGAGGAGGAGCAACTCCAAAGAGTTCTTGTCAGTGGGCCACTGCTTGACCCTTGGCAGGTGCCCGATCATGCCTCCCTTTGATGCTGGTCCTGATGAGTATGCTCAGGAGCTTCTATTGGAACCACTGGGGACTACAGAGATGGAAAGTACTGGAACTACATTTATTGTACTTCCCAGTGGTCCTAGATGTTCCCAAAGGCTATCTAGACCTTCAGCTATCTAGACCTTCAGCTATCTAGACCTTCAGCTATATTCCCAAAGGCTATCTACACCTTCAGTGGTCCTAGATGTTCCCAAAGGCTATCTAGACCTTCAGCTATCTAGAACTTCGGCTACCTAGACCTTCAGCTATGTTCCCAAAGGCTATCTAGACCTTCAGTGGTCCTAGATGTTCCCAAAGGTTATCTAGATCTTCAGCTGTCTAGAACTTCGGCTACCTAGACCTTCAGCTAGGTTCCCAAAGGCTATCTAGACCTTCAGTGGTCCTAGATGTTCCCAAAGGCTATCTAGACCTTTCCATGAGTATGTTTGGGAATGGAGGGACCAATGATGAGAAGGGCTGGCATGGGGAACAATGAATGAGACACTGAACTGAGCACCTTACAAATTGGCCCTGAACTTCAGGGCATCTGTGTCTAATTATGAAGGCACTTGGGGAGAGGGTAAACCCTTCAGTTTTCCTTTCTGAATCTTCCCATGCCAGTATTCAGCATTATCACCAGTAGCCTATTCAGCCTGGAGGGATCATGTGAGGAACTGCAGTGGGGACCATGTGGGGAACCTTTTTTCAGTTGAATATGTCAGGGAGCAATCTCTCTAGATTGTTTGTTTGTTTGTTTGTTACATTTATATCCCACCTTTCTTCCATTGTGGAATTCAAGGTGGCTACATGTGGTTCCCAGGTGGTCTCCCCTCCAAACACTAACCAGACCCAGACCTGCTTAGCTTCAGCAAGGTGGCTGCCTCATGTGCCTTCAGACCATGTCTTGGGACTTTAATAGCTGAAACTATGAAGCGATGCATGGGACTTGCCACTACATTTTTCTACAGGAGGCAGAGTAGCAAATGGGCCCCTCCCCCACCCCTAGTCAAGATGCAGAATACCCAAGGCCAGCCATCAAATTAATTTGGCACCTAGGCAAAAAATCCCACAAATGATCAGATGGTGGGGGAGACTTTCCAATGGCCTTACATCACCACTTCTGGTACTTGGCTCATGCATGAATACAGCACACGTTGGGAATAATAATACAAACAAGATATTCTACATCAGCACTCCAAGGTGCATATATGTGTTTGTAAATAGTGTACATCATGAACAACAAAGAGTCTTAAGGACTAACAGATATACTGTACATAAGCATTGGTGGCCAGAGCTATCTTTGTCAGATGTCACCTACATCATATACTCACAACACTGTCAAGATTTGTAAGGTTGAAGTTTGGCAACCCTATCTTCCACGGGCCTGGAAATAAATGAGAAAACTGAATTTAGAGTGAATATCAGGTTGCATCACTTGATACAAAAATCTGAAGGCTGTTCTGAAACACCTGCATGACAAAACTGTGTATATGCTCTACTTACATGGAAGAACATAATGCACTTTCTTTATGCTCATGACCCTTTATTCTCATGATCTTTCCAAGCTACTGCTTGGAGCCCTGGAAATGGAATTGATATTAGAATTCTAAATGCATATTTTGCATGAGCCTAGCTGCCAAAAGTTATTGCAGACTCCCTAACAGGATGTGATTGTTCCAGATTGCAGTGTGCCATTCCCAAAAGCAAAGAAAAGGATTAAGCAAAGGGGAACCATGCCAGAAGTACAGGAAGGACAAGGGATAAATAGAGCCACTGTGGTGTGGTGGTTACAGTGTCATCCTAGAACCAGGGAGTTCTAGGAATTCAAATCCCAACTCAGCCATGAAGCTCACTAGGTGACCTTAAGCAGTTGCTATCTCTCAGTCTAACCTACCTCACTGGGTTGCTGTAAAATACAATGGCAGGGGATCATGTATGCCACCCTGAGCTCCATGGAGGAATGGCAGGATAAAAATGTAATACAGAAATGTGGGGTGGGGGGAGACTTCCCAATGGCTAAATTAAGTAAGTTCTACTGCATACTACAAGATAAGGTGGGAAAGAAAGGCATCACCAGCCATTCTGAATGGTAAGACTTTTCTTCCTAACTCCAGTTCTCAGTAAAAGTAGATTTTGAATGTGCAACAAGATCCTGTCTTTAGATGACTTCTAACTCTTTAGCACAATACCATTTTGCCAAATATTCCATCTCCAATGGTGCCATCTTTGAAGAACAAACTTGTATGTGTGGCACAGGAGAGAAAGGGGAGGTAGATTCATGAGATGGAGCTTCTATGAACCAGACCCTGAAGTATAATTAGCAATGCAATCCTATGCATACCTCATGGTAAGGCATATATAAACATGTAAATGTGCTTTAGGTTGCAGCTTAAATTAGGCCTGATCTACACATGCCACAAAATGAGGCAGTAGAGTGGACTGTACTACTTTAAACTCTTTGGGTGTGTTCCACATTTTTTAATGGTCCCATTTATGCATTGTCAAAAGACAGGAACTGCGTCACCAAAAAGGGGCAAAAGTGGACAACAATTTGCATAACATTTCCATATGCAAATTTATATGTATAGATGCAAAATTCAGAATAATAACTATAATTTAAATAGAAATACAATACATCTCACCATAGTGGAGAAACATACCCAGGTGCCAACTTTGGATGGGCAACTTCAAGGCCCCTGCTCTCCTTCCTTATGGCTCTTTGACTTTAAACCAGACTTGGACTGGACAGTAAAGGACACTTGCCAATAGAGGACTGCCTTCTGCCAGCTCTCCAAAATAGAAGACTGTCCTGGCCACCCTAGCTCTCACATGCACATACAAGAGCCCTGCAAAGCTATAACAGTAGGTAGAAAAGCTTCTAGCCTAGCTTACTCCCTGCTGTGTGAGTTTCTATTTACTTGCAGGGAGTATTTTTACAATTGCAAGCATTTTAAAAATGTGCTCTCCACCTGCACTCTAAAATGGAACAATCCATTCTAGCACCTCAAGACTGAACCATGTCATTCCCACCACATTCTTCGACATTTGGAAATGTAATACTTTTCAAATTAGAAAATTCTTTGTTACTGTTTTTATGCACTGGAAATTATCCAGGAGAAGCAGGCATCCATGAGTAGTGCAAACGGACAGATGACAATTACCTTAGCTAGAACAAATACATTTTTGTATATATTCACAAAAACAGAGGAAGCAATTTGGAAAAATTCCTCTTGCTAAATATTTGCTATTCTTATTGTGCCTACAAGATGGTTTGTTTTCTTTTTTAGGTAAGATTAGGGCCAGTGGAGAAGGACTATATGAATAACACTTGATTGGGTAAGGCAAATAGCCGTGTAATTAAACTGTAAACACTGTATGTGGTAATTTTAATGTAGTTTAAGGCCTTGTAAATTACATGGTCATAAAACGGCACTTGGGGTTATGCTTTGCAAAAATATTGATGTTTGTGTTGGATTAATTAGTGTCATTTGCATACAGAGAGGAGCAGAGCGCCCAATCCCTGATCAAGGTCAGGGCTTGACTGAATTTTCTACAGAACAAGACACCAAAAAGGGCTGGTCAGGCCATATAATCTTTCTAATTAAACTGGATTTTTTTAATTAGTGAAACAAAGAATATCAATAATGGGTCTCATGAAAAAATCAACAATTCTGAAAGAGCACATCTTTAAAAATGAGCTGCATTGAAGTGTTTTTATTTGAGAAATGTTCGATGCGGGGGGAGGTGTTTTGTTTTGTATTATTCAGGAAGTCAGTCTATTCCAAGGATGCCCCAATTTATCTCATTCCCAAGTACGGTATCCCCGAGAGCTACATTGGTAATACTTATGCCAGGTCCAGACGGATTGCTCTTTTGTGCAGATATCTCTGAAACGAAAACCCAAACCAGCTGAGTTGCTGAATTTGGCAGCAGGCCAATATCCTATACAACATTCCCAGCATGTTGTACTGGGCTGGGAGCTGTGCAGCCCCAAATCTGGCTGCTTTGGGGAAAAGAAAGAGCCAGATCAGGGACACATCGCATACATGCACACCCCACAAACTACTACTTCTGGCTTCCTTAGGGGCATCTTTACATAATCCAGATTTAGAAGGTGTTATCAGGACCTATTCCCAATGCATGGTGGCCATGAAAAAAATAATTAATCCATTCACTGATTTCCATCTGTACCAGCCTATGGCAATGCTGTTACATGCATTCACTGCCATGGATCTCAGCCCGGTTTAGCTTTGGTGCCACACCACTACAAACTATCAAAAGGTGGTATTGGATGTGGAATGGCAAAAGCTGGTGCTTGGTAGGATTCAACCCATGGTGTGGAAGTACGACATTATCACAAAGTGCTGGATATCTTTCTATAGCAATGCCACATTGACATAGTTGTAAAATTGGCTCTCAGGGTTGTTTGTTATCCTGAATTAACAGCTATATAAAAGAATAATGAATTCTGGGCTTTTCAGACATACATTTATACTTACTATCCTGGGTCATTTCTAGGTCAGCATGGCTTAGTTCTCACTGTGGTGGTAAATTTGTGTTCTGGATTTCAGGTATTGGGTGGGATAGGGGGCTCACATGATGGAATGTTCCTCCATAGAGATGTGCTAGAGATGGTAGTTACAGTTGAGATGCAAAGCTTTTCTACATGAGGCTGTTAATCTGCTGTATCTGCTTTCAGTTTTGGCACAGAATTGAGATCTGAGCTCCACACAAAGATCTTTTCCTTTTCTGTTTTTCTGCTACATAACCTCTAGGTTGTGCTGTGCTATATTGTAATAATGTAATTGCACAGGTAAGAAAACACATTTTCTTTAACTTTCACAAATAATATTCCGTTTTCCCCACTTTCAACACACACACCCTGCAAAAGTGCTCTTAAAAAACATAAGCATTATCATCTAAAGAACCTGTAAACAACCATGAATAAGGAGCGATGAGTGCACAATAAATGCCTCAAGTAGAAAGCTCACAGACACTCCTGGAGGAAACAGATTATCTGGACTAGGGATGTGCATCGCAAAATTTGGAAAAGTGCAAAAAAAGGAGGATCATTCTGGTTTCTGGATTCATTTGGGAAGTGTGAATTAGGTTGGTTTGTATTAAAAAGGAAAAAAAATCTTACTCATCGGTAAGAAGGGGTGTGAATTGGGTGTACGTATGTATTCATGTGCACAGGATAGTCTTGTCATCTGTTCCTTATATCAAGGAATGGTTCCTTATTTATGGACCTTATTTATTTGTGAGATTTGCCATAACTGTAAAAAGCAACTTTCATTTAAAACATTACAAGGATGATATCGTCTAATAAAGTTCTGTTAATGTCCTTCTCACACACATGATACATCATTTTCTTATGATCTCACAATTGGGCTGTCTTCTGAACGTCAGCAGATGTACTTTGATGGACAAGCTACGCCTGCTGAAATTCCCTCTTCTACACTACAATTAATGGCACAAGAGCCCTGTCCTTTTTTGCATCTGGCCACCCTGCTCACAATGTGTCCCTTATTTTGGAGCTCTTCAGGTTGCCACCCCTCTCACAGTGTAATGTGTGAAAGAAATTGATGTTAATGAAACTGAAAACTTGTGCAAGATGTTCAGTGTTGCCCTTGGTTATTTATCTGTCTCGAAAAATCTGTATATGTTGTCCTCGTTCCTAATTACTTATTACATGGGGAAAACAGGATCAAAATGCAGGAAATCTGAATTATCAATTAAGCTCAGGCTCCCTCTCACACACAGTCAGGTGAAGCTTATTAATTTTTACCCCAGGTAGGAAAGAAATCTCAACTGAACACTATCCCTTTCTATCCTATGAGACCTCCACCGAGAAAGAGAAATCATCTCTGCCATTTTTCCTTGGCTTTGTTGTATCTCAAGCAGAGAAATACCCAGCCAAGCAAATAAAGTGCTTGCAATTTTCAGACATCAATCCTTGTAATTTGAAAAGCAGCAAAACCCAAACAAAACAAAATGTGCCTGTACAGAATGAATTAGGCTTCCTATTTTGTCAGATATAACAACACATAGACAAATCCAACGCTTTATAATACATGTTTAACAAAAGAATTACCTTTGCTGCTTTTTCAATTTATGGTCCATTGTTAAAATGGTGGGTCAACCTGATATGACCAATTATATTTAGTACTTGTTTTGGACCCTTGAGCTAGAACAACTCTTCAACACCATTTTCTCCAAGAACTACCCAATGCTCTGGACAGGATGGACCGTCACACTAGGCCAGTCTTAGGCACATAGGAAGCTGCCTAATGCTGAGGCAGACCACTTACCCATCTAGCCCAGTATTGTTGACACTGACTGTAGCAGCCAGCGGAGGCTGATGTCTCCGATGTCAGTGGGGCGGTGAATCCACTCCGGGTTTCATTCAGAACCAGTCAGAATTCTAAAGGAGCTATCCAAGGTGAGCACCTTGGATAGTTCCTTTAGAGTTCTGACTGGTTCTGACTGAAACCTGGAGTGGATTCACTGCCCCACTGACATCGGAGCCACCAGCCTCCACTGGTAGTGGCTCTCCAGAGTTTCAGGCAGGAGTTTTTCCAGCCTTACCCGGAGACAATTGAACCTGAGACCTTCTGCCTGCAAAGCATGTGTTCCCCTACTGAGCTACGGCCATTGCACCAGCCTTCCCCAACTCAGTGCCCTCCCGATGCTTTGGACTACAACATCTCTCAGCTCCAGTCAGCAAGGCCAATGGACAGGGATGATGGAGAAAGTTGCACTGGGCTAAAGTATCACTATTTGTTTACTTCTTTATGAGTATTTATAAACCGCGTGCATCTAAGGATTTCAAGGCAGCATACACAATTTATAGAAACATAAAAACAAAGAGCAATACGTGTCGCATATCTATGTAAGATGGTAGGCTACACTACACAGAAAGGCACAGACAGATGGGTCTTCAAAATCTGCCTAAAAATAAGAAGTGTTGGCGCATGTCTAACGTCAGGGAGAAGATTAGTTCACATAATGGGCACCACTACAGTACATGCCCTGCTCCCAATGATTGCAAAGTAGATCTCAGAATCATGTGGCACCACAAGGAAGGCCTCACTAGATGACCTCAAGGATTGATGGGCCTATAGGGGAAAAAGGCAAGTGACCAGGCCCCAAGTTGTTTAAGACCTAAGTTGTTTAGGACATAATGGAGAAGACATAAGGAAAAAAGACATCCAATGCCTTCCCTCCCATCTTATTTAATCTGTGCATGCCCAGATTCTAGACCCATCATAAATTCTTGACCCCCTGCAACCCTATACTTTGCACGTGTACCACCCAATTCTATGCATGGAAGTTCTATTGACTAGGGCTCACACCCAAGAAAGTGTACAAATATGCAGTGCAATCATATGCATGTTTACTCAGTTTACTTGGTTCTATGTCCAATGGGGCTTACTTTGTACTTAGTAAGTACAAAGTAACTGTGCAGTCCTATGTATGTTTACTCGGAAGAAAGCCTCTACTGTGCTCAGTGGGGCTTGCTCCCTAGTAAATGGGTAAAATTCAACATAATCCTACTTAGAGTGGACCCATTGAAATGAATGGGACTTAAGTTAGTCACTTATCTCATTCATTTCAATGGGTCTACTTTAAGTAGAAGTCATGTTGGATTTTACCCAGTGTGTTGATCATCATCACTATTCTGCTAAAAATCTTCTCTCGTTAGCTCGTCTTTAAAAAAAATATTAAAAATACTGCTTTAAAACTAGAGGCAGTGTTCTAGTTGAACCCTAACCCATAACATACAGAGCAGTACTATGATCTCCTGTGTCTTGCTGGCTGTGCTTTTGCGAATGCCATCCAAAGATAAATATTTAAGACTTCTTTTGTTTTTTTACATCATCATCATCATCATCATGCCGCTAACTGAAGGTGTAATCCACTAAAATCTCCACACCTTTGAAACCTGGTCACATTACCTCCATTCTGCATTTCTATATTTGGTTTTTCTTCCTGCTATGCAAAAGGTTCCACTTGTCTTTCCAAATGATCAAGGTGATTTTGGATTTTAATTCCACCCACAATAGCATTTGCAGATCCAGTTTTTATAGTCTTTTATCATCTTTGATCAGTGTACCCAGACTTCCTCATTCAAGGCATTTCCATCAAGGTGTTACAGGCAGTACGTCAGGGTGGGAGCTTTGGAAACAAAGTGTGGCAGCATGTTGATGGCACATTTAAGACCACTGGCACACAGGAGAGAGGTGCCTGCTCCTTTAAAAGAAAGATACAAGGGCACAGCCCTTCCCAAGAAGTCAGTAAAAGGGGTAAGGTTTATTAATGATTGCGGCAGAGTGCTTTTTCTTTTCAGTTGCCCTATTAAAGGAGCTCTTTGTCCTAATAAACACCCTCGAAAGAGCTTGCTCTTAGAGCACCTTCTCTGCACTTTATTTATAATGAGGCTTCTAATGAGTACACAGTGTTTATGTTTCCTTAAGAGACTCATCACTCCCTTTTCTCAGTCTGTTATTTAAAAAGAGAACTATACAAAGGACTCCCCACACGCACACGCACACACAAACCTGCTCGCGCGCACACACACACACAAACACACACACACTATACTTCCACATACCTTTTTGCAAGGACTCGTAATCGCAAAGGACAAATGAGCATTTGAGCAGGGGAGGGGGCACAATGCATGGCAAAATCACAGAAGATTGAAGGACACAGCTCTGTTCCATAAGCTCATTCTGTGTTTCCATATTGTTTAGCTACACATTGTCTTTGTCTCCTTTTCAAAAGGGGGAACATGGAAGAAAGATTGATGGAGATGCAGCTGATCCTGGATCTTATAGTTTCAACCACAGTAGATGTCTGCAGACAAGGGAGTGGTCTCCCTGGGAAAATTCTGGAGCAGATGATAAAGCAATCCATCTGTAAGCACCTTGAAAACAATGCAGTGATTACTCAAAGCCAACATGGATTTGTCAAGAACAAATCCTGCCAGATGAATCTGATCTCATTTTTTGATCAAGTAACCTCCCTTGTGGACCGTGGGAATGCTGTAGACATCATATACCTCGACTTCAGCAAAGCTTTCAACAAAGTGCCCCATGATATCCTGATGAGCAAACTGGCTCAAAGTGGGCTAGATGAAACAACGATCAGATGGATCCACAGTTGGCTACAGAATCGGACTCAAAGAGTGCTTATCAATGGGACCTTCTCCAACTGGGGAGAGGTAACGAGCGGGGTACGGGTACCGCAGGGCTCAGTCCTGGGCCCAGTGCTCTTCCACATTTGTATTAATGACTTGGAGGAGGAGGTGCAGGGAATGCTGATCAGATTTGCAGATGACACAAAATTGGGTGGGATAGCTAATACCCTGGCTGGAAGACAGAAACAAAATTCAAAGTGATCTTGATAGACTGGAGCGCTGGGCAGAAAACAACAGAATGACATTGAATAGGGATAAATGCCAAGTTCTGCACCTAGGAAAAAGAAACCAAATACACAGTTACAAGATGGGGGATACGTGGCTCAACAACACTGAAAGCGAGAAGGATCTTGGAATTGTCAATCACAAGCCGAATATGAGCCAACAATGTCATGTGGCTGCAAAAAAGGTAAATTCTATTTTGGGCTGCATTAATAGAAGTATAGCTTCCAAATCCCGGGAAGTACTAGTTCCCCTCTACTCAGCACTGGTTAGGCCTCATCTGGAGTACTGTGTCCAGTTCTGGGTACTGCACTTTAAGAAGGATGCAGACAAACTGGAGAGGGTTCAGAGGAGGGCAACAAAGATGATCAGGGGACTGGAAACAAAGCCCTATGAGGAGAGAATGAAAGAACTGGGCATGTTTAGCCTTGAGAAGAGAAGACTGAGGGGAGATATGATAGCGCTCTTCAAATACTTGAAAGGTTGCCACAGAGAGGAAGGCCAGGATCTCTTCTCGATCATCCCAGAGTGCAGGACACGGAATAATGGGCTCAAGTTACAGGAAGCCAGATTCCGGCTGAACATCAGGAAAAACGTCCTGATTGTCAGAACAATACGACAATGGAACCAGTTACCTAGGGAGGTGGTGGGCTCTCCCACACTGGAGGCATTCAAGATGAGGCTGGACAGCCATCTGTCAGGGATGCTCTGACTTGGATTCCTGCAGGGGGTTGGACTCCATGGCCTTGTAGGCCCCTTCCAACCCTACTATTCTATGATTCTATGAGTGATAACCCTTGTGTATATTTAGAGCAGGGGTGGGAAGCACAAGGCATCTGGGCTGCATGCGGCCTGGCGGGACAGACCCTGTTGCCTCCCCGCTTTTTAAAGCTTGGAAATAAGCTCTTTTTTTTAATCCTTGGAGTGCTCTGTAGCACTATGGAGCTGCTTGCTGCTGAATTTTGGCAGCAAACCAGCATCCCCCTTTTTTTGAACTGGGGTGGGTGCCCCACAGACTGTGGCCCATGGGGGGGGGGAATGGAGCCCAGATTTCCTGTAGTTGCCCACCCCCAGTGGTGGCTGGTGGCTACAATGTCAGTGGGGCAGTGAATTCGCTCTGGGTTTCAGTCAGAAACAGTCAGAACTCTAACGCTGGTTGCCCAGCTACACCCCTATCTGGACAGGGATAACCTGGCTTCAGTTGTCTATGCTCTGTATCCTCCAAGTTAGATTACTGCAATGCACTCTACGTGGGGCTGCCTTTGAAGATGGTTCAGAAGCTGCAGGTCATGCAAAATGCAGTGGCCAGATTGATAAATGGGACTAGAAGGTCTGCACATATAAGACCAACTCTGGCCCACTTGCACTGGCTGCCTATATGCTTCCAAGCTAGATTCAAGGTGCTGAATCTTAATTTTAACTAGGTCTATGCATTAATGAAGCCTGAATAACAAGGTGAAGTGGGCTGATTTGGAGGTGCCTCATCATGATGTGAAGCAGATCAGACTAGGGATGTTAGAGAATTCCGCCACGGATCCCAGAGGGCCGAATTCCAGTGAATTCGGCCCCCTGGAATCCATGGCGGAACGGAGCCCCCTGCCCCTGAACCCCACGAAAGCCCCGCGAAACGGAGCCTACCTGGCTGCGGCTCCTGCTGCGGCTGTGGCTTTGGCTCCAGCAGTGGCGGTGGTGACGGCCACCTGCGGAACACGGCGGAGCCAGGTAAGCGGGGTTTCATACACCCCTAGATCAGACCAGCACCGAGGTGCCCCAAAGCAAAGTGACTCCTCCACGAAGCTCCTTGTCCGCCTCATATATTCGTAGCTCTTCTTATGCCTTTTGAGCAGTCCAGACAGGGGGCGTCTCCAGAGTGTGTCAACTTCTGAAAGATCACATGGAGGGGCAAGAGGAGGAGGAGGGAAGACAAGAGGATGCAGAGGTGCCAAACATACCAATTGAGAGAGATCCGGCCACCGGGAGAGGTGGGGGGAGGGGAAAGGAGGGGGAGGAGGAGGGAGGGAGCTTTGCTGCAAGTCAGCCTCCATTTGCTCATTGTGAGAGAAGTGGTGTTACTGGAAAGGAGAGGGCTGTCTGAACATTATTTGGCTAGACCAATGGTCTCCAAAGTGGGGTGCACGCACCGCGGGGGAGCGCAAGACGATCCATTGGGGTGCGTGAGCCACCTGATAATTGGGCAGCCTCCTGCTGCCCTGATGAGCTGCCACTGTGTGCAATGATGGTGGCAGCGGTGATGGCGGTGGCGGCAGGATGGGGCGGGAGCTGGCATTTCTCTCTCTGCTCCTGTCCTAGCCACTGGGAGCAAGTGCCCCAGTCTCTGCCAGGCCTGGCAGAGGAAGCCTTCACCTTCCTACTCTCCTTTGGCAGAATGAAGCTGAGAAGAAAGCATATGCTATGAGAACTGGGTAAAATGATGATCCATAAAATCAAAAAGGGATCATCAAGATTTCATATGATCTTTGCAGAGCAATTCCCCCAAACCATCATCCAATCACAGAGCACATCTGCCTCCATGGACTGAACCAGAAAAATCATGGATCTGCCACTCGTGGGTGCAAGCACGATGCAAAAACATGGATCCTTGGCAGAGATCCTCTTGATTTTGTATGATTTGTGCAGAGCAAATCTTCCAAACCACCAACATATCACAGAACACGTCTGCTTCCACGGACTGCACCAGAAAAACCACGGAGCTGCCAATCACAGGCACAGCCACAGCACAAAAGCAGGGGAAAATGGCTCCCCCCATTCCCCAGAACAGCTGCCGGCATGCATCCAGAGGGCCTAGGAGCTGGTGGCAGCATCGCACCCTCACTGGCAGGAGTCAGCCTCCAACCAGGCACCCTCTCCTCCTTCCAAGGAAGGGAGAGAGTGTAGTTGGAGGGCGACTTCTGCCCTCGTGCCTGTCGGCAGTTGGTGGGCAGTGTTTTCCCCAGCAGCACCTTCCCTGGCAGCACCAGCCATGGCTTACCCAGCTGCACCAGCAGCAGCGGCAGCGGCCATTCCCCTGGAGGCAGCACCCCCACATACTCACAGAACAAGCACCCAGGTAAAGATCTGGGGGCTGGGTGGTGTGTTGGGGGGCCAAAGCTGGATTCAGATGTCCGAATCCCACTTCAGCTTCATAGGCCAAGGCGATTCGGGGGGGGGATCAGCCCGAGCCAAATCGGGCCCACCTCAGAAGCCCCGAAGCAGCTTCCAAGTCAGATCAGGGGGTCCATGCACAGCCCTAGTAACTAAAAAACCCTATATGGCTTGAGACCGCAGTACCTGATGGCATGCCTCTCCTGAAATGAGGGAAGCTCAGAAGGCAGCAACGAGGAAGAGGGCCTTCTCAATGGTGGCCCCCTTTCTGTGGAATGAGCTCCCTGATGAGGTCTGCCTGGCGCCAACATGGTTATCTTTTCGGCGCCAGGTTAAGACCTATCTCTTTTCCCAGGCATTTAGCAGCACATGATGAGTTTTAATTGGTCCTGGATGTATCTTTAGATATTACTGACTGTTCAAAGCTGTTTTTAGTTATATGTTGTTTGTGTATATTGTCTGTGTGCTTTTATGTAAATGGCTTTTAAACTTTGCATGTTGTATTTTAATGTTTTAACTTCTGTAAACCTCCCAGAGAGGTTCAGCTATAGGGTGGTATAGAAATGTAAATAATAATAACAATAATAGTAATAATGATGATGATGGAGCTATCCAAGGTGAGCACCTTGGATTTAGAGTTCTGACCGTTTCTGACTGAAACCCAGAGCGGATTCACTGCCCCACTGACATTGGAGCCACCAGCCACCACTGCCTACCCCTGGCTTAGGGGTTGCCCTCCCCCAATCCAGAGAACGTAATGTTACTTTGAATGTAATGGAGAGGCAGTGAGTATCTCCCTTCCCCCAGCCAAATACAAAGCAGCATTGCCATATGTGGTGTCCATCCTTCAACAAACCAGTCAAGATTAAGCTGAACTTGCAAAATCTTAGCTAGAACTGTACTATCTTCTTCTCCTTATAGTTCCTTCTAAATTTCCAAAAGATGGAAAAGAAACATGATAATGTGTGTTGCTGTGAAGTGGAACCAAGATGTTCTGAACACCTGAAAAATGATTTAGAACTTTTTAAAAAAAAGAGAAAGAGAGAAACAGTAACAAAAACATAAGTTTTAGATCTGCGGCTGACTCTAATTTGAACTTTTTTTTTCAGCTGTACTTTGAAGTTACCAGCAGTTTGTGGCATCACACCAGCCTAAAGGTTGGGTAAACTAAAATCACACCCTTAAGTTGAAATGGGTTCATATCATAGTAATGCAAAGAGAAAAGATACTGAAGAGGGCATTAAGTAATACCCAAAGTTCCACTCCCTACTGATCTAATATCTAAACAACCCCTGATGCCTGCACTGCAGGAACATGCAGACATGCAACTCCTCTATATGAAATGCTGTATGAAACCTGCTATCTGAAATGATGCAGGAGCTCTGATTCTATCAGGAGCAGTTCCACTACATGATTGGTCTTAAGAATTACTGAGGTTCATGGTTCCACCTATCAGCATACATGCATGCAAATATGACCTCTTTAACGTTTACCCGGTGAGCTCCCTAAATGTGACCTTTCTAAAGCTTACGCTGCTCAATTTCAGGTCCCCTTTTGAAATGACATTCCTCTTGAGGGATATTGAATAAGCTGATGGTACATTTGACCTCATTTAGTAGTGTCTCTCTTCTCTTGTTTATAACCCGATCATAAACCTTACAACTGTGCAGTAAAGAAAACCCCCAAGGAGATTAAGATCTAACTGATGCCACATCACATGGCTGCAGTAGAAGAATGAATGGTGGAATGACTGGCAGCAGGGGAGTGAGATGCAATAGTAGGCAGAGTTAGAGTGAGTGACAGGTTGGGAGAGTCAGTTGAGAAAGTGAGTCAGAAGAGAGAAAGCTGAGCAGAGAGTTAGGGACAGGGGAGTTTGGAGAGAAAGGCAAGGCTGGTGGTTAGGATAAAGGCTGCCAAAAAGGTGAGCCAGGTTAAGATATGATCTTAGGACTATTATTTGTTATTCTATATCAAATAACTGTTTGTTCTGGCTGTTATTTTGCATCAAAATATACTTACCAATTTAAAGTCAGGAATGTGTTCTGGTCAGGATGTGGCATATCTCACACCACATGCTGGCTTTGAATTACACAGCCAAGTGTATAAAGGGGGCCATCCTGCTGCCCTCTGCAAATCTGTAGGCAGTGGCAGCAGGTTATTCTGGGGGGTATTAGGGAAAGTCTGGACTCAGTGGGCAGGCTGAGTGACTTACCCAAGAACCTCTAGGGCACAGATCCTTGTAGAGCACCCCTAGAACATCGCAGTTGCTTTCCACAAATTAGTCCCTGGGTTTAAAAAAATGTGAAAGGCACAGGTTCAAAATGCCAAACAGAGAGGTTCCATTTCTCTAAAAGTGAATTGAAGTCAGCATTCACTCTTCCTTTTTCACTTTTGCATTTCTGCCTTTTTGGATTCTAACAAGGTCTGGAAGCAGATGTGTCAAAAAGTCAACTTTGAGATAGTTGTAGCTGCTACAAGTACTAGCCACCACCAGCTTTCAAGATTTCGGTCCGTAGCACCCTCGGCATATCCAAATTGATTTTCAGACATATAAGATGTCGAATGTGGCTGGCTATTAATCAGAATCCATTCTCTTTCCAAAGGGTAGGTAGTTGTGTTCACTTAGGATAAGACTTTAAGAAATGACATGCATTAATACATGTTGCTCTTTTACATTTAGTTAGTTAGCCAAAATTACTTTTTAGGCCACGTCTACGGGTGGAACCCTCTCACAATTCAAGGGTGTGTAATTTATTTTAGCAACAACTATGTGGTTAAAAATAATAGATCTGGATAAAACAGAATTGTTCATCATCTAGATATCCCAATGTGCTTTAGAGCAACCTAAGGCATCTTATTACTGTAGCTAAATAGATTGTCCTGTGTTTTAGACATGGCAAGAGCGTTGCCGGCTACAGATACTACATCAGCAGGATGCAGTAGTTACCGAAAGTCCTTTTTCCATAGTGCCATCTGAGGATCAAAACTTTCTGGTTGGGTAACAGGCAGTGAGAGGCTGCAAGGACACGTATACGGCTTTCTCCTCTGCAGGATGGCTCCTCCGGTTCTGCAGCAGTTCCTCCTGCAAGGGTCAATGGTCCTGAAGAGAGACTTGAACCCAGAGGTAAGAGCCATAACTGAGCGCCAGAAAGAGTGAAGCGGCTGGGCCAAACCCGAAAGGACACTCAGCTGTGGATGTGTCTGGTGGTGAAAAGAAAATCCGATGCTGTAAAGAACAATATTGTTTAGGAACCTGGAATGTCAGATCAATGAATCAAGGTAAGCTGGAGGTGGTCAAACATGAGATGGCAAGATTGAACATCGACATCTTGGGAATCAGCGAACTAAAATGGACAGGCATGGGCGAATTTAATTCAGGTGACCATCATATCTACTATTGTGGGCAAGAATCCCTGAGAAGAAATGGAGTAGCACTCATAGTCAACAAAAGGGTGGGAAAAGCAGTACTGGGGTACAATCTTAAAAATGATAGAATGATCTCAGTACGAATCCAAGGCAAACCATTCAACATCACAGTAATTCAAGTCTATGCCCCAACCACTGAGGCCGAAGAAGCTGAGGTTGATCGGTTCTATGAAGACCTACAACACCTTCTAGAACTAACACCAAAAAAAGATGTCCTCTTCATCATAGGGGATTGGAATGCTAAAGTAGGAAGTCAAGAAATCACCGGGATAACAGGCAGGCATGGCCTTGGTGTACAAAATGAAGCAGGACAAAAGCTAATAGAGTTTTGCCAAGAGAACATGCTGATCATAGCAAACACTCTTTTCCAACAGCACAAGAGGCGACTGTACACATGGACGTCACCAGATGGTCAATATCGAAATCAGATTGATTATGTCCTTTGCAGCCAAAGATGGAGAAGCTCCATACAGTCAGTAAAAACAAGACCTGGAGCTGACTGTGGCTCAGATCATGAGCTGCTTCTTGCAAAATTTCGGCTTAAATTGAAGAACATCGGGAAAACCACTAAACCTTTCAGGTATGACCTAAATCATATCCCTGATGAATATACAGTGGAGGTGAGGAATAGATTTCAGGGATTAGACCTGATAGACAGAGTGCCTGAGGAACTATGGACGGAGGTCCGTAACATTGTTCAGGAGGCAGCAACGAAATCCGTCCCAAAGAAAAAGAAATGCAAGAAAGCCAAGTGGCTGTCTGATGAGGCTTTACAAGTAGCTCACGAAAGAAGGGAAGCGAAAAGCAAAGGAGAAAGGGGAAGATATACCCAACTGAATGCAGAGTTCCAGAGAATAGCAAGGAGAGACAAGAAGGCCTTCTTAAATGAACAATGCAAAGAAATCGAGGAAAACAACAGAAAGGGAAAGACTAGAGATCTCTTCAAGAAAATTGGAGATCTCAAGGGAACGTTTTGTGCAAAGACGGGCATGATAAAGGACAAAGAAGGCAGGGACCTAACAGAAGCAGATGAGATTAAGAAGAGGTGGCAAGAATACACAGAAGAACTATACAGGAAAGATCTGAATGTCCCTGATAGCCATGATAGTGCGGTCACTGAACTTGAGCCGGACATCCTAGAGAGTGAAGTCAAGTGGGCCTTAGGAAGCATTAGTAACAACAAAGCTAGCGGAGATGACAGTATTCCAGCCGAGCTATTTAAAATCCTAAAAGATGATGCTGTTAAAGTGCTGCATTCAATATGCCAACAAATCTGGAACACTCAACAGTGGCCACAAGACTGGAAAAGGTCAGTTTACATTCCAATTCCAAAGAAGGGCAACGCCAAAGAGTGTTCAAACTACCGCACAATTGCGCTCATTTCACATGCCAGCAAGGTGATGCTCAAAATCCTACAAGCTAGGCTTCAGCAGTATGCGAACCGAGAACTACCGGAAGTACAAGCTGGGTTTAGAAGAGGCAGAGGAACTAGAGATCAAACCGCCAACATTCGCTGCATCATGGAGAAAGCAAGAGAATTCCAGAAAAACGTCTATTTCTGCTTCATTGACTACGCTAAAGCCTTTGATTGTGTGGATCACAACAAACTGTGGCAAATTCTTAAAGTGATGGGAGTACCAGACCACCTGACCTGTCTCCTGAGAAACCTGTACGAGGGTCAAGAAGCAACAGTAAGAACCAGACATGGAACAACCGATTGGTTCAAAATTGGGAAAGGAGTACGACAAGGCTGCATATTGTCACCCTGCTTATTTAACTTATATGCAGAGTACATCATGAGAAATGCCGGGTTGGATGAATCAGAGGTCGGAATTAAGATTGCTGGGAGAATTATCAACAACCTCCGATATGCAGACGATACCACCCTAATGGCAGAAAGCGAAGAGGATCTCAAGAGCCTCTTGTTGAGGGTGAAAGAGGAGAGTGCAAAAGCGGGTTTGAAACTCAACATTAAAAAACTAAGATCATGTCATCTGGCCCCATCACTTCCTGGCATATAGAAGGGGAAGAAATGGAAGCAGTGACAGATTTTACTTTCTTGGGCTCCAAGATCACCGCAGACGGTGACTGTAGCTATGAAATTAAAAGACGCTTGCTCCTTGGGAGGAAAGCTATGGCAAACCTAGACTGCATAGTAAGAAGCAGAGACATCACCTTGCCGACAAAGGTCCGTCTAATCAAAGCTATGGTTTTCCCAGTAGTAATGTATGGCTGTGAGAGCTGGACTATAAGGAAGGCTGAGCGCCGAAGAATTGATGCTTTCGAACTGTGGAGCTGGAGAAGACTCTTACGAGTCCCCTGGACTGCAAGGAGGTCAAATCAGTCCATCCTAAAGGAAATCAACCCTGACTGCTCATTGGAAGGACAGATACTGAAGCTGAAGCTCCAATATTTTGGCCACCTAATGCGAAGAGAAAACTCCCTGGAAAAGACCCTGATGCTGGGAAAGACTGAAGGCAAAAGGAGAAGGGGACGGCAGAGGATGAGATGGCTAGATAGCATCACGGATGCAATGAATATGAACTTGAGCACGCTCCGGGAGAGAGCGCAGGACAGGAGGGCCTGGCGTGCTATGGTCCATGGGGTCACGAAGAGTCGGACATGACTGAACGACTGAACAACAACAACAACAACTGAGCCATTATGGTGGAAGTGCCAAAAGCTCTTTTCCCTACAAAAGGATGTCATTTCCCACAAGCGTGGAGAATATCTCACAAAGGAAACTATTTGTCTCTCCTATTCTCCATTATTTTCACAGCATATATCTTCTCTTGACCCCACTCCATTTTTTTTTTTAGCTTCTAAAAAACAGGCCCCAAAGATTCAAATTTATGACATCTTATTTGAGTTTTGGGTTTGCATGTTACGCCCAGATAAAAAGCAACTGGAAGGAGGTATCAGTGGAGAGGATGTCACTTCACCTTAAAAGTAACACAGACAGACAGTATAGGGTTGTATCCAAGGTTGTAATTCTGCCGGCGCAGAGCTTCTACTGCTTGCAGAAACCCCATTACCTATCATCTTTGCGTAACTGTCAAATCCAGTACTTTGACTCCACTCGTGCAAGCCATTGCACAAGCCATTGCACAACTCACGGAGATGTCGTTAGGCTAGGTGTTTCTTGTGCTGGTTGTGCTAGTAACCACTAATGGAACAGCTCTTGTACTTTTCTTGCCAGCCCAACATTGGATACAACCCATAGTGACTTAATATACATACATACATCTCCCTTGGCTTGTTCATCCTGTCTCATAGATTATAAGCCTGCAACCACTGCCAAGTACTACTGGTTTTTCAACTGAATTACACATACAAACACTGCAAGTGTGCTTGTGAAGATGGCCTCAGATTGGCACATCAAAGATAATGGCAACATACCAATTTACTAATTACTCTTCCTGCTCACATTAAGAAATATGCTGAAGTGAACTGATGAAAATATGTGTACATTTAATGGCTCCCTTACGGTAAGGATTAAAGGAGTCAGTATATAATCTCAGACGTGCTTGTGTCTCTTGGCCATTTTACATAGACAATGAGTGTACTAAGATGTGAGGTGCTGTCTGGATTGTAGGACTGGGCTCCATGTGAGACTGCTCTTGAAGAGGATCCAGAAACTGTAACTAATGCAGAACTCTGGGATGCAGCTCCTGACCAGGTCATACAATCATAGAATAGTAGCAGCTATTCTATGAAGCTGAGGTGAACAAGGCGAACAGCCCTTTGTCTCTGTTGAGGAGAATGTCACTGGGGTGGATGAGGAATCAGGGCTGATACATGAAGTCCCTCGGGGGAGTCAACTGAGGACCCAGTTTCTGCAAGGATATGAGGGGAAATTAGATGTTAAAATGGAAACACAGACTCTAAACCCTGTGTTTCCCTCATAGACATATTCCCTCATACGGATACTTCAGGGCGGGGGGGGGGGTCTTACAGAGAAAAAACCTGCCAATCAAGAAATGGTTTCTTGACCCTTCTCTTTCCCTGAATTGGGACTGCACCCCACCCCCTCACCTTGGGAGGGGCAGCAGATGGCAAAGGGCTCCAGTGGACATGGGAGAGGCACAGCATAGGCCTCTGTACCAAGGGCAAATAGAGCTCTTAGGGTGAAACTGGACGCTACGCTAAATGCGTAGAGTATAGCTGATCATGACCTTTTGTTTTACTTTCATGTACGTACACAGGCCCCTGATCCAGATCGGGACTACTGCACGCCTGTGGGGGGAGTTAAACCTTCCCACCTAGCCACTTTTTCCTTTAAATTCATCTCCCCCACACATATACACACAGGGGCTTAAGGAAATAATCCCTCCATTGGTGCCAAAGTCTCTTCCTGATTTGGAATCATGAGTTTGTATTACAAGCTCTATGTTCCCTGGCAGGAAACAACACTGGTGTGTGTGTGTTAAGCCCCCTGACTACTCTTTGCACCAGCCTTCCCAATTTAATGCCCTCTAGATGTGTTGGACTTCAACTCCCATCATCCCTAGGCAGATTGTCCACAGGAATGGGACTTGTAGTTGTAGTTCAACATTTCTAGAGGGCACCAGGTTATGGAAGGCTGCTTTACAAGTATGTCTAAGTAGCGTGATGTTTTGACAACTAGTCAGCTGCCCAAGACAAATTTCTCCTATATGGGCCAATCTATGGGCCAGAACAGACGTTACTTTAAATGTTTGTCTGGCAGCTACATTTTTTCCCATTTTTACTTTAAAATAGGCTCAGAGGCACCAATCCAGATCAGAATCCTAGCATGGGGGTTGGGGGAGCTTTTAAGATCTGGATTGGCTCCTCTGCTCCTACCCTATAGTAAAAATGAAAAAAAGAAAAAACAAAGCTGCTAGACACACATTTAAAGTAATGTCTGTTTCGGCCCTATGTATATGGAAATCTAAAGCAATCAAGCAAGATGGTGAAATTACACTATCAGGAAGAGTGTACATATGAAACAAGCCTCGAAAAACTATCATAGAATAATAAGAGTGAAACAAAATAGTTTATACTCAAAATAAATAAAATAACTTTTTAAAACTGTATTCAAATGTTAGTCAAATAACCTCAAAATTATTGTGCAAGAAAAAACAGAATGCAACTTCTCTCTAGAAGGCCAAACCAATCAATGTTACATTGAATTGCCTTTCATCTTGCACATAATTTTCTCATTTGAACTTCTGGTTGCATAGATTTGATTGCATGTCTTTCTATTTTATTTTAATTTAATTCTGCTACTCTAGCAGCCCGCGTTTCAGCATTTTGTTCTTCGCTTCCTTTCACACTACATGTACATATCTGAAAGTTTCAGGAAGACTAAATTCTTATGTGTTGGCAGGAGATGTAGAATGGGAGTGTTATGTTTTGAGCTGATATTGCATCCGTAGAAATAAATCAACGTACATCTGTAGACCCTTTTTCTACGTTAGGTAACACTCCTAACAAAATCGCAAAGGATTCTATCACAATTCAATGAATATGCAGCCTACTTTACATTGCCTCAAATAATCAGTTTGC
Organism: Heloderma suspectum; assembly: GCF_057233095.1. NCBI lineage: Eukaryota > Metazoa > Chordata > Lepidosauria > Squamata > Helodermatidae > Heloderma > Heloderma suspectum. The sequence goes on from NC_139461.1 coordinate 104,919,073, forward strand.
TTAAAGATGCTGATGAATACTTATTTTCTTTCCAGCTGCTATTGTACCAGTGCATATTCTGTATATCTACAGCTATTACATTCATAGGACTATACCTTTCACTTGCTTATCATGTGAGGGGAGGGGGAAAACTGTTAGTACAATTTTCTTTCAACTGTTAAAAATGTAGGCCATTTGGAATGCAGAATCACAATCCAATAGATGTTCATTTAAAAAAAAATCAGTATGCAGGTTGTTGGGTCTGCTATTGTTTTTTTGCATGAGGACATCATCCATTTAAAAACAGGTGAAATGAATCCTATTTTAATCAAGCTCAGATCTCACATGCAGTGATGGTCCAAATTTCAATTGTGCTTATTATAGTTATCTCAGATCCCAAAGCATTCTGGTGTGTATATTATTCCTGAGAAAGTAGTTCTTCTGGCAGATTAAAGAAACAGTTTACTTTTGCTTCAGGCCATTAACATTTTAATAAAATGGTCATCAGAGATAACAAATCATCTTTAGGCAACTTTATCTATTATTAACCGTATTAAGTAACACATCTCTTTTTGCTGGCAAACTGATTTTTCAGTCACAGAAATAGAGTGTCTATGTGACTTCATAGTTTTTCTTTTTCTTTTTACATTTCTGCTCACTTGGATTGAAATCTTTGCGAAATTGTGCTTATGGGCACACTTTGCTTTAAATATGATCTGTAAATAACTTTGTGCTTCATGAATGTAATTTATAAAAAGTTGTGGATCAGGAAAAAAAACTGGGCTGTGTAATCTTTGGGGTAACCTTTATATTGATAGAGTGCTAGTTCATCTCTTATTTCTCTAACTTTAAAAAACAGTAGCAGTACAAATAACCAAAAAAAATTGTCAAATTCAGGAAAATCCATACGGCTGAGATTTATTACGGACAAACTGCGGAGTAATCCAGTCCCCAGTCACATCGTTCCTAATAGTACTTGTAGAATATGGGTTGCATTGGAGCATACCCTAGGTATTCACCCATTTGACAGTACAGAACTGGAGAGTTCTCAGTGCTACCACCAAACCTTGCAATCCAAAGTTCTTATTTAGCTCCAAAGCACACACAGAAATCTTTGCAAGGAAGAGCTGTCCCATGCACATCAGCAAAAGTTTAACATGTGCTAATTTGGCATGGTGAGATGTTCTTCTAAATGCAGCAACATCTGTCATAACGCTCACCATCTCTTTGCATGAATTGGCTTCAAAGGTTTTCCACAGGGGCAATATCTCACTGGAAAGCAGCAAGAGCATACCAAATCAACTCACAATGAGTTCACCACATAAACTTGGCTGTCCAAAGAATTCTCTGAACAGGTGTCAGATCTAGTCCAAACTCTGAAGCTAAGCCAGCCAGCCTTAGACTGGCCAAAACGTAGATGGGACACCATATGGGAGGGAACCCCATGTTATGTACAAAGTGACAAGCTGCTTGGAGGAAGAATGATGATATCAACAGCAATACTAGCACTGAACGGCATGAGCTTTCACCCAAGGTATAGTCCAGAGGTAGGCAACCCGGTACCCTCCAGATATCTTGGACTACAATGCCTATCAGCCCCAGACAGCATGGCCAATGGTAAGGGATTGTAGGAGTTGTAGTCCAAAACATCTGGAGGGTACCATGTTGTCTAGCCCTGGTGTAGGCTATGTGGAACCGAATGCTGAATACCACAAAAAGAGAGGGATATCTCTGTGTGTGTGTGTGTGTGTGTGTGTGTGTAAGTGTTTGTCTGTATCTCGATATCGATATCTATATCTATATATTGAAGGGTTTGTATCTCCTTGATGGACTCGAAAACTGTATATCTGATTGTTATGAAACTTTTAGGGTTTGTTCTACCTCTATCTGGGATGGTTTTAGGCATAGTGAAAATTCCGTCTCCTATCTTGAAACAAAATGGCAGCCAATCAAATTTTTAAAGGTTTACTGCTTCAATACCATTTGATTGATTTCAACCAAACTTTGCATCATGATTCAACACTGCAGCTAGCAAATTTTACCCATACATTTTAACCATATGATCATGTATAATCATAAAAGAGGATGTGTCTCTGTCTGTCTTTCTGTCTGTTCCTCATCGTAATGGCTCCAAGACCATGAGAACTAGACACCTGAAATGTGGCATGCATGCTAAGGGAACCCTAGGAATGTGCACTTCAGGATTAGTTTGTTTTTAAAACTCATTAATTTAACTTAATTTAAGTGTGTCCATGTGGTTGAAGCCTGCAGTTAGATTTTCAATCACTAGGGACAGACTATCACATAGCTTTGCACTCCATACAGTTAGAAGCTACAGCAGATAAGTAGGTTGAGGGACACAGTTATACACCTGACCCTCCCCCTACTGTGGGCAGCCCCCTTCAGGGACAGACCCCTCCCTCAGAGGGCTATAGGCATGCACCATGGCAGGGGCTGTGCCTAGGGGTGTTAGTGGGCATGGCTTCACTCAGATGGGGCAAGCACAGCATGTTCAGCATGGACAGCTGTTGCATTTGCTTAAAGGATTCAGCATATCAACATAAGGTCTATTCCCATCCATACAAAGCTGGGTCCATTTGCTAGGTTTTTTTAATAAGCCTCTTTTGGTGGGGTATGCATTCAGTCAAACCCATCACTTCTGCCAATGCACAACCCCAGTTTCCAGCCTCTGCCCTCCCAATACCCATGTACTTGCCGTGGGGTTACTGAGCCCCTGGACCCCATTACTGAAAACAACGGAGCAGGCAGTGAACAGCAGGGGACTGAATTATTATTTGCTTCAGTTCAGGACAGGTGAAACATTTTTAATGCCTGTCCCGGGTACATAATCTGCTCAATATTATTGGTCCATACTAATAGTAAATGAAATGGAGGAGCTTCTCCCACAAAAAATTCCACTGTCCTTGAAAAGCCCAACCCCCTGATTCTGGTGATCTTTTGGTCTGCATACTATCAGGAGGAACATTTTTGCCTCAGAGGTTCAACATGATCCAGATCCATTCCCATCATGTTTTCCAAAAGTGGGAGTCACTGTGGATTACAGTAAAAGTTGTCTCTTTAAAGGAGGTGGTCCATAGTATGGTACATACCATGATCCCTCCCCCTCTCTTTACAAAGCACTTGCCAAGGGCGGTCATCACACCATACATAGGAATGGGGAAGAAATTTGTTCGGTTCACATGTTTATACAAATTAACTAATTTCTCACTTTTTAATCAATATGCAAACCAAACCTCCATTATCCTTCAAAATTCACACTTATTCAAATTTTGCAATGGAGTTCTCCAATCAATGTATGCATTAAAAATGTGCATGCTAGGGAAATATGCAGGTAAAAATGTGTATATTAGTGAAAATAATATTAAAATGCATGATATTAGGAAAATTGCTTGGAAAAACTGGACCTTAAGCAAAAATGCATAACAATGCATGTATTAGGAGAATTGCACACAAACATGCATATGAATTTTCATGCAAATTTTTGAAAAGATTCTCAAAGTCTAGATGAGCTTAAGACCGGGAAAATTCTCAAAGATCAGGGCAAGCTGAACTTAAAACGTGTAAAAATGAGAAGCTGAGAGAAACTGAAACTGACAAATGATTCCATCCCTGCATGATGGACCAATAGCCAGCATGAACCCCTTTGCCCTCTCCAAAGTTGAACCCTTTGAAAATTCAAAATAGCACAAGTCCGAACAGGATACAAATGTAACAAACAATAATTAAAAATAGTACGAAGAGAGAGAAGATGATGAAAATAACATATATCCGCCATGGCTTTCCGTCAGGTTCTCAAAACACCCGTGATAGAGAAGGAGGCGCTCTTTGGCTCAGTCCTCCATGTATCATTTTGAGAGATGATTTTTGTTGTTTATGTTTTATATCAAAGTAGAACAAGATGAAATCATAATATAATCATAACAGAGTGGCACATTGATGATGATGATGATTTTCTGTACCACCCTTTTTGCCAAAAAGCCACCAAGGCAATGCACAGCCAAACTAAAATAAAACAATGAAACCATAACCAATGAAACAGAAACAAAGTATTAATAAATCATTAAAACAATAGCATACTAAGTGTACACTAAAGACAACTCGGTAAAATATTTTTAAAGGCTAGGCAAAGGAGATGTATGTTAACATCTCTGTCAAGAGAGTGGGGGGCAATTGCAATTCTCAATGGAGTGCATGACAAACAGGCCTCTGCGGACAGTGGTGCCCTCTGGGGAGACTGTGTCCTGCAGATACTTAGTAACCAGATAGGTTCATAATGAGACAAGTTGTCCCTTAGATAGCTAGGCCCTAAGCTGCTTAGGGCTTTAAAGGTTAAAACCAACAGCTTGAATTGAGTCCAGAAAATAACTGACAACAACCAGTGCAAATCTTTCATTTGTGGTGTAATGTGATCTCAGTACCATGTACCAGTTAACACCAGTACTCTGTTGCACTAGTCTAAGTGTGATGTAACCAAGTCATGGATATCTGTTGCCAAATCAAACTTGGGAAGGCTTGCAGCTAGTGCACTATTTGGTATTTATTTATTTATTATATTTATATCCCCCCCTTCATGGATCACTGCCTTGTTGTGGCGAAGGGGCTTGCGTAACTCAGTGAAGCCATAAGCTATGCCGTGCAGGGCCACCCAAGACGGACAGGTCATGGCAGAGAGTTCTGACAAAATGTGGTCCACTGGAGAAGGAAATGGCAACCCACTCCAGTATTCTTGCCAAGAAAACCCCATGGAACGTATCACAAGGCTAAAAGATATGACGCTGGAAGATGAGCCCCTCAGGTCGGAAGGTGTCGAATATGCTACTGGGGAAGAGCAGAGGGTATTTCCAAGTAGCGCCAGAAAGAGTGAAGCGGCTGGGCCAAACCCGAAAGGACACTCAGCTGTGGATGTGTCTGGCGGTGAAAAGAAAATCCGATGCTGTAAAGAACAATATTGTTTAGGAACCTGGAATGTCAGATCAATGAATCAAGGTAAGCTGGAGGTGGTCAAACATGAGATGGCAAGATTGAACATCGACATCTTGGGAATCAGCGAACTAAAATGGACAGGCATGGGCGAATTTAATTCAGGTGACCATCATATCTACTATTGTGGGCAAGAATCCCTTAGAAGAAATGGAGTAGCACTCATAGTCAACAAAAGGGTGGGAAAAGCAGTACTGGGGTACAATCTTAAAAATGATAGAATGATCTCAGTACGAATCCAAGGCAAACCATTCAACATCACAGTAATTCAAGTCTATGCCCCAACCACTGAGGCCGAAGAAGCTGAGGTTGATCGGTTCTATGAAGACCTACAACACCTTCTAGAACTAACACCAAAAAAAGATGTCCTCTTCATCATAGGGGATTGGAATGCTAAAGTAGGAAGTCAAGAAATCACCGGGATAACAGGCAGGCATGGCCTTGGTGTACAAAATGAAGCAGGACAAAAGCTAATAGAGTTTTGCCAAGAGAACATGCTGATCATAGCAAACACTCTTTTCCAACAGCACAAGAGGCGACTCTACACATGGACGTCACCAGATGGTCAATATCGAAATCAGATTGATTATGTCCTTTGCAGCCAAAGATGGAGAAGCTCCATACAGTCAGTAAAAACAAGACCTGGAGCTGACTGTGGCTCAGATCATGAGCTGCTTCTTGCAAAATTTCGGCTTAAATTGAAGAACGTCGGGAAAACCGCTAAACCGTTCAGGTATGACCTAAATCATATCCCTGATGAATATACAGTGGAGGTGAGGAATAGATTTCAGGGATTAGACCTGATAGACAGAGTGCCTGAGGAACTATGGACGGAGGTCCGTAACATTGTTCAGGAGGCAGCAACAAAATCCGTCCCAAAGAAAAAGAAATGCAAGAAAGCCAAGTGGCTGTCTGATGAGGCTTTACAAGTAGCTCACGAAAGAAGGGAAGCGAAAAGCAAGGGAGAAAGGGGAAGATATACCCAACTGAATGCAGAGTTCCAGAGAATAGCAAGGAGAGACAAGAAGGCCTTCTTAAATGAACAATGCAAAGAAATCGAGGAAAACAACAGAATGGGAAAGACTAGAGATCTCTTCAAGAAAATTGGAGATCTCAAGGGTACATTTTGTGCAAAGACGGGCATGATAAAGGACAAAGAAGGCAGGGACCTAACAGAAGCAGATGAGATTAAGAAGAGGTGGCAAGAATACACAGAAGAACTATACAGGAAAGATCTGAATGTCCCTGATAGCCATGATAGTGCGGTCACTGAACTTGAGCCGGACATCCTCGAGAGTGAAGTCAAGTGGGCCTTAGGAAGCATTAGTAACAACAAAGCTAGCGGAGATGACAGTCTCCCAGCTGAGCTATTTAAAATCCTAAAAGATGATGCTGTTAAAGTGCTGCATTCAATATGCCAACAAATCTGGAACACTCAACAGTGGCCACAAGACTGGAAAAGGTCAGTTTACATTCCAATTCCAAAGAAGGGCAACGCCAAAGAGTGTTCAAACTACCGCACCATTGCGCTCATTTCACATGCCAGCAAGGTGATGCTCAAAATCCTACAAGCTAGGCTTCAGCAGTATGCGAACCGAGAACTACCGGAAGTACAAGCTGGGTTTCGAAGAGGCAGGGGAACTAGAGATCAAATCGCCAACGTTCGCTGGATCATGGAGAAAGCAAGAGAATTCCAGAAAAATGTCTATTTCTGCTTCATTGACTACGCTAAAGCCTTTGATTGTGTGGATCACAACAAAATGTGGCAAATTCTTAAAGTGATGGGAGTACCAGACCACCTTACCTGTCTCCTGAGAAACCTGTATGAGGGTCAAGAAGCAACAGTAAGAACCAGACATGGAACAACCGATTGGTTCAAAATTGGGAAAGGAGTACGACAAGGCTGCATATTGTCACCCTGCTTATTTAACTTATATGCAGAGTACATCATGAGAAATGCCGGATTGGATGAATCAGAGGTCGGAATTAAGATTGCCAGGAGAATTATCAACAACCTCCGATATGCAGACGATACCACCCTAATGGCAGAAAGCGAAGAGGATCTCAAGAGCCTCTTGTTGAGGGTGAAAGAGGAGAGTGCAAAAGCTGGTTTGAAACTCAACATTAAAAAAACTAAGATCATGTCATCTGGCCCTATCACTTCCTGGCATATAGAAGGGGAAGAAATGGAAGCAGTGACAGATTTTACTTTCTTGGGCTCCAAGATCACCGCAGATGGTGACTGTAGCCATGAAATTAAAAGACGCTTGCTCCTTGGGAGGAAAGCTATGGCAAACCTAGGCAGCATAGTAAGAAGCAGAGACATCACCTTGCCGACAAAGGTCCGTCTAATCAAAGCTATGGTTTTCCCAGTAGTAATGTATGGCTGTGAGAGCTGGACTATAAGGAAGGCTGAGCGCCGAAGAATTGATGCTTTCGAACTGTGGTGCTGGAGAAGACTCTTACGAGTCCCCTGGACTGCAAGGAGGTCCAATCAGTCCATCCTAAAGGAAATCAACCCTGAGTGCTCATTGGAAGGACAGATAATGAAGCTGAAGCTCCAATATTTTGGCCACCTAATGCGAAGAGAAAACTCCCTGGAAAAGACCCTGATGCTGGGAAAGACTGAAGGCAAAAGGAGAAGGGGACGGCAGAGGATGAGATGGCTAGATAGCATCACGGATGCAATGAATATGAACTTGAGCACACTCCGGGAGAGAGCGCAGGACAGGAAGGCCTGGCGTGCTATGGTCCATGGGGTCACGAAGAGTCGGACATGACTGAACGACTGAACAACAACAACAACAACAATTTATATCCCACCATTTTTCCTCTTGCAAGGAACCCAAGGCGCTTTACATGATCCTCCCACTCCTCTCCATTTTATCCTCACAACAACCCTGTGAGGTAGCTTGGGCTGAGAGTCTATGACTGGCCCAAAGCCACCCAGTGAGCTTCCATGGCTGATGGGGACTAGAACACGTATCTCCCGGCTTCCAGTCCAACACTCTCACCACTATGCCATGCTGGTTCTAAACATAATTGTGCAAATGCAGTCCTTGCGGCTGTCACCACCTGAAAATCCAGGAACAAAGTATCAAAGAGTACTCCTAAGCTACCCTTTCCCAGTTCCTGAATCAGGCTTTCTACTGATCAACAGCACCTCCATCTTGTCTGGATTTAACCTCAGCTTGTTTATGCTCATCCAGCCCATTAACAAACCCAGGCAATCTTAGAGTATCAACTGCTTCCTTGGTATTAGGTGACAATAGAACTGGGTGTCATTAGCATATTGGTGGCCCCCCACTCCAAAGTTCCAAAAGATCTCTCCCAGTGGTTTCATGTAGATATTAAGTAATATCAAAGACAGGATAGAACTCTTTGGTACACCATAGGCCAAAAGTCATCGAGTCGAACACCAATCCCCCAACACCACCTTCTGGCCACAGGTCAATAGAAAGGGCTGGAACCACTGGAAAACAGTGCCCCCAAGACCTGACCACACTGGGCAGTCCAGAAGAATACCGTGGTTGATGGTGACAAAAGTCGCCAAGAGGTCCAGGAGAACTCATAGAGCTGCACACCCACCATCCAGTTCCCAGTATATGCCATCCACCATGCTAACCAAAATAGTCTCAGTCCCATATCCTGGCCAAAAGCCTGATTTAAATCGGTCTAGATACTCATCCAAATGGGTCTGAAGTTTAAACAACAACACCTTCTCAATCACCTTGGCCAAGAATGGTACATATTTATTAATCCACATAGTCTCAGAAATTTGTATGCCAATGCATTCAGAATAAAGACCAGTTCTCCAAAATCTATGATCTCATTGTTGCCCTTATCTTAAACACACATGGCGGCAATGCCCCAGGGTTTGAAAAATGAGTTTTATAATGTCAGTATTTGTTGAGCGCTTCCAGGGTTTTTGCTGTTGAGAGACCGTGCTTTCGAGGGATAACTTTGCAGTCTTTTGTTCTCCCAGGCAAGCAATGAGTGGGAGGTATAGTCACAACACTGTGCGTGTTTCTAATCTGTTTATGTCTGTAAAAGTGAGTTGCAGTCCCTGCATCTAAACAAATTCCTCCTAGGATAATGCCACCTATAACTGCAAGTGGATGGATTCATCACCTCTTAATCTATCTCCTACTTACAGATCTAAAGGCATGAGAAGAGGTTACACTAGCAGTGATGAACAGGTAGCTCGAAGACAACAACCATCCATTTCTACATAGTATGCAAGAGTGATGCACTTTGCCTAATTGTCCCATTAACCCATACTTAAAGATCCCATTATTCCTACTGTGGCTGATGGAATTAAGGCTACTGTAATACATAATACCAAAGATGTACCTCTTATCTAAAGATCATTTTTTTAGCTTACCTTTTCCCTTAAAATATATTGGCTCATCCATCACAAAAACAGAGTTTAATTATATTTCCAGTTAATTAAAGCAATTATCTCCCCTTGAGGTGGTATCCAGAATATCAATCACTGAACACCTAGAGGACAATTTATTTATTTATTCAATATACTTATACCCTGCCTTTCAGAGTAAACACTCCCAAGGCGGCTTTCAACATAGACACTCAATACAATACACAATTTAAAATATAATTAAAATGTATTTACCTCTCAAGCATCCCACACTGCTTCATTTCTAGATATGAGGTCATATCTAGAAATTACACAGGGGACAACTATGGGCAGTAGCCAATGCTGCACTACGGCTTAATGTAAATGCCACAGCAGCAGTGAAAACTATCACCAGCACGTTGTGTTTGCTGGCACCCCTGAGTTTTCCAAGAAAACCTGTCGCACCAGCAAGTGTGCCTGTTATTGTGCTAGAGATAGTGTACACTAGCACAACCTCATTACATTAGTGGTAGTGTCACACTGGATTACCCCTACATACATCTGTTCCATCCGAGACAATAACAGTGAGCTCCTATACCATTTAACTGGGTGTAAGTCCCATTGAACTCAATCAGGCTTACTTCTGAGTAGACATTATAGGATTGCACTGTAACCAGCGGGGAAAAACAACAGCTACTTCCATAAAACAGTCTATCGTTGCAGCATAAAATACTAAAACAATAATTTAAAAAATTAAATCAAGTTTCATGTGTTAGCTGCCGGTTCTGCAAAAATAGCCATACAATGGCGAGTTTTCCTGTCTTCACAATTAAACACATCTCTTATTTATTTGCTTTCTGTCAGGTGCTCCATATTTTACTATCAACAACTCCCAACAGATCTTTTCTCATAGCTTTTATGCTCAAATGACATAGCGGTGAAAAGGTAGGAAGTCCGACATGGTTTTATTTTAAAAGGTGTTCTGCCTTATATAGATTTATTTATTATATGTATATCCCACCTTTCTTCCAAGGAGCCCAAGGTGACATACATGATCCTCCTCTCCATTTTATCCTTACAACAACCCTGTGAGGTAGGTTGGGCTTAGAATCAGTGACTGGCCCAAAGTCACCCAGTGAGCTTCATGACAGAGTTGGGACTAGAACCCAGGTCTCCTGAGTCCCAGTCCAACACTCTAACCACTACATCACACTTGATCTTACCTCTGAATAGATATCCATAGGATTGCACTGAGAATTTTGTTGTACCCTTTCCCTCACATCTGTATGTACTGTAATGTATGGATTGGCTGAGGGGCAAACATGCATGCATTATAATGAATTTTTATGAGGATTAAGGATGTTAGAGAATTCTGCCATGGCTTCCAATGAGTCCAGAGTCCGTGCCAGAACAGAGTCCGTGGCAGAACGGAGCACTCCCCCCCCCGCCACCCCACGAAATAGCCTATCACGGCTAACGCAGGGACGCAAATGGTGGCCACTACACCGGTCGCCATTTGCGGCTGCAGTCCAGCAGCAGACGGACGTCCGGCTGCGGATGGGCCTGGCTGGCAGCTCTGCGGACTCGCTACAGAGCAGAGCCAGCCAGGGAGGATTCCAGGGGAGGATTCTGTCTCCCCCCCCCCCGCCAGCGGACGCCCCCACCCGGAACAGGGTAAGTAATCCGACCATCCCTAATGAGGATCCCCACGGGTGTTACTATGTGGAATAGACTGGGGGCAGGGAGGGGGAAGAAAAAACCTTAATGGAGAGAACCAAGATATTTTATTTTATTTATTATTATGACATTTATATCCCGACTTGTTTTCCTCTTGCAAGGAACCCAAGGCAGTTAACATGATGATCCTCCTCTCCATTTTATCCTCTCAAAATCCCTGGGAGGGAGGATGTGCTGAGACTAGGGATGTCAGAGAATTCCACGATGGATCTCAGTGAGGCCATATGCCAGTGCATTCAGCCCCCCGAAATCCATCGCAGAACGAAGCCCCCACCCCCCCAACCCACGAAAAGCACACAGGACGAAGTCCCCGCCACCCCCACCCCACGAAAGTCACGCGAAATGGAGCACTTACCTGCTCCCGTCCGCACTGCTTCGCGAATGGTGGCCGTCCTGCGGCCGCTATTCACTTCCTCCTCTCAATAGCCGTGATAGGCTACGTAAATACTTACATTGGTGTCCCTGCGGAGGCCGTGATAGGCTACATAAGTATTTACGTAGCCTATCACGGCGGGGGGGGGGGAACCCCAGTGTATGCAAATAGCGGCGGCTACCGCCATTTGCGAATGCTGGAGTTTTTCCCCCTGCCGTGATAGGCTATGTAAATATTTACGTAGCCTATCACGGCTCAATACAGGGACGCAAATGGCAGCAGCTACAACAGCTGCCATTTGCATCCCTGCACGGCTGCCCAGCGGCTGGATATCCGGCTGCGGGCGGCCAGAGACGGCCAGTGGCTCCGCGGCTTGGCCACAGAGCGGAGCCGGCCCGGCTGGATTCCAGGGGGAGGGATGGAGCGCCTCCCCCCACTGCAGATGCCCCTGCACAGAGCCAGATAAGGGATTCATGCATCCCTAGCTGAAACTCACTGACTAGCCCAGAGTCACCCAGTGAGCTTCATGCCTAAGGGCGGACTAGAACCTAGGGATGTACGAAAGTCACTTACCTTTTTGAAGGGTGACATTCGCGGTGCGGGGGAGGCGCTCTGTGCCTCCCCCTGAAATCCTACCCTGGCTGGCTCCGCTCCACGGCAACTCCGCGGAGCCACCAGCCGGGTGCATCCGCACGGTAGGTCTGCGGACACAAATGGCGGCCAGTGTAGCGGCCGCCATTTGCGTCCCTTCGCTGAGCCGTGATAGGCTACGTAAATACGTATGTAGCCTATCACGGCCTCCGCAGGGACACCAATGTAAGTATTTACGTAGCCTATCACGGCTATTGAGAGGAGGAAGTGAATAGCGGCCGCAGGATGGCCACCATTCGCGAAGCAGTGCGGATGGGAGCAGGTAAGTGCTCCATTTCGCGTGCCTTTCATGGGGTGGGGGTGGTGGGGACAGCAAAAACGGGGATACATATGGCGGCAGCTACGCCATATGCGTCCCCGCTTTTGCCGTGATAGGCTACGTAAATATTTAAGTAGCCTATCACGGCTCAGCGAAGGGACGCAAATGCCATAGCGGCCGCCATTTGCATCCCCGCTTTTGCCGTGATAGGCTATGTGAATATTTACATAGCCTATCGCGGCTAAAAAAGGGAACGCAAATGGCACCCGCCATAGCCGCCGCCATTTGCGTTCCCTTTTTTTTTGCTGTGATAGGCGACGTAAATATTTACGTAGCCTATCACCGCCTCTGCAGGGACGCAAATGGAGTCCCTGCATTAGCCATGATAGGCTATGTAAATATTTACGTGGCCTATCACAGCTAAAATGGTGAAGCGAATGGCGGCTGCAGACGCGGCTGCCCTTTGCAGAGCAGTGCAAACGGCAGCAGGTGAGTGCTCCGTTTCGTACTCCTTTCATGGGGTGGGGGGGCGGGGGGCTTCGTTCCACCATGTGTTTCAGGTGGCCGAATGCCTCACCAAGATTCGTGGCGGAATTATCCGCCATCCCTACTAGAACCTGGATCTCCTGAGTCCCAGTCCAACATTCTAACTGCTACACCACACTGGCTGTCTTTGACCTTATTCCGTTACTTTATCTCTTAAATTTATATAAGGAAAGTGAGCCACTGGCCTTTGAGAAAATGTTGTATTATGAGCAAAGCCTGAAGCCCATGAACCATATCGACCATCTTGGCTTTATGACCTATCAGTGATCCAAAGTAAAAACTCTTTTTCATAAATGGTGACATAACAAGAAAACACAATTTTGTCAGATACTCAGTTTTAGCAGAGTCCCATTTCATTTCTACAATACCTATGAAAACTTTGGGTTAGCATAAGAAAAAAGGGCCTGTTATGGATCAGTAACTAGTTAAAGAACAGAAAGCTTAAAGCAGAAAGCAGGAATAAATTGATAGTTTCCACAATGGAAGGATGTAAACCGTGGGTCCCTCAAGGATCTGTATTGGGATCACTGCTTTTTACCTATTCCATAAATTATCTGGAATTTCAGGTGAGCAGTGAGGTGACCAGGTTTGCTGATGACACCAAATTATCTCAGGAGGTTAAAACAAAAACAAAATGATTGTGAAGAATCTCTCCAAACTGGAAGAATGAGCAATAAAGTTGCAAATCCAATTCAATGTAACCTAGGCCCCATCTACATGGGAAATTTACTCTGGTTCTACTGCACCTTACAGAGGATCATGGCACATGATGTATACCCCTCACCATAGAAACTGCAGGTTTTCATGCTACAAAACCTGCCTTTTTGCAAACTGGTTTTGTGACGGATTTTCCCACTGCGGTGGCTTCAGTGAATTTTGGGGAGTCTGTGTGACCTCAACTGGTTTTGGTGCAGGCTAGGGGTGTGTGTGGCAGCACTAATTGGCAGAAGGGGAAGTTGCATCATGAAAGGGTGGATGTGAGGAGCGGAATGAGCTAAACATGTCTACTCAGAAGTAACTCATTGCCTTCAATTGCACTTTACCGAGCACAGGAGCAAAGAGAAGGGTCAGGAGAATTCCTTTGCCTGTAGTTTAGATCTCCAGACCTGTGAATGTGAGCATAACTTCAATGAGTTTAAAAGGTGGTCACCCCAAGTGACTCTTACTCTTGCTGAGAAAGGGTGGACACGAGGAGAGGAGTGGGAGAAACATGTCTACTCGAAAGTAACTCATTGCACTTCACTGAGCATGGGAGCCGGAAGGGGAACAGGCCTCTGTGCATTTGCTGCACCACACCTCTGCAGCTGACAATGTTCCATTCCATTTGCGGGACTCTACCCACCCAACCAATAGGCCACATAATTCAGGATTAATTCATTAACCCTGAATTAATGCAGTTTCAGGTGCCATTTGCCCTGTGGAACTGTGTGTTTTTTAATGTATACACTGCTTTATTGGTTATGCATGGCATGGTAGGAGCAAATTCGGATTCATGAAAATCCAGCTTTAAACGGAATCATATCATAAAGCATCTCCATATAGATGGGGCCCAAGTATAAAGTGATGCACACTGAGACAAGCAATCCTAATTTCACCTATATGCTGATAGCACCTGAGCTGGTGGTGACTGACCAGGAAAGCGTTCTTGGGGTTGTGGTGGATAGCTTATTGAAAATGTTGACCCAGTGTGCAGCCGCTGTGAAAAGGATAAATTCCATGTTGGGGATCATTAGGAATGGAATCAAAAATAAAACTGCCAGTATCATAATGCCTTTATACAAATCTGTGGTGCAACCACATTTGGAATACTGTGTGCAGGTCTGGTCACCACATCACCAAGTAGAAATTGTTGAACTGGAGAAGGTGTAGAAAAGGACAACCAAAATTACAAAGAGGCTGGAGCAACTCCCCTATGAGGAACGGTTACAATGTTCGGGCCTTTTTAGCTTAGGAAAAAAGGTGAGTAAGGGCAACCATGACAGAGCTGTGTAAAATTATGCAGGGTGTGAAGAAATTGGATAGGGAGAAAATTGTCTGTCTGTCTGTCTCATGATACTAGAACCCAGGGTCATCCAATGAAGCTGAATGGTAGGGGTGGGGGGACACAGGACAAGACAAAAGAAAGTACTTCTGTACACAGTGCATAGCTAACTGTGGAACTCACTACCACAAGATGTAATGATGGCCAACAACTTGGATGGCTTAGGCAAATTCAGTGGCTACTAGTCATGATAGCTACTACATACATACTACCTGCAGTATTTGGGGCAGTATGCCTCTGAACACCAGTAGCTGAGGAACAGAGCCAGGAGGGTGCTATCGTATTCATGCCCTGCTTGTGGACATCTTACTGGGGCATCTGGTTGGCCATGTGAATAGAATGCTGGACTAGATCAGCCTTTGGTCCTATCCTATCCAGCAAGACTCTTCTCATGTTCTTATCCTGTTCCACATACAGGGCTGGCCTTACCATTAGGCAGAGTGGAGCAGAGCAGAGCAGAGAAAGCTGCTCCAGTTGATCCAGTATTTTTTTGAAGAAAAATAGTATTCAGCACCAATAAGGGCCATGGGTTCAGGTAGTCTTGTTGAAAGGGGATTTGCAGGTCTTTGCAGTGTTACATCCCTGCCATGCTGGATTCCGGAGACAAGGTCAGCGTCTAGGACTCCTTTGTATTAAATGAGCAAGGAAGCTTATATGCATTGCAGATTCCCTGCCCAAGAGATCTGTTGTCTAAAACAATCTGTTGAAAAGTGATAGGGTTGAAGTCTCAGCTAGACAACATGCATATGGCAGAGGGTTTGTAATATTCTAAGGAGCATCAACTGTGCCCTCTTGGGTCAACATACAAAGAGTATTGATATATCATGGTTTAATCCAAAAGAGGCAACACTATCAAACCCCTTAAAAAAAAACAAACTTCTTGACTAAACAAATTGTTTTGCAGCTTTGTTGGCAGCAGCCAGTAATGTACAGCCTTAAGTAGTTTTGTCAGAACTCTTAAGTGTCAAGAATGATCTCAGCCAGTACTGCATTGCCAATTAAGTGGCCGAAAGTGTTTCATTTCATTCCTGCAAATACACAGGCAGTCCAATACTACAAAGGTGGGGAAATGGAACGTAATATTTCAAAGGCTTGACCCCATGAGCTGCTGGGCTAGCAAATGAACGTACAAGATCTGGTGCAACTGTATACCCATCTGCACACTGGCATAACATGTGATCTAGAATTGCGCCTTCTGCTCTGTCTTGCTCCATCTGAGATTCCGTTGTCTGCTCTCAGCAATGGTTCAGCAGAGGACCCGTTTTCTTTCTGGAACAAGAGCCGTCTTAGCACCATGGCCAGCACTGCAGGTACCAGCCCAGGACTTGGGGTGAGTTCAGGACCACAGAGAGCAGTCATGCAGCTAATGGGCTAACAAGCTACCCCAGCACTGTCTTAAAACAACTGGCAGGGTTTTATAGTCAGGCCTGGAGAGTCCTTCCGCAAGCTCCACCTCCTCATGTGCTGCATCTGGGTTTCTTAAGGGCCCAGAGTCCTTTCCTACAGACATTGGCTTCTTCTGGATGGCGGTGAGGGTCTGGGGAATGAGGAGATGGTGGGGGGATGCTCCTCAGAGCCTCCCTGCTCACTAGAGGGCTCTGAGGTCCACTCCTCAGAGTCAGAGAGCAGTAGCACCTCCTGCAGATCAAGAAGACAGGGTGTAGGACCTAAGGTGGAAGGCCCCACTTGTAAAGATCCTAGAACTGGTTCTGACTCCTCCTTGGAGTTGCTGCCACTAGAAACCTCAGTCTTAGAGGGCTCGTAGTACCAGGCTATGACACTAACAACAGCCACCATCATTACACCATCAAATATGATAATAATGGCACCTCACAAAATGTATGCTCAGCATACAATTAAATGAAGAGAGGGTCATGGCATATGCAGGTTGGGGAACAGTCTATCAATGCAGGATCCTAGAGTCATCTTTGCCTACGTGGAGCCAACCATGCTGATGCACATTTATAGTTCTATACACATTTGTTTCAGTAGGTTTGCAACTGGCATGCAATACAGCAGCCTTATACAACCTGGTACCCTCAAATGCTTTGGACTACCACTACCATCATCCCCAACCACTGGCCATGTTGCCTGGGGCTGATGGGAATTGTAGTCCAGGATATCTGGAGGGTGCCAGAGTGCCAATTTGGGGAGGTTGCAACAGAATATTGCACAAAGCTGTCCCAAGCCTAGGATACCAACCAATGCACAGAGTAGCTATGCATAATAATGAGACTAGAATATAATAAGACTATTATTAACTGTTAACCAGTAACCATTAAAATCACAACTCACTGTTCTGAAGACTTCACTTGGGGAAAAAAACCCTTTCCATTAATATTATTCTTATTCAACAGTACTACCTGTGTGTGGCATCATCTGAATCAAGGAAAGGAAAGGAAACAGGAATAACAAAATGGGAAGTTTTATAGAACAAAAGTGAACATTTAAAACTCTTGGTCATGATACAAAGTTCAGCACTTTTAACTGCTATTGCTTATATTTGGAAAGAGCACATGAGTAACTTTTCTATTGGCTAGACAAATCAAAGGGACACTGAAAAAGTGCTTTCTCTGGATGATGCACTGTGTGATTTAAAGCTCACCTTTTAAATCCAATGTGGTTTAATTGAGGATCGCCCTCTGTGTGTGTGTGTGTGTGTGTGTGTGTGTGTGTGTTTTAAAAAACACCTCTTTTCTACTGAGATCTATTACCTAATTGGGTAGTTTTGGTGCTGTATGCATATTTAGGTTTTAATCCTATATATCCTTTTACCTGCGAGCAAATGCCATTGAACTCAGTGGAACTTACTGAACAACAAAACTGGTAATGCTTTTTCTAGAATGGAAGAGTCACCATCAAAGACTTCTAATACTTTACTACATGATGAACACCATTAAACACTGTGTGCTATAATGTATTTAAAATTCAAACAGACACTTAATAATATGTTAAGAGCTCAATGTAGGCACTACATCTTGATTTTTTTTTTAAGTTAGCTCTTGACCTGGATCTTAGGTGTGTAGTATTTATTGTAAAATAATATGAAATTGTAAATGAATTATAAACCAGCCAATTGGTCTCTCGCTTATAACCATCTGAATTGAACAATAGTTACTTTTTTCTTTTCTGCCTGTTGTAAACTTTCATAGCAGACTTTTAGTAATCAATCTATGCTAGGTCATAGAAGGTAGCACTGATAGACAGTCAATTAAGAGTAACATCACCACAGTTTTCATTCTGCAACAAACCCTGTGCTGTTTTCCTTACCAGGCATTCTGTACCACTGTGACTTGTAATCACACAAAAGCTTTGTATACATTATGTCCTTGCTATAAGACCTCATATACAACTTTTATAAGACCACAAAAGCTAGGCTTTCAGCTATGCTAAGCCAAAACATAATCCATTAATATAACAGTGTCTCATATTACTCAAGTTCTTCATCTCTGTCGGATGGTGTTGAAATGAGCAACGATTGTTCTGAGGTAACATTTATTTATTTATTTATTTATTTATTTAACAATGTGTGTAACCACTCCACATCTAAACAGATTCTGGAGTAGTGAACAACAGGGGATAAAAAATGAACAACAGATGAAACATGATATTCAAATTATTCATTAAAAAACAGAGTACCAATAAAACTGAGGCTGAACGTTCTGCATTTTTGAAACAAGAAACATGAACTTGATTCTGAAGGAACATCTCCTAGTTTGAATTTACTCATTAAAAAAATCAAGATTATATTCTCCCAATTCACTTTTTCCCCTCTACATTTCTAATTATGGGTGCTGTTGATTTTAAGGATTATAGGGGGGTATGAATATAGGTATGAAAAGCACTGAGTTTGGCACACTGATAAATTAACATGATTCTAAGTAATCAAGAAGCTGTTTAAAATATATCTCAAAACTGGATCTTAGGTGCAAAAACTTTACGCACAAAACTTTCATCCCAGCCTTCCTTCCCCAATATGGCACACAAAAGAGGCTTACAACAGTAATCAGTGAATGTTTAGTGTTTTTTCTAAACAGCAAATTGAAGTTTATTTATTTATTTATTTATTTATTTAATGCATTTATACCCCGCCTTTCTCCCTCTCGCAAGGAACTCAAGGCGGCTTACATTATCCTCCTCCTCACCGTTGTATCCTCACAACAACAACCCTGTGAGGTAGGTTGGGCTGAGAGTCTGTGACTGGCCCAAAGTCACCCAGTGAGCTTCCATGGCCAAGTGGGGACTAGAACCCGGATCTCCCGGCTTCCAGTCCGTCACTCTCACCACTACACTACACTGGCTCTCTGACATTTTCCTATTTATGCAAAAATGTTGCCATTTATGCACACACACACCACAGTATATCTGCACACAGAGGCCCCCAAGCAGGATCCCATTCATGTAGAAGAGCTCTACATGTACATCAGTATGCACACAGAGCCCCTTCTGATGCACCCCAAACATACAGATGAGCATGGCCAGCCACTGTGTTGGCAGTGGGATGTGGAGATAGCCCACATAGCCCAGTGAGCCCCTCACATGTTCTTTCAATGCATGGGAGTGGGACGTCTGAACACCTCTGACGTTTTGCCTCTGAGCAGCACATGTGTTCACATCTGTGTATGCATTGAAGTTTTTAAAATTACATTGAAGTGCACTTCCAAACCATTTTCTGCAAGTGTCCCCTGCTCTGCCTCGTCCAGCAGTACATCACATGCAAGCGCCTGGTGGATCTGCCAAATGACAGCAACGGCTGTAACATCCACCAGTTCCTGAGTTGGGCAGCTGGGAAGCACCTCGACAGCAAAAAAAAAAACACCCTCTTTTCTTCACTTTTGTATTCTCTAGGGACAAAAATAGAGCTGAAAATTGCAGTCGACTGTACTAATTGATACAAAAGAAGGACAGGGGGCAGAGAAGAGACTGGCCTGAAAAGACAGGAGGATGCTATTTGAGGATCTTAGTGCCTGGATAGCAGGCCACCTGGCTGGAGATGCAAGCCACCTGGAGGGAGCAATCCTATGGCTGCTAGACAGCAGCTAGATGGCCATAGGATATCTGGTTTTCTGCGAACTGACCTCAGAGACTGAGCACTGAGGTTGGTTCCCAGAGAACTGACCTCCCCCCACCTCCGCGCTGCCTCCAAGGCAGAGCAGAACAACCCTGTACTCTGCACTCGCAAGAGGAACACGGAGCGGCCGAAATGGGGCATTCCCGGAGGGCATTCCAGGGCAGGCAGGGCGGAAATGCCTGTATGACACATCCAGTGTAGTGTACTGCAGCCTCCTCCCCCGCTCTGCCCTCCCGTGGCTACACAGCCGCAATCGGCTGTCTAGCCACAAATGCAGGGCAGGAGAAGCATGGAGGGAATGATCCCCTCCATGCCTCTCCTGTCCTGTGTTGGATAGGCAGTTTCCTCTGAATTCGGAGGCAGTCGTCTATCTGAATAGGATTGCACCCTTAGCCACCTGGGATGCACCCAGGAAACTGAAGCATAGCCGGGTTTTCCTAAGAAAACATGAATAGCATTCCAGTTGAATGAAAATGGATTTGTAATTATTACTGTTTGTTACTGTAGCTGTTAGTAACAACAAATAAGAGAAAGAAATCAGGTATATTTATGGTTCCTGCTGCTTTATGGAGTCCCCGCTCTTTTTGTGATATCAGCAGCTATTACATCAATCTGTGCCCTCCTGTCAGACGTTCTTACACACCTAACAATATATCTCACATTAGGGGTTTCATGAGCATTCAGGCTCCCCAAAGTGAGCATCTCTGCTACACTCACCGTGATCTTGCAAGCTGCCACAATTTTCCGCTTCCTCAGCTGCAAGGCCCAGGCAGAACCTTATCTTTGGGGCAGGAGAAGGTGGCAGCAGTGGCAACTCCACCCCAGCCCCCAAGGGAGTGTTTTTTTTCCCTACCAGGGACTGGGACTGTAAGTCCCAGAATCACCACCAGGAAATTGACTCTATGTGTATGTCTATCAGAAGAACAGGCTTAATGGGAATGACACGTGCGATGCCAGGTTCCCTACCCCCTCCCAGGGCATCTGGGACGTGTAGTCCCAGATGGGGAAAGATTATTCACTGGGGCCCTGGGAACACTCATTGCTGCCTTCCTTGCTTTTCTCTGCTCCAAGGTAAGTTTCTGGACCTTAGGGCAGGAGACGGAGAAACCAGTGGCAAAGGCTTTGCATGTGCCTTCGAGCTTTTGCAAACATTTGAATCAAACACTTGCAAAGCCCTCAGGTTTCTGCAAGCATTTAAGCAGAATGCTCTCAAAATCTTAGCCCCTCTTAGGGTGAGGAGCAGGATGCCTGTGCATCCCAATCTCACCTTAGAGAAAGGGGCAAACGCTTACCAGGCATGGAAGCAAGGCTCCAGGATGAAAGTGGACAAGCAAAGATGAGGAACTAACAACACCATCACTTTCTGGAAACCTGAGTGCAGAATTTGGCAAAACGGGGGCATGTTCTTTGTTCAAAACAGGGGCAGGTTGAGGCTAACAAAACAGAACTCTGCTTACTAGATTAGGTCTCATCTCACCCATGTCTGGGCCGCATTTCCATATACAGAGTTCCAGGATTGGTTGGGAATCTCATAGTGATGTACACATTAATATTATTGAAAGGAAGAAGGAAGGAAGGAAGGAAGGAAGGAAGGAAGGAAGGAAGGAAGGGACCTAAGGCAGAGGTGGGCAGGAACTAGATCTCCAGATGTTTTGGACTTCAACTCCCAGCATTCCTCACCACTGGCCATGCTGGAAGGGGCTTCTGGGAGTTGAAGCCCAAAACATCTGGAGTCTACCTTCTGCCTATCTCTGGCCTATGGTAAGGGTGCAGCTGAAGGAAATGTGAGCAACCCAAGGGAGGGAGAAAACAGGATCAAAGAAAGAAAGGTGGAGCAAAGAGGACTAGGAATGGAACTGAAGTATTCTCACCCACCCAGGGAAGATAGGGTGGTAATACTTCTTTAGAGAAACAAATTTTATTAATATGCTTCAAACATCACAGGCCTCCCATATATACTGGATCTTTTCAGGGACATTATCCCTCAGAAAACAAGTCAAGAACAGAACTAAGAACATCAAACAGCACCACCTATGGGTCAGAGGTGCTGCCTATACAACTGTTATGTATGTACTATTCTCATTCTCCCAATGCCTGACTTCATATAACCAAAATGGCTCCACACATAAAGAAGGGGGAGGTATCAGCAGGTTTAGGGAAATCCCAAGGTTGGGAGAAGTACAAACAGAAGAAGAGGAGGAGGAGGAGGAGGAGGAGGAGGAGGAGGAGAAACTAGGAAAAAACTGGGGATGGGACCCAGACTGCTCACTGGCCACAGAATGCTGGCTGACTGTTTAGGGGGGCGGGGGGACAACGAAAACCAGGGTGGCTGATTTAGAATGGAGTATACTGGAAGAGGACATAGCTGATAGGTTGCAATACTAAACAAGAGCACTCTACACTGCAACATTTTGTTGCAGGCCCCAGCTTTCACTACAATGGCTCAACCTTTTGGTCACACTTCCATATATCTTCCCACTGCTTGATGGGCATCATCATAATACATAAGAATAAGGAACATAAGAAGGGTCCATCTAGTCCAGCATGCTGTTCACACAGTGGCCAACCAGCTGTTGATGGGAGACAAGCAAGACATGAGTGCAACAACACCCTCCTGTCCATGTTCCCTAGCAACTGCTGTACATAGGCTCACTGCCTCTGATACTGGAAACACTAGTAAACAAATAATTTTTCTACTGTTATAAAGGAATGATATAAGATCCCATCGCACAAACACTACACTGAGCAGTAGAATGTATTATTTGCATATGGGAAGTCCAAGATTCTATCATCTCCTCTTAGAAGATCTCAGGTAACAAGACTGAGAAAAGCCTTCTGCCTAAAACTTCCTAGAGCTGGTACCAGTCAGAACCAACACTACTAGACTAGATGGTCCAAAGGTCTGGCCCAATATAAGCCAATTGGTTATATTAATTTCAGTGGGCTTTGCATGGGGCTGCCAAACAAGCACCACTGAAGCAAATGGAGCCAACCGTACAGCATTTAGGGATGGTTGAGTTATGCCTTTAAACTGTTCGATTTATCCACACCTTTGTGGTCACTACATGGTGAACATGCATGTATCAGTCAGGATCACATGGAATGCACAAGTCATAGATTCATAGATTCATAGAATAGTAGGGTTGGAAGGGGCCTACAATGCCATCGGGTCTAACCCCCTGCTCAATGCAGGAATCCAAGTCAGAGCATCCCTGACAAATGGCTGTCCAGCCTCGCCTTCAAGGCCTCCAGTGTGGGAGAGCCCACCACCTCCCCAGGTAATATGTTCCATTGTCGTATTGCTCTTACAGTCAGGATGTTTTTCCTGATGTTCAACCGGAATCTGGCTTCCTGTAACTTGAGCCCATTATTCCATGCCCTGCACTCTGGGATGATCAAGAAGAGATCCTGGCCTTCTTCTCTGTGACAACCTTTCAAGTACTTGAAGAGTGCTATCATATCTCCCCTCAGTCTTCTCTTCTCAAGGCTAAACATGCCCAGTTCTTTCAGTCTCTCTTCATAGGGCTTTGTTTCCAGTCCCCTGATCATCTTTGTTGCCCTCCTCTGAACCCTCTCCACTTTGTCTGCATCCTTCTTAAAGTGTGGTGCCCAGAACTGGACACAGTACTCCAGATGAGGCCTAACCAGTGCTGAGTAGAGGAAAACTAGTACTTCCCGGGATTTGGAAGCTATGCTTCTATTAATGCAGCCAAAATAGCATTTGCCTTTTTTGCAGCCACATCACATTGTTGGCTCATATTCAGCTTGTGACCGACAACAATTCCAAGATCCTTCTCGCTTGTAGTGTGGTTGAGCCATGTATCCCCCATCTTGTAACTGTGCATTTGGTTTCTTTTTCCTAGGTGCAGAACTTGGCATTTATCCCTATTCAATGTCATTCTGTTGTTTTCTGCCCAGCGCTCCAGTCTATCCAGATCACTTTGAATTTTGTTTCTGTCTTCCAAAGTATTAGCTATCCCACCCAATTTTGTGTCATCTGCAAATCTGATCAGCATTCCCTGCACCTCCTCCTCCAAGTCATTCATAAAAATGTTGAAGAGCACTGGGCCCAGGACCGAGCCCTGCAGTACCCCACTCGTTACCTCTCCCCAGTTTGAGAAGGTCCCATTGATAAGCACTCTTTGAGTCCGATTCTGTAGCCAACTGTGAATCCAGCTGAGAGTTGTTTCATCTAGCCCACTTTGAGCTAGTTTGCTCATCAGGATATCATGGGGCACTTTGTCGAAAGCTTTGCTGAAGTCGAGGTATATGAGAAAAGTCAAGCACATTTTCTCTGAAGTTCCTTCTATTGAAGGGTAGATGGGTGTAGGACTGAGCTATAATGCCCCACACATACATTTGCTTCCTGAAAGCAAATATTCAAACACCAGAATAGGATACGCCGAAGTATCACCTTTACCTATTCTGTTGCATCTCAAATATATAAGAAAGAAAATATGGCTCAAAACTTTTCTTTATTAAACTGCGATCAGGGAGGAACCTGATAAATATTTAGTCTGGTGCTTGTACTGAACAGGATCGATATAAAAATAAGGAACCAAACATAGCTGTTATGCGTGTGATGATTGACTACTCTGGAGAAATGTCGGTGTGTATAGATTTGCCATGCGAAAAGTACTTAATATTTAAGAGAGCCTTTAACAAGGCTCTGAACTTTTCTCCCAATTAATTATTCATTCACAAAACTTTCCTGCTTCATAATATTCCAAAAAAATTATCAGAGGGTTTCTCTCTTTCCTCCACCCCCACACACCTTTTGCACAATCAATGTAGTGTAATAGTGTGCCCAGTTTAAAAAAAAAAAACAGACACCATCCTCAACCTCCCACAACTTTCCCCAGTTGTACATTTGATGCTTGTTGGTGCCATCAAGCAAACACAAATCAACAACAAGCACATTCTGTTGAAATGTTTAGCTAAATGGAACCAAAACAGTCACAGTTCACTATTTCATAAATACATTAATTAGAAGTGTCTCCAAATAGCATGTGAGTTTGAATTATTAACATAAAATACTGCATTATAAATGACTGCAAATTGCATTCCTAGTGCTCTCCATGCTTAATTTATTATGCTGTAGGAAAATTTGCAAATTACTTCACTCTTTTATATTTAATGGATAGTTTTATATGTATATTGTTTCATTAAGATAAAATTAAATCACAGTGTACATGTTATAGGGCTTTCCAGTGACATAAACGTCACCAGAGACACACACAGTTTGTCAGGAGAGACATGTGCATCTGTCACAATGTTGGCGCAATGAAGAGGGGACAATTGGCTTTAAACTGCTGCAGTCCCTTACCACAATTTCCTGTTTTGTCCAGCGTCCTCACTCATTCCTTCTCCCAATCAAGCTTAAAGTTTATGAAGTATGTCAGAGAAACTCTCCCAGAGTTTCGAACAAACTTCTTATTGGCTTGTCTCCAGTGAACCCACACATGCTTAAATCCAAATATATGTTTCAGTTACACTCCCTAACTGGTTGAGAGTATGTGTGTTTTTTTTACAAGAATTGAACCTATGGAGTTTGTTTTGTTTGTTTGTTTGTTTGTTTATTGCATTTATACCCCGCCTTTTTTCCTCTTGCAAGGAACCCAAGGCGGCTTACATTATCCTCCTCCTCTCCATTTTATCCTCACAACAACAAGAAAAGGAAAGGTCTGTGAAGATCAGACAGTGGAATGCAGGGATGCAGCTTTGGCACTTTTTTTATTAGCTGGGACTCTGATATCACCTGCCATCAACTCAGAAATCCCTGTTCTCTCTGAGTTCAGCTGCAATCCTCATAGTATCTGGGGGAAATGTTCCCAGCAACAATATATTGTTCCCTGTTTCAATGCAAGGTATTGGGGGGGGGGGGAGGCCTTGGTCTCGAATGGACAGTTAAGGCCCAGTAGCTTTACAAAAGTCCTGCTCCTGGTGAGATGGAAAACAACCTGCTAGAACTGGTTTATTGATATGGATCAACACAGCTGCCTGCAATTTTGGACCCTCCATGAGTGTGTCACTATGGGCGCTGTCAGGATGACTTCAAAATTTACTGTGACACCACTGGAGATTAACCATATCTCGCCTAACTCAGGGGCTTGTGTCACACCATTTAACATCGTGCTTCTCGTTATCCTGTGGGGTGCTTCCAGACAGACAGCTCCTAACACCACCAGCCAAAAGGCACTGTGAAGCTGCTCCATCTATCCTTCCTTAGCAGATTTTCTGTGGTAAGAAAAACATATGGAAGAAGTAGTGGGAAAACATGGGAGGGTTACAAGTGGAAACTATCATCATCTGCACTCCCCAGATAAAATTATGTGAATGAGGGAGGGTGATTGCACAATAAAAGTATCATTTGGAAGCACCTCATGACTGGTTGCCCATGGAGTGAAGTCTGACATCCCTGTTCATTTTGCATGGCAAGCTCCCTATCAGGAAGGATCCAGAATCTGTCAGGGCAACAACAGTGTTCTCTCTGATGGTCCATGTTGCACTTTGCTGGGAACTATGCTTGTTTTGTTTCTGTGGAAGTCATAGCCGTCAGTGCATATGAATGTGCACACAGTGGCCAACCAGATGCATGTGGGAAACCCACAAGTGAGACATGAGTACCGCAGCACCCTCCTGCGACTGGTCTACAAAGGCATCTTGCCTCTGATACCAGAGGTGGTAGAGCCATCGTGACTAGCAGCCATTGATAGCCTTATCCTCCAAGAATTTGTCTTCTGTTAAATACACACACACACACAGTTTGAGCATTTTTATTCATTTTTTACTTTTATTCTGTTTTAAAGCTACAGAACAACGTCAGTCCTCTTTATGGCCCGTATCTTTAGCATTTGAATGCTTTTTGCAATCAGACTGCAGGCGGCCTGCAGCCCCTTCGCTTTAGAAAGACTGCAAATTCTGGTTGGCTCAGTTTTACTCTTTCGAATTTGGGAGCAGGGAGGAAGAAAGCTGCATCTGATCCGTCCTTGCCTAGCAGCGAAGATCATGAGTGTCAATGATTGAGGTGGCAGAGTTGGAAGTGATGCAACAAACCCACAGATTAAAGAGCAACAAGTCACCAGGACCAGATGGCATACATCTGAGAGTTCCTCTGAAGGAACTTAAGAACGAAGCGGCTAAACGCTAACCAAAATATGGAAGCTTTCGTTAAAATCAGCGGACCTGCCAGAAGACTAGAACAAATATGTAACCTCTCTATTTGGGAAAGGCAACAGGGAGAATCATAGAACGATAATCCAATAAGTTCTTTGGTGCAGGTTTAATTGAGGGTATAAGAGTCACCCAGACCTCAGCAGCTGGAACTCTGAAGTAATTCCATGCTGGCAACAAAGTAAGGTAGGAGGACTAAGTCCCACTGGAATTAATAGGAGATAGGCACGTAGTTAAGGGGTTTTGAAAACTGATTTCAATGGGATCTGCAACAAAATGTTGCAGTGCGGAGTGCTCCTGTTCAGTGTTCCATCCAGTGAGCCATGTCCTTCTCCCCAACACTCCATTCCATTTCCCCTCCCAATGGTCAGTCAGCATTCTATGGCTACTGAGCATGCTCAGTCCTCCTTGGATTCTTGGGGCAGGGGGTCTTTTTCTAATATGCAGCCTGAACGCTGGATATAAATGGAATGATTTGCAGCCCAACCCTATGCAGGTTTACTCAGAAATCTCATCCAGTGAAACGTCGACAAAGAAGTGTGTCTAGGATTGCAGCCTTAGTTTCTCCAGATTGCACCAGTGCAGGGGTTTATTCCAGCAAAAAAGCATCTTCTGAAGAAGAGGATGGAGAGGAGGAGCATCAAGTACTCCATCTTGGGCTCCTTGGAGTATATACATTAAATTAGAAATCAAACAATTAAAAATGCTGGATTCAAGGTCCCCTTTGGGCTGCTGTTGGGAGGTCTCCATTTTTGCTTAAAGACCCTTAAGCTGCTCTTGTGAGGTCACTGGAGACTCATGGCATTTCCCAGTCTTTGGCTTATGTACAAATATACAGGTTGAACATAGGTGGAGGCACATCACTTAGGTGCTACTGCAAGTATTCAAAGGCCACTGCAGCCAGCCCCCCAACATGCCGTGAGCTTTCTCAGAGCCCCAAACTCAGCCCTCTGCCACAGCATCACTGGGCCATCCACTGAACAGAAGGAGATCGGCCTTGACCACTTTAGCAGATCTTGTCTTAAAAGCAGAGAATCACTGACTTGGGAGGGACTCTGGAGGTCATCCAGTCCAGCCGCCAAGCTTATAATAGTATGTTTATGTGAGTAATTCAATCTAATGTAATTAGTTAACACTGATTGTTAAGGGTGGTGAATGAGTGGGGACTGCAGGAGAGAGGTGGGATGGGTTGTAATTGTTGCCTGTTGGTGGTATAACCACTTTGAAACATTCAATGGAATTTCAAATTAAACACACATGCATGACATAAATGAATAAATAAAACTGGCCTACAGTTCCCAGAATATCCTGCGGAGGGGGAATCCCTGCTGGGCATGAAGTTCTTCATCCCTGATGTAAGGTTTCCACACCGGTTTGTTGGTGCCTATGACACTCACCTAGCATCTCAAGTGTATTGAGCCTTCCTCCCACCTCAGTGGCCCAGCAATAGCTATTGGTGCTGGCCTAACCTCCGTTCTCCATGCTCACAAATCCTGCTCCATGAAGATGAAGGATGTGGTTAAATGAAATCCATGGCTGGTGAAATATTTCTCAACTTAAGGAGCTCTTATAAAACATGTGAATACTTGAATTTTTCCTCACTCTGGTTGAATTAAAACAGACGAGCATCTTTGCTCCCTTCTTTCTTCCCATTCTTGGCAAGTTTGGGGCATGATATTTAGGTAGTGAGTAGCGCCAAAAACAGAAGAAGGATGTCTGTGTTTCTCCCTACCATCTGACTGATACTTCAGGGCTGCCTCTGTGGACTCAATACTTACAGCAAGGCCATTAACATTTTTCTTGGTGCAACATCCTCCCCTGCCCCCGTGTTTTGCTTAAGTCATTGTGTGTTGCTTCAGGCTCTGAATCGAAAGTGTTGTGCGTTTTCTCCATGATAAAAGTCTCAAGAATGTTTAAAAAATAAAAGACAGCACCAAGAAGGGAATAAAACCCTTTTAAAGTGTTCTTTTACTTTTTTACTTCACTCATTCCCCCACACTAAAGAAGGATTTTGCTCTCTTGTTCCGTAGTTTAAAGTGCCGTTTCTTTTCCTTCACCTCAACTGATTATTTTTTTCTGCGTTTCTCTCTTATTCCCCAACTTCATTGTGTCAAATCATATTATAATACATGAAATATCCAAGAATTACAAAGCACTCAGAAATGTTTGGGGAGGTTTCCTACCTATATTCTCTCTGTCTCTCTCTCATTAAAAACTAACAGAATAACAAGAGGTGTTGTCATACCAATAGAGCAGCCTTCCCCAACTCAATTCCCTCCAGATGTGTTGAACTGCAACTCCCATCATTCCTGACGAGTGATGGGAGCTGCAGTCCAACACATCTGGGAGGCACCAGGTTGGGAGAAGTTGCAAAAAAGCAATCTTAACCAATATCATACACGCTGTTAAAAAATATTCAAGAATAATGGGAGCGCTCCCGTTCCCTGGGGCATTGTAGCCTGCTGTGCCAAAAAACTGGGCCTTTGCAATCTCGCCAACAAATAGCTCAGTCCTCTTTCTGCTATCTAAAGATGTGAGTGGGGGAGAAATGAACAAAAGGATGAAAAAAGAGGCCTCTGGCTTCCAATGGAGATGACATCTGATCTCAGGCCAATGTCAAGGGGCTCACTGACAAGAGCACCAGGGAGTTGCTTCTCCTCTTCACCTGCCTCTCACTCTGGCCCAGACAATGGTGGTGGTGAGAAGGGGAGCAGGAAATGCCACTGTCTGTTACTTGCTCACTGGGTTTTTGCCTGTCAAGCAAGCGAGTGGTAGCGATGATGAGAGGGAGCAAGAGCAGCTGTTGACAATGGTGGTGAGAAAGTAGGATAGGACCATGGAGGGCGTTTTGTCCAAGGGCCCTCAAAAACCTGGAGCTGGCACTGATTACGTCAGTAGGGTAAGCTGCTTCGAAGAGCTTGATGCAGTGGTGGCAATACGTTCGCCGCGTGTGGCTGCATCCAAAATATATGGTTACAGGATTTATTTCTGATTGCTTTTTAAAGGACTCTGGTTTTGGAAAGAAAAGATTGCGTGGGCAGAAGGACCTCTTAGGGCACAGTCCCATACATGTCTCATCAGAATTTAAGTCCCATTGAGTTCAGTGGGTAAGTGTAGGCCTGCAGCCTTAGCGTACCTGATGGTCAGTATCCAAGATGCCGACCACATGGAAATTACAGGTAAATGACCCAGAATAGCCAGGAAATAGATGGATCTTACTTGAAGGTTCTGAAGTGGGGGGAGGAAATGCCTTCCCCTCCCCACAGCTAAGGATGATTTAATCCAGGTCAATATGTGTGCATGTGCAGAGGAAGTGAGGAACAAAGGAAAGTGTAGTTTGAGTCAAAGTCAAGAAGACAGACTGAGTGTCAGAGCACATTAATTTTAATTTTACTCTAAAGTAAGTACAGGGTATCCTGATCCAGATCAGGACCCTACTGTGGAGTTGGGGGGGGATTTAACACTTCCCCACACACACTGTGGTCCTGATCCGGATTGGGTGGGGCATGTCTGCAATTTGTATTGCCCAAAAGTGGCCCATTAAAGCAAATGGATCACTCTTTGGCTATATAGATTTCAGGCGTAAGGGCCCCAGTCTAGATCACAGTGTGGGGGGAAAGAGTTACAGCCCCTTAACTCCCCCCCACATGCTACGGTCCCAATCCAGATTGGGACTCCTGCACTTAACTCTAGACTAAAAAAAAAGAAAAGAAAAAGATGTTGCAGCTAAGTCTTTAAAGTAATGTGTGCTTTGGGTCAGAGACAAAGAGCTTATCTTTGAGTTCTGCCAGTTCTCTGGGGATGTGATATGGGGGCAGTGGAATTCCTGATTTTAGGAATGTTATGTTGTGTGGCTCCACCTATAACCAACCTCTATATTTATGAGTAAAGCAAACCCAAATATAGCAAAAAAATGTCTGAAGCGTCCTGCTGTCTTTCCTTCCAAAAGAAACCAACCCCAGATAAGTGCTGCCCCTGGAATGTCTCACGGCTCTGAGAAGTGGGGTGTGCCTAACAATATTGTGAGCTAGAGTCTTACAGGAAGTTTGCAACTTTAGGTACTATAAAATATTTTTCCTGTTGTTTTCATGAACATGACTAGTGCCAGACCAATGATGAGGAAGACATACTACACTTACTCTTGAGTTAGAAAAAAAAACCTTGACAGAAAATCAAGCAAGATGAAATAAAAACAAAACAAAAACAGAGCAGTCATCACTCACTTTTCTGTCTCCTAGCCTTTTCCTCTTATGTTTTATGATCTCTCTGACCATGAGAGCTATTTATTTATTTTTAAAGAAGATAGATTCTCCTGATTTGTAGAATCTGAAAGATGACAAGTCCAAGACCTGCAGCACTTTAGAGATGAACTTCTAATGTGCAACAGCAAACATCAGCATAATGCCACCGTACCATCAGCAAACACAATTCTGTATAAAATTTGAGCTTATTTTAGATGACTTCTAAATTTCAGTCATCATATCATGGCAAAACTTTGTTCAACAGCAAACATGGAACTTTCACTAGCAAAAGCAATGGTTTACCTATTATACAGCAGTGCTATTAAAAATTACTAATCTTGAGCTGGTGGGATTGTATCTAAACCCTGGACCAAGGGTATGAATTGTTTCCCTTATGCCACTCCTGGCACTGTTACAAACTGGGTTTTATACACTGGATATTGTGCACTGCTACTTTAGCACAG
Organism: Heloderma suspectum; assembly: GCF_057233095.1. Taxonomy (NCBI): domain Eukaryota; kingdom Metazoa; phylum Chordata; class Lepidosauria; order Squamata; family Helodermatidae; genus Heloderma; species Heloderma suspectum. Next base: position 104,950,966 of record NC_139461.1, read on the forward strand.
CAAAGCTCAAGATCACACTACCAAAAAGCTCCTTATCCCTGACCTAGAAAAATTTATTGCACTTCTGTGCAAAAGCAGTTTGGATGTGCCTGCTTAGGGCATTTCATAAGCAAATATACTTAGGCAGCAATCCTATACCCACTTAACTAGGAGTAAGGCCCATTGAACTCAGTGGGACTTACTTCTGAGTAGTCATGTATAGGATTGCACTGTTAGGGTGCTTCTAGATGGACAGCTTTTAGTAGTACCAATGAAAAGACACCATACAGGTATGCCACCTTTCCTTCCTTAACTGATTTCTATGGTAATAAAAAAATATGAAAGAGGTAGTGGGAAAATGCAGGAGAGTTATAAATGGAAGAAAATAACGTCTGGATTTCCTGTAAAATTCTGTGAATGATTGCACAATAACAGCCTCATCTGGAAGCACCCTTACTTATAACAGTAATTGCCTGGTTTTCTTCCCTAGCTGCAGAAGGAACAAATAATAAAACATATCTTTGTTCCTATCAGCTCTGTATAGAATCCCTTATTTCAACAGAGTGAATTGAAATTAATATTGCTGAATGTTTTGCTTGATTATAATGGCTAGAAAGGATTTGCAGCCTTGAGAGGATAAATTTAGATGACTTCTTCCACATATGACAAGCTTATAAAAATTATATTGATTCTGAAATTATAATTTTAGATTAGTTCTGTCATTTTTTCCTATTAGCAGTCTTTAAATGAAGTGATACAACATTACAATTAATCTTATCTTCCATTATGTACATCCTGATGCTAAAAAGTAAGATCAATTCTTATTAAGTGCACTGGTTTAGACATTTGGGTAGGATTAATTTTAAAAGAACATCATGTAACAACATTGATACCACTAAGCAAGTTTTTTGTTTGTTTTTTTAATTAAACATTTTATACACCCATTTCACACTACAGTTGAATCGGCAATACAAGTACTGATACTGCTCTGCTATTAGTGATGACATTGTTAACCAGAACAGCAGGTAAAATAAAATATATTCTTATTCCTAATGCATTAGGGCTTAATCACTTTTGCTGTGTAATGGGAAAGAGGTGAATGGTGTATAAATAAGACTGTGTGCGTTCTGCACATATGGTGATTTGCAATTGTATCACATGAGCACATCGATTAGTCTTTAAGTGTAAGAGCAGCATAAATTCCCATTTGAAGTGGCTCATACCTGCCATTCTTAGTAGGGCTTTGGACAGGCCCAGGTCCAGTCATTTTCCTGCCTGATGTGAAGGAGAAGGTGTAGGGATATCCGTCGCTGGGAAACCCCTTTCCTTTTTTTCTCGACAGAATTCTGCAGTGTGTATGGTTCGATTTGCGCTTATGAGCCAAGCTGCATACTTTTCCCCAAACTCCAGGAACTTTTTTGCACATTTTGTTTTCATAGGTTCCACAATTTGCTCAAATTGCTCAGAAATTTGCACAAATTACAGAACCTGTGAAAAATGCACAAAATGCCCAGAAATCCACAAACTGGCCTGACTCGCACCGACCAAGTCAGGCACTGCAGCAGGAACTGGAACGAAATCCAGGAGTGGGGGAACCTAAGAAAACTCATCGAACTCCACTCCCCCAAATGGATTTCTCGGACATCCCTAAGAAGGTGGCATCCCCATTCCACATGCAGAAGCCAACTGGACTTCTCCCTTCAACACCAGCAGTGAGTTAGCATCTTCTGTTGCATCTGAGGCTAGCTCAGGGTCAACAGGACAGACCAGATGGCACACAGAGTTCTGTTTGCCAACAGAGGGGAATATTTACTTTTACATTGTTTTATATATTATTAACATTAGCCACATTGATAGCCTAGTCAGAACGGCAGGGTATAGAGTTAAATAATACATTTAAACATAAATATGTACCAAGTGAAAAGTACTCATAGAAAGAAGAAATGACGAGAAGGAGATGGCTTGCTCTTCTGCAAATCAAAATATAACTACTAGATCTTATTGAGATGATAGATAGATGATAGACAGAAAGACAGACAGACAGACATATGGAATTAGTTATGAGCACCACAATAACATGTAAGTTGTCCAAGGCTGGAACATCATAATTTTTGATGTGGAAACGTCACCCTGAAGTGTGGTAAAGTAGTCTCTGGTGGAAGAATCTGCTTCTAGTATGATCACGGTGCCATAAACTAGAAAAACCTGGAATTGATACATGCTAGATAATTAAGAACATAAGAAGAGCCATGTTGGATCAAACGAAAGGCCTATCTAGTCCACATCCTATTTCCCACAGTGGCCACACAGATGACTTTGGGAAATCCACAAGCAGGACATAATGACAATAATGCCTTCCTGCTCATGATCCTTAGCATACTGCCTCTTGTGCTAGAGATAATATATAGCCATTCTGACTAATAGCCATTGCTAGCCTTATCCTCCATGATTCTTTAATCCCCCTTTAAAGTTGTCCAGGTTGGTGGCCATCACTACATCTTCTGGTCATGAATTCCATAGTTTTAACTATGTGTTGTATGAAGACAGACTTCTTTTTATCTGTCCTGAATCTCCCACCATTCAGCTTCATTGGATGACCCTGGGTTCTAGTATTATATGAGAGAGAGAGAGAGAGAGAGAGAGAGAGAGAGACTCCCTATCCATTTTCTCCACAGTTTCAGCACCACTGTCAGATCTAAAGACCTGGATCTAATGCCTGTTTGTTAGAGTGTTATAAAACTGATATATTCTGAAAGGGAGTGAAGGCTTCATTGCATTTGATGTAGCAATCATGTACTCAGTTAAAGACTGGGGCTGCAATCTTAAGCACACTTAATAGGGAATATACTCTATTAGACATAATGGGGCTTACTTCCAAGTAAACATGTACAGGATTGCATTGCATGGCTGCAGTCCTAAACATGCTTCCTAAGGAGTAAGTCACACTGAATACAGTAGGGATTATATCAGAGTAAGCATGCACCAAACATCAATGTAAAAATCTTACATTCGTTTTTAGACACGGGACCAATTCGCCCTTTTAGCTATTCAGGACAAACAAAATCAGACAACCCACATTTTGGTTCTTCCATCCTTCTTTGAAGCACATGTTTTTTTAAAGCCAGGATATTCTTCCCATGAGTTGGACATGGATTGTTTATCAAATGCAGCTGACAGTGCAACCCCATGTATGTCTACTCAGAAATAAGTTCCAATAAGTTCAGTGAGGCTTATTCTCAGACAGCAGCATTGGCCTCGGCCCCAAATCTATTTCTCAGGGCCCCAGAACTATTCCACAGAGCCTTGAGTGTCCACTGGTGCCAATGAATGCCCCCCCCATTTAATTGCCATGCAGGGGGCAATTTTCAAGGTGGAGGTTGCAGGTGGAAAAGGGAGGTTTAACTCTCCCTTTTCCACATGCTGTAAGACACACACACCCCTGCCCAATATTCCCCTTCACAGCAATTTAGCTTAGAAAACAAAACTTTCCATTGGTTTGGAATCATCTGGTTCAGGGTGCATATTAATTGAAGAATTTATTTTATTTGAGATGATTTGGGTGAGAAATTAATTGGCTAGCTTTACCTGCTGTGACACTGAAATAAATCCTAGTAACTATTTCTGTATCTGCATATATAGATATAAATTCGTATTTTTAATTTTTATGCTGATTTGGGTCCTATGGGCTTGGGTCTTAAAGCTTTTAAGTGCCTAGCAGTGCCCCTGCCTCCCAGGTAAGTGTGCATACGATTGGCAGCCTGAGGGGTGAGTGTGCTCATGGGAAAACAACTCTATGTATTCTTCCTCTGTTTATATTTATATACAGGACACTCCAGCATTTGGAATGTCCTACTGATGCCATGAACTGTTGCTGCAAAAGCCCAATGTGATATAATGTGAACCTTTTCCTTCCACAGTTCCTAGATGTATGCCTTGCTCTGCCACTGGCTAAAGCATCACAATGAATTAAGAGAAATGGCCATTTAAGTTCTCTAACAAGACAAGCCAGGTCCCTTGGAAAGTGTCAGATCTGTTAGCCTTGTGCTCCAATTTGCTTTGTTCTGAAAAGGGTCGTGATGGAACTCCATACTTTGGGAAGTAACCTCATCTTTCTCAAAGCCCCCAGAAATGGTTCCACTGCCCTCTTTCTATCTCGGAGTGCTGTTGTCCATTAATTGGCCTTGAAATCCAATTACCCAACAACACACAAATATATTGCCGTGTGTGGGTCTCTGGGAACAGCTGCAAAATTGCTAATATTAGGTCTAATTTAGCTACAATAAATTAGCAAGTGTGTGGAAGTGCAGTGATGACAGCATAATTATAACAAAAGTCTATGTGTTGAAGTATACAGATGACAATACATACTAATTTTAGCAAAGGAAAGGGGGGAGGAGCCCGCACCAAATGAAATGCACGCAATGAACAGACGGGACTAATAGCTCAGACACGTATACTTAATGTGACCAGTCACTGTAAAAACAAAAAGATAGATGAAGCTGTTCAGAATCTAGCACTAACAAGCAATGCAGTCTGAAACCATTAACTGTCAGGGGTAATAACACTCAAAATACTGAAGTGCAGTAAAACAGCAGCACTTTTCTGGGGATGATACACTGATGTGCAAGCACACACCTGTGAAGAGGGCACTAAATCTTTCCTTGCATTTATTACTATCGATGGGAAAAAACCAACACTAATAATGTAAAGTATAAACGGAAATAGCAGACAGCAGAGAGTGACATTTGCATGGTCCCAGTCAGCTTGTTAGCTGAAGTGGGTTTTAATTAGCTATTTTCCAGCAAGCAAATGAGCAAATTAGTGGCAGTCATAAACAAACAGAGACAACCAGGCCCAAAGAAGAAGAAAAATGATCATAAACCCCCCAACCCGCCCACCCATCCCCAGTTTTAAAAGTACAATGCTTTAATGCCTCATCTAAATTTGCACTTAACAGAGCAAACCTTGTCAAACACAACGCTAAGTTATTCACATAAGACAGTACCACCAGACAACCAATAGAATTACTATTACTAGGTCCTATTTCTATTATTACTCAGATTGGCTGCCTCATCCTTATGATATTTACTTACGAAGTTCAACTGAATTTTTTCTCTAGTGCATTTATGCTCAGATGCAACAAGATGCAAGAAGCTTATTTAGATGTGTGTAAGAGTTTGCACAGACCTGGGGGTTTGTTTGTTTGTTTAAGGGATTTCTAAACAACCCTTTCCAGGGCAGTTTACCAAGAAGTCAATGTTACAATAAAATAAATGAAAAAAACCTTAAAGTACCATAATACAAAAAAGCAGTATCAAAGCAATCAGCAGGAATTTTAAAAGCCAAGCACTAACAGCACAAAATCAATGTATGGAGGATTAAAAGGCCTGAGAAACTGAAAAAGTCTTTGCCTGGCACCAACATGACATGGAGGCAGGCACTGGGTCAGGAGTGAGGAATAATTTTTCTGAGAGCCACATTCCCTTGGAGATAATCTGTGTGGCGCACTGGCCGAGCCAGGGAAGTCCAAAGAAGTCAGATGAAGCCTGGAGTGTAGAGTCATCTTCTAACCTCCAAAGAAAAGAATTAGAAGTACTTGGCTCCAGCTGAACCTTTCAAATTTCTGAGTTACACACACTCTTCACTAGGAATGTAGGAAAATTTCATTTGGTCTCATTTTTTTAACTTAAATTTGAAACATGAGCACATTTTTCTAAGAAAAGCTCACACATTTCTGAATTTGTGTTCATATTTTTTACAATGTGCACTTTAAAAAAATGTACATTTTCCCAAAAATGCACATTTTCACACTTCAGCCTATTGGGGGGGAAAGTGCACATTTGGGAAGTGTGCTCTTTGGAAAATCTGCACTTTTCCTGTTCAAATTAAAAGAAAAACAGATCACAATTGGAACATAGGAGCAAGTCGATCTGAACTTCAAGGTGGAGCTTCATGGGTGGAGTCGATCTGAGCTTCAAGGTGGAGTTCAGACCTTGGCAATCTCAAACATGGCTGATTTTTCCATCCCTACTGTTCACCTACTCTCCTTTTTTTCTTGTTTTCATTTTTGCCATTGTGACAAAATAATCTATCAACAAAAAAATATGTTAGCTGAGAGGGAGGGTAGAGAGATAACAGTGTCAAGGACTCCCTGTGAAAGCAGTCCTGCACTCCATTCTGACCTCATTAAAAATGTGGTACTTTTTTCCAATACATCCCCATGTTGGGTAATTTGCCCCTCAAATTACTCCCTTCTGTTGCCTTGCCCTTACCCTTACATGCACACTGACTTTGTGAGTTACTTGTAGAATCCTGGTAAGTGAGTGTTAATGAGCTAGGCTGATGTTTCATTTTATTTTTTAAAGCAACTTAGTATTTCGCAACTTCTCTCTGCTTGAGAAGCGAACATATTCGATTAGAAGCTGGAGTTGATTCAGTTGTCCTGCCTAGCATGGAGTCGGCTCTGTTCATGTACTGGACTGCTTGGCAAACACACTAATCTGGTTTTTAAGGGAAGCTCTGGAAAAGAGGCTCCTCCTTCTGTATATACAAAAGCCTGGATTCCCACATATCCAGGTTTGTGCTATTAAATATTAACACTCAGTCAGAGTTATTAATGCATGGAGGGTGGCAATCTACCTCAGAGGAAAATGGACAAACTGATTTACCTGGGACAGAGGGAAGCAGAAAACAAGGATGTCCCTACCACAGAGGTCAACCTGGCACCCTCAAGATGTGCTGGAATGCAACTCCCATAATTGCCAGCCTATACGTCTTATTGTGAGGTGTCAAGAATGAAGGCCTGCTTCTGCCATGAAAATAGGCTGGGCTGTCACATCCAAATCAACCACCCGGAGTTAAGTGTTATCTAATGGTTTCTCGGCTCTGCAGCTCAAGGCCAGGCTCAGTCCATGTTAATAATTGGGAAAGAGATAACAGCTGGGTTTGGTGGGAAGATCCTGCCTCTTCTGAGGTGAGGGTGGTGTGCCCTGGGGCTGAGCTTTGATTGGCCATCTGAATTCTGCCTTGACTTGCTAGGGCCAGACCTTAAATGGAGGGACTGAGGAAGAGGTGGGCTGTCTTCTTGTCCCTGATGGTTTTGGGGGCACGTTGCAGTCTGGAGGCTATCCTGGAAGGCCCATACCTTGGCATGTGTAGGACAGACTAGCTAGCTTTATTGTTTTGCTCTTGGGAGTGCATATAAAGGCTCTCTGCATTTCTGAGCATTTCTTGTTCTCGCAACCTGGCTTGTAATTTCCTGTACAATCTGCTACCTCTCCCCTTCCCTTCCCCATTGTTCCTTCCCCTAATAAATTTTTCCCAACTTTTAATTGGTGTGTCTTTCTGAATAGCTTCAGTGCTAATTTCAGTGCCTATTGGCCAGAGTGGGAGGCTACTAGGTTATTGTGGGAATCTGTGGCCAGGTTTGACCAGTCCTACCTTGCAGGGTTGGAACAAAAGATTTTGATAGGCATTCAATTAGGCAGATAATGCTGAACTTCTACATGGAAGAGTGGTCTGCAAAATTCAGTCAGTGCCTGTCAGTACTAGAGAAACTACTATTAAAATGTGTAGGTGCTTACCTCTCTGTTATTTGCTTATATGAATCATTGGAGTATTATTATTATTATTATTATTATTATTATTATTATTATTATTATTATTATTATTAAACTAGCTGAAGTCTTTAGCACTTTACCAATAGTTTAAAGTGTTTGCATATTTTGTTACAGGAAAATAGCACTTTAGAGATTTACTTATGAGGTGTGCCTGACATCTAGATGAGACAGTAAAGAGTCACTATATCCAGCTATGATTAGCTAGCTTAGGAGCATTAGGTAGTCATGGATAACAATTTGCAGTTTTAAAAATCTACTTGGCTGAATCACCTAAAAGTAGATCTGCCCCCAAGTGTGTGTTTGTGCAGTGTTCAACACATGCAGCAGCTCTTCAGCACTGACTTCTGCAATGACCCAGCCTTTTTCCTGCAGGGGGAAATGAATCAACATATAAATGGAGTCGTCACCTAAAATCACTACTAAGGACTTTAGGAAGAAATACAAATTTGTTTAAAGAAATATTCAGTGTCAAGTGCATGGCCTGGGTTGGGGGGAGGGGGTGTTTAGAGGCATAGCATGCATATGTATCTAGCACATCTTCCTGTGTGCATAACACATGGAGCACACACACAAATTATCATGGTATTTGAAGAGGACACAGACATATTCTGAAAAACAGAACAGTATAAAGATGGCACTAGTGACTGGCTGGGGCTTTGTCTGTGGAAGACAAAGGCTGATCTTCCATCATGTATGAAACAGCCCTGTTTCCTATTTCTCTTTCTCTGTGTTTGTTTTTGAAGCCCCACTTCTGACCTTCTCCATCTCTGTTGCTTGATGCCTAGTTAAAATGTATTTAAATTAAATCTTGTGGATCTGAAGTCTGCTACAAGGAGAAACAGGAGTAACCAGTTTGTTACCCCCAACAAAATTTGTCCTGTTCAAAACTTGTTTTGAAGATGTTTCAGTTTGACTACTGTGGCTATACAATATTTCTTTGGTGCCAATAGAATGCTGTGTTATAGCATGGCAAAGTATTCAGAGATATCTAATCAGGCTTTTTTCTTTTTTCTTTTTTTTTTTTTACAGAAATGGCAGCAGTTACCAATGAGATTCAAATGTTCAAGATAGAACATTCCTAAGTTGTTGTTAAAAAAAAAAAAAAGCAGTCAAGACATATAGTAGTAATTAGAATCAATAATTACATTAAACACTTGTCTGAATAAGCAACTTTTTATTTGCATTTGAAATCCTCACGATGTCACTCTTTCCCGGTTTCCCCTGGGAACAGAGTTCCCCTGGGGCCATATCAGGGGTAGTGCTGCCTCAACACCGTTTTAATAATGTAGGATTAGAACACCTGAATCATGGCTTCTGCAGAAGGTCTTACCATGGGGGAAAAGTGAAAGCTGAGAATCTGTGGCATACCGTGGCTCTTTGGTTCACTGAGGACCTGCAGTCTGAGGCCAACACCTTGCACCCACCTTTCCCTGCATTATGTCCTACGTCAGTCACAAGTCTCCAAGCCTGTGCAGGCAGCTTCCCTGATGGTGGTCATCGTTACAGCTTTTTGTCTATGTCAAAACATAGCACAAATGATAGACCTGTAATTTTGTAAGCCACCACTGCAAGCCTCCAAAAGGTTGTTTGAGCGACAGCAAGTGTGACAAATGCAATCCACCTTGCCTTGATTTCTAAGGCCTGATCAGATGCCATTTCTTCTAATGAAAATGTCAGTTTTAAGAAGTAGCCAAAGCTGCTTGTTTCAATCAGTTTGTGTGTGAGTTCCATGTCCTTCGTGTGCCCCTGACTGCCACAGATCGATCACATTTTCTTTTTTCCTGAACTGCATGTGTCAGAAATGGTCTGTGGACACTGCCTGCTCTGTGTTCCTTTCCTTTCCTGTGTCCCTTTCCAACCCATCCTCACTATTCCCTCGACAGGATCCAGAGTCCCCTGATCTCCTTGACATGCCCAAAACAAGAACCCTCTAAGCCAGCCCTGGAGCTGGTGTAGTTAATTCCCATCCCTTGGAGTTATGGGAGGGAAGGAAGGAAAAAAACAAAAGAAGAATGAATAAGTCACTTTTGCCTCATCTCTTGCTCTGGCTGCAGTGAGACAGCAGTTTTGAGTGTGAGGTTGCTCCACCATGGAATCTGTCCCTGCCCCCCTCCACACAGTGGGACTGTCTGTGCTGTAAGCCTAACTAGGCCTTGCCCCAGATCCTACTTGGGGCAAAGTATCATAGAATAGTAGGGTTGGAAGGGACCTACAAGGACATCGAGTCCAACCCCCAAAGAAAATCTGTTTTAACAGACATATTATGAAATACATTTTCCTTCTTTTTATGAATACTGAGATACTGATTTCCCAAACAAGGAATGTTTCTGTTTTATTGCATTAGCGTGCCTTTGCATTTATACTCTCTAAAGCCATCCATGCTGACTGATTTCTTTGTGCTTTGTGCCACCAACCAGATATTACAGGTTTTGTAAGAGAATCTGGGGTGTCACTGATTGCCTAAGATGTTAGGGTTTTCGGCAGGTGATAACTATTGGATTTTGTGATTTTTCCATTTATTAGGGAATCCAGCTAGTGTGCTAGGCAAGGAGTTTGTGGAACAGAAAAAACAACAACCCTGCTTGGATCTACCACAGCATGTGCAACTATGAATCAGGCAATCCATTCACCATTCACCAGAACATGAGGAAGAGAAGAGAAGAGAAGAGAAGAGAAGAGAAGAGAAGAGAAGAGAAGAGAAGAGAAAAGCATCTACTACAAAAGAGTTCAATCATGCGCACTCCTGATCCACAGCTATTATTGGCTGATGCAATCATGTTAATACCTCCTTTTCTATTCCCCAGCCTTCTGCTGAGCATTATTCATTCTACAAAAGAAGGCCCCAGATCCAAAAGGGCCAACTTCTCCTACAGGGTCACAATGGATTTGTGAGGATTTCCTCCCCTAGCAAAACAAAATATAAAGCTGCTTGGACTGCAACTCCCATCATCCCCAGCCAGCATGGCCATTGAGCACAAGCTTGGGGAAGGCTGATATAAAGCATATTCCAAGTGCTTAAAGCACTTCATGTGAACTGTCTCAGTAGCAGACTTCTGAGTCAGGCTAGCTGACCAGACATCTGAGTCTACTATATTCCAGGGTGGGCAGACTTCAGGCTTGTGGGAACTACTTTGTTTTTTTACTAGAACCTTGAGATCCATCAACCAGAGCCTGGTACAAAAGACATATGTGTAGGATTAAATAATTCTGAGCTGAAATGTTTCTTATGGACACCAGAACTGAACAGATCTCTCAGTCCTTTCACAGAAAACGCCACTCCTAATTACCTCAACCTTTATTTATTTCAGCAGTATAATTTAGGCCAGGGGGAAAGGGATACATTTTGTTGCCACTATTGTTTAACAACTGGGAAACAGAAATCCTTGCTGACCTACTGCAAACCACCCCCAGATGTACCAGTAGAACCAGATCTATCTTCTGCCCACCAGTGTCATCATGACACTACCTGTAGCCACACACCCCAAGTTGAGTCCAAAAATCCAGGCAGTTGTCTTGATCCATGTCAACAAACCAGTTCTAGCAGTTTTATTTCCATCAGGAATAGGTCTTTCATAAGGCTAACGGGTCTTAACTACCCTTTCAAGACCAAGCCACCACAAAATACTTTGCATTACAAGGGGGAACAATATATTGTTGCTGACAAAATGCATTTCCCCCAGCTATGGTGAGGAGGATAGCAACTAGACTTAGAGAGAACAGGGAAGTCTGAGGGGGTTGGCAGGTGATGGCTGCATCCCTGCTGGTGCTGCATCCCTGTGAGCCCTGGCTCCACTACACCACTGCTGGCCATCCCTGTATAGCTGGGGGGGGGCAAGGTTGGGACAGTGGGCATCTCTACACCAGCCTAAAATCCTGCATTAAAATGGGGCTTTCTGCTTCCGTTGTACATGCAGGATCACAACGCCTCCCCTTTTCACTTCCTTTCCCCCTCCCCTTTCCCCCTCCTTCTCCCCATATCGGAGTCTTCCGTTATCTTTCATTGATCTCGCTCCTCTTCTTGCTGCTTTTACTCTTTCCACGGAGGAAACTGAAGGAAACCTTCATGGAAGTTTATGGGCTCATTACATGACGCCATGATCATTCAAGGCGTCTCCTGCACAACGGGGTGATTTGATAGCTCATTATCTGCGATCTATTTAAAAATGGAACAAAGGGCGTTTAGTGCAGGAGACGCCTTGAATGACGTAATGTAATGAGCCCACAAACTTCCATGAAGGAGCGATCTCAATCGCAGGATAAAAGCTCAGTGTGAAGAAAGCCAGTGGCTCCAGTAAGGTCCCTAACGGCTTCATGGATGAGCTAAACTATGAGCCAGGGATTTTCTGGGCTGCAGCTCATATTCTTAGCCACAACATTATACCAGTTAAAAATAACAGTCCTTGAATTGTCTGTGAATTTCTTAAGGCTTGTGAAATTCTGTCTCATATTAATACTAATCAAATGTGTGTTTCATTTCACAGTGCTAAAGAATCGCTTATAAATGTATTTAATTTAAGCAAATGGGAAAAGGGAGTCTTTATCACATAGTCAGTAATTGCTCCTTTGCAATACAAAATATCATCTAACTACATAATGGCAAAGCTATTTTTCTAACAGGTATTATATACGCAAAAGACCACAGGGCTTTGCTTCCAGCCCCGAAGATGCTCTCTGTGCTTGTTATCCAAGTCTATCAGGTATTGCAATTATGTAATTAGGCATTTTTAGAGACTGTTTTAGGTACCCAATAGATTAAAATGGCTGCTTTGAAACAGATTTTGGACTGATGTGTAATTACATAATTAAGTCTATGAAGTGAAAAATCTTTACAAAAAATCCTGGGGGGGGGGGAATGAAATACAGGCTATTATTTGAACTCTAGTAAAAGCAGAGGAGGACCAAGGTGCAAAAACTGCTGGAGAAAAAGTTTTTTGAGGTTTAATTTCTTTACAAGTCAATGATTGTTTTATGAACTGAAAAGCACTGAATGAAAATGGAAGAGTGACTTTGCAAGCCCCTGCCCAGTCTCACTATAACACATTCAGGACTGTATCAGTCCCTGCCCACCAGTGGGCCTATTCACTTGGAGGAGGTTGACAAAGGTCTGTGCTCCACCCTTTCCACAACAGGAGCAGCCACTGGGCCATTTTAATTTCAGCCACAAAGGGAAGATTTGATGGATGCTTAGGACAGGGACAGGTGCTTGTAGCCTTCCAGATCAGGGGAGGCAACCTGGCACCATCCAGATGTCGTTGTAACTCCCATTGTCCCTGATCATTGGCCATGCTGACTGGGCCTTACAGGGGGTTGTAGACCAAAACATCTGGAGGCACCAGGTTTCCTAACCCTACTCCATATGTTATTAGACCCCCATCAGCCCAAGTCAGCATGGACAATGAACAGAGATGGTGGGAGCTGTAGCAACTTCAGGAGGGCCACAGGTGGTGGTGGTGGTGGTGGTGGTTACATTTATATGCCACTGATTGATTGATTGATTGATTGATTGATTACATTTATATCATACCTTTTTTCTTCCTTAAAAAACCCAAGGTGGTGTACATTATCCTCCTCTTCCTCCTCTCCATTTTATCCTTACAACAACAACAGCCCAGTGAGGTAGGTTGGGCTGAGAGTCTGTGACTGGCCCGAAGTCACCCAGTGAGCTTCCATGGCCGAGTGGAGACTAGAACCTGGATCTCCCAGCTCCCAGTCCAACACTCTCGCCACTACACCACACTGGCTTAATATGTAAACTGCACATCAGTTAGCCAGGGTACAAACAGTGAGCATGCTCCAGCAAAAAGTACTGCACTTTTAAGCTGTCATGATTTGAATTGGAAAGAACTAAGTTCATGTTTAAATGTCACTGAAATCAATGGGATGTAGAAGTGCTTAATTTTTGGCTGGATTTCTTGTAATTTGGGAAGGAATCGTGTATGACTTAGCCCCATATTTCTGCACTGTCGTGCAAACAAAGCATATGGGCTGCACACAAGAAACACACAGGGCACAATTGAACAAGGCAGACCAAAGTTGCAGTACCTTGGAGAGCTCCGAGTGAGCAACTTGCTCGAAGAACATCTGACTCTGGGATGTTGAACGGCTTTCAACCAGAGGGCCAAATTTAATTTTGAAGGAGCCTTCGGGGGCTGCATTTAATTGGTGGGTGGTGCTGAAGGCAAAAAAGGGCAGGGCCAAAGGCGAAAGGGGTCAAAATAACAAAAATTCCAACGTATTTTAGTTTAAAGCCCTTAATGCCAGCAATGAAGGCTTCAAAGAGGCATTTCAACCTTTTAGAATGGGGGGAAATGTACAAAAGCTGGGAAGCAGCCAAACAATTGGCAGTCGGGGGAAAGGGGGCATGGCCAAAGATGGGGGCGTGGTCGTCTGGGAACACCAGAGGGCCGGGTTTGGCATCCCAGATTGTACTATGACACCACAGATGCACTACAGTTTCTTGTGCCCCAGTCCTATACATCTGAACTGGCAAATCTGCCTTCATAGCTGCAAAAGTGTAAATTGGGGTGGGGAGTGCATTTTACACTGCTCTACTTTAGCTTTATCCATATAGTACTATAATATAGTCATAAGGACATAAGACCAGACCAGCAGCCTTCATAGTCCAGCATCTTGTTTCCAAAGTGTCCAACCAGATGCCCATGGGAGGCCGACAAGCAGGACATGCAGGCAATAGTACCCTCCTGCTCATGTTCCCCAGTGACTGGTGTTCAGTGGCAGGCTGTCTCTGATCCAAATAGGTATCATTAGTAGTCACTGATAGCCTTATCACCCATGAATTTGTCTAATCCCCTTTTAAAGTTGTCCAAGTTGGTGGCCATCACTACATCTTGTATGCACTGTGGAAAGAAGTGTTTCCTTTTGTCTGTCTTGTGTCCCCCACCATTCAGCTTCACTGGATGACCCTGGGTTCTAGTATTATGAAAGAGAGGAAAAGTTTATCCCTATGTACATCATGCATAATTTTGTACACCTCTATTATGTCCCTGCTTAATCACCTTTTTTCTAAGCTAAAAAGCCCCAAATATCTAATCCCTTTATAATTTTGGTTGCCTTTTCTACAACTTCCCCAGCTCTACAACATCCATTTGGTAGTGCAGTGAGTCAGTGACCAGAACTATCTTAGCATGGTCACACCATAAAGTTGTATAAAAGCACTGTGATACTGGCAGTTTTATTTTCGATTCCTTTCCTGATGATTCCCCCAAATGGAATTTGTGTTTTTTCACAGCAGCTGTACACTTTGTTGACGCTTTCATCAAGTGATCCAGCACAACCCTGAGATCCCTTTCCTCATCAGTCACCACCAGTTCAGACCCCAGTATCTCCACACCATGCATAATCTTACACAGCAATACAATGGTCCCTCTTCACTTGCCCTTTTTTCTAAGCAAGAAGGGCCAAAACATTGTAACCTTTCCTCATAAGGGAATTGCTCCAGCCCCTTCTAAATCTTGGTTGTCCTTTTCTATGCCTTCTCCAGCTCTGCAATATCTATTTGGTGATGTGGTGACGGGAACTGTACACAGAATTCCAAGTGTGGTTGCACAACAGATTTGAATAAAGGCATGATGATATCAGCAGTTTTATTTTCAATTCCATTCCTCATGATCCCCAACATAGAATTTATCTTTTTCACAGCAGCTGCACACTGGGCCAACATTTTCAGCAAGCTATCCACCACAGCTCCAAGATCCCTTTCCTGGTCAGTCACCACCAGCTCAGATCCCCTCAGCATATATGTAAAGTTATGCCCCAATATGCATTTGCCATTTTGATGCCCATTCTCCCAGTTTGGAGCAATCCTTTTGGAGCTATCATAGTCCCATTTGTTTTAACCACCCTAAATCATTTGGTGCCATCGGCAAACATGGCCACCGCATTGCTCATCCCTAACTCCAGATCATTTGTGAACAAGTTAAAAAGCACTGGCCCCAATGCAGGCTAGTGAGACAGGACTTACTTTTACAGCACGGGCGGGCAACATGCGGCCCATAGGCCACATAAAGCCACCCCCAAAGCTTTTACTGTGGCCCTCCAAAGGTGCCACAGTTTCCATTATGCCCATTGCATCTGTATTCTCCTTTAAAACCAAACACTCCAACCTCCATCTTGGTATGGATGTTTCTAGCTTTAGTATAAAAACACCTCTAAATGGTGTCTCTCTCCAAAATGTCTGTGGTATATGCATTTTCCTCTATGGTCCTTTGGCCTCTTTAATGGACTATCATGTTCTACTGCAGGGATGAGGAGCCCCTGGCCCATGGAAGTTCCCCATCCAGTCCACAGAGTCTCCATTCTTCCAGGAGGTAGTACTTGACCTTCAGTTCCTGCTCCCTGGAAGAATCCCCATGGTTATCTCCGATCTGTGATTGGACATAACAGTGGGGATTCCAGTTGGGAGGCTGGGTGTTGTACAGGGGAACCCCCAGTGTTCTCTCTGATCATAGAGAACAGCAGCATTATGTGCGGGGCAGAAAGTGTCCATCTTTTACCCGAATCAACCACCCAAAGTAAGACAAGCAGTAACATAGGTGGCAGCTGGCAGCCCATGCTGGGGGGAGCAAGCACTCTTCCCAGCACTGACTGAGTCTGTTCGCACACTGCTCCCATGGGAGCGATGTGCAGTGTGCGACACCAGGGGACTCAGCCAGTGCTGGGAGGAACAGCTGCTCCTCCCAGCACTGGACAAGTCCCCTTCTCCATGCTGACAGAGGCATGGAACTCAGTGGGGGTGAGGCAATCACATCAGCTATCATGAGGAGCCATGGCTCAGTGCTGGAGCACCTGCTTGGCATGCAGAAGGTCCCAGGTTCAATCCCCAGCATCTCCAGGTAGGGCTAGGAAAGAATCCTGCCTGAAAACCTGGAGAGCTGCTGCTGCCAGTTGGTGTCAACAATTCTGCGCTAGATGGGCCCAGGGTCTGACTTAGTATAAGGCTGCTTCCTAAGAGAGAAACAGGAGGTCCACATTTCATGAGACAGGGGATTTCCCCACCTCATAGGATTCTGAGGGTGAGATTTGGGAAAGGCCCATAAAAGGCCTCCTCCCACACAGCCCTGTCTCAGTTCAGCCAGGCAGGGCAGTCCGTTTGTGAAAATAATGTATTTTCATGCCTCATTTGGGGTTGCACAACCATCTGAACCAAATGTCACAATTGTCCTAGTGCTACCTTAATACAGGCATGAGTCCAGTTGGCATATTCACCAGCACAAAAGCCTGAATCATAGAATCATAGAATAGTAGGGTTGGAAGGGGCCTACAAGGCCATCGAGTCCAACCCCCTGCTCAATGCAGGAATCCAAGTCAGAGCACCCCTGACAGATGGCTGTCCAGCCTCATCTTGAAGGCCTCCAGTGTGGGAGAGCCCATCAACTCCCCAGGTAATTGGTTCCATTGTCGTATTGCTCTTACAGTCAGGACGTTTTTCCTGATGTTCAGCCAGAATCTGGCTTCCTGTCACTTGAGCCCATTATTCCGTGTCCGGTACTCTGAGATGATCAAGAAGAGATCCTGGCCTTCCTCTTTGTGACAACCATTCAGGTACTTGAAGAGTGCTATCATATCTCCCCTCAATCTTCTCTTCTCAAGGCTAAACATGCGCACTTCTTTCAGTCTCTCTTCATAGGGCTTTGTTTCCAGTCCCCTGATCATCTTTGTTGCCCTCCTCTGAACCCTCTCCACTTTGTCTGCATCCTTCTTAAAGTGCGGTGCCCAGAACTGGACACAGTACTCCAGATGAGGCCTAACCAGTGCTGAGTAGAGGGGAACTAGTAGTTCCCGGGATTTGGAAGCTATGCTTCTATTAATGCAGCCCAAAATAGCATTTGCCTTTTTTGCAGCCACATCACACTGTTGGCTCATATTCAGCTTGTGATCGACAACAATTCCAAGATCCTTCTCGCTTGTAGTGTGGTTGAGTCACGTATCCCCCATCTTGTAACTGTGCATTTGGTTTCTTTTTCCGAGGTGCAGAACTTGGCATTTATCCCTATTCAATGTCATTCTGTTGTTTTCTGCCCAGTGCTCCAGTCTATCCAGATCACTTTGAATTTTGTTTCTGTCTTCCAAAGTATTAGCTATCCCGCCCAATTTTGTGTCATCTGCAAATCTGATCAGCATTCCCTGCACCTCCTCCTCCAAGTCATTCATAAAAATGTGGAAGAGCACTGGGCCCAGGACCGAGCCCTGCGGTACCCCACTCATTACCTCTCCCCAGTTTGAGAAGGTCCCATTGATAAGCACTCTTTGAGTCCGATTCTGTAGCCAACTGTGGATCCACCGGATCGTTGTTTCATCTAGCCCACTTTGAGCTAGTTTGCTCATGAGGATGTCATGGGGCACTTTGTCGAAAGCTTTGCTGAAGTCGAGGTATATGATGTCCACAGCATTCCCACGGTCTACAAGGGAGGTTACCTGATCAAAAAATGAGATCAGATTTGTCTGGCAGGATTTGTTTTTGACAAATCCATGCTGGCTTCGAGTAATCACTGCATTGTTTTCAAGGTGCTTACAGATGGATTGCTTTATCATCTGCTCCAGAATTTTCCCAGGGATTGATGTCAGACTGACTGGTCTGTAGTTCCCAGGTTCCTCCTTTTTACCCTTTTTGAAGATAGGGACCACATTAGCCCTCCTCCAGTCATCTGGCACTTCACCCGTCCTCCATGATTTCTCAAAGAGAATAGACAGCGGTTCTGAGAGTTCTTCTGCCAGTTCCTTTATTACTCTAGGATGCAGTTCATCTGGCCCTGGAGATTTGGACTCATTCAAAGTAATTAGACATTCCTTGACTATATGCCTATCAATCTCAAGCTGCAATCCTGCCCCTTCAGCCTGTACTTCGCCTTTGCCAGGCGAAGACCCTCTTTTGGGAGAAGACTGAGCCAAAGTAGGAATTGCGTACCTCTGCCTTTTCTTTGTCATCTGTTATCGTTTTGCCATCCTTATTTAATAGCTGAACAACAATTTCTTTCCTCTGCCTTTTACTATGCACATAGCTGAAGCAAGCCTTTTTGTTGTTTTTAGCATCCCTTGCTAACCTCAGCTCATTCTCAGCTTTAGCCTTCCTGACGCCATCCCTGCAATTCTGTGCTATCTGCCTGTACTCTTCCTTTGTTACTTGGCCTTCTTTCCACTTCCTATATGTGTCCTTTTTTGTTTTCAGGTCATCCCTAAGCTTTTTGTGAAGCCACATTGGCTTCTTCTGTTGTCTTCCACCTTTTCTTCTTGTTGGAATTGTTTGTGATTGTGCCTTGAGAATTTCCTTTTTTAAAAGCTCCCACCCATCTTGGACTCCTTTTCTCGTTAGCATCGCTTGCCATGGGACTTTACTGATCATTGTTCTGAGTTTATTAAAATCAGCTTTCCTAAAATCCAGGGTACGCGTTTGACTACACTCGGCTTTTGCTTCCCTTAGAACCAAGAACTGAAGTACAATATGGTCACTGTCCTCCAGAGTTCCTGTAACTGCTACTTTATCCACTGAGTCATCTCTGTTGGTTAGGATCAAGTCAAGGATAGCCGATCCTCTATTTCCTTCCTCTACTTTCTGTAGGAGGAAGTTATCCGCCACACAAGTCAGGAATTTCCTGGAGGGGCCATGTTTTGCAGAATTTGTCTCCCAACAAATATCGGGGAAATTGAAGTCCCCCATTACTACTACATCATGCTTCCTTGAAACATTGGCTATTTGCTTTTCAAAAGTTCCATCCTTGTCTTCTATGAAATGAAAATGAAAATGAACTAGTGTTAATGAAAATGAACTAGTGTAGTTTACTACAACAATATTTTGAGAGAGAGAGAGAGAGAGAGAGAGAGAGTTTTAAGCTTACATCTCCAACAAAGAGCATGATATAATAATAACAGATATACAGACAGATTTCATGGCCCTTATTGGTGCTGAATACTATTTTTCTTCCTTTCAATTGCGCACACAAAATAACACAGCAAATATTCCTATACTGATTTGTCTCACACCTGGACTGTTGGGACATACAGGGACATATTTTCAGTCACAATTAAACAAAAGGTAGAGATGTGAACCCGTATGATAAGGACCTCACACAGCAGAGTACCTGTTTGAATAAAGTTGGCCTGTCTGCCTGCATTTCTGCTTCCCTCTTTTTTCTACACAGCTCTTCAGATCTCATTTTCTCTCACTTGCTTGTTCTGCCTCCCGCCTCCCCCGTATGCACAAAATCATCTCGTGCATGCATTAGTCACATCTTGGTTCCAATGCTTTCAATTTCAAGCCCATGCTGCTGTGCCAGTGAGTGAGTGGCACCTGCCCTGTTTTCATCCCAGTCTTCCTGAACATGGCCTAGAATGTGCTGGAAGAAGCGTTCCCCTTTCCCCCTCCACCCGCCCCCTTGCACCAGACACACAGAGCGCAACGTTATCAAACTCCATTGTTGTGTGTTCAATATTTCTCCTCGTTAATGATGTGAAATCGTCTCCTTCCTCGCTTTAAAAGCCTGCCTCAAATGTCTTGAAGATAGCAGTAATGAAGCTGGAAGAAATAGTCAGGGGACTGCAGCTAATTAAAATGCAGCAGGGTGTAGAAGTAACGGTAGCTGTGGCTCGCCATGCCATGTCTCTGGCAATCAGCAGTCCCCGGTTTGCCCACACTAATTGACAGGAGACACGGCGTCTCTGAGTGCGCACACAGCCAGCGTTAATGGAGCCAGCGCACACACTGCTCCTCCTGCCTGACTCGCCTCATTATTGGCCTTGAACCGGCAAAGGTCAGCTGACGGGGCCACTTTCATCAAGATGACAGGTGTCTGCCGATCTTCTCTTTGTAATATTATAATAATTTGGCACTTGTCGTATCCTGTACATGAATTAGTGATCTCATCCTTAAGATGGGCTGAATAAAAGAGAACTTGCCTGCCATGCAGCTAAAAGTCGAACTCCTTCGATGCTGTGAAAAGGACCAGGTACAAAGGCGCTGGGAGACTGTCGAGAGGGAGCAAGTGAAGGAGCGCACCTTCAGCTTTTTCTTTTCTTCTCTCCCATTCAAGACATACTGGCAAAAATAACAAATGTTTGGGCTGTCACATGTGGGAAGTGTATTCTCTTCTACATTGTTAAAAAAATCAGCTGCGGACACCAAGCACTGAGGAAGCCATGTGAACTTTACAGGTATATGGTAAGACACCCAACCAATATATTTCTGAAGCTCAGATTATGAAGGTAGTAGCAATTAGGGATGGGTGAGAATTGTATTCGGTTCATTTGTACAATATATGTAAACTTCCCAACATTCACAAATCTTATGCATAAATGGGACAGAACTTGAGATTTAAAACATTCAAATGTGGGAGAAAGAAAAACTGGCAGATCCAGCCATCTGAGCAGCGGGTTTTGAGCACTTTGCTCTTCAACATCTCAGTTCAAACCCCCGCATATTCAGCCACATTTGTGGTGCTAAGTTAGGGCTGCCACCTCTTTTTTTCTGACACACTCCTCTTTATCAGCTATGACATTGTCCTCTCCATGCAAAGAATAGCTGCCCCTATTGAATTTGACAAGTGCAGAAAGGTGAGAATTTTGTTTGCTTTGCTTTTGTTAAGAACTTACCAAAATCCACAATTTATTCATAAATGGGATGGAACTACTAGGGTTTCCAGATCCTGCAGGAAGGCCCTTCTCTTGGTACTGCTGCCATCAGAGGCACATTGGGTGGTGACATGAAAGAAGGCCTTCTCAGTGGCTGCTCCCAGGCTCTGGGACTCCCTGCCAAGAGAGGCCATCTTGGTCCCTCTCTGTTGTCCTTCCACCGGCTGGCAAAGACGTTTTTTATTCAGGCAGGCCTTTGGCATGTAAGCTGGTCTGTTCCTGAAGGGATTTATTGGTTGGTACTCTTTATTTCTTCTGTTGTTGTGTTTTTAATTGTGTTTTAATGTACTATGTTTTACTTAAGGTTTTGTTAATCTGCATTTTGTTGTTAGTTGCCTTGACCACTATGTTTTTGACAGAAAGGTGGGATAGAAATGAAATGAATAAATAAATAACTTGATTAAAAAACATGTGGGAGAAACCCAAAGTGGCAAATCTGGCTATACCTAGGGACAATAGTCTTGTGGATATATCTTGGACCAAGCAGACATGTTGATATAGAGACAACACGCACACCCAAATCGGCATCTCCACTTGAAATATCTGTTGCTGGACTTCAGCTCCATATTGGGAGAATTGACTCTTAGAATGCTCATGCAAAACTACATTTCAGGTAAAAGGCTAGCCAGACGCCCTTTCTTGGCCAGAATCCTTCTCTGTTAGAAAGCACTGGAACACTTGGAGCCTGAAACAGTATGGCTGAGCAACAGATAACTGACATGCTCATCGGTTAGGACTGATTCACATGGTGCTCCTGCTCCCTTGGTAGTGGAACTGCCCTGTGCACACCCCTCAGACACAGACAGACATAATGTACGGTGCGACACGGGCCACCACACAGAGGGCAAATGTGCACGTTATTTCCCTCCCAGAAGGGGAGGAAGACTGTAGTCTCCAGGTGTCCATGCATCAAACTAAAGCTGAGTCAACGTATCTCAAGTAAAAAGGAAAAAAAATGGGTCAAAATGGGGAGAGGGTGAAATCCAGTGGCCCTGAAACTGCGGGGGGGGGGGGGGAGAGAGATTTCAAGATTATGAAACTCTCGAAAAGGTTTGAGGGCATGTTGGCCACAATGGTCCTTTTCTCTTTTTAAGTTTTATTTTAGCACTGCTACCTGTGGCAATGGAATTCATCAAAAGAGCCGCTAGTCGGCAGCCTCCATTTCCATGCCCTCTCCCCCAGAATGTCCTGTAATAGCACTACATCCAAGGAATTCGGGGGGGGGGGCTGCCAGCTTCTCAGAGGAGCTCTGCTGATGCTACAGATGGCAATGCTAAAACAAAATCCCAAAGAAGGACTGCACTGCTGGAACCAGTGGGAAAGCCTCTAAAGCTTGCAAAAATAACTATTGATGAACAACTGCAGTTTTTTTCAACTTCAACTCTGTGAAAATCAATTTAGAAAAAACAGCTTTGGTGGCCCCTGAGCTGATTCCTTGCAGAGGGCTTTTGAAATCTGGCTGAGGGCTGCATGAAATTAGGCTGAGGACCACAGGTTGCCCACCACTGGCCATTCAACAAATATGAGAGACAGAAAAAGTTGGTAGAATCACCTAGATAGTCTGTCAACACAAAACCCACTGGAATAATGGCAATGTGTTTTGAGTAGAGCTGTGCACAGATGGCCTCTCAAACTTCTCCAGCATATTTGTGGGCAGAGAAGTTGCAGGGACAATTTCACTGGATTTCTCCTAGGGGAGGAGAAATTCTTCAACAGTTTGGCTCACTATGGGCAGGGGTTGTAGCACAGGTTCCTTTTTTCCTAAGGGTTTTTGGTTTATTGCACTGCTTCTGCAAGTGGCAACAGCATCAACTGTGTTGAAGCTTCCACGCTTCTGAGGCAACATTGTGGATTTTTTTGTGGTATTTTTGAGCTGACCTAATCACTGCGAGGTGGCTGAGGGTGCTGTGTGTGTTTTCTCTCTCTATTTCACATCTTTCCATTGCCTTCCCAGGGCTCCCGCACTTCCTGAACTGAGAACACTCCATGTGAGGTATTGCCTCATCACATCATCCTCATGATGTCTTTAACCGAAGTGCCAGAAGCCAAGGAGGCTACAGGCTGCCACAGAAATTATTGTATAATGACAGACACAACACTCATGCACACTCCTCAGCCACCTAATATGGAAGGTAAGCACAAGAACCCCAAACCCAAACCCAGAGGGCCTTTTCTGTGGTGGCCCCCACTCTGTGGAACTCCCTCCCTAGGGAACTCCGTCATGCTCCCTCTTTAATGAGCTTCCACCATGCATTAAAAATGTGGCTGTTCAGGCAGGCATTTGGGGTGGGTTAGGGTATTTTAGAAAATGTTTTTATTGTAGAATTTTATTGTTTTAAACTGTTTTTATTGTATGTTGTACATCACCCAGAGTGGCTGGGTGACCAGCCAGATGGGCGATCAATAAATTTAATAATAAATTAATAAATAAATAAATCCATGAGAATTTCTCTGAAATTTCTCCCTCTTTGAATTTCTTTTCAAAAGCAATTTCTTTTCTATCAAATTGAATTAGAATGGTCGAAAAAAATGATGGAGACATTTTCGGCACAGCACTAGTTTTGAGTCAGGATGTTCAGAGATTTTGTTCATTCTGCAGTTCGAAGCCCACTGACCTGATCTGCATTTTCTGGACTTATATGCAGATCAGAAAGCAGTTATCTTTCAGATTTCGCACTTCTGCACATTTTGAGATGCAGTTCTTGGCTCAAAAAATGTACCAAAATGCATATCAAAATGTGTATCAATATAAAATATGTTTAGAAATGTGTACTTCAAGTGACAATACATTTAGAAATGTGTATTTTTAAACATTGTAGATTAATGCAGAAACAGAATGAAACAGACATATGAATGAACATATGTGAGACTGACAAGGACCAGGAGTAGACTGGTCCATTTATCCCTATTTGTGGGGAAAGAACCTTGAGAAATTTCATACAACTCATCAAAATTCTTAACTTCCCTTAAATTTCCTACCAATGTTGTGGCTGAGCAGGGCCCTCCAAATTCAAAGTTTTCCTTCACATTAAATTTGTCAGCAGCTAGAGATATGAGAAATGCCCCAAGTGCTTTAAACTCCTCTCAGAATTCATACCAACACTTCATCTCAAATTTTGCTTTACATAAAATCTGAGATATATGAGCCTCACACACATACAGCCCAAGAAACTTCACTAATTTTATTGGCATTCCTGTATCTTCCCTTGAAATTCCTATGGATGTCTGCATTTGCAAAGGACCCTTCACATTCTCCTCAAATTTTGCTTTAGGCAAAATTCTCTGGCAACTACTTTCACAGACTCGGTAAGAAATCCACCAAGTATTGGATATGAATCCTGCATAAGCCCATCAAAATGAACAGAAGCTACACAGTGGCAGTTTTTGGTGGACTCCAGCTTTAGGCCACAGCACTTGGCCTAGTTACTCCAAAGCAGTTTCAATAAATTCAACAGAACTACTATAGAGTAAATACATTAGATACCTATGTTCTAACTGGACCCCATAACCTGAACACTTAAGGTTATGCTGTGAACACACATAAGGATACCAGAACTGTTGCATATGGAACAAGCCTGACTTCCTGCTATATATCTCAGCAGGTTGCAATTTTTTTTCGGGTTGCAATTTTCCAGTGCTAAAGTAATAATAGACACTGAAACCTGTTATAGAATAGATAATCTATAGGGGAAATCAAGATGGAAACAGAGACCCTAATAATGCTCCCTAGCCAAAGTGAAAATGGGAAAGTGGCACATTGTTATGATCTCTCTACTGATAATCTCATGTTGTTTGATTTTATGTTATTCTCACTAAGATGGATTTCTGTAATTATCTTTGGGAAATAAAGACTAAAATTCACTCTCTCCTGCCACAAAGATGAGAACTACAGTCTTCACTTTGAATTTAACTCTTGGATCTTTCCCATAGCCCAGCATAGTTTTCAACAGGCATGTAAGATGCTAAGCAAAAGGTACTATGATTAAAAGCAATTTCTCATCTTCTGCCTATCTGAGGACTTAGCTTCTTGTCACCTTTCCTGTTATGAATATTAATCAGCATTCTGCCCATTCCTTTCCCCCAATTTATTCACATCTATCTTGCCTTTCTATATTAAAAAAAGCTAAATATAATTAGCCACCATGTGAACTTTTAGCCTGCTCTGATACCACTGAAAGAGATTCCACTTTCGTTAGTGAACAGCATACTGATCAAGAATGGAGAATGCTAATGAGATGAGTTTCTTTATTATCTTCAGCGATTCTGACAACCCAATGATTGGGCTACAAATGATGGAAGAAGATCTCTGGCTCTTGTTTCCCTGTAATGAAATAAAGATTAGATGGGTCTCTGGACAATGTCGTCCCACACCAAGAAGGCAGGAATTCATATGGCTGTTCCTTTCAAACCACTTGGAAGTTTTTACAAGTGGTTTGAAAGCGGAGGACATTTGGTATGTCTGATTTCTGAGACCTGCTGAATATATTGTAACTCTGGGGTGTCCAATGTGTTGCCCACAATCTGCCCACAGACTCCTCCCTTGGTGCTCACCATACCCTCTACCCCTCCAGATTTTTATTTCATTTCTTAAGATTTTTTTAATTACACTGTTTTAAACTGGGAAGCTAGGATTCTGCAGAGTGAATGGCTGCCCTCTAGCACCAACTTTATTTAGGTTCAAAAGAGTGCCTTTGTGTTTTGAAACGCAGCCCCCACCTCTGCCTTGTACTTATGTTCTTGGGCAAGTTGTTTTTCTTTTAGTCTCACCGGCTTGCCTTCTGAGAAATGAGTGTTTTTTCATTAGCCATGCCCACCATGGTAGCCATTTTATGAATGGGCAAGCCCCATGCACCCACCCTCATGGCAGCCATTTTGTAAGAGCACCCAGAACACTCTCTCAGAATTCCAAATGTGCCCACCAATCTGAAAAGATTAGGGACCTCTGTTGTAGATGGTGAGCAGAATCCATGAAGGGGCCTGTTTTTGTATGACACAATACCATGTAGAAGAAAATCTTTAAAATAACCTTCTTGTGAGAGGAAAAACAGGCACATGAATGAACTTAATATCATTCTTTATCTTGCTGCTTAGTAGTGCTGCAGTTTTAAAAATAGCGTGAGCAGTAATAAGCAGAGCTATGCTCAAATGGCCTCTTGAAATTCTCCACCCTATTTGTGGGCAGAGAAAATGGGGGAACAATTTCACTGAATTTCTCCAGGAAGAGGAGAAATTCTAGAACAGTTTCTCACAGATACGCTCACCACTGGAAGGGCCTGTAGACCAGCTTCTTACTTTTTTCCAAAGAGTTCTTTTTTTCTTGCACTCCCACTATAAGAGGCAACAACACCAACTGCATCAGCAGTCTGCCCCCCATTTGGCATCCTCTGCAGTGCCCCATGCCTAGCATTGCTCTGGGGTACTGTAGGAGAGGTGGGAGAGGGAAGGTGCTACCATCCCCCAAAATAGTGAAGAACATTTGGAGAGAATTCTTCAAAGTGACCTTTCATTTCCAGGGGGGTAAGAAAAGAAAACTCACAGAACTTTCCTGAGAATGTGTATTCAGAGACGTTTTGGCTCAGTTCTGGTTGTCATTCTTCCGGGTTCAGCACCTTCCTCAGGGTGTTCCAAACATTAAATCTCTGAGGGGTGATTGTGGATACAGCTTGTCTCTAATGCAGATGATTATAATACTGCTATGTCCCCGAAAGCCTTGTCGTGGGGGGTGGGGGGTCATAGAATCATAGAATAGCAGGGTTGGAAGGGGACTACAAGGCCATCGAGTCCAACCCCCTGCTCAATGCAGGAATCCAAGTCAGAGCATCCCTGACAGATGGCTGTCCAGCCTCGTCTTGAAGGCCTCCAGTGTGGGAGAGCCCACCACCTCCCTAGGTAACTGGTTCCATTGTCGTATTGCTTAAACAGTCAGGAGGTTTTTCCTGATGTTCAGCCGGAATCTGGCTTCCAGTCACTTGAGCCCATTATTCCGTGTCCTGCACTCTGGGACGACTGAGAAGAGATGCTGGCCTTCCTGTCTGTGGCAAACTTTCAAGTACTTGAAGAGCGCTATCATATCTCCCCTCAGTCTTCTCTTCTCAAGGCTAAACATGCCCAGTTCTTTCAGTCTCTCTTCATAGGGCTTTGTTTCCAGTCCCCTGATTATCTTTGTTGCCCTCCTCTGAACCCTCTCCACTTTGTCTGCATCCTTCCTAAAATGTGGTGCCCAGAACTGGACACAGTACTCCAGATGAGGCCTAACCAGTGCTGAGTAGAGGGGAACTAGTAGTTCCCGGGATTTGGAAGCTATGCTTCTATTAATGCAGCCAAAATAGCATTTGCCTTTTTTGCAGCCACATCACATTGTTGGCTCATATTCAGCTTGTGATCTATAACAATTCCAAGATCCTTCTCGCTTGTAGTGTGGTTGAGCCACGTATCCCCCATCTTGTAACTGTGCATTTGGTTTCTTTTTCCTAGGTGCAGAACTTGGCATTTATCCCTATTCAATGTCATTCTGTTGTTTTCTGCCCAGCGCTCGAGTCTATCAAGATCACTTTGAATTTCGTTTGTCTTCCAAAGTATTAGCTATCCCGCCCAATTTTGTGTCATCTGCAAATTTGATCAGCATTCCCTACACCTCCTCCTCCAAGTCATTCATAAAAAAGTTGAAGAGCACTGGGCCCAGGACTGAGCCCTGTGGTACCCCACTTGTTACCTCTCCCGAGTTTGAGAAGATCCCATTGATAAGCACTCTTTGAGTCCGATTCTGTAGCCAACTGTGGATCCACCGGATCGTTGTTTCATCTAGCCCACTTTGAGCTAGTTTGCTCATCAGGATATCAGGGGGCACTTTGTCGAAAGCTTTGCTGAAGTTGAGGTATATTATGCATTCCCACAGTCCGCAAGGGAGGTTACCTGATCAAAAAAATGAGATCAGATTCGTCTGGCAGGATTTGTTCTTGACAAATCCATGTTGGCTTTGCGTAATCACTGCATTGGTTTTTTTGCCGTTTTAGCCTATGTAAATATTTACATAGGCTAAAACAGCAAAATAAAAAAGAGAACGCAAATGGCGGCCACCGTAGCCGCCGCCATTTGCGTTCCCTTGGTTAAGCCGTGATAGGCTACGTAAATACTTACGTAGCCTATCATGGCTTCTGCAGGGACGCAAATGGTGGTAGCCTATCATGGCTACATGGAAGAAGTGAATGGCGGCCGCAGACGTGGCCGCCATTCGCAAGTCAGCGCAGACAGCAGCAGGTAGGTGCTCCATTCTGGGACCATTTCGCGGGGGGGGGCGGGCGGGCTTCGTTCCGCCACGGATTTTGGGGGGTCGAATGCACTGGCATTCGGCCTCACTGAGATCCGTGGCAGAATTCTCTGACATCCCTAGTTGTCTTCCACCTTTCCTTCTTGTTGGAATTGTTTGTAATTGTGCCTTGAGAATTTCCTTTTTTAAAAGCTCCCACCCAACTTGGACTCCTTTTCTCGTAAGAGTCACTTGCCATGGGACCTTACTAATCATTGTTTTGAGTTTATTAAAATCAGCATTCGTAAAATCGAGGGTACGGGTCTGGCTACACTCGGCTTTTGCTTCCCTTAGAACCAAGAACTCATGGTTCTCATAACATGTCGCTTTCCCCCAGAGTTCCTGTAACTGCCACTTTATCCACTAAGTCATCTCTGTTGGTTCGGATCAAGTCAAGGAGAGCCAATCCTCTAGTTCCTTCCTCCATTTTCTGTAGGAGGAAGTTATCCGCCACACAAGTCAGGAATTTCCTGGAGGGGCCATGTTTTGCAGAAACAGTGTTGGGTCAGCAGTGTTGTGTCCAGCTCCAGAGAAGAGGTGGAGTTAGTGCTGTGTCAATAACTGTCCTCCAATTTCCTGAAAGTTTTCTTCCCCATGAAAGAGGCTTTCATTAGTCTGCCTCATTCTCAGGGTGTTCTTATTTATTTTGAATTTATTTTGAATTTATTTTAGTGGTGATTTTGAGCTTACCTAATCACTGTGAGGTGGCCGAAGGTGCTGTATGTGTGTGTTTTCTTTCTATTACACAACTTTCCATTGCTCTGTAGCCTCCCAGGCTGCCTGTGCTTCCTGATCTGAAAAAGCCCATGGGAAAAATTACCTCATGATGTCTTCCCCTGGGCTTTAATTGAAGTGTAGGAAGCCAAGGATGCTACAGGCTGCCAGGGAGAAAACTGTACATTAGAAGAGCCCTGCTGGATCAGACCAAGAGTCCATCTAGTCCAGCATTCTGTTCACACAGTGGCCAACCAGCTGTTGATGGGAAGCCCATAAGCAGGCTATGAGTGCAAGCCCTCCCACCCATGTTCCCCAGCAACTGGTGTACATAGGCTCACTGCCTCTGATACTGGAAGTAGCACATAGCCATCAGGACTAGCAGCCATTAATAGCCTTCTCCTCCAGGAATTTGTCTAACCCCCTTTTAAAACCATCGAAATTGGTGGCCATCACCAAGTCATGTGGTAGCAAATTCCATAGTTTGACTATGCACTGTGTGAAGAAGTACTTCCTTTTATCTGTCCTGAATCTCCCACCAATCAGCTTCATGGGATGACCCCAGGTTCTAGCATTATGAAAGAGAGAGAAAAACATCTCCCTATCCACATTCTCCACACCATGCATAATTTTGTACACCTCTATCATGTCTCCCCTTACTTGCCTTTTTTCCAAGCTAAGCAATCCCAGTTGTTGTAACCTTCCTTTTTATAGGGTTAGTTGCCCTCCTTTGCACTTTTTCCAACTCTACAATATCTTTTTTTTTAGGTCTGGTGACCTGAACTGTATACAGTATTCTAAGTGTGGTTGTACCATAGATTTATATAAGGGCAGTATGATATTGGCAGTTTTATTCTCAATTCCTTTCCTAATTATGTTTAACATGGAATTAGGGATGTTAGAGAATTCCACCACAGATCCCAGGGAGGCCGAATTCCAGTGAATTAGGCCCCCCAGAATCTGTGGTGGAATGGAGCAACCCACCCCACCACCCTGCAAAAGCCCCGTGAAATGGAGCCTACCTGGCTGCAGCTCCGCCGGTGGCAGCAGCGGCGACTCCAGCGGCTCCGGCAGTGGCGGCGGCGGGTCCAGCCAGTGCCGGGCTGCGGCCACAAATGGCGGCCGCTACGCCGGCCGGCATTTGCATCCCTGGCAAACCGTGATAGGCTACCTAAGTATCTATGTAGCCTATCACGGCTCAGGGCAGGGACGCAAATGGCATAGCCGCCACCATTTGCAGCCCTGTCTTTTGCCGTGATAGACTACGTAAATATATACATAGCCTATCACAGCAGTAGGAAGGAATGCAAATGGCGACCGCCGTAGCCACCGCCATTTGCATCCGTGTCTTTAGCCATGATAGGCTATGTATATTTTTATGTAGCCTATGACGGCTAAAGACATGGATGCAAATGGCGGCGGCTAGGGCAGCCGCCCTTTGCATCCCTGTGCAGCCCAGCGGCCAGATGTACGGCTGCGGGTGGCCCAGCCAGCGGCTCTGTGGAGTTGCCGCAGAGCAGAGCAGGTCATGGAGGATTCCTGGGGGAGGGACGGAGAACCTCCCCCCCACTGCGGATTGCCCGGCGCGGAGCCAGGTAAGAGTTTCGTATATCCCTACAAGGAGTTTGCCCTTTTTACAACAGCTGCACACTGGGTCGTCATTTTCATCAAGTGCACGCCACAACCCAAGATCTCTTTCTTGGTCCGTCACCACAAGCTGAGATCCCATCAGGTTAAACTTGAAGTTCAGATTTTTTGCCCCAGTGGAATGTATCACAAGGCTAAAAGATATGACGCCGGAAGATGAGCCGCTCCGGTCGGAAGGTGTCCAATACACTACTGGGGAAGAGCAGAGGGGATTTCCAAGTAGCGCCAGAAAGAGTGAAGCGGCTGGGCCAAAGCCGAAAGGACACTCAGCTGTGGATGTGTCTGGTGGTGAAAAGAAAGTCCAATGCTGTAAAGAACAATATTGTTTAGGAACCTGGAATGTAAGATCAATGAATGACCTTGGTAAG
The DNA here is from genome assembly GCF_057233095.1 of Heloderma suspectum. NCBI lineage: Eukaryota > Metazoa > Chordata > Lepidosauria > Squamata > Helodermatidae > Heloderma > Heloderma suspectum. Next base: position 104,982,240 of record NC_139461.1, read on the forward strand.
TTGGAGGTGGTCAAACATGAGATGGCAAGATTGAACATCGACATCTTGGGAATCAGCGAACTCAAATGGACAGGCATGGGAGAATTTAATTCAGGTGACCATCGTATCTACTATTGTGGGCAAGAATCCCTTAGAAGAAATGGAGTAGCACTCATAGTCAATAAAAGGGTGGGAAAAGCACTCAGCTGTGGATGTGTCTGGTGGTGAAAAGAAAGTCCAATGCTGTAAAGAACAATATTGTTTAGGAACCTGGAATGTAAGATCAATGAATGACCTTGGTAAGTTGGAGGTGGTCAAACATGAGATGGCAAGATTGAACATCGACATCTTGGGAATCAGCGAACTCAAATGGACAGGCATGGGAGAATTTAATTCAGGTGACCATCGTATCTACTATTGTGGGCAAGAATCCCTTAGAAGAAATGGAGTAGCACTCATAGTCAATAAAAGGGTGGGAAAAGCAGTACTGGGGTACAATCTCAAAAACGATAGAATAATCTCAGTACGAATCCAAGGCAAACCATTCAACATCATAGTAATTTAAGTCTATGCCCCAACCACTGAGGCCGAAGAAGCTGAGGTTGATCAGTTCTATGAAGACCTACAACTAGGGATGTCAGAGAATTCCGCCACAGATCTCAGTGAGGCCGAATGCCAGTGCATTTGGCCCCCCGAAATCTGTGGTGGAACAGCCTGCCACCCCCCTGCCCCCCCACGGATCCCCCCCGAGACGAGACTTACCTGGGGCGGATCTTCCGGGCGGCGGCGGCTCCGGCGGCGGCGGACGGTCTTCCAACTGGCTGCCGCCGCCGCCATTTCCAGGCTTGTGAAAAAAAAGAAAGAAAGGCGTCATAGGCTACGTAAAGATTTACGTAGCCTATCATGGCTAGGTTTAAAAAAAAGAAAAAAAAGACGTGATAGGCTATGTAAAGATGTACATAGCCTATCATGATTGGGGGTGGGTTTAAAAAAAAAACGCATACACAAATAGCGGCGGCTGCAGCCGCCGCCATTTGCATTCCTTTTTTTTACCACCTTAATCTACGTAAATATTTACGTAGACTATGACGGCGAAAATCAAGGGAAACGCAAATAGCATAGCGGGCGCTATTTGCGTCCCCTTTTGATTCGCCATTTTAGCCTACGTAAAGATTTACGTAGGCTAAAACTGTGAATGAAAAAGGGACACAAATAGCGCCCACTATGCTATTTGCGTTCCCCTTGATTTTCGACGTCATCGTCTACGTAAATATTTACGTAGATTAAGACAGCCAAAAAGAAGGAACGCAAATGGCGGCGGCCGTAGCCGCCGCCATTTGCATATGCGGTTGTTTTTGTGTTGTTTTTTTTACCCAGAGCCCTCCGTGGCCAGAAATCCGGCTGCGGACGGCTCTGGCCTGGCTGGGCCGGGCCGGGCCTGGCCAGCTGCTCCGCAGAGGTGCCGCAGAGCACAGCCGGCCATTCGAGGATTCCGGGGGGAGGGACGGAACGCCTCCCCCCCCCACCATCAACATAATCCGCGAAAGGTAAATCACTTTCATACATCCCTACCTACAACACCTTCTAGAACTAACACCCAAAAAAGATGTCCTCTTCATCATAGGGGATTGGAATGCTAAAGTAGGAAGTCAAGAAATAACCGGGATAAAAGGCAAGCATGAGCTTGGTGTACAACATGAAGCAGGACAAAGGCTAATAGAGTTTTGCCAAGGGAACACGCTGATCGTAGCAAACACTCTTTTCAAACAGCACAAGAGGCGACTCTACACATGGACATCACCAGATGGTCAATATCGAAATCAGATTCATTATGTTCTTTGCAGCCAAAGATGGAGCTGAAGCTCCATACAGTCAGTAAAAACAAGACCTGGAGCTGACTGTGGCTCACATCATGAACTTCTTATCACAAAATTTCAGCTTAAATTGAAGAACGTAGGGAAGACCACTAAACCATTCAGGTATGACCTAAATCATATCCCCTATGAATATACAGTGGAGGTGACAAATAGATTTAAGGGATTAGACCTGATAGACAGAGTGCCTGAGGAACTATGGTCGGAGGTCCGTAACATTGTTCAAGAGGCAGCAACGAAATCCATCCCAAAGAAAAAGAAATGCAAGAAAGCAAAGTGGCTGTCTGATGAGGCTTTACAAGTAGCTGAGGAAAGAAGGGAAGTGAAAAGCAAGGGAGAAAGGGGAAGATATACCCAACTGAATGCAGATTTCCAGAGAATAGCAAGGAGAGACAAGAAGGCCTTCTTAAATGAACAATGCAAAGAAATTGAAGAAAACAATAGAATGGGAAAGACTAGAGATCTCTTCAAGAAAATTGGAGATCTCAAGGGAACGTTTTGTGCAAAGACGGGCATGATAAAGGACAAAGAAGGCAGGGACCTAACAGAAGCAGAGGAGCTTAGGAAGAGGTGGAAAGAATACACAGAAGAACTATACAGGAAAGATCTGAATGTCCCTGATAGCCATGATAGTGCAGTCACTGAACTTGAGCCAGACATCCTAGAGAGTGAAGTCAAGTGGGCCTTAGGAAGCATTACTAACAGCAAAGCTAGTGGAGATGACAGTATTCCAGCTGAGCTATTTAAGATCCTAAAAGATGATGCTGTTAAAGTGCTGCACTCAATATGCCAACAAATTTGGAACACTCAACAATGGCCACAAGACTGGAAAAGGTCAGTTTACATTCCAATTCCAAAGAAGGGCAACACCAAAGAGTGTTCAAACTACTGTACAATTGTGCTCATTTCACATGCCAGCAAGGTTATGCTCAAAATCCTACAAGCTTGGCTTCAGCAGTATGTGAACCAAGAACTACCGGAAGTACAAGCTGGGTTTCAAAGAGGCAGAGGAACTAGAGATCAAATCTCCAACATTCGCTGGATCATGGAGAAAGCAAGAGAATTCCAGAAAAATGTCTATTTCTGCTTCATTGACTACGCTAAAGCCTTGGACTGTGTGGATCACAACAAACTGTGGCAAATTCTTAAAGAGATGGGAGTACCAGACCACCTTACCTGTCTCCTGAGAAACCTGTACGAGGGTCAAGAAGCAACAGTAAGAACCAGACATGGAACAACCGATTGGTTCAAAATTGGGAAAGGAGTACGACAAGGCTGTATATTGTGGCCCTGCTTATTTCATTTATATGCAGAGTACATCATGAGAAATGCCAGGTTGGATGAATCACAGGTTGGAATTAAGATTGCCGGGAGAATTATCAACAACCTCAGATACGCAGATGATACCACTTATGGAAGAAATGGAAGCAGTGACAGATTTTATTTCCTTGGGCTCCAAGATCACCGCAGACGGTGACTGTAGCCATTAAATGAAAAGACACGTGCTCCTTGGGAGGAAAGCTATGGCAAACCTAGACAGCATAGTAAGAAGCAGAGACATCACCTTGCTGACAAAGGTTCGTATAATCAAAGCTATGGTTTTCCCAGTAGCGTTGTATGGCTGTGACAGCTGGACTATAAGGAAGGCTGAGCACAGAAGAATCAATGCTTTCGAACTGTGGTGCTGGAGAAGACTCTTACGAGTCCCCTGGACTGCAAGGAGGTCAAATCAGTCAATCATAAAGGAAATCAACCCTGACTGCTCATTGGAAGGACAGATATTGGAGCTGAAGCTCAAATATTTTGGCCACCTAATGCGAAGAGAAAACTCCCTGGAAAAGACCCTGATGCTGGGAAAGATTGAAGGCAAAAGGAGAAGGGGACGGCAGAGGATGAGATGGCTAGATAGCATCACCAAAGCAATGAATATGGACTTGAGCACGCTCCGGGAGAGAGCGCAGGACAGGAAGGCCTGGCGTGCTATGGTCCATGGGGTCACGAAGAGTCGGACACGACTGAACGACTCAACAGCAACAACATCACCTTACATTTGCTTACACTAAACTGCATTTGCCATTTAGATACCCATTCTCCCAGTTTGGGAGCTCCTCACAATCCCTTTTTGTCTTAACCATCCAAAATAATTTGGTGTCATCAGCAAACTTGGCCATTTCACTGCTCACACCTAATTCCAGATCATTTATGAACAAGCTGAAAAGCACTGTTCCCAATACAGATCCCTGTGGGACCCCATCATTTACTTCCCTCCATTGTGAGAATTTACCATTTATTCCTACTCTCTCCTTTCTGTTCTTTAACCAATTACTGATCCATAAGAGAACCTCTCCTCTTATTCCATGACTGTTAAGTTTGCTCAGGAGACTTTGTCGAGGGACTTTGTCAAAAGCCTTTTGGAAGTCCAAGTAAGCAATGCCTACTGGATCACCCCTGTCTACATGTTTATTGACACTCTCAAAGAACTCTAAAGGGTTAGCAAGACAGAACTTACCTTTACAGTTCAATGAAAGACAGAAAACTCATGCACACTCCACTCAACCACCTCATAAGTAAAGTAAGCAAAAGAACCCTGAACCTAACCTATGAGAATTTCTGCTCATAAAATCCTATGGACTTTATCTGGCAATATGACATATATTCCATCAAACACCCCAGCAAGACAGAATTTGAAACTACCTATTAATAAAATGTGTGCATGTCTGTTAAGGAACTGGGGGGGTGGATGACTTTCCCTATTGGTGGACCCCTTCTTTACAAGGGATTCCCCCCCCCCAAGAATTACCAATAGACCGCCACTACTCAGGATAAACCTCCTGACACACCCTAGTATGTCCAGCTACCAAAGACCCCTCCCTTCTGAGCTGTTCTGCCAAAGACCCTTCCCTTCCTCCAAGCTCTAGGGGGAAAAAAATTAAAAGGCACTGCAGATTTTCTTGCCCAAATCCCAGACATACAGAACTTAACAAAACCTTGTTAAACCCTAAGAACACAAGCAGTAGCATTGTAACCATGTGGTCCTTCATGTGGGGAAGAGTTTAATGAGAATTCCTTTTTAAAACAACACAGCCAAATGTCCAACTATTTTTAAAGGGATGGGGGGGAGAGAGAAGGGAAGGCAACAGTCACACACTCAGAATTCCAAATAAAATCACTGAAGTCAATCTAATTTAGCTAGTTATATATTACCTACTTGAGCAGAGTCTTGGATTGTAGATCATATGCAGAGTTCATTGCAGAGTGGGTGGTCTTAGAGAAAGGATCTTAGCCTCTGATTAGGTATTATATGGAAGACTCACAAGGAGTGAGCAAATTCTTACTTTTAGGAATCTGAGTTCAATAAAACCCGCCCCCTTAACAAAGACTATTTGTTGTTTTGTTCAGTAATATGATACCCTCTGTTTCTGATGTCAGTGGTCTAGCCAACAAATCAGAAAATTACTTAGTGGCTGGACTCAGCTTGCTAAACCTACATCTCAAAAGAACCAGCCAATTTGAACCAGATAAACTGTTTGTTTGTTTGTTTTAAAAAAAATAGCTTATGGTTTTGGATACATATTGGAAAACAAAAAGGCGAGATAAGCCTGTTCAGCCATCCTGACATGATGCCAACTTACCAAATGCTCTAGGAGGCACTGTTGAGTTAAATCAGAATATAGGTGTTGTTTGTTTGTTACAACATCAGCAGGGTTTCATTGATTTTTTTGAGTCCAACAAAAAGCACACATTAAAAGGAAATGGGGTAAGAAAAGCTAGCCCCCAAGCTAGGAAGGGGCAATGGGTATGAGAGCTAAATGTGGTAGCTGGTGAGTGCTGAGTGTGGGACCCAGGTCCACATTCCTGCCTCCTTCCTTCCACTCCACTTGGCTGCATATGCATACAAAATGGACACATTTTGAAAAACGCAAATAGCAGCCACTTTTGTGTGGGGGAGGGGTGATAATTATTGGGACCAAGAGACATATGATTTAACCCTTTCTTCCCTTGCTGTGGTCCTAAGGAAAATCCCTCTCCCGAAGGTGCTATTTGTGTTGGGAGGTATGATGTCACATGCATATATTTATGAATCTCTGTCTGTGTGTGTGTGTGTGTGTGTGTGTGCGCGTGCACATTAATGTTATGTCTCTGTATTTTTCTGGTAAGTAGATCTAGAGTGTGAATGGTATGAGTGACAGGAGATATAGTGTATTTGCATATGTGGGTTGATTGGCTGAGTGAGGAGTGAAATGGTGTGTGGATATATAAACAGGGAGCAGTGCCTGTGGACTTTAGATAGGGAACAGAGAGGAAACAGACAAGGAAGAGATAGGGAAGAGACAGATAGTGCCTAGGATCTGTGTTCATAGGATCAGAGTGGTGATTGAGTGTATATTGTGTACATAGAGGTTTTAAAGTGATTACTGTAACTCAATTATTTATGTGCAAGAGGACAGAAAAGTGGTTATTTGCTGTTTAACACCTTAATTCTGTAAATAAAAAATATTTCTTTACTTTTCAAAATCCTACACCTACAGCTCATGGATACCAAAGGGTAAAAATGATAAGAGATGAATATATGTCAGACTAAAAAACCAGTGTGTCCTCACATCTCGAGAAGTAAAGCTGTTGGACCCGAGGTAAAGGTCCTGGTGTCAGCGTTACTCTGTCTGTGGTGAAAGGTGTCGCCTGCTCTGGGAAAGGCCTTATAGAAAATGTATTCACACTGGTAAATAGTCAGGAAAGCCACAGGTGGAAATCCCCCATTGCCACCAAAAGGAGATGGCTGTTGTCTGTTTCACCAGTTCAGGGAGGCGTTACACTGGAGTGTGGAGTTCTAAGGGAGCTGTTGTTCAGCAATATGATGCCGTCCAAACTGAGGGGCTTACATATGAGCTAGAGGCTTCACTACTGCCTGGTTCTTGGCCTGAAGCTATTCTGGGCCAGTGTCTGCATGCACTTCCCCCTCCTCCCATGTAGACTGATGTGTAGCTAGCTGGGCATTTTGCTGGCAGCTCTGAAGAAGTTTCCTGACACACTGTCTTCTCTGTTCCTGCAGTCCTGGGGGTGCCAAGGGGCTCCCATACCCCACCAGGAACCCCGGCAACTGGTGTGAAGAACTCTGGTCCTGTGACTTTCATGTCATGATCTGAAGGCTCCTTGGGGTTGGGGCATGCAGGAGTCCACTGGGGACAGGGGGGAGCTCCCTGAACTCCTTGCTCATCTTCAAAGGAGATCCCAAGTTCCAGGACTGGACAGGGCTGAATCCTGACAGCTCTGCTTGTAAATTTCCCCGAAGGATCTGGCCATTGTTTCCAATAGGTGGATCTTTAGTCTGATCCTGCAGGGCTGTTCTTAAAATTGTTTAGACTGGGCATCATGAAGCTGAAACCAACCTCTGCAGAACATTGTAGTCCTGATCCTTTGAGAGCAATGGGGCACTTTAAGGCTATCCAGGCCTGAGTGTGCAACTCCTTCAGTTGACCTCTTGTTATTCCAACACACACACATACACACACCCTTTGCACAAACACTGTATTTCATGAAGAGCAGCATCCATGTTTGTTGCTATTGTGAGTTTGATGAAGGTCACAGTGAGCAGGTATGTAGGCTGCACTTTCTGACCAGGCAACAAAATAGCCACATGTGCCTAGAGTTGCCCCCTTCCCCCCCCCATGCAAAGACTCCTGTCCTTACTAGCTGTCCAGTGAACATAAATTCAGCAGCTGAAACTTTAGTCTTCCACGCATGTCCATCTGTAGAAGAGCTGTGCCTGCTAAAGATCTGGGCATCATGAAGGCACAGAAAGCCCTACTAGATAGAAATAAGTTGGCAACTGTGCACATAGCACCAAGGGCCATGTGTTGTGCAGTCTTGTATAAAAGCTCACTATCTCCATTCATTGGGAGGGTTTGTTTGTGTTCAATAAAGGAAAATAAAATGGATGGATCTCATTAATTCCTGCCTGGACTTGTATAATGCACTCTCGCTCTCTCCCCTATTCCTTTTCCTTTTATTTCTTATTAAATACATCACTCTGGCTAGGACAGCATACACCAGTAGTTCTTCTATGAATTATGGACCTAAACTCAACTGCTGACTGTAGAATAATGCAGTGAACTTCCCAATGCTGCTATATTCATTTCTTTTTCTCCTCTTTCTACCCCTAACCCCCACCCCCACCCGATGCTCCCCACTGTTCAGGCTCTTTGTGCAGTCGCTTTTTTTTAATCCACTGTTAGGGATATTGGAGAAAACCATCATCCTGTGACCAAGGACTGCAGAATGCCTGAGGTAGGAAAATGCTATTTCTTCCCATAATGACTTTTATGAACAAATGGAATGAAGTGAGATGTTTTTTGAAAATTTGACCATTCATCACCAAAGCTTATTTCCTGGTCTTGTACACACATTGGTAATGCTACCTGCCAACAAGAAGAAAAATCTGTTGTGTATAAAAACAGATTGACACACGGAGCAACCGCCTTTTATTTAGTGAACAACAAGATTTCTAAAGAATACGCTGCTAAGACTTGATTTGACAGTAGTCTATTTCCTCTCTGTTGATTTTTTTAACGTGGGGGAAGATTTCAGGTAGTATAACTGACAGGCCACAATAACCCATGGGCATTTACTGTCTTAAATACATACACATTATCATTGCATTTGGCCACTCCACAGCCCAAAGTGCATTTGGCTTCACAGAGCTTTATGAAGGAAAACATTCTTAACCAAGATGGGCCAAATTTCTCACAGGATTCAAGACAGGCCCCAGCCAAGACATTTTGGTACCTGGAGGCAGAAAATTGAAATGTCCTTCCTTGTAATTAAGTTCAAACAATACTTAATACATATATAAATAAGGAATTGATTTACCATCCTTTCAGGATGTCCAAAATCTATACTGTGCTTCATGGTAGGGCAACTATAAAACATTCTAGTTAAATGTAGAAAGGCAGTGTACCTCTGAAGACCAGGTGCTGAGCAAGAACCACAGGGAAAGAATACCACCATCATGACCTGCCATCAGCAACCAGAACTACCTCCCTGGTTGCTACTGGATACAGAATGTTGGAATAAAAAGGTAAAGGTGTCCCCAGCCAGCCGTGTCCGACTCTAGGGTGCGGTGCTCATCCCCGTTTCTAAGCCGAAGAGCCAGCGCTGTCCGAAGATGCTTCTGTAGTCATGTGGCCGGCATGACTGAACACCGAGGTGCACGGAACGCTGTTACCTTTCCCGCCTAGGCGGTACCTATTTATCTACTTGCAATTTCTTGCTTTTGAACTGCTAGGTTGGCAGAAGCTGGGACTGAAGACGGGAGCTCACTCCATCACACGGCACTCGGGTCTCGAACTGCTGACCTGCCGACCTTCCAGTCTGCAGTTCAGCGTCTTAACCACTAAGCCACTGCGGCCCTAATGTTGGAATAGATGAACTTTTATCTGCTACAGCAGGACAGTTCTTATGTTCTCATGGCCCTGTTTAAAAACTAATCTTGCCATTCTCAAACCCAGCCTTCTCAGCTCTGCATATCATCTACCACACATGTGTGTCACCGTTAGATGAGAAGACAGTCACAGCTAAGATCTCAGCTACCACCACCTTGATCTTGCAGCGATCAACATCTGCAGTGACTATATTGCTATTATCTCATAAATTGCCAATCCACACAAAATACTCTTTCACTCTCATTTTGTCAAAACGCTCGTCAAGAAATGCAAAGTGGCAGGCAAGAGAACTGGGAGGTTGCTTGGCAGTGTGCATGTCACTTAGGGATGTACAAAAGTCACTTACCTTTTTGAAGGATGACATTCGCGGTGGGGGAGAGGCGCTCTGTCCCTCCCCCCGAAATTCTCTCCGGCCGGCTCCACTCCACGGAGATTCCACAGAGCCGCTGGCCGGGGCCGCCCGCAGCCGGACATCCGGCCGCTGGGCAGCCTGCAGGGACGCAAATGGTGGCTGCCGTAGCTGCCACCATTTGCATTCCTGTATTTTGCTGTGATAGGCTGCATAAATATTTACGTAGCCTATCATTGGGGGGGGGGGGAAACAGCGAATGCAAATGGCGGCGGCTATGGCGGCCGCCATTTGCATCTCTTTTGCCATGATAGGCTATGTAAATACTTACGCAGCCTATCATGGCTTCCTCAGGGACGCAAATGGCGTCCCTGCGTTAGCCATGATAGGCTACGTAAGTATTTACGTGGCCTATCACGGCTATACTGAAGAAGCGAATGGCGGCCGCGGTTGCAGCCACCATTTGCAAAGCAGCGCGAATGGCAGCAGGTAGGTGTCCTGTTTCGTGCGCCTTTCATGGAGTGGAGGGGTGGGGGGCTTCGTTCTGCCACAGATTTCGGGGAGCTTAATGCACTGGCATTAGGCCTCACCGAGATCCGTGGCGGAATTCTCTGACATCCCTAATGTCACTAGGGTCATGGATTGCTGGCAAGATATGGCAGCCAGTCTGTGCCTTTCCTTACTTACTATTCTTCTTCTACCAATGATGGAATGTCCTACAGTGTCATTTGCAGAAGGTCACATAAAAATTTGTGACACAGCAGAGAGCCCAGACCTCCCCAACACCCAACCACTGGTCAATTTCTTTCCATGAACAGCAATTTTGTAAAATGAGAACTAGGAAGAAGAGTGAACAACCACATGCACAACTGTAAGTTGTAAGATTGTCTTTGTATTATCTGAAACATTGTAATGAACAATTTGAGAGAGAGAGAGAGAGACCAATCACCCCTGGATACCTTTCCTGATGCTTGCCAAGGTGCCCTACTCCTCCCACTTAAAAGACAAAAACATTTTTTTTCTTATCGTCAGCTGTGAAATAGGCTTCCGTTGGTGCTGAAAACTGTTCAAAGGAGTTGCTTAGTGTGTTGGGGCTCCATCCCTACCTCTGCTTCATACTCAATCAGTTTACCTGTACTCTGCCACGCTTCCCATGGCAAGCGTTTTATGGTTCTGCCCAGGACAGTTTCTCAACTTGCCAAAAGTGCCCATGGCCCAAAAAGGTTGCCTGCCCCTGATCTAGATCTATATATTAATATATTATAGATTTAATTTTGTATTTGTATTTTTTTCTTTTGATTTTTCACCACTCAGAAAACTTGTCATATATAGTTGTTGTTGTTGTTCAGTCGTTCAGTCATGTCCGACTCTTCGTGACCCCATGGACCATAGCACGCCAGGCCTTCCTGTCCTGTGCTCTCTCCCGGAGCGTGCTCAAGTTCATATTCATTGCATCGGTGATGCTATCTAGCCATCTCATCCTCTGCCGTCCCCTTCTCCTTTTGCCTTCAGTCTTTCCCAGCATCAGGGTCTTTTCCAGGGAGTTTTCTCTTCGCATTAGGTGGCCAAAATATTTGAGCTTCAGCTTCAGTATCTGTCCTTCCAATGAGCACTCAGGGTTGATTTCCTTTAGGATGGACTGATTTGACCTCCTTGCAGTCCAGGGGACTCGTAAGAGTCTTCTCCAGCACCACAGTTCGAAAGCATCAATTCTTCGGCACTCAGCCTTCCTTATAGTCCAGCTCTAGTATATAAATCCTGTGAGTGAGTGAGTGAGTGAGTGAGTAACTAAGTAAATAAAATATGAGGAAGTTGCATAAGGTCACATCTGAACAGTATTTAGGGTTTTGCTGTATAAAAATATAAATGAATAGTGTGATGTCATGGAAAAAAGTTGTCATTGACGGGTTCATTAACAGGGATATTATATTCATGAATAGTACAACATATATAACCCCCTGCCTTGCTTAAGATGTGAAAGGGGTGGATATGCAGCATATAACACCTGTCTACCACCATCTCCTGTAGTTCAGTCCCACAAGTGGATTATGCCCACTCTGCTCATATGCAAGTATGGAATGTGAAATTCTATCACTAGTTTTGTAGACTGGATGGTTACTTGTTGTTGTTGTTCAGTCGTTCAGTCGTGTCCGACTCTTCGTGACCCCATGGACCATAGCACGCCAGGCCTTCCTGTCCTGCGTTCTCTCCCGGAGCGTGCTCAAGTTCATATTCATTGCATCCGTGATGCTATCTAGCCATCTCATCCTCTGCCGTCCCCTTCTCCTTTTGCCTTCAGTCTTTCCCAGCATCAGGGTCTTTTCCAGGGACTTTTCTCTTCGCATTAGGTGGCCAAAATATTGGAGCTTCAGCTTCAGTATGTGTCCTTCCAATGAGCACTCAGGGTTGATTTCCTTTAGGATGGACTGATTTGACCTCCTTGCAGTCCAGGGGACTCGTAAGAGTCTTCTCCAGCACCACAGTTCAAAAGCATCAATTCTTCGGCGCTCAGCCTTCCTTATAGTCCAGCTCTCACAGCCACACATTACTACTGGGAAAACCATAGCTTTGATTAGACGGACCTTTGTCGGCAAGGTGATGTCTCTGCTTCTTACTATGCTGTCTAGGTTTGCCATAGCTTTCCTCCCAAGGAGCAAGCGTCTTTTAATTTCATGGCTACAGTCACCGTCTGCGGTGATCTTGGAGCCCAAGAAAGTAAAATCTGTCACTGCTTCCATTTCTTCCCCTTCTATATGCCAGGAAGTGATAGGGCCAGATGACATGATCTTCGTTTTTTTAATGTTGAGTTTCAAACCAGCTTTTGCACTCTCCTCTTTCACCCTCAACAAGAGGCTCTTGAGATCCTCTTCACTTTCTGCCATTAGGGTGGTATCGTCTGCATATCGGAGGTTGTTGATAATTCTCCCGGCAATCTTAATTCCGACCTCTGATTCATCCAACCCGGCATTTCTCATGATGTACTCTGCATATAAGTTAAATAAGCAGGGTGACAATATGCAGCCTTGTCGTACTCCTTTCCCAATTTTGAACCAATCGGTTGTTCCATGTCTGGTTCTTACTGTTGCTTCTTGACCCTCGTACAGGTTTCTCAGGAGACAGGTAAGGTGGTCTGGTACTCCCATCACTTTAAGAATTTGCCATAGTTTGTTACTTGCTGCCTTATAAATCTGAAGATGTACTGATGCAGACACAGAGCTGAGGCACTGTCAGGCTATGAAACTGCGAGATAATTAGCCTTAGAAAATGACTGCAATAGAGGGAGACAGGGAAGGTTTGAATGTGTCCAGAAATATAAAAGAAAAATAAATATTAAATTATCAAAGAGCCATCAGATGTGCATTATAACATTAATTTAGGGCACAATCCTATGCATGTTTAGACAGAAAAACTCCTACAAAACTCAGCCTGGTTGGGAAATGCTGGGAGTTGTAGGACTTCTTCTGTCTAAACATGCATAGGAGTGCAACTTTAAACACTGCTTAATAATTATAGTGGTTGCCTCCCATATAAAAAGATAGAAAATTGAAAGGGCAGTCATCATACAGAAGTGGCTGTAAGAAAATGAATCTTTCGTCGGGGTGGGATGGGGGTAAAATATCCACGTAATTCTTGGTGTTTCCTTACATAGCACTAAGAATCCTTGTTTGTATGTATGTATGTGTGTGTGTGTGTGTGTGTGTGTATATATTTTTTTTAATTTTTTTTTTAAACTGGGATGCTTTCAACAGCACCGTTATAGATGCATGAAAAATATAATTGTATATAACATCAGCCAGTTTACCTGGATTTGTCACTCAGAGAGAGAGAGAGAGAGAGAGATGCACATACCATCCTAACAGTACATGGAATGGGAACTTTTCTCCCCACCAGTACAAATGTGCAAAAGGCAAGGTTTGTAACTGTAGAGAGAAAAGTGCTTTGTTCTTGTGGTGAGCTGTTTGCTGTAAACAAATGAATTACCACCACATGACTGCCATCAAATGGAAGATTTAAAGTAGCCTTTCCATCGTGGCCATAGCATGTAAACAAGTCCTAAAAGAAAGTAATTTCGGGTGGGGGGAGGGGGGATGCTTCCGCCTCAATCCACTGGAAACTAATGACAACTAGAAGAAGAAAAAGAAGAATTTATCAGCAGTATCTGAGGTGCTGTGCAGATTATAGAGGTGACATGATCCCTTCTAGACTTATAGTGAAAGGGCAACTCCGCACGTTCACTTTTGACATTTTTCTCTGCATGATGCTTCCAACCAAGAAAGAGAGATGTATGCAAAGAACAACAACAAACCATTCTTTCAACATACTTCCATTTACAGTGCCAGTGTAACTACTCTCTGTGGTTGTTTCTTGCTAGTACTGTACATCAGGTTTCATAGTTCGCTTTGCATGTCTGCTAAAATATTTTTAAAAACAAAGCCATTCCAACGGACTCATGCTTCATTATGTTGTGGTTCCACTGTACTTTGTGAAGGGGCATTTTTCCCTGTCTTGAAAAGCAAAATCCAGGCATCACAGAAGTGGGAGTAAACCCATGCTATCCGTGCAGGGAAAGCTTTCATTAAATTAACAAATAAATTAAATTAACTGCTGCTGGGTTGTTCATAATATTCCTGATTTCTCTTTACTATATCGTTTTAACTTTATTTTGCTAATAATAGAAATAATAATAATAATAGCAGAGCATTTTGTGGTATATTATCTCAGTAACGTTTAGGTATATTATCCTAGAAATTTTTACAAGTCAGAAAAGTATCATTAGCCTCATATTGCATCCCACTCCTAAATTCTGGTTTAACAAGACAAATGACTAAAATTCATTCCAGAACTGAATAGGGATGGCAGAGAATTCTGCCACGGATTCCAGTGAGGCTGCAAGGACGGCAATGGCGTCCCATCTAAAGAATCCGGCCCCCTGGAATCTGTGGCGGAAAGGCCTCCTGCCCCCCCCACCCCACAGAATCCCCTCGGGACGGAACTTACCTGGGGCGGATGCAGCAGATTCGGTGGCGGTTCCGGCGGTGGCGGTGGCAGCAGCGGATGGTCTCCTGGCCAGCCGCGGCCGGGCTGCTGCGGCTGCCATTGCTGTCGTTGCAGCGGTGATAGGCTACATAAGTATTTATGTAGCCTATCACGGCCAACCCCCCCCCCCCCCAAAAAAAAAACAGCATACGCAAATGGTGGCGGCTACAGCAGCCGCAATCTGCGTTCCCTATTTTTCGCCGTTCTAGCCTACATAAATATTTGTGTAGGCTAGAACTGCGGAAAAAAAAGTAATGCAAATAGCGCCCACTACACTATTTGCATTCCCCTTTTTTCGCCATAATAGCATACGTAAATATTTACATAGGCTAGAACGTCGAAAAATAGGGAATGCAAATGGCAGCCGCCGCCATTTGCGTATGCTGGGGGTTTTTTGGGAGGGGGGGTTAGCTGTGATAGGCTACGTAAATACTTACGTAGCCTATCACGGCAGCCTGGCTGGAAGCAAATGGCGGCCACTACAGCAGTCGCCATTTGCGTCCGCACCAGCCCATCGACAGCCGGAAATCCAGCTGAGGACGGCCCTGGCCGGCTCTGCGGAGCCGCCACAGAGCCGGCCGGGCAGGATTCCGGGGGGGAGGACCAGATCGCCTCCCCCCCATCGAAGATTCTGGGGGGAGGGACGGAGCGCCTTCCCCCCACCGCGAATCAATCCGCGAAAAGGAAAGTGAGTTTCGTACATCCCTAGAATTGAAGCATGTGCAATTTGCTGTAGCTTTCATTGCCTTCGGCCTCTCCCCTTTATGTAAATGATGTGCATATTTTACTAAGGTGCACCAGTGATCCTGTACAAAAAATAATACTGGTGCAATCATGCTTGCTATCATATCAAGATAGCTTATTTGTGATAATTTAACCATATGCATAATAATTGCACATGTTCATTAGTAACACTTTTCTTCAGGATCTCTAAAGGGACTCACAGCAAAGGCCTTGTACAGGGACAATTAACATATATCATTTTAACTTCTTAATTAAAAACAATAATAATGCACATGTAATAATTTTACATGCATAACAATACACTTATCACCAAAAACAATAAAACAGAGCACAGCCCTCCCAAAGTTCTATATTTTACCCTGAGTCCACAACTATATATAAAAACTTCTCTCTAAAGCTTGATTTTTCTGCTGGACGAAGAAGAAAGAAAACAGTCTCTACTCAGTTCACTCCAGCTCTGCAGCAATCTTCTCAAAATGGAACAGGATCCAGCAACACAGGAACAACTTGTTAAACAGCCCTTTATACAATACAAAAGATCATAAACAAACAAGGAACTCATAGTGTTTGTAAAAAAAAAATCATGACTCTTTAAAAAAAATTCAAAAGGAAACCTCTCTACTAACCTGTCTCAAGGGTTCAGGATCTTACAGAGAGGAGAAAGCATGCTTCTTCCACACTGAATTTTGGTAACTGCCTAAAATGGTGGCTGCTCCCTATCTCACTCCTTTCCTGAGCTTGTGCGGAATATTCCCACTAAGAATTCTTAAAGAAAAATATACCAGTGGGTTACACATTGGTAACATACTGCAAAAATGGAATCTCATAGCACTCATATGTATGTTTGCATCAAGACTGAACTGACGGAACGGAAAGTGGCAGCAAACTGTGCATGCCCATAAGGATGGACAGATCATTCTATTTCTAGTCCATGTCAATTTCAGAGGTCCTTTCCATCCCATTTCTGCAGTTCTCTGCAAACATTTTTAATGTATTATTTAAATGCATCTTGTTGAATGCATCTTCTCACAAAATACATGTTTCTGAACGTATTTTATCTCCAAGTCCACATTTTGAAACCTACTTATCCTAAAATACACATTTCTATGTGCATTTTGGTAAGAAGTATGGGCCAAAATTCAAAGAAGTGAAAAATCCAAAGGATAACCCCGTTTCAATCTGCACATTAATCAAGGAGTTGCAGATCAAGTCAAGTCACATCACAATTCATACAGCACTCTGTATAAAATTCAGGGGGGAAAACCCCCAGAAAAACAAGAGGATAACTAGCACATTGGTTACACTTCAGAAAGAACACCAAGTAATGCAGAACTCTAGCATTTGGGCAGAAAAATGTATGGGAAGAATTTTAGAAGCAACCATAAAACAGGAACCTCTGGCTCACAGTAGCAAGTAGTCTGCCCTGCCCATATAAATGGCCCCTGCCCCTATAAATAACTTGATCACTCGCCAACCTATTCAACTGTTGCTGAGAGGTTTTTATGACCTCCACACACTGGGCTGAGAAGTGATTTTACTTTTGGCTGGCTAATGTACAGCAGTGACATTTGGTCCCCATCACCAAGGGTTCTACTAAAAAGAAACGATAGTGCCATTTGCGTCTCCACTCTGAAAAAAGAAAGGATTGAGCAGAAGAATAATGACGCCTGCTCCAAAGGCAAAACTGGTTGATGGGGAAATGTTTTGCATCCCTGCTCCTCCTAAAAGTCCCACAAATGACAAAGCAGTAAAAAAAATCAGAAAAGGCTTATAAATAACTAAATAGGCTTCAACATCAGCAGCCTTGAAAGCTGCTGCAGCACAACTTCTGAACTCTGGTCATTATTCCTGACACAAAGCTGAAGCTGCCAGGGCTGCTGCTACTGCTCATAAAGACCTTCCATTTAAAGTATGCATTGTTTCTGCATTCACAAGTGATGCTATCCAGCATCAAAGTTTTGGAACAACAACAACAAAATATGTTAACAACAATTCCGGGTGAGGCCTGAAACACTTCAGAATAACAGTCCAATAATGAAATTGACATGCCAGAAAAGTAGACAGGCTAGATACAAACGAATAAATAACTAAAGAAATGCAGGGGGGATGTAAACTTACTACTCTGACCTTCCCTGATTATATTTTATCAGACTAGGTTGTAGCTGCAGTTGTCATCGTAAGTTTTATTTTATGCTGGTGTTTGTTTTTAGAATGTCATTGCTGTTGCTATTTTTATTCTATTATTGCTGCTTTGGTGTGTATCTGCTGTTTTTAGTACCGCATCAGTTTTTATTATACGTTTTGTTGTGCACTGCCTTGGGAGGGTTCCTGCCCTGAAAGGCAGCCAAGAAATATTTTAAATAAATACATGTATGCATGAATGTATTTGTCTGTGGAAATCTTAGATAAGTTGTTCTCTTGTAAGAAGGAATAATAATAACCAAAAAGAGCACCCTTACAAAGGAGTGTAAGAAATCCACCAAACAAAAACGAGGATCGGCGAAGCTGGCGATAAGGCAGAATTAGAGGTAAAAGAAGCCAAGCAAGAATACAGTCTGGAAGGTCAATTGATAAAATGTGTAGCAAGCACTGAACCAACACCAATCAATATAGCTCAGTATGAACCGAATCACAGCCTAATAACCACATCACATCCATTTTATGGTACTATCTATCACAGGAACAGCGGGAAGTCATGGCAATTCAACTTACTGCACACTCCAGTGGACCAGCTTCACTTGAGGCTTCCAACATGGTTTTATGCTGACAGTAAGGCAGCAGGGCTGCCGCAGTGCAGAAGCTAGGAAAATATTACGCAAACCAAATCTCACACTGGACCATCGAGAAAGAGAAAAACAGAGCACAACGTTCAATGTCGATTAGGATTCAAGACGTCAAGGATCCTATCAGGGAAATGACATAGCAATGATAGGGACGGGAGATTAATGAGAATCCAAAGAGAAAGCCACAGACAAAAGTGCAAGGAGAATCAATGATCAGGAAGAAGTGATGTAACAAAGAAATACCAGGCCGACGGGAACATGAGCCACAGCGCTGAAAGCAAAGGCCACTTTTGCAAGTGATGTTGAGAAAGCCATTTTGTCTCTGTTGGAGCTGGAATTAGGGATAGGTGAGAATTTCATTCCCATTCACTTTTAAATAAGAACTTACCCAAATCCCCAAATTTCTTCATAAATGGGACCAAAAGGGCTTGAAATATAAACAATTTGAATGTGAGAGGAAGCAAAACTGACAGATCCATCCATCCAGGCCCAGGGCTTTGAGTGCTTAGCTTTTAAGAGTCTGGGTTTCAGGCCCTGTTCAGCCATGTCTGTGGTGCTGAGTTAGGGCTGCCAGCAGTTCCCCCCCACGCACACAGGCTCCTCATCTTTCACAGCTAGATGGTAAGCATGTACAACATGATCCTCCCCATACCCGGAATAACTGTCCCTAGTGAATTTGGCCAGTGCAGATGTGTACGAATTTAATCTCATTTGCTTCTGATGAGATTTTACCCAAATTTGCACATTTCTTCAATAAACGCCATTGAAAGAACTAGACATTTTAAAAAATTGAATGTGGGAGAAACCAGAACTGATAGATTCATCCATCCCTTGACTGGATAGAATTGTGAAAAATGCAAAGTGTAAATTTTCAAATTTTACAATTAGGACTTTGATGTTAAGGTTTGATTCCCTAACTTGACATCCAGGCTTTGGAATAGAATTTGGACATCAATATTTTACTCCCAACAACACCTAGTCAAGGGGATGATGTCTGTTTGGTTAAATACCTGGTCTTCAAACTGTGTTTCTGGGAGCCATGGGGTAGTATCCTATGTTGCCAGTGGGACCCACCTCTAGCACAATGGGAAGTTAGCAGTTCTTAAAGCAACCAGAAACAAGCAGAAAGGAGCTCCACTGACCTGTCCTGATCAAGAAACGAGCATGTCCACCCATTTACAGGATTACTTTTAAGAAGTGCTAGCTCCCCATTGGACTAGCAGTGGGACAACAGAATAGTGCGAGCACAGCGGCAATATCGGATACTGCCCTAACTGTCCCGAGAAGCTTATTAGGAATCTTCAATGAGAAAATCAGTAATGACAGACTAACCTCCCTGAAAGACAGCTTGTGCACCAGTCCAATCTTTCGATGCAATGCACAGAGGCAGGAATGCTTTGCATGTGTACGATCAGTTCAGTGAGCAACACTGAGGCCTTCTTTGGAACTGCCTCACTTTGGAGGCTTCTTATACATTTTTCTCTCTAAAAATATCACTGTCAAGACATGAGCAAAGTTGTTTTAAAAAAATAAGTCTTGAACATGTATTTATTCACAGCTACGCTTCATACAAATCAGACATTTGGACAAGAAGAGTGAACAAAGGCTGTTTTTAATTCTCAAAGGTATGTTCAGTCTTACAAAAGCCAAAAGGTATATTACAGAGCTTAGATTTTTTAAAAAAAAAATTTGGTAGCTGATCCCTTAAAGCATGTTCACAAACATGTCTGAGAAATGGTGTACACATTCTCTTATATCTAGGGTATCAGTTGCAACAACAGAATTACCTTTATCTTAAGTTGGTTCTGCCTTATCTATAGTTCCCAGATTTTTTCCACAAGATCAAAAGCACTTTTTTCCCTTTTGTCCACTGGGGAAATTACTTTTTTAATAATCAAAAAGTCACTCATTGGCAGTATTGATTTGTCTACATTTATTTTGTTATTAACCTTTGAAGCACCCTACACTTTTGGAGTCAACTGAGAGAGCTCAAAATTTTTCAGTCTCCCTCTGAACAACGTATGCTTAAGTCCATCCTTTTCCCTAAAGAATTCTAAACAATTAAGGGAACAACACTATGCAAGTTTAGGCAGCAAAAAGTCTTACAACCCCCAGATTCCCCAGCCAGCCATGCTGGGAGTTGTAAGACTTTTTTCTATCTAAACATGCATAGGATTGTGCCCTAATTTGCCCTAACTTGCTTTCAACACATGCTTCTCTGAATCTAGATAAATTCCCAAAGCTGAATTTTACAGTCCAGTTCAGATGAAATTACAAACAATTTCATGGACAAACTTTGGGTCACATAATCCTCCCTGAAAAGAGGTGACCTAAGCCTTCTGCTTTTGAACTAACCACAGTTCATCATTACAATAGAATACAGGAAAGTGTAGTTTGTTGTAATTGTGGTTAAAAATGTAACTATAGTTAGTCGCATTTGCACAATGTGAAATTTGTCATCCATTTTTAAGGGCAGTCCTACATAAACCACATTGCAGTAATCTAATGGAAGTTACCATGGGATGGATGATAATAGCCAAGTTTCTATGTTCCAGCTGCAAAACTGGGAAAAGGCACAGCTACCACCAGCATCAGATTAGCAAAGTATCTCAAACTGTTACTCGAGATCTTTCAACCATTTATCACAGTCCTCCCAACTGGTATTGCTCTTGCCTCACCTTTCCTCCCTCTTCCTCTGCAATGGCAAAGCTCAAGAGTCTCAGCTTGCATGAAAGTTGCAGCAGGACATCTACGCTTGCCAATGGGTAAATCCCCTTATTAAAGTTCCTCTCCCTAAAATCATCCTTTTATATTGGGTCCCATCAAAGATCAAGCAAAAGAATAAAAAGTGTTTGCAGTGTTGATATTTATGGGGAGGATGAGGGTTCTAGCTGTAGGAGATAAAACATAGGCTTGGATCCAATACTGGCCATTGGCCAGTGGAATGAAAACTGCTAGTGGAATGGATTCCCCCTGCCCTGTGCAACCCCACATCTGCTCCAGAGAGTTGGAGGACCATCTGGGCAGATTTGGGGGGGGGGGCTGCAGAGGGGAGGAGAGTAAGGGGAAGTCTGCTCATGTGACATTAAATTTAACCTTTATTGTTTACATATGAGTCCTATCCTTTAATAGCATAACTCTACTACTACTAATAATAGGCACCATTCAAAATTTGTAAAAGAAAAACAAGGCCTCGCTTATGATCTAATATCAACACAACAACCACAAATGTCAACATGTGACTAATACAAACATCTGTTTACACCAGAGGGAAAACTTATAACCCTTTTGCCATAGGTGGCACTCAGTATGTCTACTGCCTGTACTGTCCAGGTGTAGAGCAGGGGAAAAAAAACTGTTTTCTATTATCACATTCAATATCAGAGAAGAACACTGCAGTAATAAGGAAACAGACATGAAGTAGAGACTGCAAGAACTTTGTGCGTGCGCGTGTGTGTACATGTGTGTGTTTATATTATGTGCTTTGTTTTCTAAACTGTCTTGATGGAGAGAACCTACTGATCATCCTTAAGACAAGTGAGGGCTTACAGATTTACTTTCATCAAAGTTTCTTTTCAATGTATTTATTTATTTAAAAAAAAAATTGGCAGCACCAAATTTAATGAAAAGGATATCCCGCTGAGTTTGGAGCCTGGAAAGCTATTGTCTCCCCGGTCTATGTATCCTAGACTGTGTTAATGTTTCCTATAATGCGACTAATAACCAACCATCAGCAATAAATGCCTTGTCATCTCATTGCCGCACACAGCAATAGCTGGTGCAGTGATACTGACAAATGAACCTGTGTAATCACTTTAGATTTCTTTGTTACATTTCACAGTGTGAAGATGGCTTCTGCTCAGCACGTCACAAAACAACAAACAAGAGCTATTGCTGTCTTCCCCATCAATCTCTGCTGATTTTTGTCATCTGCATCCCCTTGCACAACCTCCCCGCCCTTGCTCACTACCAATCTTCTCGCAAAAGTAAAGTCAACACAGTGTCGAAGGCTTTATTCCAGCAGTTAAGATAAGATGGAGCTTTGATTTCTTTCTCCTACTGTTCTTTTGTAAACAGTTATTAGGAGAGAGAAGGAAAACGTGTGGAGAAGGGAGTGGGGAGAGAAAAAGTGAACTTTTGCTATGAGAACTTTCTGAGACTGTTTTGTATGGGGGGAGGGGGGAAGAACCTCTCATTAAAATCCAGTCAAGGCTGACATTTTCCCTTTTACCTTTTCAATCTTTTTATAGTTTCAAATCATTAACTATCAGCGTGAAGCTCAAAAGGTAGCTCTAGCCATCTATGAAACAGTGACACATTTGACAATAATGCTTTTGAAGAGCTTGTCAAATCCTCTCCCCAAACAAGTCTCATTAATGCTCAAAACTGTCTCTCACTGCTTCTTTTCTCCTGGATTCCCTCTCTAATTAGCTTGGGTTTGTGTTGATTTTTTTTTAATACTTCTTCATTCCACAGTTTGAGATTTAAAAACAAAAAAAAAAGAGGGAGGGAGGGAGGGAGGGGGAAGAGGTGGATGTCATTTCCATGATCCCCAAGGCCAAGTTAATCAGAAGAATTAATGACTCTATTACCTATTAGACTAGGGGCTATAGTGCTTGTATTCCATCACCCATCATACTCCCAACCCTTTTTATTTTGCTCTGATAAATGTAAACTTTTGCTCCCTCCTATTGAGCATAGGCTCAGACATATATATTCAATATACACAGTGTTAGGGCCAATATAGACATTCAGTAGAATGAAGTGGTTTTAAAAGGTTCCTGGATGGTACCACTTCAGAATGTCGGGGGGGGGGGAATATTTGAATGCTTCCATATATTTGTTGTTGTTGTTCAGTCGTTCAGTCGTGTCCGACTCTTCGTGACCCCATGGACCATAGCACGCCAGGCCTTCTTGTCCTGCGCTCTCTCCCGGAGCGTGCTCAAGTTCATATTCATTGCATCGGTGATGCTATCTAGCCATCTCATCCTCTGCCGTCCCCTTCTCCTTTTGCCTTCAGTCTTTCCCAGCATCAGGGTCTTTTCCAGGGAGTTTTCTCTTCGCATTAGGTGGCCAAAATATTGGAGCTTCAGCTTCATTATCTGTCCTTCCAATGAGCACTCAGGGTTGATTTCCTTTAGGATGGACTGATTTGACCTCCTTGCAGTCCAGGGGACTCGTAAGAGTCTTCTCCAGCACCACAGTTCGAAAGCATCGATTCTTCGGCGCTCAGCCTTCCTTATAGTCCAGCTCTCACAGCCATACATTACTACTGGGAAAACCATAGCTTTGATTAGACGGACCTTTGTCGGCAAGGTGATGTCTCTGCTTCTGACTATGCTGTCTAGGTTGGCCATAGCTTTCCTCCCAAGGAGCAAGCGTCTTTTAATTTCATGGCTACAGTCACCGTCTGCGGTGATCTTGGAGCCCAAGAAAGTAAAAT
Source organism: Heloderma suspectum (assembly GCF_057233095.1). NCBI lineage: Eukaryota > Metazoa > Chordata > Lepidosauria > Squamata > Helodermatidae > Heloderma > Heloderma suspectum. Next base: position 105,005,888 of record NC_139461.1, read on the forward strand.
CTGTCACTGCTTCCATTTCTTCCCCTTCTATATGCCAGGAAGTGATGGGGCCAGATGCCATGATCTTCGTTTTTTTAATGTTGAGTTTCAAACCAGCTTTTGCACTCTCCTCTTTCACCCTCAACAAGAGGCTCTTTAGATCCTCTTCGCTTTCTGCCATTAGGGTGGTATCGTCTGCATATCGGAGGTTGTTGATAATTCTCCCAGCAATCTTAATTCTGACCTCTGATTCATCCAACCCGGCATTTCTCATGATGTACTCTGCATATAAGTTAAATAAGCAGGGTGACAATATGCAGCCTTGTCGTACTCCTTTCCCAATTTTGAACCAATCGGTTGTTCCATGTCTGGTTCTTACTGTTGCTTCTTGACCCTCGTACAGGTTTCTCAGGAGACAGGTAAGGTGGTCTGGTACTCCCATCACTTTAAGAATTTGCCACAGTTTGTTGTGATCCACACAATCAAAGGCTTTAGCGTAGTCAATGAAGCAGAAATAGACGTTTTTCTGGAATTCTCTTGCTTTCTCCATGATCCAGCGAATGTTGGAGATTTGATCTCTAGTTCCTCTGCCTCTTCTAAACCCAGCTTGTACTTCCGGTAGTTCTCGGTTCGCATACTGCTGAAGCCTAGCTTGTAGGATTTTGAGCATCACCTTGCTGGCATGTGAAATGAGCGCAATTGTGCGGTAGTTTGCACACTCTTTGGCGTTGCCCTTCTTTGGAATTGGAATGTAAACTGACCTTTTCCAGTCTTGTGGCCACTGTTGAGTGTTCCAGATTTGTTGGCATATTGAATGCAGCACTTTAACAGCATCATCTTTTAGGATTTTAAATAGCTCGGCTGGAATACTGTCATCTCCGCTAGCTTTGTTGTTACTAATGCTTCCTAAGGCCCACTTGACTTCACTCTCGAGGATGTCCGGCTCAAGTTCAGTGACCGCACTATGATGGCTATCAGGGACATTCAGATCTTTCCTGTATAGTTCTTCTGTGTATTCTTGCCACCTCTTCTTAATCTCATCTGCTTCTGTTAGGTCCCTGCCTTCTTTGTCCTTTATCATGCCCGTCTTTGCACAAAACGTTCCCTTGAGATCTCCAATTTTCTTGAAGAGATCTCTAGTCTTTCCCATTCTGTTGTTTTCCTCGATTTCTTTGCATTGTTCATTTAAGAAGGCCTTCTTGTCTCACCTTGCTATTCTCTGGAACTCTGCATTCAGTTGGGTATATCTTCCCCTTTCTCCCTTGCTTTTCGCTTCCCTTCTTTCGTGAGCTACTTGTAAAGCCTCATCAGACAGCCACTTGGCTTTCTTGCATTTCTTTTTCTTTGGGATGGATTTCGTTGCTGCCTCCTGAACGATGTTACGGACCTCCGTCCATAGTTCCTCAGGCACTCTATCAGGTCTAATCCCTGAAATCTATTCCTCACCTTCACTGTATATTCATCAGGGATATGATTTAGGTCATACCTGAACGGTTTAGTGGTTTTCCCGACGTTCTTCAATTTAAGCCGAAATTTTGCAAGAAGCAGCTCATGATCTGAGCCACAGTCAGCTCCAGGTCTTGTTTTTACTGACTGTATGGAGCTTCTCCATCTTTGGCTGCAAAGGACATAATCAATCTGATTTCGATATTGACCATCTGGTGACGTCCATGTGTAGAGTCACCTCTTGTGCTGTTGGAAAAGAGTGTTTGCTATGATCAGCATGTTCTCTTGGCAAAACTCTATTAGCTTTTGTCCTGCTTCATTTTGTACACCAAGGCCATGCCTGCCTGTTATCCCGGTGATTTCTTGACTTCCTACTTTAGCATTCCAATCCCCTATGATGAAGAGGACATCTTTTTTAGATGTCCATATATATATATATATGTGTGTGTGTGTGTGTGTGTGTGCGCGCGCGCACGCACTTATAAGCAAACTAGCAAACAGTAAGAGTGAATAATTAAGTATAGGCCTCTCCCTAATATCCTACTTTTCTGTAAAGAGGAACTTTTTTCATATGGGAGTATTAACATGAAACCCTTTCCTGAGGATGTGGAGCTTTTCTACATGAAGCATTTACTGTGCACTAGTCATTCCCTACTCATGATTCAGACAACATCATAACCTTCCAGTTTCGCTTCTGTTTTTAAAAGCACTTTCAGCAAGTTTTTTTAGAGCAGGGAAAATGCAGTATTATTTGTGAAAGCAAAAGAAAATGCTTTTTCCACTTGTGTAACTGCTCTATTCCACTATACCACAGTGCCACCTAGAGATTACGGAGAGTGAAAGCAGGAAAGGAAACACTCTTCCTGTAGTGCTCAGATCTCAATTCTGTGACAAAACCAAAAGTAGATCCATTAACTGTGGATTAACTCATACAGAGAAGCTCATGGAATGGTACAGTCCAGGTTTACCACTTGCTTCTCTCAAGTTATCATGATGGCTATGGCCAATCAGAAGAGCCATCTGAATGTTACAGAGATGGGCAACATGTGTTTTGGCCTAGAACTCACATCATCCTTCACCATTGCCTATGCTTGCTAGGCCTGATGGGAGTTGCACGGCTAAACATCTGGAGGACCACAAGTTGCCCATCCGGGTTGGTTCTACTATCTCTAAGTTCTTAACTAGTTCAGCAGGCTGGCCCTACGGTTAGGCAGCGGGACGCAGCTGCCTCAGACAGATGATTTTGGGTGTCATGAAAGGGCAGCAATTCATTAGTTATTTAATTTATTATCATTGTATTTTCACAGTCATGGCGCAGAAGATTTTTCTCCTGGGATTTTCTGCCTTAAGTGCCAATATAACTTGGCTGTCCTTGGGCACTGTGCACCATGACTTGGCCGGGGGGAGGGCATTGCTGCTCCTCCTCAGGCAGCAGAATGTCTTGGTCCTGCTCTGTAGTTCAGTATGCAGTTGCATTCAGTATCAGAAGGCCCATTTCACAGAGCAGCTTTCAAATTCAATATGCCCATAATGGCTACTATAATCACAACAGTAGCCATTTTACCAAGAGTAGTCTGTTTTACCACAATAATCTGTTTCATCTCTGAGGAATCTCGTGGTGACTTGGCAGTGGTTAGAGTGTTAGACTAGGTCTCAAGAGATCCGGGTTCTAATCCCCACTTGCCCATGAAGCTCACTGGGTGACACTGGGCCAGTCACTGACTCTCAGCCTAACCTATATCACAGGGTTGTTGTGAGGATAAAATGGAGAAGGACTGTGTGGGCTGCCTTGGATTTCTTGCAAGAGGAAAAAAAGGCAGGATATAAATGTAATAATAAATGCATAAATAAAAGAAGCCTGTGGCTTGCTGCCAAAGTCTTAACCATGGTTAAAAGATTGGCAGCAATACATTTGTACCAAGTCCTAGAGGGCTATTACTCAGCCTTAAATTTCTTTTCTCTTAATGTATCTATCCATAAATATCTCCTCATTGCTCATAAATGACTTTCTCTGCTTGGAATTCAGCTCAGCCTGAGGCATATTTTAACCTGCTGTTTTTCAAAACACTTCTAGCCATAAATATTTTTTTAAAACATGTGTGCACGTGTACACACTCACACGGTTTAGTATGCCAAATATAAGAAAAGAAATAGGAAACAAGAGACCTGAGAAAGTTTCACTTATTGGCCCCTAGAAATCCATAATAATAATTTTTTTCTTAATCTCAGCACTCATACCTGGTGTCTCTTAGGCATTTAAATGAAACACCCAGAGTAGTAAAGGCAATTTAGACTTATTGAGCATCAGATTTTAATTTAGTGTGGATTGTTATTTCTTTGCACACATATTATTTTAGTCATCTACATTTTTATATCCTCTTTTAATGTATGGCCAAGTTCTTAACTACATTTACATTCCAGTCTATTTCCCCTTTATGCTTTTGTGATTTAATTATTTATTCATGACTTTCCCTTGTCTTCTAAGTTATTGTTTGTAATGTTTTCCTTTAAAAATCCACAAGGAGGAAGAACTCCAGATTTTTCCACTATTGGAAAATAACAAATGAAGAACAGTGTACCAGTCTAGAGACCATCTGCTGGCTTTGGGGTGGGGTGGGGTGCTGATTCATAATGGAACTTGGTCTCTGCCATAGGCACATCCAGAGTTCTGGACACTTACACACACTGAATTACTATTGTTAGTACTCGCCATGCAATCCTATACCCACTTACCTGGGAGGACGCCCCATGAATTCAATGGGACTTCTGAGCAGATGTACATAGATTGTTACTTGGAGGTATACGAACAATGGAAGCCGCAAAGAATTCCCTTAAAATATCTTGGCCCTAATTAAAGTTAGCCATGGCTAATGGTGCAATCCCGTACACACTCACCTAAGAGTAAGCAGCATTGAACTTAGTAGGGCTTATGTCTGAGTACACATGCATGGCATTGCACTGTCAATCCCACTGAAACCAACAGGACAAGTTAGCCATGATTAAGTTGACACTCCATAGCTTTCAATGGGGGCTTAACTATAACTAGATTTACATCAGGGGTACAAAAAGTGTGGCCCATAGACCAGCCCCATAGAAAAATTGGGAGGGGGTGAATGCTGAAGAATAGGGTCTGTGGTTGCTGACCTTGAACAGGAACCTCATTTCTAGAGCATCATAGGAAGAAGTGGTTGAAGGTTCCTGCCTACTTCCTGGGACACTCAAGGAATGAGCTTCCTGCTGTGTGGCAAGAGTCATACAGCCTGTTCTTAAAGCATCTCTCTCTCTCTCTCTCTCTCTCTCTCTCTGGTGATTGCATTGGGGTGGCTGGGGCAGAGAGGAGACTTCACTACCTTGATGATGTTACTGCTGGTGTTGAGTGCATGTGTGTGTGCGTATGAGAGAGAGAGAGAGAGATGAACACGTATGGGCATGAGTGTATGTGCAGCCCACATCACCCCAGCAAAAAGGTTGTGCACCCCTAGTTTAGATGGATCAGGTCACTGCCCAGAATTCAATAACTAATATATAATTCTCTCTGTGTGTGTCTCTCTCTATTCATAATTAATATAATACAATACATTATTTCATATGATGTCTTGCTGAGAATCTTATACTCCCTCCAACATTACACCCCTGATCCAGTCATTTCCGAAAGGCCAAACGAGACAATACAAGAAATACGTGATTGCACTTTGTTTTTTTGTTTTTGTTTGTGTGGGGGGGGGGGTGTAGGGGGAAATGATTCGGACCATGGCATGTAGGAAGAGAGGGGGCTTAACCTTTCTCCCCTGTGCCACAATCCAATGAAAATTGCCTCCCTGAAAGTGCTATTCACCCCAGAAGGGAAGTTGCCTTTAGTGTCAATGGCAGCTTTTCTCCTGGAGCAAATAGCACTTCAGGGAGAGTGAGATTTTCATTGGGACATGCAGGGGAAAAGGGTTAACCCCCTCCTTCCCATGCACCCTGATCCTGCTCAGCTCCATCCCCTGGGTGCCTGATATATATGTATATGTGTGTGTGTGTGTGTGTGTGTGTGTATATATAATTATTTTTATTTTTTTTAAGAACACATGAAATGCAAATAGCACATTTTCATATTGTCACGTTTGGCCCTAAAAAACTGGGCAACTGTTGGAACTTTGAATTTAAGCGCAAAATGCCAGCAAATGCCTCTGGTTTCTCAGACTAGTCTCCTGTCAGAAAACATTCTGATGTGTGGTGGAAGAGGCTTCCAACCCAACCCAACCCAGCCCCCCTTCGCAACATCGCGAGGGTCAAACTGCATGTCACATTAATTACATAGCATGCGGCTAAGCCTGTCCTGGCTTGGACTGGGCCTCAGGGAAAGTGGCCGGTCAATCAGACACTGAAGGAGGCTCTGGTAGCAAGAAACCAGTCAGCAGCTGTGCAGGGTAAAGAGGAGCACAGCAAGGCAGAGACTAATAGCACCTTTGACAGCACCCTGCAGGAGTTACTAAACTGGGATTGCTCCTCAAAAAAGAAGCTGTCGTTCCAAGAAAGGGCTTAAGTAGGCTGGTCAGCTCAGGACTCCCAGAAGTTCTGCCTCCCACTGAGTACTGACCACAGCCTTAAAGGGCCCATGCTCATTTCTGCAGCCTGAAGCTCCTATGTGGCTGAGGGACCTGAGAGGCTTTGGGAGTTCATTCTTGGAGGCTGAGGTTGATGGGAGGGCTCAGTCCATGGGTCCAGGATTCCCATGGACTCAGCCCTCAGCATCAGGGGTTCCTGAGGGTCTTCCCTGGAATGGGGTGACCAGTGTCTGGCTGAGCTTAGAGGCCTCTTTGGGTGATGCTGAGTCCACCCCTACCACTTGCTTCCCCCAATCCCACCCCCTCCAGTGCCAATGGAGTCTCCCCCCCCCCGTTTTATAGTCTCTGTGTAAGGAGGATTTGGGGAAGGGAATGGCTTGGGGAGGAAGGTTTAATCTTCCCTTCCTGGTGCACAATTCTCCCAATCCAAATTGTGGGCACACTCAATTCTAGAGTGAAAAATAAAATTAAGGCTCAGCTACAATAGTTTGACCTTGGGGCATTTCTTTTCAAGGAAGAGGAAAACTGGTGCAGTGAAACTGCTTTCACCACACTACGGCTACACTATACCTGGAAGAAAGCCCCACTGAATTAAGTAGGATGAGTAGCCAAAACTGTGCTGTGAAGATGCATGTTTGTCTTCACCCTTATGTGTTCTGGAAAGTTCAAAGATGTTTGTTGAAGATGCAAATAGTGTGTCTCATAAATGACTCCAGTAGCTGGTTGGTGAATTACCCTTTTGCTGATACCATAATCTAGAAAGAAAATCTGCCATTTTCATGGAAGTGTGGCTTGAAGGGTGTTCTTAATTAAAACATAAAATGTCAAATGTTAGTAAGAAGGAGGAGAACACCATGGGGAGCAAGGATGACTCAGATGTATTAGTTACTTAGCAGCAGGCCAGTAGCCCTTCATTTAAACAAATTTTATAACGCAGCTAATAATGGTGAGCATCAAACGATTCTGATCTGCACATATTGTTATCTATAGTCCACAGAGAGAACAACTACAGAAATCTTCTTGACTGCAGAAATGTAAAACAACTGCAAGTTTAGAATCAACCTATGCAGGACAGGAAGGCCTGGCGTGCTATGGTCCATGCGGTCACAAAGAGTCGGACATGACTTAACGACTGAACAACAACAAATGCATACTTTCCTCCAAAATAAAGCACAGAACACGCATTCGTTTTAAGTTGCATTTCTCAAGGGCTTCTTCTTGTCCAAACAGTATCCAGTGCTGTCACAGCGCTAGCATTAATGACATTGTGCCAGCATAAAACAATGCTAGCGTAATGCCATTAGCCCTTGGTTGGCAAAGGGAAAAAGAAGCAATTTGCCACCAAAATGTGGTGGCAAACCATGCCAAATCCAGTAGCGAACTGCACTACCCTAATCTGGTGGAAAATCAGTGATTCTTCCCCCTGCCTAGCAAGCACTAATGATGTTGCGCTGGCATCGGTTTATACTAGTGCGATGTCATTAGCACCAGCCCTGTGACAGCATTGGATATGGCCCATTGTTTTTTTTAAAAAAGGAGGGGAAAAACTCCACTATACAAATTGGACAACATTCACTGCATGAGGAAACATTCTAAGACAGGAGTGGGAAAGCTTTTTCCTGTCAAGGTCCACATTACCTCGGTTGAATCCTGTTTGATGCCTACGTTACAGGAGTAGGTGGGGCCAAGAGCCAAACATGAGTAGAGTAATGGATGTGACTCTGACCTTTGAACAGTGTGCTCTACTACTGAGCCGCAGCCCATAATGGCCTGCCTTCAACCGCCAAGTGTTCAGCTTAAAAGAAATTCCATGGGTTCCCCCCTCCCTGCCACAAAGAACACTCAGCTCCAACTGATAGATGCCCTGAGACTGCTGAAGTAAGGCGGGGCGGGGGGAGCGGGGAAAACGCTCTGCCCCATCCATTGGCCAAAGGAACAAGAATCACCAAAAAGCAAGAATACCTGAAAGGGAAGATCAGCCTGGCCTGAAGTGATTTAGGTGGATAGGCTTTGGATAGGGATGAAAGCTCCTTCCTTGTTCTCCTCGACCTCTCAGCAGCTTTTGATACCACTGACCCTGGTATCCTTCTGGACCGCCTGGAGAGGCTGGGCATTGGTGACATATTACGGTGGTTCCAGTCCTTCCTCTCCAGCAGGTACCAGAGGGTAGCACTGGGAGAGGAGGTTTCGGACCCATGGCCGCTCACTTGTGGGGTGCCACAGGGTTCCATCCTCTCCCCAATGCTATTTAACATCTATGTGAAGCCACTGGGGACTATCATCAGGAGGTTTGGGGTGCGGTGTCATCAATATGTGGATGACACGCAGCTCTACCTCTCGTTCAAATCTTCACCAGGGTTGGCCGTAGCATCCCTGTCCAAACGTCTGGAGGCGGTGAGGGGCTGGATGGGGAGGAATAAGCTAAACCCTGACAAGACTGAGGTACTTTTGGTAGGAGACAAGAGGAGGTTGGGGGATGTTGACCTGGTGTTGAATTGGATACGGCTACCCTTGAAAGACCAGGTCCGCAGCTTGGGGGTCATTTTAGACTCCCAGCTGTCCATGGAGGCTCAGGTGTCAGCTGTGAGCCGGACAGCACTGTACCAACTCCATCTGATATAGCAGCTGCGCCCCTTCCTTCCTGACCATCTGCTCCCATCGGTAGTACATGCCCTGGTCTCCTCTCGTCTAGACTATTGTAATGCGCTCTACTTGGGGTTACCCTTGAAGATGGTTCAGAAGCTGCAGCTGGTGCAGAATGCGGCAGCTCGCCTGATTAAAGGCAGCTGCCGGCGTGATCACATCACTCCAGTGCTGAAGGGGTTGCACTGGCTACCAGTTGTTTTCTGGGCCAAATTCAAGGTGTTGCTTTTGACCTTTAAAATCCTATATGGTTCCGGCCCAGCCTATCTCAAGGAGCACCTCCAGCAACACCAGACAGGCCGCCCAACAAGATCAGCCTCGGATGGCCTTCTCTCTGTCCCATCAGCCAGGACAGCTAGGCTCTTGAGGACGAGGGAGAGGGCCTTCTACACCCTCCCTAGGGAACTCCGCCATGCCCCCTTTTTAATGAGCTTCCACCACACATTGAAAACTTGGTTGTTCAGGCAGGCATTTGGGATGGGTTAGGGTATTTTTAGACGATGTTTTAATGTTTAATTTATTGTACTGTTGTACTTCGCCCAGAGTGGCCGGGTGACCGGCCAGATGGGCGATTAAGAAATTTAATTAATAAATAAATTTTAATGCCCACTTATGGCTAACCACCTCATTCTGGCCTTGATCTCCCTAGAGTGGCTACCTATGAATCACCAAAAAAGAGGACATGCTTCACCAAAAACTAGGACACCTGTTTGCATAAAATGTGCATATGCTAATTTAAATGTATTGATACCAATTTAAAAATAATTATTAGAATTTAAGTAGAAATACAGTACATCTCACCGTAATGTAGAAGACTGTGACCAGATGACCTGGTCTGCTCAGTCTGCTGTCCAGGTGCTGTGATGGGCAACTTCAAGGCGTGGCTCTTCCTTCAGATGGTTCTTTATCTTTAAACCAGACATGGACTAGACAGCCCTTCAAACAGAGGATGCCTTCAAAATAGAGGACAGTCCTCTGGCAGCCCTTCAAAAAGAAGACGGTCCTCTGTAAAAGAGGGTACCTGGCCACCCTAGATCTCCCTCCTTTTCCTTTTTCCTCCACTCCCCTTCCTTGTATGTCTTATAATTTTAGTTGGTAAGTCTGAGGACAAGGCCTGTCTCTTTTTTATTGATGTGAGCTGCTTTGGGAGACAATAATCATCTCAAAAGCAGGATAAACATACAAACTAACTATCCTATTTGCACAGACGCTATCTATGTATATGTACATCCAAATGCACACAGCTCCTTCATGCACAATCTGCAATCTCCACCTTTCCAGGCTATGAATTGTGCTTAGCACAGTACAAACAGGATGAATCATCATGTGGAGGTCAAGCACAGGGCTAGCAAATGTGATCCCCATTTCACCACCAGCACCACACATCCGTTTATACATAAAATGACTGCCTGAACAAGACTGTTGTCCCAAATACATCTGCTTCTTGACACTTATGTAGGAACGACAGGATGTTGATCTGCTTTGCATCTGAATTGTCCTTGGATTTAAGTTTCCCTTGCTAAAGATTAGAATATAGTGTTGTTGTTGTTGTTGTTGTTTTTAAAAAAAGGCCAAACACTGGCTATCTTCAGTTACACAGAGCACCCTCAACCAGCGGCCTGGAAAGTGTCTCAAGTGTGTGATGGCTACTGAGCTTTATCCCTGACCCTTCCTCGCTCCATCTTCCCATTCCTAACCCCAACAGGCCTTCTGGCTTTCAAAGTTAGAACAGAGACACATTATCCCTGACAAACAGCATCTCTGGTGGTACTGAAACTAAAACAAATGCTTGCAATTTTGAGGCCTCATTAATGTCAAGGGATTTCTGTGCCTCACCAATTCAACATAGTGCCGCATTTCATAGTTCAGGCCTCAACAAAGACCATGCACCATGCATGGATTTTCCCAAGCTGTATTTGTTGTTCAAACTTGAAGCTATTTTCAGCCATTTGCCGGCTTGAAATCTTGGCATTCCAGACAAGGCCCATCGATGAAATACGCTGGACTGCATCACAGTCTGAAAAGACCCTTAAGGTCCTTCAAGACAAAGGGTTCCATTTAGAAAGGAACTGTGGTCTGTAAATATAATCCACAATCACGGCTCTCAGTCCCCAAATTGCATGACTATTACCCTGATTACTAATTTAATCAGGCACCACAAGCACTTAAGTGAAGAACCCTAGGCGGACAAAGAGAGCTCCTTGCAGCCTTTGGGGGTATGTCATATACTATAATGGATGCAATAGCTGAGCTGTCGGTTTATAAGTGATCCTACTTCTGTGCCATCAACAATTGATCTAAAAAGTGAAATGGCACTGGAGTATATTATGACAAATGCTTATATGCAATACCAGTAAACAATGTATATTATGAATTACTAGTGCTCATTGCCCATTTCTCCATCATTCACAAAATGATTTCAAAGCATAGTTTTGAAGGAGGGCCAAACGTTTGTTTCCAATGAGTTCACAATAAAAGAGAAATGTAGTTTTTGAACAACATATCTTTGATATCACATTCAGCTGCAGGACAAAATATATTATTGGACTATATCATCACATTACTGATAAGAAGGGAATGTTCAGAAAAACAATGCCCTTAAAACAGGGGTGGGCAGCCTTTTTCTGGCAATGGATGCATGCCCTTGGGGGCACTTTGTTGGGGGCTGCATGGCAGCAGTGGGCAGGACCAGAACAAAAAGTGGGTGGGTGAGTGGGCTTGCTAGGAAAGGGACCAATCACTCTTGCCAGAGGTCTGAACTGATCACTTGCAGAGGGCATTTGAAGTTACGTTTTGGCCTGTGCTGGTTGCCAGTCCCTGCCTTAACAGAAAACACAGTTCAGTTGTGTATAGGCTTACGACATGAAAGGCCTATAGAAGACTATGATAAGAAGTATTGATACAGCTCTTGTATCATTTATCCTCACCACAACCTTCTCTGAGGTACGTGTCACTGCTGAGGGGGATTAAATTAACACCAGGCTGTAGCCCAGTGGTGAAGATCAACCATTCTGGCAAGAGTGTCAGTGAAGGCCAACGTATGAAAAAGCATGGACAAAAATATGTAAGCAGCCCAAACCTGTGCCTTGGTGTAATTTTACCTCTCGGCTACTGAGTCAAGGAGCAGGCAGGCAACAATGCTACCCAGGAGAAGCAGGCTAGAATCAGGGCTCCACACTCTAAAGGCTGGCTTTGGGGCCTTCCTACTCTAGTCCAGGAGTGACAGAAGTTCCTGCCGCCTGTGGTACTTGTTTGCCAAACTTTGGCTGAATTTTGAAAAGGCCACACCTGGGGATCCAGTTCTGGTAACAAGCAAACTCATATCAAAAGGGCCAGAGATAGAGGACATGGTCAAAGACAGGCGGGGACTCAGTAGTTTAGAGTAGGCATAGCACGGCAGTCTGCATGGCTACCTATGAGAAGAGATGAGGAGCCAATTTGGATGGATGGGCTTTTTGAAATCTGGTGATCCCAGCTGGGTTGTGGGATCAGCTGGCAGTATTCACACTGAACTATAGCCTAGACCCTGTGCACACGCGCGTGTGTGTGTGTGTGTGTGTGTATGTGCATGTGCATGCATGTATAGAGGATGGATGGAAGTGTGTGTGTGTGGAGGGGGGGACTGAGTTGGCTAGCAGAGGGAGAGCAGAGAAAAAGAGTTTGCCTTCTGTGAAATGGGTTTCTATTGGCCCTAAAAACTGGGTTAAAAGGAGCTTAGGAGTTAAAAGGGCTCAGACCTGACCTCTGCCTTGCACTCAGTCTTTTGGACAGGTTACTTGTCCTTAGTGCTACCCACGGTGCCCAAGACAATTTCGCAAATTGCCAAATGTGCCGACAGGCACAAAAAGGTTGCTTGCCCTCAGCCTAGAGGACACAGAGCCTAATCTGCCTGGTTTGGCAAGGGACCAGATTCCTGGTGGCACAGGAGTTAAGGCGCCGGAGTCTGGCTGCTGGAGCCCTGGTGTCACTCACACACACACACACACACACACACACACACACGCTTCCACCATATGTTACTGGAGGTCGTCCAGTCATGCTTTAGCATATCATTCCAACTTGATATTCTATCCCAGGCTTCCCCAACCTGGCATCCCCCAGATGTATTGGATAGCCATTGGCCTGTGGGCTACGGATGGTGGGAATTGTAGTCCAACACATCTGGAGGGCACCATGTTGGGGAAGGCTGATCTGTCTATCACACCATACTGGCCCACAAAATTCTATTGCAAGCCTTCTGTTTAGCAAACTGCATGCTGCTAGACCAGTTCTGCAGGGAGGCCCATGAGCTCAAGATACCCTTTTTGTTCAAAGTGAGCACGCAGGCCCCACTTTTTTGTATGCTACAGCATAATCAAAAAATGCAAGTCTCCACTTGTCCCTGCTCAGTTTCTAGCACTCCCTGTCCAACTTCACAGCTGGAAGATGCCAGACAAGAAATCACAGTTCTGGCCATGTCCTGAATCCCAGGATACATAAACAGGAATGGTGACCTCTCTGTATACAACCTAAATGGATATTATTTATAGAGACAAGAACCACCAGGTGCTTTTCTTACCAGATCACCACTCAACACAAAACCATATTCCTATCCCTGAACAAGCTGCAGATAAAAATAAGTCCATAGTATAATAGCATCAAAATTACTGGTACCGGTTAATCGCTCCAAATACTGGTTGTTTGTTTGTTTGTTTCCTGATGTTGCTGAATTAATTATTCTAGTCCCAACTGGTTTTCCAAAAGAAAAAGAAATGCCATTTACATACTAATTTGGGGAAGGGTTGGGGGGTTGTTATAGCTTTGCACGCAGATGTGAAAGCGAGTGCTAAATATCAAGGCTCTGACTCATTGAAAGCTGCTGTGGAGCAGGAATCCTCCTCACCTATTCGTACAAAGTACCACCGAGCAGATGGCTCCATGGGAGTCAGGAGGCCTGAAATGGAGTAATCACTCAGTCTGCAGATGGAAAACTCAGCGCACTCCCAGTTAAATAAGGGGCTCATTTATTCAGATGGATTTCGCGTACATGGAGAATGTCTCCGAAGATGCGTTGTTTCCCCTTTCCCAGCTTTCCAGCCATTTGCAAGAGCTTACTGTCCACCCCCTGTCATATTTCTCCAACAAAACATGGCAAAACCCAACCACTGTAAAAGGGCTGATGCTCTTCTATCCCCTTTAAATTGTCGAAAAGAAGCAGCATGTAAGCTGAATTCAGAATTCTTCCTGCAGTCGCCATTCCAGCATTAAAAATATGGGATATTCATAGTCCAATGCAGAGGAGCCCTTTTTTCCAATTACTGTGGAAGTATTTATATATCTAAAAGCAACAAAAAATATTTTCCCTCATCGTCATCAGGGTCACAGCTAGCTGTGAGGGAGCCCTGGGCAGGTTGTCTCCCAGGGGCCCTCCCTCCACCACCGACCAGCCATCCCTACCAATTTCATTTTGTTGACTTGGTGGTGGTGGCAACTCCTCCTCCTCCTAGCCTGTCCCCAGAGTTGCAAAATAAATAAGACAATAAGAAGTGTCATGCTGGATCGGGCCAAAGGTCTATTTAGTCCAGCATTCTGTACACACAGTGGCCAACCAGCTTCCTGTGGGAAATCCACAAACAGGACATGAGTGCAACAGCACTCTCCTGCCCATGTTCCCCAGCAACTGGTGTACATGGGCATGCTGCCTCTGATACTGGAAGTAGCACAGAGCCATCAGGACTAGTAGCCATTGACAGCCTTCTCCTCCAGGAATTTGTCTAACCCCCTTTCAAAGACACCCAAATTAGTGGCCATCACTACATCTTGAGGAAGTGAATTCCATAGTTCATGATCATGTCCCCCAAAGGCAGTGTCTGATTGGTTCAGCTCACTGCTACTCAAAACCTAACTTGAAAAAAAAAAAGTAAGTGCTGAGTTGCGGTGCAAGCTCACCTGGGAGGCTGCTGCAGCACTTCCTGCTGCTAGTGGGGCTGGGCCAGCTAGAAGGGGAGGGAGGGAGCCGGGTACTGCCATCACCACAAGTTTAAGGATTCATTTGGAAGTCCTTCAGACCCTGGGGCCCCAGACCTGTGCCCCACTGATCACCACCATCATCATCATAATCAAATAATGTATTGATATGCTGTGTTTCCAAATTATGCTTGTAGCAGCTCACAAGAACAGTAAATGAACTATCAATATATAGGTCAAACAGAAACATTAATATATGTATGAGTAACATGTCATAATATAACAAAGATTATTGTGCCACCTTAAAGCAGTCTTCCCCGATGTGGTGCCCTCCAGATGTTTTGGACTACAACACCCATCATCCCTAACCATTGGCCATGGTGATTTCCTCTACCCTTGCAGGCCCTGATGCACCTTCAAAATCTTGGAGGACCCTCTGGTGCAGATTTGGGCGAAGGTGCAGAGGGCTGCAGGGGAGAGAAGAGGAGGATAAAGTCTTGCTACACAAGCAGCAACATTAGATTCTATCCCTAACACAGCTACACCTTTGGTTCGGCATAATGTGGTATAGTATCACTTTATGAATGAATGAATGAATGAATGAATGAATGACTCATCATTATTATCCTAGTATTTTGTTGCATCCTTGGATTTAGATAGAGCTTGTCACGCCTGGCCCAAGCACCCTATGGCTTTGGAGCCAAAGTCTGATTCTGAGTTAGAGTAAGATAATTTAGAACCCAGCCTAGTAGTGGGGCCCTCAGGGCTTCATAGCTGAGCTCCGCCTAGTTCCCACCTGATTGCAAACCGAAGGAGGGTGATATTCCCTATCTGCCACAGCTGCAGTGAGACCTCTGATTTACAGCCTGAGAACTGAGCAGGAGAAAGATTCTGCAGGGGAGGAAGGCTCGGGGTGCCGCCCAGGCTAAGGCATCAACTAAAGAGGGCAGAACAAAGGCATGCTCTCAGATGTAGTGCTCACTTATGGGCTAGATTCCCCTGTCAGGATAGATTGTCAGAAGGGGAGCTCTATCAGCCCCTCTTCTGTATTTAAGCCGGTGCAGAGACCGAGGAGCCTTTGCTGAGAACAGCATCTTAATTGCCTGGAATACTTTCTTGCCTGGACTTTTCATGAATTCTTCTCTGCCTTGAATCCTGTTTCATTAAAGACTCTTACTGAGAAAATATATATTGCTGGACTTAAACACTGACTCTGACTCTGTGTGGATTCTAACCTTGGAATTTTCTCTTAAACAAAGCAATGTGCCCTCTGCTTTGGCTATTTGATGTACTGGGGGCTATAAACGCTATAAGCTTTGCCATAAATTCTGGAAACCTGACCTGTGTAACCTGATCTGCTACAATAAAGAGTTTCATCGTTATTTCTGTTCTGTGTCGGGTTACCGGAGTGTGTAGGAAAGTCGGGCCTGACAGAACTTGACCTGGAAGCATTTAAAGCCCTACCAGGCCAAGCAAAACAAATGGGCTGCCTGGGCAGACTGAGTCACTCTGGAGTCTCAAAGGATGCCACAGGCAAGAAAACCTTCCAATCTGCAGTCCACGGTAGCTCACCACACAGCAGTTTAGCACAGATCCAACTGTTCCTGGTTCTAGCTTAAGTGGCTTCCCATATGCATTTGATTCCAGGATTAGGATCTGCAAATCATCTTTCACTCAGTCCCAATAAATCTACACAATGCCACTGGTATGGGACTTTTGGATCTTCATGGACCTGGTTAAAGAAGCAAAATGCAATGCCTCCTGTAAGCTTATCGACGCAATAACTTATAGCAATATCTGGTTTAAGACACTAATAATTTGCACTAGGATTCTCACTTCTCTATAACGTGTATTTTTCCTATTTGGGGAATATAGTAAGGGCGCAATTCTACAGCCACTAGTCAGTGGCTAAACAGTCATAGGATAGGTCGGTTCCCAGAAAACCGACTCCCACCCCTTCCTGCGCCACCTCATAGGCCGCGGATTGGTCCTGCACTCCACACTTGGAAGAACAGTGCAGGGTGGCGAAAACGGGGCATTCCCGGCGGCGGGGTAGGGAGGTCAGAAATGCCGGTATGACACATGCTATGTGTTGTCCAGCCACCGCTTCCCGCGCTCCGAGATCCCGCAGCTAGACAGCTGAAATCAGCTGTCTAGCCACGAAAGCAGGGCGGGGGACTGGGGGAGAGAGGAGGAGATCCGCTCCTCACTACTCCTCCCACCCTGCACTGGATAGGCAGTCACCCCCGGGGTCAGACCTTCAATCCACATAGGATTGCTCCGTAAGCAGAAAAGTAATTACAGATAGGAGATAAATGATAGACAGACAGATGGATGATAGGCAGAATTGTACATCCAAATGCATATTCAATTAATCTTGCCTTCAGTTTCAAAAATATGTATGATTAAAATAATGGCTTCTGCAGTCACCGAGAGCAACAGCATAGCATGCTTTCAAAAGAAAAGGACTAATAATGTAAAATTGTAATTGCATGGTATTGTTACCAGCCAGTCAAAAAACCTAAAAATGGGATCTATCATAACCATTAAGCGTTAATGGGCTGTTTTACAATTCTGTGTGCAATAATGAAAATAAGTACAATGATGTGACCAGATCCCGTGATCATATTGTGGATGTAAGAAGCCTCATGATGTCCTTCTTTTTTTGCTCCATTAATACTACAAATGGTGGGATTGTCCATTATTTGCGAGGTACGAAGGTGGCAATTATAAATCAAACGTGATGATACAGCTGTCATTCCACGTGTTATCCACCTTGTCACCCTTAGGGCCAAACTAGACATGAATGATGCAGGAGACGTATGAATACCTGTGGTTTTCTTTAATTTAAAAGCAGCCACCAGGGGGATTTGGATCAGGATTATAGGGCATGGGGAGGGTAGCATGTCTCTTGCACTGGGGAAAGGGGCTAACCTTTTCTGTGTGCTGCTCTCCTAATTTACATTGGCCTCAAAGCTGAACATTTGCCCCACAGAGCAGAATGTAAAGGTACCTGTATGTTTTCCTCCACTGGGCAAATCGTGGCTTTAGAGCAATTTCAACTGGACAATTAGTGGGGGGGGGGATGAACCTCTCCTCCAGCACCGTGGTTCTGATCCACATCAGACAGAGAGATAGAGAGAGCAAGAGCTGCTTTTTAAAAAAACATTAAGATCTGCAGGTGATCCTATTGACAGATCTCTAGTGTCATATCTAATTTGGCCTTTCAAAGCTTCAGTGTCTTGTAATTGCGTATTTCAAAGGAATTCCTCTTCCTACATACCCAGTATATGGAAGTACATATCCAGCATATTCCTCTATCTACATATCCAGTATATGGCAAATAGGGATGTATGAGAAATTCATTTGTCTTCAGTTTTGATCAGAATTCATCCAGTTTGCACGCCCAGAATTGAACACAATCTTCGGTCAAAGTCTGTACATTTCTGAGTTTGAAATGCAATTTGTGGGACAAAAAAAAATGTGTTTGACAACTGTGTACTTTTCAAAAAAGCTTTAATCAATGGGAAAACATGTGTACATTTTAAAAATATGCACAATTGATGCATACATATAGTGAAATGCACACAAAACTACGCACAAATTTTCATGTGAAAAAAACAAACCTCACAAACTGATACAGACATGAGTCAGAATGAGCTTCAAGGTAGAATCTGCAGAATCCCAACGAGCTCAAGTTTTGCTGAACTGTGTATCCCTAAATGACAAGTGAGCTTGAACCATACTGTGCTGAAAAGTTTATGTGACTGCACTAATCTGATTTAAAAGGAGAATTTAGCTGGAACAGGAGAAAACAGTCTATGAATGCATAAATCTTGCCAGTTTACACCTCTGACAGTAATATGAAAACTTAATGAACACATCCCTGCTGTATGTACTGCAGGATCCCATGTGCATGCAGTGTCTGAGTAAGCCAATCCTTGCCATGGATCATAGGCTTCATATATTAGCAAATCAGTAACCACATCAAATACTACACACATCCTTAGAATAAAGACAGCACTCTCACTTGCACTTTCTATACTTGGTTATTAGCTTTCCATTGTTTGCTTACATTGTCCTTACTCTCCTGGAAGGAAATAACATGCTATTCTAAAATTCACAATGAAGCCTCCTCGCAAATTGCAAGGCAAAACTAGGACCTCCGTGACAAGAAATATATTGACAAGAGAGCAAAGGTGAGAAATGTCAGCAATGAGCCATGAAAACTTGAAAGCATTCATAGTAGCTAGTGCTACATACGGACTTATAAGACCAGTCTTACACCCTTGCTTTTCCCTTGAGGCAGACGTGGCGTCTGCCTGGGCCCCCAGCAGTAGTAGGTATCCCTGTCAACAAGCATTATTTCAGCCTTGCCTAGATTCAGCTTCAGTCCTATTGTAGCATGAACACAAGTAGAGGCCATGGATTTCTGTTCACATTCTATTGGACATCGAGTAAGTCGTAACTCAAGTGGCACAGGGTACTTGTCCTGCGCCTGATACAAATCATCCGTACTATTGTTTCTGAGAACAGCACCCAAACCTAGTTGTTGTTACTCCAAGACATGGAGGAAATTTGTTCAGTTCAAAACACCTTCCTCAATAATTTGATGAGTGAAGAGCTACTACCTCACAGGGCAGGACAAGTAAATGGAAGTGAACAAATAAGTATTTGAATGCATAATTCTGTTGATGAAACAAATCAGAACAAAAGCCTGATTTCTAGGTTGCTGGAGCCACTTCCCCCACGGCTTCTTTCCGCACCGCTCCGGTAACATTTGCATGCAGGAATCACACGGATGGGACCAATGACACAATTCCTCCCTACATGAATGTCTCTCAGGGAGAAAAAGTGTCTTCGCGACTTCCCACAAGATTTTCCCTGCATCCAAATATTAGCAGACCAACACAAGAAGACATGGGGAAATAGCTGACATATCATGGTGGTATTAGTTGACCCCATGGGACAAGAGATGGAATTTAAAGGTGGGAGCAAGGGAGACCCTACTACCAAAATGCCAGGAAAGGTGGAATTGACAGATTGGGCCTTTGGTCTCTGAGGGTCTTTGTGGAGATTCCAATGAGATATACTATATGGGGCTCCCATTTAGCTGCTGTCAATTTATTACAGTACCAGAACTCGAAATGCCTTAATGGATGGACTATGGGTGCTTTCCGACAGTATCCATAGTAAGTTGGGTGAAGACAAAGTGAACTAACATGGTCTAAGTGAAATTAGTCTGGTCCTTGGGGTAGTTCCAGACAGATGGCTCCTAGCGCTACCAATCAAAAGGCCTTTTGCAGCTATTCCGTCATTTTCCTCCTGAACGGATTTTCTGAGGTAAGAACAAAGATGGAAGAAACAGTGGGGAAACATGGGAGGCTTACAAGTGGAATACGACAACAACTGGACCCTCCCCACTAAAATCCTGTGGCTAAGGCAGGGCAAGGGTGCAATAAAAGCCTTGTTGAAGCAGTCATTGTTTCCGAGGATTTCACCTACTTTAGGATGCAATCCCACGCAGGTTTAGACAGAAAAAAGCCTACAACTCCTGGCATGCCCCAGCCAGCTAGGCCAGCTATGAGTTGTAGGCCTTTTTTCTGTCCAAACTTGCATAGGATTGCACCATTAGAGTATTAAGTCTAAGAATGATCAAAGACCTGCAAATATACTGTAAATGCATTACAACTGGTAGATAACATATAATTGAGCTACTTTACTATCTTGCTGACTGCAGAGCAGAGTCATCTTACATCACTCTGAAATCTTGATAGGATGTAGGGCAGAATATAAATATTTTAAACAAACAAACAACCATTACATTACCTGACAATCGTCACTAACGTAAGATGATGTCAGGGCTCCATTATACATGTTTGCATGTGACATGTAGTTAGCCCATTAAAAACAACCTGTAGGCTGCTTCCATTCCTGTTGTATTCCAAATGAAACTCTGCTACCTTCAATCTCTTCTGTCCAGCTGATACAGACAGGCATCTCTGTTGGGTCCCTTATTATTTCTGCAGTCCTCCTACATCTTCTGTGGCAATTGAGCAGGCAATAACTATAGTTTAAATGTAAGAACAGCACATGGAGGAATATTGATTTGTACTAAGAAAACAGAAAAGTAGGAAAAGGGAATTGTTAGGTTACAGCTTCCACTCAGCTCTGCTTTCCTTTCTATCACTTTACCGCACTCTGCAAAAAATGGTGTGAACTCAGTTATGCATAGTAGCCATAACCTAACTCAGCTGTGTTCTCTTTCTCTAGCTGTTTGCCTTTGAATTAATTCTTTCCCAGTATTTCCTGACAACTTATTCTGCAACTTCTAATGGGAAAGCTTTACTACCAATGATTTTGAAAGGCTCATTTTCTAAAAAACGTTAAGGAGAAAGAGCAACAAATCGCTATTGAACCACCTATTCTTCCTTTTCTCTTTCCCCATCATGGAGAAGAGACACATGTTTAGCACAAAGTTACTGGAATATTGATCACACAAGTTTCTACTGAAATATCTTAATTTTACTAGACCAATTTTCTTAATTCGTTGCAAAGAGAAATTAATTTTGCATATATTCAGTGCCAAGTCAGTTCTCATGCAGGAAACAAACCCTGGAAAACAAAGAAAAACGTAACTGCAATTAATAAATGGATATTTACTGCACTAATTAAGCATTTCCTAGAGGGCCTGATTATATGTTTATAGTACCCATCAGATACTGCTCAGTATGAGAAAAAAATACCCACATTTTATACTCAAAAAAGTCACTCCTTTTATATTCCCCGTGCCATTCTCACTGTAGTGGAGTGTGAGACAAGAGCATGAAAGAAGGCAGAATTATTCATTACCTTGTCTCCTACTGGTTTGTATGTTCAGTTGTGTGTTTTTTTTTAATAAATACAAAGTCATAAATTAGCTTGTAGCAAAATAGAATTAATTGAATGTCTTAGTAGGATCATCAAGCCAGGGTTTGAAGTCAATTCATCTGCCTAAGATTTCACTAATGTAGCCTTCACTCATTAAGGTGAGAACAGATATTTTGGATCAGATGCACACGATGAAATAATATTGCTTGTTTCTCTCTCTCTCTCTGTCTCTCTCACACATACACACACACACACACACAAACACCAATGTTGCGAAGACTGTACAGATGCACCATGCACGTTATGCTTCTAGAGACCATTAGGGTCATATTTTTCTTATACTGCAATTCTATGCACATTTACCTGGGAGTAAGTTTCATTGATTTAAATGGAACTTACTTCTGAGCAGACATAGAAAAGCTTATGCTGTTCAGGATATGACTGGGTTTTTTAATGTCTTGCTCTGACAAATCTGAAGTGCTTGTCGAAGGGTAAGATGTAAGATGTAAGATCCTTTGCGCATAATCAGGCAGAACATGTGCCAAATGCATTTTAGCCTTTGACTAAGAAAGTCTCATTCCAGTGGCAAAAACCTGATACAGTTTATTTTTGTTAGGTATATAGTTTGTATATCCTGCCAACTGGTCTAAGAATAATTTCTCTTAGCGACTTAAAGGAAATATATATTAAAAAAATAGATACAGTTAATACATATGCTAATAATAGGCAACAATCAATATAAAGACTGCAATTTTTTTTAAAAAAAAGTCAATGGACTCCATATATGGAGAAATGCCTTTCAAAATAGCTTTTTTATTTTTTCGAAATAAAAGAAGGTTTAACTAGCTGCTTAAAAGTCTGCAGTAAACTGGTCAAATGTGCTTCTCTAAGAAGGGAGCTCCACAAGAAGACCCTACAGCCAAAAAAGGCCCTGATCCTCATTTCTACCTACCTAACATCTAATACTGGCATCTGAGGCAAAGTGTCCTCCTTCTGCATGTCAGAGTAATTGCCTTGTTGAGAGGGTAGGCATACCACTGTCCACCCTCTCTATTAAAAAAAAAAAGAAAAAAGTTACAGATGTGTGCTCTTGTGCAGGACACACGTGATGGCCACTTGCACATCACCAAAACAGAGGAGAAAAGAGGAGACTGATCTGCATACAATTGGTATATGCTAATTTAAATGTAGTGATGCAAATTTGGGGAAAGTTACTATAATCACTTGGGTTTTAATGCTGATTTTATACTCAATTTTGAGTTTTATATGGAATCATTTTTATTAATGTATTCTGCTCTGAGATCTACTGATCTAGGGCAGGTGGGCAATATTTTAATAAATAAATAATTCAAATAGCAATGCAGTATGTCTCACTATTCAGTTATATGAGGATCTGCAGCACCTACTGGATAGTACGCCAAAACAAGATGTTATTTTCATTACAGGAGACTGGAATGCTAAGGTGGGTAGTCAAACGACACCTGGAATTACAGGCAAGCATGGTCTGGGAGAACAAAATGAAGCAGGACATAGGCTGATAGAATTTTGCCAAGACAACTCACTGTGCATAACAAACACTCTCTTCCAACAACCTAAGAGACGACTTTATACACGGACTTCACCAGACGGTCGACACCGAAATCAGATTGACTACATCCTTTGTAGCCAAAGGTGGCGGACATCTATGCAGTCGGTAAAAACAAGACCTGGAGCTGATCGTAGTTCAGACCACGAACTTCTTATTGCACAATTTAGAATCAGACTAAAGAGAATAGGGAAGATCCACAGATCAGTTAGATATGAGCTCACCAATATTCCTAATGAATATGCAGTGGAGGTGAAGAATAGATTTAAAGGATTAGATTTAGTAGATAGGGTCCCGGAAGAACTATGGACAGAAGTTCGCAACATTGTTCAGGAGGCGGCAACAAACAACATCCCAAAGAAAAAGAAAACCAAGAAGGCAAGATGGCTGTCTGCTGAGACACTGGAAGCAGCCCAAGAAAGAAGGAAAGCAAAAGGCAACAGTGATAGGGGGAGATATGCCCAATTAAATGCAAAATTCCAGAGGTTAGCCAGAAGAGATAAGGAATTATTTTTAAACAAGCAATGCACGGAAGCGGAAGAAGATAATAGAATAGGAAGGACAAGAGACCTCTTCCAGAAAATTAGAAACATCGGAGGTAAATTCCAGGCAAAAATGGGTATGATCAAAAACAAAGATGGCAAGGATCTAACAGAAGCAGAAGAGATCAAGAAAAGGTAGCAAGAATATACGGAAGATCTGTATAGGAAGGATGATAATATCGGGGATAGATTTGACGGTGTGGTCAGTGAGCTAGAGCCAGACATCCTGAAGAGTGAGGTTGAATGGGCCTTAAGAAGCATTGCTAATAACAAGGCAGCAGGAGATGACAGTTTAAAATCTTGCAAGATGATGCTGTCAAGGTGATGCATGCCATATGCCAGCAAATTTGGAAAACACAAGAATGGCCAACAGATTGGAAAAGATCAACTTATATCCCCATACCAAAAAAGGGAAGCACCAAAGAATGTTCCAACTATCGAACAGTGGCACTTATTTTACATGCCAGTAAGGTAATGCTCAAGATCTTGCAAGGTAGACTCCAGCAATTCACGGAACGAGAATTGCCAGATGTACAAGCTGGGTTTAGAAAAGGCAGAGGAACTAGAGACCAAATTGCCAATATCCGCTGGATAATGGAGAAAGCCAGGGAGTTTCAGAAAAACATCTATTTCTGTTTTATAGACTATTCTAAAGTCTTTGACTGTGTGGATCACAACAAACTGTGGCAAGTTCTTGGTGGGATGGGGATACCAAGTCATCTTGTCTGCCTCCTGAGGAATCTGTATAACGACCAAGTAGCAACGGTAAGAACAGAGCACGGAACAACGGACTGGTTTAAGATTGGGAAAGGAGTACAGCAGGGTTGTATACTCTCACCCTACCTGTTCACCCTACCTGTACGCAGAACACATCATGCGACGTGCTGGGCTTGATGAAGCCAAGGCTGGAGTTAAAATCGCTGGAAGAAACATTAACAATCTCCGATATGCAGATGATACCACTTTGATGGCTGAAAGCGAGGAGGAGCTGAGGAACCTCATGACGAAGGTGAAAGAAGAAAGTGAAAAAGCTGGGTTGCAGTTAAACCTCAAAAAACCCAGGATTATGGCAACCAGCTTGATTGATAACTGGCAAACAGAAGGAGAAAACATGGAGGCAGTGACAGACTTTGTATTTCTGGCGCAAAGATTACTGCAGATGCTGACTGCAGCCCGGAAATCAGAAGACATTTACTTCTTGGGAGGACAGCAATGACAAATCTTGATAAAATAGTTAAGAGCAGAGACATCACACTGACAACAAAGGTCCGCATAGTGAAAGCAATGGTATTCCCCATAGTAACCTATGGCTGCGAGAGCTGGACCATAAGGAAGGCTGACAGATGCTTTTGAACTGTGGTGCTGGAGGAAAATTCTGAGAGTGCCTTGGACTGCAAGAAGATCAAACCAGTCCATACTCCAGGAAATAAAGCCAGACTGCTCACTTGAGGGAATGATATTAAAGGCAAAACTGAAGTACTTTGGCCACATAATGAGAAGACAGGATATCCTGGAGAAGATGCTGATGCTAGGGAAAGTGGAAGGCAAAAGGAAGAGGGGCCGACCAAGGGCCAGATGGATGGATGATATTCTGGAGGTGACGGACTCGACCTTGGGGGAGCTGGGGGTGGTGACTGCCAACAGGAAGCTGTGGCGTGGGCTGGTCTATGAAGTCATGAAGAGTGGGAAGCGACTGACCAAACAAACAACAGTGTCTCACTATAATGGGGAAGACTGTGACCAGGTGCTAACAACTGATGGGAAACTGGAAGGCCCCGCTCTGCTCTCCCTTCTTGTGGTTCGTTATCTTTCAACTGGAGTTGGACTGGACAGTGGGCCAGTGGAGTCTGGTGGCTCCAATGTCAGTGGGGTAGTGAATCTACTCCAGGTTTCAGTCAAAACTGGCACCTTGGACAGCTCCCTCACAGTTCTGACTGGTTTTTACTGAAACCTGGTGTGGATTCACCACCCCAGTGACATCGGAGCCACCAGCATCCGCTGCAAGAGGCATAGGTGGACACGCAATGTTCACTCTCACTGAGATCCTCCAAATTCCTCCTTGAAGCTTGGTTCACCTCATTCATGTTCCTGCAGACGAGCATCCTTGTGGGGGGTGAGGGATTGGGAAACGTACACATTTTCAAAAGTGTGACTTTTTCCTGATCAAAACTGTGCATTTCCCCCCATAGGCTGTGCAAAACTGTGCATTTCCCCCCATTTTTCCCCCCATGTGAAAATGCTGCTTTTAGGGAAATGTACATGTGCGCAAGTACAAACTTTCGAACCGAAATGCAAGTCCAAGAAATCACAAATGTTTTCCCAAGAATTGCACCCCTGCTTGCATTCATGTTTGGGGTTGCGAATAGGACATCTTTACATGATTTGCAAACAAGAACTAAATTCTCATAAATTCCTACTGGTCAGCCTTTCAAACAGATGGTGTCTTCGACCAGAGGACCATGTAAAGTAGGACACATGGCCACCCTAAATAGACAGCCTCCACAGAACTAAAAACATTAAAATAAGCAAATAGTTTAATAGCCTTACACTCTTCTAGAACTAGTTCTCTTCCTCTCTTCCCCCCTGCCCCCCTCCCGCATTCTCTCACATACACACCCCTCTGAAATAGCAAAATATGTCTAAAGAGCTCTCCCACAACCAAAATGGGAAAATAAATTCACATGAAAAGAAATTCACAAAATAAGAAAAACAAAATTTTGGGAAATGATCATTGATGCCATTAATATTTAAAATAAATTTAAAACTAAAACACAGCTTTGATTGCTGAACCCAGTTAAATGCATTTAAAATCCATTTATTCGGTTGTCAATTATGCATTTAATAACTGCAGCAAGAATATTTCCAAGATTTTGGAAATTTGATAACAGTGTGCACTCCTACCGAGAAGCAAGCCCCATTAAAGTCAGTAGGGCTTATTTCTGAGTAGATATGCATAGGTTTGCCCTGTTACAGTGAAATTGTGTGCATGCCTATTCAGATTTAAGCCCCACTAGTTTATTGGATTGCAGCCTTGCAATGTAACCCTATGATCCCCAGGGTGGCTACTATTCATGATGGCTATATATAAGGATGGCGCGGGCACCCGATTCCATCTGGGAATCTGGCAGAACTACCCCTGCCCACACCTCTGCACCCCATTCACCAAGCCACTGACCCCGTTCGCCCCCTGCCCACACTCGGCGAGCAGCCCACACTTGCCCTGGCAGCCTCGTTGAGCTCCATGGTCGCCATTTTTGAAAAATAAAATGGTGATCGCAAAAATGCACCTATTTGCATATGTGTGAAAATGCGCATTTTGCAAAACTGCGCATTTTGCACATGTGCAAATGCAATCACCATTTATTTTATTTTATTTTTCAAAAAAATGGCGACCACAGAACTTGACAAGGCCACTGGGGTCAGTGCAGGCTGCTCACCAAGTGCAGGAGGGGGTTGAATGTGGTCCAGGGACCGGAAAGCAGGGGCTGGGTGGGCGCCCAGAGAACCCGGACGGGGGTGGGTTTGCACATCCCTAGCTATATATCACCTCCAGTATAAGAGGCAGTTTGCCTCTCAGTGCCAGTTGCTGGGGAGCACAAGTGGGAGGGTGCTATTACCCCCATGTTGTGCTTGTGGGCTTCCCACGGGCATCTGGATGGCCACTGTGTGAACAAAATGCTCAACTAGATAGGCCGTTGGTCTGATCCAGCATGGCTTTTCACCTCTTCTTATGTGATCCTCACTGAGTTCAATGGGGTTTACTCCCCGGTACGTGACTATAGGATTGCACCCTTAATGAACTAAGGGAATATGGTGTTAAAATTTTAATACAATTATTAAATGAAGATGCTAAAATTACACGAATGTCAGTGGATTTAAATCTATGTATTTAAGTTGTAAATTGATTTATTTGGTGTTTTGTATATTTGAAATTTCTAAAAAATTTAAAGGAGGGGGGAAGAAAGGTAGGGACATAAGAAAAGCCATTCTCTCTCAGCTCAAAGGCCTGTCTCAGTATTCCATTTCCTACAGTGGCCAATCAGATGCCTATAAGAAGCTCCAAAGCAGAGGAAGCCCTCCCCCACTGTTGTCCCCCAGCTACTAGTATTCAGAGGCATGGTGGCTCTGATCCTGGAGGTAGCATATGGCCATCATGACTAGTAGCCATTGATAGCCTTATCCTCCTTGAATTTGTCTAAACCACTTGTAAGTTGGTGGCCCTCACCACATCCTCTGGAAGCAAATTCCACAGTTAAGCTATGGCATAGCCATAGAGAGGTAAACTTATGTTGCTTCTCACTAGCTGCATATCATAAACTATATCCAATAGGTGCCTGTGACCAAATAAAAAACACTGTATTTCAGAGAAGTGACCACCCTTCTGCTATCTCGGGGGAGAAACACATTTTCTCCCATGGCCCTTGTCAGATCAATTCCAATGTCCCCTAGTCCAGCAATCTCTTTCCAACAAAGAAGAATCAAATGCCTCTGGAAAGTTCACAAGAAGGGCATGAAGGCAACAGTTTTCCCCCTTCCTTATCCCCGGGTACCAGGTCCTTAGAGATATGCTGCCTCTGAACATGGAGGCTCCATTTACTGTTATGGATAATAGCTCTGGCTAAGAGCTTTATCACAGTGAGTTTGTTGCTCAATAAACAATGCATATTTCACATTACTATAATCATCATCATCATCATCAAGATTTTTAACCTGCCATTTAGGGCACACTGCCCTCACAAGGCAGATTAAGGTACTACAAAAACACGAACGGACAACTGCAATTAAACACATACACACACACCAGTAACAGCAGCAACAGCTAATGATTTTAAGCACCAAATGCAGGCAACAAATAAGTCTTTGGGATGGGGTTTAAAAGCCAGCAGTGATGAAGCCATATGTATCTTCTTGGGGAGGGAGTTCCAAAGGCGTGGGGACACCACTGAGAAAGCCCTGTCTCTTACACCCCCCAGCCTAAGCATGATTTTTGCTGGTGGGCAGGATTGGTGGTTGCACCTCCCTCAAGGTTGTGCTTCTGTTGTGGGGTTAATACACTGAGTACTCACAATGCACTGTTTTGTTCCTGGGAAAATGCAATAATTCCTCCCAGATAGCAGCATATCCATCGCTACTTCTAATGATATCAAAGTGCATTTCACTGTCTCTGGGCTTTTTATCCCTGTGTGGCACTGGCAGCACAGCATAATAGTTCTCAGATAAAAACAACCTGGTTCTTTAACAAAAGGTCAAAACTGAATTGTTTTGAAAAAGAAAACCACATAATTTAGCTGCTCTAGCTGCAGTGAAGAACTGAACCTCTCCGCGAAAGCAACTTGGGTTTGCTTCTCTCACTCACAGAGCAGCAATAATGGCAAATGGGACTTGGAAGCCAGAGTCACATTGGGCTTCTGTTCAAATAGCTCTTAGGATTGCAATAATACGAGTCATGAAAGGTCTCCAAACAACTATGCACAATTTAGAATTTAATCTGGAAACAGAGACAGTGATGAGATTCCAGCTGGGGTCTTTCCAAGGTCTAAGGCAGTGCTCTCCCAGTTTGATGAGTCAGCAAAATAAATGCTTTTTATTTTAAGCCATACTATCTTTGTAAGCACACTCACCCTAGGCTTCCTTTGACAAGAATCTGTAGAAACTGTTTGTGTCTCTTACTATGATAAAACCTGGCCATCTGTATATTACCAGATTATAAATCTGAAAGACATCTAATATGGCACATTCAGAATGAGTAGAAATGTAAATGGGAGGACATCAAAAGGAACCTCAGTTCACAGGCCACCTGGTCAATGCTCTTTGTGGATTGCTATAAAATAAAGATCTTCATATACAAGGAAAAAACAGCAATTCAGCCTCCTTTTCTGCACCCTAAACACATTCTCCTCTTGACCTTATTCCAACAGCATTCCAATTTCAAGACGTTGTCAATTTTGTATTTTCAGGTTGAGGAAGGATGCCGTAGAGAGCAGAAGGGTTTGAATTAGGCTTCACCAACCTAGTGCCCTCTAGATGTGTTAGACTGCAATTCCCAGCATTCCCAGCCAACATGGATGAAGTCCAATACATCTGGAGGGCAGTAGATTGGGGAGGGTTGGTTTAGAGACTCCACGCATGCTATCAGATGGGAATAGCGCTACCAATAAGAAGGCACTGTGAAGCTAATCTGTCTTTTCTTTCTGAATGAATGCAGCAAGGGAAATGATGGAAGAAGCGGTGGGAAAACACAGCAGAGTTCTGAGTTGAAGATGATATCATCTGGACCCCCTGTAAAATTCCATGAATGTGGCAGGGCAATGGTGCTATAAATGCCTCATCTGGAAGTAGCCCAAAAGTCAGCCAGATCCACTGCTCTATATCAGATAACAGAGAGAGGCGACCAGTAAAAATGCTTACAGAGCCCCAAATGTAGCTCTCTGGTGCCTCTTTCTCTGTATCCCACTTAAAAACTGCAGCCTACTGATTTCCAGTTAGAGCTAGCTTGCCCCTTCCTCTTGAGTAATGGGCAGAATAAGAAGGATAATCTTCTCCAGCCATTTCCTAGCCTTTGTGAGCCATCTACCTGTATCAAGAAGCAATCCCCTAACAGTTCACTCTATGTGTTCGTAGAATCACAGCACCTGAATATCTCAGGATAGTTAATACTCCCTTGTCAAGTTCAAGGCTCTGGCCAGCTAGTGATAGTTCTATTCACAGAAATCTGATAGCAGAACTCATTACAGTATATGGCAAAAGGAAAAAGGGGAAGAAAGCAATGAGTAGAGCAGTCTTCCCTGACCTGATGCCCTTCGGAGTTGTGGGACTACAATTCCCATTATCCCCAGCCAGCATAGCTGACAATGAGAGTGGTAGTCCACCACATCTAGAGGGTACCAGGTTGGGAAAGGCCAAACTAGAGGATGTCCCAGATAAGCTCTCTTAAACAGAAGAAGAAATTGCACAGTGGTGCTTGATATAATACATACTTCTTGCTCATTGGGAAACATATCCACATTCAGGGTTGTACCCCATCTCAGTCTAACTAAAGTCCCATCCCTTTCAATCACTCTGTTCTAAATAGGACTAACACTGGATACAACTCTCACTCTCTCATACAACTCGTCACATGCAACAGCATTTTATTCTGAAAGTATGAAAGCTTTGGGTCATTTACAACATTTTATGGAAGTCCCCAAAATGACTGTGGAGGAAAATCCATTCTTAACAATGGCATAATATACATGAAAAGGCACAATTGTGTTTACGGGTGGGGAATAGCCATAGCCATCAGTATTCAGGAACTTGGTAGTTAAGGATGTTTTTCCAAGGTGAAAAATGTCCTAAAATGGGGCGATCAGTAGTAAGCATGTACAGTTTGAAAGGGGCAGAAGAGTTCATTGCCCAGATATCTCTATTTAAAGCAGATTTGCTTTTGTTCATCAGAGCAGAGCACATGGCTGGGAAATGGCAAAATGCCAAGATGAAACTGCTCCTAATTTTCGGAGGAGGCCACTGGCTAATTACACAAACTGCAGGTGTGAAGAGAGAAGCTCAAAGTAATCAATAGCAGTAATTAATCTGCTAGACTGGAGCTAAAGAGCTAACAGCTGGACATCCGCAATGGACACATGCAACAAGATCAGCAATAATTACCTCTTTAAATATCGAATTTCCATAGCAACAATTAGGCATATAAATAAAGGCTTGAAAATCAAGGTACCAAAGCAGGATACAGAACTAAAAACACAACCTTCTCCAAAACAAGCCTCTTAAAAACACTGCAACAGTATTCTTAGCCTGACTGGCCTCTGATGAAACTAGTAGTAGCTCCCTTTCAGCTGCTTCTGTCTCCTCCAACTAATGTTCATCTATCTCCACCTAAGGACAGCAGGCAGCGGCAGCGCCCCAGGTCAACAGCAGAAATACTGCTGGTACCAAAATGTGTTCTTCCATAATGTGAGGAAATGGGTACATTAGCCAGCTTGTTACTGAACATTAGGAATTCATTTTCTAGGGATTTCTGCAAGCCCCGGTTCGGTGCCAGCTCCAGGTTTTTGACGGCTCTTGGGCAAGACACCCTCAATAGGCCCCTCCTTCGGGGAGCCTGTCTTCTCACCACCATTGTCACCAGCTGCTATGGCTCCTGTCCTCCTCTTTCTCATCATTGCTGCCACTTGCTTGCTTGGCAGATGAGCAAGTAGGCAGTGGCATCTACTGCTCCTTCTTCTCAACACCCCCATTGTCTGGGCCAGAGTGAGAGGCAGGGGAACAAGCAGGTTGCAATGGTGAAGAGGAGGAGCAACTCCCAGGACTCTTGTCAAAGGGACCCTGCTGAGGTGTGGACCCTTCACCGGCTCCTGTGGTGCCAAATGTTGATATATCTGTACAGGTTTTGTTGGAACTAGTTATATCGAAACTCCCAATGTGCTTTGCACACAAGGGAAAGCCATACTAATCCTATCCACATGCACATCCAGCTCAAGAATTGTTATTTACAGTAAACCCATGGTGATGGCGACTTCTACTCTGAGCCAGCTGCTGACCAGCCGTGCAAACTTCTACCAATGCAGCTTTGAAGAATCCCCAACTTACTTTGGCAGAACTCTGCATGGGATCTCTCCAGCAAGTCTCCTTACAAGATTCAAACCCTTACAGGCTTTTGTCTGAGGAGTAAGAAGTATTTCATAAACCACGCTCCTCAAGGATTGATTTCTATGAGCAGCACTTCTGAGTCTTTGCAGCCGGCAATATTTCTTGACACTGTCTTCCAAAGTCTGTAATATTGATTTGTGTGGCACGTCTCAATTGCTGTCCTGAACATTTGCTTTGTTCTTATTCAGTATTGACTGCAGTTATCCTCTGTCGGCACACGTGTGGCTTTCCAGCCCACAAGAGCCTGACCACCAGGCACTTGGTCCACTTTCATGCATTCTCTAGCTGTTTCACAATACAAAATAAGCACAATGATCTGCAGCCCCAATAAAGGATATTGGAAGTCTGATGCATTAACAAAATAAGCCTTCCTTTCCAATTCTCCCTGTTATTTGGGAAGATCTTTTTCTTAAAAGGTGGGTATCCCCTCATACAATCTCTGCAGAGTCTGGTGTAATATGCAAAATCCGAAATATTTCCACTTTCATTCATTTAGAAACAGCAAATTTCTAGAACTGATGGGCTCTTTTCAGATACTCACCAGGATCTCATCTGTTGTGAACAGGAAAAGTTAGCTGTAGCAATCCATTCATCAACCGAGAGCTGAACGACACCTTACCTTATATGCATGTTTTCCATTGTACCTTTTCTTTTTTAAGGAGTCATGGGGGGGGGGATCTGGCTTGAAACTGCAGTGGGGGTAGAGAGGATTAACTCTTTTCCCCCTTCTCATGGTCTCAATAAAGATTGCTCCCTCAAAGCTGCTACTTGCCTCAGGTGCAAATCTGCCATTGGCAACAATAACAGTGTCTCTCCCCCCCCCCAAGATAAACAGCAACATTATCTCAAAAATAAATAATAAAACATAAATTATGGAACCTCTATATTCTAGGAACAAGATTTCCAATATCTGTTTGTCTGTCATTCTCCATGACTCCCAGTAGCTTTCTTCTTGCAGTCTACTCAGGGGGCCCATTCATTCATTTATTATCCAGCATTTCAGTTATTATGTTCTTAGAGCCATAAATACAGACAGTGTGGAATGATATAGGAATAATAAACAACTTTAATCTAGAGTGACTAAGCAGCTACTACTCTAGGCTTCTCTAAGCTAAATGCTCCCTAGGGACATTTGGTTTATCATCAAATTAACTATTTTTGTAATACCATTAAAAATTACCTTTCCAGAGAAATGAATGTTTTTGCTAAGTTGTGGGCTTTGCTAAGTTGTGGGCTTTGCATGTATTCCAGCCCCTGCCACAAATTCCAGAAATCCACAGAAAATCACAATTTTGCAGCTGGAGAAGAAATTGAAGGAAAAAAATCCATGCTGATCACAGCATGAAGCTTCCTGGTTGCAGAGCTTATTTACATTGCCTTTACTTGGCCGCACCCTTAACTGAACTCACTTGCCTTTACTATTGTCATTTATACCATCCATGGTGTGATCCCTGGCTGGCTGGGATCATCTGTGAAAGAAAGGAAGAAGAAAGTGGGTGGGGACAAGAAACAACGGTCTGCTCTCACATGTTGACTGGGATCACCTGTGTGGCCAATCCAGTAAGAATTGTGCTCACTTTCAATTGACCTTAGTAACTGCATGGCTAAATATGATTGGGTGTATAGTGTCAGGCTCATGACATCATCCCATTCACTGTATGCTCTTTCATTGGCCCAAGAACACTCATGTTACTAATCCAGAAAGGAGAAAGAAGCATCAGGCAGGGAAAACCCATGTCTCTATGTGTGTTTGTGTGACCATTCATACACACATAAAATATCTAACACACCAAAATTTAAATTTTGGACCAGAAAAATTGGATCTGGACAATATCCAGTGTAGCCCCTTACTCTTGTGCCTTCTGCTTGTGTCCAATAAACTAGTGGATCACTTTTGACCATCATAAAATACATAATATGTGATTTGCAAGGAGAATTTTTGAATAAAAGCATAAAGGAACAATAAGCATGAACATCTGCAGTCACCTTGCAGTGCAGTCAAAGTTGTGATTCTGACTGTTAGCTGAAAATAAATCACCCCTATTCTTATAGTTCAAACACAGTACAATGAGTGTAACACACCCACCATATACTCAACTGTACAAGATTGATTACATTCAAGACCCTGACTGAGAAAATAAATGCATTGTACCTCAAAAGATTAAAATTAATAGAACCATCTTGTTCCATTCTCCCTTCTTATCCCTCTTTACACCCCCACCCCTAGTCTGATAAAGGTATGAAACAGGGCTCCATCTGCCAGCACTCATAAACCAATAACTTTCATTTTTTGTACTTTTAAAGAAACTGAATAGAACCCTTCACACCTGCTTTCTCCTTAATGAGTTGGCTATCAAACTCTGCAGATTAGCTCTTGCCAGCTTCCTGTACTATTAGGAAGATTATTTTGTGCTCCAAAAAAGAAACATCATAGAAGCACTGAAAGGGAACGCATTCATAGAAAAGGAAGATGACTCTGGGACACTTCTCACATTGTATTTTAAAGACACAGGTGTGTGTCAGTCTTGCACATCAGACACACATTTGTAAATATAAAAGAAGCAGTACAGGACAACTTACTATCTCCAGAAAAAGATCTGTGGACATGTTCATGGAATCGCATTGTCGCTCATGGATCTGCTCATGGCAATATTAACATGCATTTTAATGCTCCTGTTATATTTGTATGTACATTTGTATTTTCAGATGCTGATGTGACTCATGAATCAGCCCTATCTAAGAAAAGAAATCCTAACATGTGAGAGGAGGATGGGAATGGGAAAGAGAAACAATGTTGGAAGGAAAGCCAAGCATGGGAATGTAAGATATACCTAGAGTCTTTGGAAAGACCCTTACTTTTGACCTGTGCCCCTGACCTAGGACTGATTGACACACACATGTGCATTATTTGAAAACTCACCACATAACTTGATGTTCATTGATCACGGCTGAATGTGTGAACATCTTCCACGGAAAATGTTATGTTTGAGGTGTGACATGAAAGTTTTCTATGCTGTTTGATTAGTGTTGACTGTTACACATAAGCAAGTTGTTATCTCATGTACAGCGGAAAGTGGATAGTAAAAGTGGATTTTGTGAGTCCTTTTAGTTGCAAAGGGACTTACACTGCAGGCTTGGAAGGATAAATGCCCACCACCTAGCATTCAGTGGCCTGAGATCTCATTGCTATCCCTACATTTGAACGTATATCCCATAGTCGTCAATCTCATTTGGATACATATTCAGATATATGGACTGCTTATATTAATGCACATATTTAACATATGAGTGTTGAATTTTTGCTAATGTTATTGTGAACTGACATTTTTGTTATTTCTTTTTATAATTAAAAATAAAAGTAAAAAACGGTAACTGGTATTGCAGTTACTAGATGAAAAGCAAAGCATGCATCTGTGAACTTGCCTTTTAGCAGGCCTTGAGCCCCATCTGTACTCTGCATTTTACCAAAGACCACTGGCCACCTCACATAGGCATTTGAGGAGCTCTGGGGCATGGAGTTTCTAGGGCACCTGACATTCCTAATATGGACTCAGGTTCCCTCGTGTCGAAGCTGAGCCATAGGTGGGGCAGGAACCAGGAATTGAGCCAGGGAGTCAAAGCTGAGGGCCTATGACAAGGAGCCAGAACAGAGGAGCGCACAGAAGCACACCAGAGCATTGAAGACCTTGGAGCTCAGGCAAGGTTCCAGCCCAAACAGGAAGCTCTTCATAACCTTTTCTGTCCATTGGAAGACTCGATGGCCACTCTGGGTCAGTCCAGAGTCTGACAATACTTCACTGCCAGAAAGATGTTCCACACTGCAGTTCTGACAGCCAGTGGTATAGTGGTCATTTTGAAGTGCAGGCACTCATCATAATAGCCATGCCCCCAAGGAGAATCCAAAAATTCAGGCAGCTGTTTTGATTTGTATCAACAAACCAGTTCTGGCAGTTTTTGCTTCCACCAGGAGTAGGACTTTTGTAAAGCTATTGGGCCTTAATTGCCTATTCAAGCCCAAGTTACCCCCCAAATACTTTGCATTTACAATAGGAATCAATATATTGGGCAGTATCCAATACTGCCACTGCGTCTCCGCTTGTTTCATTGCGCTCATGGGACCCACCACGAGCACAACAGGAACTAGTGCATACTAAAGGAACCCTGGAAATGAGCAGAAATACTAATTTCCAGAATGGAACAGATCTATAGAATTCCCTTCTGCAAGCTCCACTGACCTGCCCCATTCCAAAAAGAAGCATTTCCATTCATTTCATTGCTTTGGGAACCACTAGGTTTCCATCGTGCTAGTGGTAGGTCCTACTAGTGTATGGGCAATATTGGATGCTGCCCATTTTTTTGTTGGAAAAATGTATTTTCTCCCAGCTAATGTGAGAACTGCAATGAAGCTCAGGGGGAACAGAGAACTCTGAGGGGGCTGGAAGCTGACATCAGCATCCCTACTAATTAAAAAGTGCTGGTGTTGCATTTATGTGAGCCCCGGCTCCATTACACCACTGATGACAGCTCACTGCACAGGCAGCCACACAGATGACCAAAGGTCTCGGGTTCTTGCCCTGGCAGCTCCTGACACCTAGAGAAGTGTTTTGCAGGCTGCCTAGTACCTGAAATGCTGCCATTGCAACATTCAAGACCCCAGGGAGAAGGAGAGGCTCAGCAGCTTAAGATTACAATCTGAACCAGAGAAGACCTTCTCTGTTCTGTTTCTAATGCAGCTGAACATTACAAACTGGGCAGATACCTATTCCAAACCAGGGGAGTATGAATTTCAGCAACATCATCAGCACCTAGTCACTTGGAATACATTGGGTTAGAACAAGCCCCAGTCTCCGCACTGCTATACTAGCTGTTGCTTCCAGCTCCTAATAGTGCGCATAAAATGCACTTGCACTGCATTCCCAAGATGTTGTGTTTGGGGATGCCAGCTCTATGTACCACCTAGACTGATCTGATGGCACAACTATGACCTTGTGATGCCTTCTACTAAGAGTAAGACTCTTGGTAGGGGTATCAAACCCTTCCCACCCTTAAACCAGGTTCCTGAAGTGTCTCCTATCCCTAAACACAAAAAGGATCTTCTTTGGTTCCTATTGAGGTTTCACCGTCACTATGTACCACATTTCCAACTCAGATTGCAATATCACTACCTGGTCACCTTTCGCATCATTTCTTGATCCTGCTGCACCATGGCGCCTACAGTAAACTACTTAATTACCATAGCTAAGCAGGTGGCTTGTTAAATATTCATTAAATTTCATTTATTCATTACAGTAGAAAGTGCTGCTTTTGAAACCTGCCGCTTGTGCATGTGGCTATTTTGTGTAACCATGTGGTGCCATGGTTATTTTAGTATGTCTCATTCTACTTGGCGATACAGCCGTCTGTTATATCCTTTGCAAACGTCTGCTATGATTCATTCAGAGCCCATTTCTACTGCAGTCAATGGGTTTCTTCAGTCTATAGCGCGATGCGGCACAACCCAACCCAGGTCTGTGAATCTTACGAAATGAGATGGGGGTGGGTGGGAGAATCTACATGCAACGGGGTGTGTGTGCAAGAAGACTATATTCTTCTCCACCCACACTCCCCTGCCCAGGAAATTCTGTTCCATTAAGCTATTTTTGTCCCAATAGAGCAGGATAGTGGAACTTGTGACCCATGGGATGGATGAGGCCCGTGTCCCCTTTCCTCAGCCCTGCCCCACCCACACCCCCAGAAGGCCAAGGGAAGGTTTTTCAAGCCTAATTGGAGTGCAGAGACAATTTGTGATGGGGCAGCAGCTGTGGAGGAAAGGGTTAACACTCCCCATGCTCTATCGAGTAGTTACTACTAGTCATGGAGCCCTACTAGGAGAAAAATAGCTTAAAGGCTTGAGAATGTATCTTGAGTATACTGAAGACCATGGGGGTCAGCTGCACATTAACATGTGTCTGATCTTAGTCCATGAAATAGTGCAAGTTCAGCCTTAGAAATACATCCACGTTCAGTTTGGTTTTCTACGAGTTTGATCAATGCAGTGTGGAAGCCTTCTATGTCAGCGCCACACACCAATGACTTCATTAATTCTAAATATATACTAAAGAGGAGGAGGAACCAAGAAATACAAGTCCTTTTTCAACCTGCTTCAGGGGGCTGGGGGGTAGGAATGTACACAACTTGCAAGGGGAATTCAGTTTTAAAGTGTGTTTCTTCTGGCCCTGAGTAGCCCGTTTCTTTGGGAAATGTGTTGCACATGTTTGCTTGAACTCTGGCTGCTAGTTTCATTTTCACTGTGATTTTCACTTGCTCATCTTTATTGTAAACTACTAAGGGGATTTTATTATATTCAGTGGTATACAAGTATGACAAACAAACAAATAAATAAGAAAAAATAAAGCAACTCAGTTTGTAGCATGGGTTTTGTAGTATTAAGGTTGCTTAAGCAGATAATACAACATTGTCATCTTTTCAGCACCCAGTTAAGACCTTCCTCAACTCCTAGGCATTCGACAGCATACAGTATGGTTTTTAACGGTCCTGGGATTTCTTATTGTTGATTGTTAAAATTGTTTCTATTTTTTGTATGTAAATGATTTTTTTATATTATGTTACTATATTGTATTTTTAAGTTTTTAATCTTTGTAAACCACCCAGAGAGCTTTGGCTGTTGGATGGTACAGAAATGTCATGAATGAATGAATGATTCTCATTAGTAATGTGGGAAATTTTTCCAGGTTTTAATTTTGGCACAAAAAACTGGAAAAGGATTTCATGAACAGGTCTGAAATGTCCGGCCCTTTTTAAAAAGAAATTCACTGCAGCTCAAGAGCTGATTGGCTACAGTTTTTGTGCCATTTTTTAAAAAAAATAAAATAAAACAGATTTTTTTCACTGAAAAAGTGGAATTACAATCTTTGTCATATAATGACATATCTGAGGGCAAAGCTAATTCAAAGTGAGGATATAACCCATACGTTTCATTTGCCTTCAGTGACATCACACAGCCAAAGTTGATTTGCTACCTTTTGACCTCACTGTTTCTTAGAAGAAGGCTATCTTTAAAACACACACACACACACAAACACCAAAGTAGAATCTGATCCGAGCTCCAAAGTGTCTAAAAAAGATACCAGGGCAGGAAATTCTGAAGGATGGCACAGAGATACAGAGGTGTGCTAATTCAGGGCCACTGTGGGGGTGGACATTTTTACCCCCTTTCATATACCCCATGAAAAACTAAGTAAGTGACACATTTCAAAGGGGGGAAATGTCCATAAATGGCACACACACTCTGATTTTGGCTCAGACTAATTCTCATACATGCATATTTTGTTCACAATTACACCACATCAGGGATAGATAGATGACAGACAGACAGAGTCCACAGTTCAATAAATAGTATTGCTTTCACACATGCGTATTTTCCTCACGACTATAGTGGACAAGCTCTTGAGTGAATTGCATAAGCAGACTTAAGAATAAATAGCCTTGATAGTAAGGTTATCATGAAATTCAGTAAGATTACAGGAGGTAGTTAAATCGTGTGAGGGTAAAGCTATCACAACTATACAGCATGCTTATTGCCAAGGTGTTGCAAAGCACCAACTGGATGAACATGATGTAGAATTGACTGAAAATTTCAGGACTGGCAAGTCCTCAAGGTATTTTGGAATACTATTCTACTTTAATGTAACTGTAAATTTTAAACTGAATTCTGGCAACATTAGACAGAAACATTTTTCCTATTGTCTCCCCAGCTCCCTGTTACAGCTCTCAAAAAACAAAATGTCAAGGTAAATATCTTCTCTTTATTACATACAGATTCTGATTCTATGCATATTTACTCAAAAGTAAGTCCTAGTGACTTCACTAGGCCTTACTCCCAAGTAAGCATGCATCAAATTGCACAAATACACTGTACACTGTAAAGGTTCCCCTACTGCCCAATTGTTGTTGTTTTCAAATAATCTTCAGGGAGCAACAATACTTTCTGGGAAGCAATCATGACAAAAGGAGATACGAGCCATGTGTTGACTCAGTAACTATAACTTTATCTTCTTTGTGTCAAATGTTACATATTTTCCATTAGATACCTGAATACATAGTAAAATGCAAAGGTGCATGCTAGAAGCAGTGGTAATGGACGGACAACAAATAATTAAAAAGTAAGTCTGCAATCCCAAGCACAGTTCATTATGTATGTATGCATGCATGTATGTATGTATGATAGCATCCTACCTTTTTTCCTCTTGTAAGGAACTCAAGGCGGCTTACATAGTCCTCTTCCTCTCCTTTTCATCCTCACAATAACCCTGTGAAGTAAGTTAGGCTGAGAGTAGGGATGTTAGAGAATTCTGCCACGGACTCCAGTGAGGCCAGATTCTCTAGAATCTGGCCCCCCGAAGTCCGTGGCAGAATGGAGATGCACCCTACCTTTTATCGGCCATCCACTGCCCT
This sequence comes from Heloderma suspectum, assembly GCF_057233095.1. Taxonomy (NCBI): domain Eukaryota; kingdom Metazoa; phylum Chordata; class Lepidosauria; order Squamata; family Helodermatidae; genus Heloderma; species Heloderma suspectum. Next base: position 105,046,546 of record NC_139461.1, read on the forward strand.
CATCTGTGGCTGCGAATGGCTGCCCCGGTCTGCGGCCGCCATTTCCCTCCCTACTTTAGCCATGATAGGCTATTTAAGTATTTATGTAGCCTATCACAGCAAAGAGCAGGGAAGCAAATGGCGGCCGCTACGCCATTTGCATCCCTGCCTTTTGCCATGATAGGCTACGTAAATATATATATAGCCTATCATGGCTAATGCAGGGACGCAAATGGCAGCCGCAGCCCGGCAGCGGACGGAGGTCCGGCTGTGGGCGGCCCTGACCAGCAGCTCCGCGGACTCGCCATGGAGCGGAGCTGGCCAGGGAGGATTCTGGCGGGAGGGACAGATCGTCTCCCCACCACCACGAAAGCCCCAGACCGGAATGGGGTGAGTAATCCGTACACCCCTAGCTGAGAGTCAGTGACTGGCCGAATGTCACCCAGTGAGCTTCATGGGTGAGTGGGGACCAGAACCCAGATCTCCTGAGTCCCAGTACAAAACTCTAATCACTACACCACACTAGGAATAGATCTAATTGAAGTTAATATGAGTTATCTCAGAGTAAACATGCATAAGACCAATGCATTTCAATCTGAAACATTACTACTAAAATGGTTTCATAACTTGCAACTAGCCCTACAAACCCAAACCCAATGGGATCAACTGATTGGATCATTTGGTCTCTCCAGTGCTTTTAGCCATTTTGTCACTGTCTTTCCTCATATGTATATATGTGTATATATGCACAGAGACTTTGCCATTTTTTTTCTGAAGAGAGAGAAAAAAGAATAAAGCACAAGTGTAGCTGGAGCAGATAAAGCAAATAAAATAAAATAAAATCTCTCTGTCTTCAAATTGGCTGCCTCAGAGATTAAGCAGCAGGAACAGATCCTCACTGATTCAAAAGCTGCCCCTGTGTCAGAAACCAGAGGTGCCTAAAGCAGATTTGGGATGTAATCCTTCCACAAATTATATGCCCCAGTTTATGAAAACCTGAGAACTAAATTGTGAAAGGACGTTACTGAGAACACCTTCTAGTGCGCATCATTATACCTTAACAGCATCAGATGGCAGTGCAAAAAAGCCTGTCGTCTTGGCATAGCCTCTGGCAAGGAAAGAAAGCTGCAACAGTGTGAAAATGTCTACATAAAGCAAAGTATTAGCCATGCTGCAGTACTTAAAAATCAATATTATTGGCCTGGCTACTAGACAGGCTACACCACAGGGGAATATCTTGATTAACAGAGAAGTCAGTATCGCATCCCCTATCCTGTCAAAAAGTAGGGCTGGTATTTCACATGCTTTTATGACAGAATGATTTTCTCATGGAACAACATGCAGGTTTGCAGAAGAAAGACGAAGGTGCCGTACAGAAAGAATGCACAACTTTTAAATTCTGCATGAGGCACCCAGATCAGGGATGTACGAGAATTGCTTTCAAGTTCAATAAACATCAGAACTTGTCTCATTTGGACCCCCGAACACAAACGCGAGTGCATTTGTCAGGCAAAACTCACATATTCCTGAGTATGTGATCATGTTTACAGAATGTGTTCTCTAGAAAAATATGCACTTTAAAAATGTGTGTTTTGAAAATAATGCACATTTCCACTCTTTAGTCAATGGGGGAATGTACTCATTTGTGAGCACACCTTAAAAATGCACACTTTTCCCATTCGAGGAGAAAATAAAGCTCGCATTTGGAAATGAGGTAGACCGAGCTTCGAGGTGGAACTCAGAGAACCTCAGTGAGCCTGAGCCCCGTTGAATCTCCCATCCCTACCCCAGATGTGCTTCAATGAGGATAGATTCATACAAGTACATTCATCACTTGAGACCTGCAAGAAGCAAGGATTTGCAGCTGTGAATCAGCCATCACAGTTCTAACACTTCAGACAGAACTTTCACATCCTCTCAAACTCAAATGCTTCTCAGGGAAGTCAGCTGGTACACTTATCTGCCAGCTGTCAACTGTATAGTAATCAAGTGTAAATCAAGTGATACAGATGCATGTGTGAACCAGCCCCTTGACTCAATGAAAGACTTCTTCAGTTCTCCATGCTGTTCTTTATTTCTGGCCATTCTTAAAATGCATTAATATTGAAGTGAATTTTGGTGATATGACTGATATATGTATACCCTGAGCCATTATGGATTTGTAGGATGGCAAGATTTACAGCATCTATGAGGCGCTTCAGGGCTTTATGTCCTTGCATATTGGTTTCCACTTCTCTGATTTCAGAACTGAGTGCCAGTAGTGTTTCTGAGTGGACTTCAAACTCTACAGGGCCAATATAAAACTTTCCATTATGACGTATTAATGGATGAATTGTGGGTATATGATAGCCACCAAGTTAGATGGCTTTAGGAAGCTGCCTCATACCATGAGGACATGGGTCCATCTAGCTCAGTATTGCTATTCTGACCAGCAGTAACTCTCCACAGTTTCAGGCAGGAGTTTTTCCCACCCCTACCTGTAGATGCCAGGGATTGAACCTGGGATCTTCTGCATACAGTGTATGTGGCCCACTACTGAACTAAGTCCTTCTCAACAGAGGCTTTCAAAAAGAGGATTAGATAAATTCATGGAGAATAAGGCTATCAATGGCTACTAGTCACAATGGCTATATGCTACCTCCAGAGACAGCACATCTGTGAATACAAGTTGCTGAGGAACAACAATAGAAGAGGGCTACTGCATTTCTGTCCTGCTTGGGGGCTTCTCATGGCCATCTAGCTGGCTACTGTGGAAACAGGATGCTAGACTAAACAGGTTTTTGGTCTGATTGAGCAGGGTTCTTATTTTCTTATATATTTCTTTACATGTTGCAACTATCTAACTTTCAGTTTGAGAGGTGTGTCTCTCTGTGCGTATACACACATGCACACACATACACACACTCAGCAATTTTATACCACAATGCTTATCTTTAGTAATAATCTGTTCTCAACTCTATATGATGTACTACATGAATCCATTATCTAGCTGCATGGCAGCAATGTGTAGCCAGTTCAGAATGAGGGCAGGAAGCATTGCCCCCATTCTGAATTGGCTTTGTGTGGTTGCCACATTGGCTACATGATATTATTAAATGTACAATACAATCAATGATTGGCTGATGTCACAGTCCCACGAACAAAATGAGTCAGATAAAAGGTGAAAATGACTCTGGAGCAGTAGCCTAGAGAGACTGCTAATACCAACAAACAGGCACAAAAATTGTGAACAATACTCCATGAGACCTATTCACACTTTCACCTACTTTTGTAAAAAGAGGAATACAATTAGAACAAAAACAAACAAAACAGTCATCACATTCATCTCCAAATGTTTTTAACAAGTTTTAAAGCTGTTTTGAGGATTAGGCTATCCATGTTGTATCTAGAAGCCAGAAAACAATTTTCTCAGAAGTTGCCATATGCACCTGAATTGCAACTGCCTTCTGAAGCATTATCTTTAAAGAAATAAATGAGCAGTGGAAAATAGCCTTCTATGTGCAGCAAGATTCATATAGTGCTGATTCTGATTCCATTAAAGAGAGGGATATGTCCCAACAATTGCTTTTAAAAATTTAGATGATAACAATATAATAAACTTTTATAGCAAAGGCCAGAAGCATTAAGACTAATGGAAGCAATTATATTAAAATTCCTGTATCTGCGCTAACCTAGCCTTCACATATCCTTCACCCAGAAAACTAGTAACTTTGTTGTTATGTGGCCTTATGAATCACACACCTTCTGCAAACAGAGGAATGAGATTATACACGCCCCTCCCCCCCAACCCTCAACTGACATTCACTTCCAATTTAAATGCTTTTTTTAAGTTTGCATTTGATGATCCTGGAGACCTTGATGCTGCACTTGTGCCTAGCTGTGATGGTGCATGTGGTGCCATGCCATGCATCAATAGAGCTACTGCAGGTCCTTTTGCAAAGCATGTGGAACAAGCCCATCCTGAGAAGCTGCCTGTCTGTTGTAAATCCCATTATATAACAGCTTACTTCACTAACGTGAGGCTGTAAGGTTGCAATGACATCGCTTCTTCCATGCTGCCTGAAAGCCCTGCACAAAGCTGCATGGGCATCACAAGTCTCACTCCCATTCCAACCCCACCACGCCTTCCCTTTGTGTCATCCCCTTTGCATGCTGTCTTTGCACTACATCTGGCAATGGTACAGTCACTGCACGCTTTTATGCCTGCACAGCATTACAGGTTGGCTTGTTACGTCAGCTATTAGTTCTGACAGCCTTCCCCAAGTTGGCATCCTCCAGATCTATTAGACAACAAGTCCCATCACCCCAGCCAGCATAGGAGTGGCACCAGGTTGGTGAAAGCCCAGTTATGACATTGTGCCATTATGTTTTATATGCCGGTGCAGGGGCAAATTCTGCCCTGTAAGCCCCAGTGTATCTGATGTCCCTGAACAAATCTGACTTCTACCCTTCCCTTCTTGTGAAGGCCTCTTTGGTCCTGACATCTGTTAGGTTCTCTGCAATTTGAAAGCCAAAGCGAAGCAGTGCAAGGGCTCCAGTCTCCTCGGAAGCAGTGTCCAGGTCCCTGCCATGCCTTCTGGTCCGCACCGCTTCTGTCGCAGTGATTATGAAGGCAGCAGTTGTACTGCAATTAGGAACCTCATGGGTTAGCCAATCTGCATCAGCCATCGATGCCAGCTGCTCCATTGCCAGAAACATCTTCTTGGCACACCTTCCTTGTAGGCGCCCGTCCTTTCTTGGAATGCATCTCCTTTTCCGGACCACTGCCTTGATTCAGTCAGGCCTCCAGCCAACTCGACCGCCTCTTTCTACTACTGACTTGATTCACTTAAGCAATTCTTTGAAAACGCCACCTGTGCTTGTGACTGGGGTCTGTACTTCAGGCTCAAACTGCTCTGAAAACAGAGATTCATGCTCTGAGCATCCCTACTGATGGCTTTTCCTCCCCTCTCTCTGAGTGGTACAGATGTTTCAGAGCTTCCGTTGGGAATAAAGAGTCTCTGAGGCCCCATCTAAGGTTCTTCTTGTACTAACCTTCATCTTTCCAAATGATGCATATTCTTCTCCCACAGATTCTCCATCTATTGTTTCATTTTCTTCTGGAAATTAATCCAAACATAGTCTTAATTCTTAAATCATGCCTATGCAGAATTGTCTTCAACATTTCCTTCTTTAAATAAAGAAGAAGCAATAAAAGAATTAGCTGACATATTTTGTTATGCTTCCTACTGCTGATTTGTATCACCTCACACAATGTTGGGAAACAATTTTAAGGAAAAAAATTAGGCGGTTATTTACAGCTTCACTTCCTTCGTTCGTGGTGTGGATGGGAAGATAAATAATATGCAAAGCTGTTTGGTAACTGTGAAAAATAGATTATGCCTATTCAGACAACATAACTGTGTTGACTGAACACATATAACAAGAGCGCTGGGACCACACTTGCCAACCCTATCCCTCATGCACATTCATCATTAACCTCTGAACAGAGATTGCACATACAAAAAATACCTGTTTCTGTACACACAACTGAGAGGTCTAAAAAAGCCTGCAGAGCCGACACCTGTATATTGGTCTAGGGTCTGTTCAGAAGTACGATGAATTTGCATGACTTGAGGTGACAGGGCCAGCGGGTACTCCCAAAACATTCAGTCAATGCTCTATGTCAGCCATCCCCAACCTGGTGCGCTCCAGATGCGTTGGACTTCAATTCCATGCTGGCTAGGGGATGCTGGGAGTTGTACTTCAACACTTCTGAAGAGCACCAGGTTGGGCAAGGCTGCCCCACATTGCCTGAACGGGGCTCCTGTTTTCTTTACTGGGTTATTTACTTTGGGGCACTGCAAAAGTATATTGCTTCTGTCTGTAATCTGGGCCTGCGCTGCAATCTGATGCATGTTTATGCAGAAGTAAGTTCCCATTACTCCCCATAATTACTCCTTGTTGTTCTTACTAGATCTTTCAGTGCTTTTGATACCACTGACCACAGTATCCTCCTGGACCAACTTTGTAAGATGGGGAGCGGTGGCACCATTCTTTAGTGGTTTCTATTTGGAGGGTTGGTTTCAGAGAGTGGCTTGGGGGGAGTGCTCATTGACCCCCTGATATCTAGGCTGTGGGCTGCCCCAAGGCACTATTTTATCCCCAATGCTATTTAACACTTATATGAAGCCATTGGGAGTAGTCATCAGGGGAACTGGAGTGAGGCACCATCTACTGATGACACCCAACTCTATTTCTCTATAACATCTGAACAAGGGGAGGCAGTGAAAGCCTGGACTGGTGTCTGGATGCAGCAGTGGACTGGATGAGGGCCAATAAACTGAGACTGAATCCTGGCAAGACGGGGGCTCTGTGGTGGGCAAGTGGCTCTCGTACCCAGGAACTGGGTCAGTCATCTGATCTGGATGGGGTTGTACTCCACCTGAAGGAGCAGCTCCATGGCTTGGATCAAGGGTCTGCTCCTTGACCCAGCACTTTCACTGGAGGTGCAGATGTCTCCAGTGGCTAGGAGTGCCTTTTACCAGTTTTGGCTGTTAAGACAGTCACAGCCATTCCTGGATGGGGATAGCTTGACTACTGTGTTCCATGCATTGCTAACCTCAGAAAAGGACTACTGCAATCTACTTTATGTCAGGCTGCCCTTAAGGTTGGTCTGAAAGCTGCAATTGGTTACAGAATGCTGCAGCCGGGTTGGAAATGGGAACGACTCATTGCCACCATATTACACCTATGGTGAGGGAATTGCACTGGCTGCTTATATGACCTCAGGCCTGGCTGATGGGTCAAGCCACAAATAATTTAGGACTAGGATACTAAAGGAAATCAACCCTGAGTGCTCATTGGAAGGACAGATACTGAAGCTGAAGCTCAAATATTTTGGCCACCTAATGCAAAGAGAAAACTCCCTGGAAAAGACCCTGATGCTGGGAAAGACTGAAGGCAAAAGGAGAAGGGGACGGCAGAGGATGAGATGGCTAGATAGCATCACTGATGCAATGAATATGAACTTGAGCACGCTCCGGGAGAGAGCGCAGGACAGGAAGGCCTGGCATGCTATGGTCCGTGGGGTCACGAAGAGTTGGACACGACTGAACGACTGAACAACAACAACAAGGATACTTAAGTGATTGCCTGACCTTCTACCTGCCTGTTTGCTTGCTGCGCTCTTCAGGAGATACCCTCCTGGTAGTGCCTCAGGTTTCAGACCCAGTCCATAAAACCTTGGAATGGGGCCTTTAATATCACAGTGCCCACTCTCTAGAACAACCTAGCAGTACAAATTAGACAGAAGTTGAGGATTTTCAGTGCCTACTGAAAATGCACTTTTTCCAACCAAAGACAAGATTACCAGAAAGGTTAATCTTATCTTCAGTGTACAGTAATAATATACAGTATTTTCTTATGATCTTATATTGTATTGTTTGGTACATTGCTTAGAAATTTATTTTAGTGTAATTCATAAATATTGTAAAATGAATAAATAAAGTGGGGTTAGGATTGCAGCCTGAATTCATTTGTTCAATCTTGTGGAGTTTGGATCCATACCAAACTTCAAGGCAGCCTTAAATAAGCAGATTTCTGATTTGTATCTGTTTTAAAAAGCCAGTTCTGCATTCTTTCTTGGTCCCAGCTTCTGAAATTGCGAACACCTCTGCTTAGACATGCATGTCTAAAGACCATCAAGTGAATATCATCAGCAAATGTATGGCTGGTCCACATATGCATGTTCATCACTTGATGAGTGCAGCAACTTGCACATGCAAATGAGCCATCTGCAACCTAACTCCACAGAGTAAACTTTCCCAGTGTCACCTTGCATGCAATACTCGTTTAATGGAATTATTTTAGCCATGAATCATTAAGTGTTAACTAAGTAACTGACGAAAGGCAAATGATCACTATGCTTGTGTAAAGTCGGCTTGCACAACTTGTTTCCCACCAAGCCAAACACAGTGCAGCAGTTTGTGTACTGTAGCCTGCCAGATGCTTGGCACACCCAGTCTTTTTGCAGTCCCAGGCACGGAGCTCCAAACTGACCACAGGGCAATATCATTAGGCTGGTCTTGTACCAACAGAGCATCAATAGCCAGATCACCAAAACAATGCCACTGAAACACAGACCACTCTCCTTCTTTAACAATATCACTGCCCCATCCCTCATCATGCAATAAACCAGATATCAGTTTCACTTTCACAGATAATCCCTACTTTAAATTATCCTTAACCACATTACCAAGACCAAATTCATTTGCCTTGATATGTGGAAATATGTAAGGCTTTGTTCCATTTCAGAAAAGCAACTGAGTCCCATGGCTTAAAAAGGCAGCATCACCTTATTTATGCACAATCTCAGTGTGCAAAGATTGGGGGGGGGGGAGACATGACTACTGATGTTTGCTTCTTAAATAAATAAAAAAAATCCCATATGGTGGTTTTAACTGAGTGAGAACCTGGTTGTCTGTAAGTTCCACCCATTCTCTTCCTGGACATGACTACACTACATTCATTTCAACATGTGGTCAGAGTGTGCAGATGATAACTGTGTTTTTTTTTACTGTTTTTGTGTATTTTATTGTTGTAAACTGCCTTGGGAAGGCTTCTGCCTTGAAATGTGGCCAAGAAATATTTTAAATAAATAAGTAAATGACTGGCTACTGACATGATTAGAGCTGTCCTATGGGATGAGACACAAGTGGCCTTCTGTACCCAGCAGTAACATGCAACCCAATCCAACGCATGTTTCAATAGAAACAAGTTACATTTATGGGACATGGTCCCAGGTAAGCATACGTATGACTGCAGGAATATTCACATAGCTGCAATTATTTGTATTCATACCCTCTAACGTTTGTCAGATGGAAAGAAGGACATGCTTGTGACAGCACAATTCTCATATTAAGTACTACTGCCTGAGCCCCCACAACCACCATTACATTGCCGACTGCTCTATATGCCTTCTGTCTGCTGAATTCATGTCCTCTGCAGTCTTATGACTTCCCCCAATTAAAGAGACAGAAATGTATTTGGTTAAAGTTACTGGAGAAAAATATAGTTGTCCTTGAATAGGTTGATGCCATTGTTCCTCACTCCCAAGATTTAACTTCAGGAGACCCTGGGACGGGACCCAAATAATGATGAAGAATTACCAACTTACACTAAGGTTTTTTTTGTTAAAAAAAGAGACAAAATCGGGAACATTATTTAGCAAGGACAAGTAGCAGGCACCTAGAAAACAGGCCCAATTGGAGCATTTGTGATTTGCATGATATTCTTCCTTTATCTTTTATTCACTGGTGAATGTAAGAGTTTCTGGGCTGGCCATGGTATGGGAGCCTTCTTACTAGATCTTATACACCTATACCTCTTGTCTTCCTTGAGGACACCTTCACATACAGGGGCTGGGAGATCTGAACCCTTCTTCATCAACATTTCATCCTCCATCAAAGAGCAGCTAGCCTAGTCAAGCTGTGCTGAGATCAAGCAAGAGGAAATTGTGTAGTTCCAATCCAGAATGCCAAGAGTCTGCCCTACTGCTACTTTTCAACCATTAGGATTCAGGTAAAACTTTAACCTTTGTAGCAGCTGGATATGAATCAAGAGCCTGTATAAGTATTCACTGACCTACTGAGATCCCCCCCACACACACACACACACACACGCACAAGCTGCTCTTCCATATTCTTCAGACACCTGACGAAGATATGGTACTCTTTGTGGGCTGGAGGAGAGGCTCCAGTGTGAATTGCACACCACATTCCAGACCATAGGAAGTAGGAATTCCAGTCCTGTTACATTACTGCTCCCTATCTGCCGAACTCCCATTTTCACATACCATACAGATAAGCACATAATAAAAACTCTTTGGTGATCTTGCCTGAAGATGAGAGATAGGCAGCTGCATAATTCCATGTAGTTGCCCTCCCTCTAGCGACTGATACAAAAATTACAATGATTCACTAATAGACTAAGTGGTGGCATTTTATTTTTTAATCCAAGATTAAGACTATCAGGTTGACCAAGGAGCCCTATGTATATAAGCTTCCATTCATGCATCACTTGCTGGATGGGGGAACCACGTGCATATATTGCATGTGCATCCAAAAGCACAGTGGAATGCACATCCAAGTGTGGATACCATCTGTACGCACTGCATTGCTTCAAAAGACTGTGAATTTGAATGCAAATTTGACTGTGCATACCCATCAACATTCTTGGTCAATTAGCATGAGTCATTTACATGTAACTAGAACTGGCCAGAGCACTATCTATGTCCATTTATGTACATGTACAAAAAAGGAATGAAGTTGGATCCATATAAGTACTTACATTCCAATTGATTAATTTGTTTCCATTTGTGTCCACAAAATTAGCAAAATAGTACTGTCCCAATCCAGAATGCATTGTGCGAATTTCACACTCAAAGCTGCACACTGTCAGGACCAATCCAGGATATGGGTTGTATAGATGAGCTCGGGAAAGGAGATAAATTTGGGGCAATCAGATAGCTGGAGAAAAGGCAAACAGGACTGAGCAAAAGGAACAAACTGAAGAGACAGAGAAGGACAAAAGAAGGAGAAAGCGATCAGTCCAGTTCAGGGACACAGATACAGGAGAAACTGGCCGTTAGAGAGAGTGATGCGTCCACGTCAGGCAGCTGTTTGGGGTTGTCATCAAAGGGCAAATTGTTAGTTATTTAATTTATTATTGTTGTTACTGCCAGGGAGTGAGAGAGGTCCTTGTGGGATCTTCAGCCAGGTGCCAAAATAAATTGGCTGCTCTTGAATACTTTGCACCTTGACTTTGGTCCAATTGTCTTGAACAGGCCTTGGGTGTAGCCATGGAGTGATACAAGGTGTTGATCAGTCTACCAACAACATTTTCTTGCTTCCCTTTAGAGGCACTGCTGGAGGCTGAAGTCACTCCCTCCCCTCATACACATATATATACCTTGTGCTCATGAGCCACTCCACACATTCGGATGCAAGCAGCAGATCCGCACATGTGGACAGTTGTACTGCCTCCACTAAAACAGAGAAGCCCTTCTTCGCAGAGGAGCTGGATGAGCAGACCGGTGCTCTGAGACTCATAGGGAATTGCTGAACTGGGACACGTAGGTTTATGCTGGGCAACAGTATTCAAATACTTGCAAAATGAGTTCTACAGTTCCTTGCTAATAATATTTTAGGAAGTCACTACAGCAGCAAAGAGTGGGTTTCCTGATTAGCCACATTTTTAAAAGTTTATTTTTTAATGTTTGAACAGATTGCAGATTATTTTTTCATGCAAACATAACCCTCTGCCCTTTAGCAATGGAGCTAAACTTTTTTACAAATCCAATGTTGTGCTTCATCTCCTGTCCTGTGTAGGCTGATAATCAGACAATTTCTCAGTATTGGGGCATTCTGTACTCTGGCTCATGGCATCAGTCAAATAGGCAAATCAAAAGCGATACATACATCCTTCAACAGTATTGGCATTTGCCAATACATGTCATCATCATCGTTGTCATCATCCAGTTATATTGCCTTATTTGCTAAAAAGCCATCAAGGCAGTGTACAACAATTTCAACCATTTTAAAACAATAAAACCTTAACACAATTTAAAAAAAGATTAAAAACAGTAAAACATTAAAACAGCTACATAATTAGAAAGATGTGTGTTCATACCCTTTCTAAAGGCCAAGAGAATAGGGGTCAATCATAGTTCTTGAGGAAGCACATTCCACAGCTTGGGAGCAATGCAGGAGAAAGCCTTTTCATGCATGCGTAACAAACAGGCCCTGGGTAATGGTGCCCCCAAAAGGGCCTCTCCTGGAGATCTTAATAACTGGGCAGATTCATAACAAGACAACTTAGATAGCCAGGTCCTAAGTTGTTTAAAGCTTTAAAGGTTTAAGTCAACACCTTCAACTACACCAGGATAGCAATTGGCAACCATTGCAGGTCTTTCTAGACAGGTGTAATATGGTCTCAATACCATGCACCAGTTAGCAGCCTAACTGCCACATTTTGCACCAACTGAAGCTTCCAGAAACTCTTCAGGAGTAGCCCCACACAGAGCACATTGCAGTAGTCTACATGTGATGTAACCAAGGCATGGATAACTGTTGCGAAGTCAGAGCAACTCAGGAAGGGTCATAACTGATGCACCAAGCATAATTGTGCCAACGCACTCTTTGGCACCACCGTCACCGAAAGATCCAGGAATGGTGTAGATCAAGAAGCTCTCCTAAGCTATGGATCTGATCCTTCAGGGAGAATCCAAACCCTTCCAGAACAGATTGAATCCCAGTCCCCAAGTCAGGCTTTCTACTGACCAACAACACCTCCATCTTGACTAGGGACAGAATCTTATGTGACATGGAGTTCCACCGAGTAAAACTTTGCTTATTCAATGGCTGTGTTTTCCTTGTAGCATCTCTGAGCTCAAGAAATACTTTTATCCAGGGCATATGGGCTAGGGATCCTGAGGAAGGGATGCCTTCCCCATAGCATGTGGCATGTCTTAGCTGCTTAAATCATTGGCGTTATGCTCCAGTAAGCACTTACACAGTGCCCCTGAGTCTTGCTTATTGCCCATTGCTGCCTCAATTCCATGCTGCCTCAATTCCAAGCATGGGGACCAGGGGAAGGTACACTGACTTGAGGCCTAGAGATCAGCATGCAAGCAACCCCATTACTAAGAGGGCAAAAACTGAGGCTAAATAAATTGTAGATCATACTTGAGGATCAAAAAGGGATCTTCATGGTTTGATGTGCCTGGGAAGCTAAGCGGGGTCAGCCCTGGTTAGTACTTGGATGGGAGACCGCCTGGGAATCAGGCTTCCTGCACTGAGCAGGGGGTTGGACTCAATGGCCTTGTAGGCCCCTTCCAACCCTATGATTCTACGATTCTATGATTTATGGAAACCTATTTCCCTATATCTATGCACTTTTTGTACAGATCTTGTGAGATCTGCTGGAACCAATCAGAAACAGCATTAGAGTAGAACAAGCAACATTTCTAGCAGTGAGTTTGAAGGCCGAGGACCTTCTCTAGAATGGAGCATGTGGTTGTGCAATTCAACTACAACTTGTAGTTTGAGAGAGATTTGTCTTTCCTTTTGTGACATGCCCTCTCAAGTACTGGGACCCAAAATGATGCTTCAGCCCTGATTGCATGGGTTATTCTAGAGGGCTGCTACTAGAAGATGGCTGATAATTGAACTAGATACCCTTTTGATCTCTCTTCCAAATCTGTCGCACTGGCCCTTTAATTCTAGAACACTTGGAGTCAACTGGATAGTTCCATGCCACACAGTTTAATTCATATGCTGATATTTAACTTGTACACAGCAAAATATCTTCTTCAGCTTGGCTTCAACATACATCAGAGGCTGAACCTCTAGTTAGTACATCTTGTATCTCAGTTCCTGGCCCTTGCCTTGCTACAGCAACACACACTAACCCTCTCAGCACTGGCATGATCACTATACAAGGGGATTCTTGTTGTGCCATAAAGCCTACAATAACAACTGTCTCTCTCCTAAGAACTGGCCTTGTAGACAGGGCTGCCAGATGTCCTATTATTCCTGAACATCACAGCTACATAGGAGTACAATGGATGTTCCATATAACAAAAACAATTCTATAGCACTCAACAAATGCACAGCTCCACACCGTCATTTACTGTTATTATTAATTATTATTATTAATATAATAAACATGTTGATTGCACTTTCAAGTGTTTGGAGCATTTTGCATTCATTACCTAGTTGGAATCCTTACAATAACCCATTAAGGCAGAAGTGCAGGATCTCAGGCCTGGGGGCCAAATCCAGCCCTCCTGGTCTCTCCAGAAGGCCACGCCTCCTTCCCTTGGATCCATCCCATTTTCCTCAATACTTATCATTAGGTGGTTCCTCTGCTTTTGTGCAGGTTTTTCCCCATTCTAAAAGGTTGAAATGCCTCTCCTGAAGGTTATTTACTAGCAGTAAGAGCTTTAAGCTAAAATGCTAGTAGTCTTGGTGGGTTTGGTCCCACCTCTTTTGCCTTCAGCTCCACCCACCACTTGGATGCAGCCCTCAAGAGCTTCTTGAATTCAACCCTTGGGCTGAAAGAGGTTAAGAACATAAGAAGAGCCATGCTGGATGGTCCCATCTAGTCCAACATTCTGTTCACACAGTGGCCAACCAGCCGTTGACTAGGAACCCACAAGCAGGACATGAGTGCAATAGCACCCTCCTGCCCATGTTCCCCAGCAACTGGTCTACACAGACATACCGCCTCTGGTACTGAAGGTAGCACATAGCCATCAAGCCTAGTAGCCATTGATAGCCTTTTCCTCCAGAAATTTAAAAGAGAATGGCCTCTTTTAAAGCCATCTAAGTTGGTGGCCATCACTACATCCTGTATAGCAAATTCTATAGTTTAACTATATGCTGTGTGAAGAAATACTTCCTTTTATCTGTCCTGAATCTCCCACCAATCAGCTTCATGGGATGACCTCGTTTTCTAGTATCATGAGAGAGGAAGAAAAAAGCCTCCCTATCCACATTCTCCACACCATGCATAATTTTGTACAGTTCTGCACCCCTGCTGTACAATAAGTTAGTATTATTATCCCCCATATTACAGATGAGGGGACTGAGGCTGAGTGAGTTTCCCTTACCTAAAACCACCTAGGGGGTTCATGGCAGTGGTGAGATTCAAACCAGAGACTTCCTATCTGTAGCTTACTCTCTTAGCCACTATGCTACACCAGCTCCTTTTATCCATAACTTATTGAAATTTTTAATAACTTATTGAAATGATTAAATGAATCATCACGTCAAATATGTGTAATGCCTTCTTCATACGGAACAGTAACCCAATCCCTTGCACTTGTTCCACCACCACAGAGAGAAGGCAGGCAGGGAAGATGCATTGAATCTGCATTACTTTCATTATTGGCAGGTTGCTGTAAAGCAACCCCCATTTTACTGATATAATTTGAAAGCAACTTGTATAGAACTTCCCATTGCATTTAATTTTATTTTGAACCATATATAGATATATATACACACACACACACGTACATACTGCCCCAGACAGTGCACAAATTCTTAAAAAAAAAACACATTTAAAATGAATCTGTACAGAAATCAAACCGCAGCAAAATTAATCCATCAATTCAAAAGTTCCTTGGAAAAGAAAGGCCCTGACCTCCCTTCAGAAAGAGTCCCTTCCTCTTGGGGACGGGAATTCCAAAGCCCAGGGTGGAATCGCAATAGGGAATAGCTTCTCATTGTGGGGGCCAATTGGAAGTCTCTGCACGAGATGAAATTCAAAGCAGGACCTTGTTTGTAGAGCCTAATGGCCAGGAAGGCTCATGGGGAATCCCCACTATCCCAGAACAAACTAGACATGGCATGTGTTAAATGCATCTTTACATTTAACATGCTGCTTTTTTCCAAAGGCAAATGGTATCCACTGGAAAGGCTGATAATGATCAAGATTGCAGCAAATGTGGAGGCGGGAATTTAATCCTCTTCTGAATGGTATTTGGTACCTTATGAATGGTATTTGCTGATATTTGCTGATATTTGCGGGGGGGGGGATCTATTGGCACCAATGATGGGGGATTCCCTATCCCCTGAGTAAATACCAGCTTCAGCAGAGGGCTGTTCCACAGGAACTCCGTGGGGGTGGGGGTGGGGCTAAATTCCCCCTATCCACACCTGATAATTATCAGCGCTTCCAGATAATGCCATTTGCATTTTTTTAAACCGGCATGTTAAACGTCGAAACACATTTAATGCCATGTCTAGTTTGACCCTAAATCCACATCTCTCTGGTAGGTGGTGGAGGAGCCATGAAGGCTCACCATGTAATGGTGAAACTCAACCGCGTTGAATTTGCAAGGGGCTTACTTGCCTTGTGGAGGTTGTTTTCATCAACACCCAGCGATGAGAGTAATGCATACTCATTAAAAATAAATTAAAATTAAAGTGGGGGTGGGGGCAGGGACAGCATCAGCTTTTTGAGGAGCTCTTCCCCACACAAAAGGCCTCCCCGATGCTTGTATTCCAATTTTGCAATAAGCAGCTTTCATTGGAGAGGCACATGATGCCCTTGAGGGAAATAGAGACAGATATTTAATATGGAAGGCTCCCAGTCTCCTAAGTTAAACATACCTCTGTCCTTCAACTTTGATTGGAAACCTCCTGACTCTTGAGCTGGCAATGGGGGCGGGCAGGTAATATAGCCTACATAGCATTTAATTTACACACACACACAACCTTCCAATATGCATTGAGAAGCCACAGGGGTAAAGAGAAGACATCTGCATTAGTTACATACGACTGCGATTATGTAGGTTTTCATACATACAAGTTGGTGATATGCATGTAGAAAAACAGGTGCATGGAAAGTAGATTTTATCGTCACCCCTGAGGACAAAACTAGATGGTAAATGGGTTATTGCATTTAAGTTGGTACTGTAGGTAGGTTGTGAGGGGGAACTAACCCTCCCCGCTCCTCAGTTAGAATCACACATACATGCAGACAGCGCTATTTATATCTGGAGGAACACTCCTAGGGCCTGCACTTCCCATAACTTCCGTCTGATCCTGTTCAGGTGGGGTGGGGGCAGCATGTTTTTACAGACACACAGGAAAGTATGCTAAATGCAGTAATACAGTTAATGTCTAGTTTGGTCCTCAGTCCAAGAATCCTGTATTGTGTTTCTGTTTTCACATAATTATTTACATGAGGCATAAACTCATTAATTAATTGCTGAGGAATCTTCATTCATGGCTTAGAGATATTTTTAAATATGTTCAGTGGTATATAAATATCTATTAAATAAATACATAAATTCATGCTATTTTAATATAGCCAGGCAGAAAGTCTTGCAAAGATGTATTCTTTCACTCACCTTGAATTCTAGATATTTTTTCCCGTTCATTTGCCAATCCTCAGTGCACTTAATGAATTCACTGACTTGATTTTTCTTAACAAACTGCTAAACAAGACATCATGTAGTTAATACGTTAAAATAGACACGAATATATTCTTTATATGATTATGCATCCTACGGATATGATAGTAAGTTGATTTTGTATTCTACCACTATACATGTTCCCCTGTACCTGCTTAAACTGCTTTTCAAAAAAAGAAATCAAACAACAAGTATCAGCACAAAACAGTGTGTCCATTTTAGGTGTGTTGAATCTTCCCAAAACTAAGCCGATATGCCAAGAGTGATCAAAACTCAGGGAATCCAGAACTCCCCTCCTGTATGATGGCCCCACATTATGTGCTGGCAGAGAACAGCAGACAGCAACAAGCTACAGAAATAGATGAGCCCAAAGGGCGAAGGAAAAGTCCTAAATAAGTTCTACAAAGTGACTCATCTGCTCACTGACATTAACATTTCAGTTTCGGCCAGCTGGACAGCTGCACTGGCCATATGAATGGAATTGGAATGTTTTGTTCTTAACTGAGATCAGAGGAAGAAAACATTTCCATGCATGTGTGTATTTATCTCATTGTTCTATGGGTCCAGCTGTTATGACCCTCAAAAAAGTTGTGAAGGGACAGTTCATGCACTCTGGCAATCCTGTAGGCACAATGGGGTTGCAATAAGTCATGACAATTCATAAAATGGAGTGAAATCCATTAACCAATCATCACAATTACATCTCAAGTAAATTCCAGAGACTCATCAGGAGGCTAGTCTATTAATCCACTTCGAACAGGAAACATAATAATACACAAAGCATTTTTGATTATACATCTCACATCACCACAGTGTGGAAAGATACCTCTCTGTAAAGGTGCGCTGTTAAGCTTTTGAAGTCCTGAAATGTAGCAAATGGTTTAGTGCTAGTTCACAGTGCCCTCTCAATAGGAAGAGAAGGCATCTCTATTCCTGTAGTGTACAGTTCAATTCCAAAAGCCAATACAGGTGGCCACAGATGATGCCTTTGTCTTGTCCTGCCCTGCATTTCTGGGAAGGAGAGAACACCTCACACACACACACACACACACCCCAGGTATACCAGTTAGAAGACTTTTGGTCCCTTGGGACACTATAATCATACATGTAGGTTGTCAAATATATGGCCCTCGGATCTGAGCAGGCATTTCATTGTCCCTGATGTAGCTTTCAAAACCTTTACCACACTCCTTGCACGTTATTGTACAAGATTTCATGACAGGATGAGATGTCCTTGCAGGGTGAAGGGTCACCTCAACATCAGTAGCCAAACGATTCCCTTTAAATAGGCCTTTTCAGACAACAATGTTGTGTAGAATGAATAAGCATAGAGGGAAGGTCAGGACTGTACTCGCTAGCCCTGCTCTCAACCCATGGATGTTTAGATTGACTTAGGCATGTTCAAATTATATGCATATAGGCTCTGTTCACAAGGCCAACTGAACAAGTCTAGTGAAGGAAGAAAGCATTACTAGTAATTGGTGACTTCAGCTATCCTGATAATTGCTGGGAGACAACTCTGCTAAGCATCGAATCTTCAACAAATTCCTGGCATGCCTTGCTGACAACTTCCTCTTTCAGAACGTAGAGAAAAGAACAAGGTGCTTGGGTATCCTTGACTTGATCAATAAGGAAGAGATGGCCGATAAGATTAAAGTACTAGGAACTTTGGGGTAGAGTTACCAGGTAGTGATGTAATTCACAAGTTTATGGAAAGCCAAAGGTAAGCAGAGTATAATATGTACCTTAGATTTCTGAGAAGCTGGTTTTTAAAAGGGTCAGAGAAATGTTAAGTAGGTCCATGGCTAGAGATATACTAATGGCAAAAAGAGCCCAAGATGGCTGGAAGTTCCTGAACAAGAAGTTACTAAAGGCACGATCACAAACAACTGCAATGACACAGAAAAATGGGACACATCTAAAAAAGCCAGAGTGGCTAAACAAAGACCTTAGCGAAGAGCTGACAATTAAAAAACAAAATGTGTAAGACACAGAAGGAAGGACAAGTGCAGACAAGGAGCTTAAACCTGCAGGTATGGTATCAGGAAAGGTAAAGCTCAAAATGAGCTGAGGTTGGTGAGGGATGCTAAGTGCAATAAAAAGAGTTTTTTAAAGGTATGTTTGAAGCAAGAAGAAGAGGAAGGAAATGGTCAGGCAAGACCTAGTTACCTTAAATGAATTCAAGTCTTCACAGCCAGATGAACTGCATCCTCAGGTACTAAAGGAACTTGTTGATGTACTCTCAGAACCTCTATCATTCATTGCTGAGAAATCCTGGAGAACAGGAGAGGTGCCACAGGACTGGAGACAGACAAATGTTGTCCCAGTCTTCAAAAAGGAGGGAAAGGAAGATCTGGGAAACCGCAGACCAGTCAGTCTGACATACACACCAGGGAAGACACAAGAATAGAGCCAAATTGTAAGGATCTTGATAACAATGCAGGCATTAGTGGAAGCTAGCATAACTGGTTAAGAATAAATCTTGCCAGACTAATCTTACTTTTTCTTAAATGAATCAGGTTACTAGCTTAAAGCATTGTGAGAGGAGGGAGCTGTGGCAACCCCCTTACCTCAATTCTTGTCATTTTAGTTTGTAAGCCTGATGGCAGGGCTGTCTCTCTTTTTTTCCCATTGATGTGAGCCACTTTGAGAGACAATCATTGTCTGAAAAACAGGATACCAGTCCTGATGTTGTATTGTCACTTTTTTTTTAGCTGTTTTAAAGTGTTTTTCAGTTTTGTACATTAAGGGAGCACCCCTGTTCAGATACGCAGCCACCTCTGAACTCGGAGGCGACCACCTATCCAATGCAGGGCAGGAGAAGCACGGAAGGGATTGTTCCCTCCGCACTTCTCCTGCCCTGCATCTTCAGCTAGACAGCCGATTGTGGCTGTTTAGCTGCGGGAGGGCTGAGCGGGGTGGGGGGAGGCAGCTGTACGACACATTGGATGTGTCATACAGGCATTTCTGCCCTCCCCACCCCGGAACGCCACCCAGAATGCCCCTTTTCAGCCACTGTGCCCTCCTCTTGCGAGCGCAGAGGACAGGACTGTTCCATGCTGCTTCTGAGGCAGCGTGGAAGTGGGGGGAGGTCGGTTCTCCGGGAACCGTCCTCGGAGCACAGAGTCCAAGGACAGTTCCCGGAAAATCAGATATTCTGTGGCCATCTAGCCACTGTCTAGCGGCCATAGGATTGCTCCCTAAAGCTTTTATATTATGTTTCTATTATGTATTTTTGGGTTGTCATTTTTTAGAAAAAGCATTGGCTATTGGGACGTATAGAAATGAAATGAATGAATTGTTGTTGTTGTTGTTGTTGTTCAGTCGTGTCTGACTCTTCATGACCCCATGGACCATAGCACGCCAGGCCTTCCTGTCCTGTGCTCTCTCCCGGAGCGTGCTCAAGTTCATATTCATTGCATCAGTGATGCTATCTAGCCATCTCATCCTCTGCCATCCCCTTCTCCTTTTGCCTTCAGTCTTTCCCAGTATCAGGGTCTTTTCCAGAGAGTTTTCTCTTCACATTAGGTGGCCAAAATATTTGAGCTTCAGCTTCAGGATCTGTCCTTTCAATGAGCAGTCAGGGTTGATTTCCTTTAGGATTGACTGATTTGACCTCCTTGCAGTCCAGGGGACTCATAAGAGTCTTCTCCAGCACCACAGTTCGAAAGCATCAGTTCTTTGGCGCTCAGCCTTCCTTATAGTCCAGCTCTCACAGCCATACATTACTACTGGGAAAACCATAGCTTTGATTAGACGGACCTTTGTCGGCAAGGTGAAGTCTCTGCTTCTTACTATGCTGTCTAGGTTTGCCATAGCTTTCCTCCCAAGGAGCAAGCGTCTTTTAATTTCATGGCTACAGTCACCGTCTGCGGTGATCTTGGAGCCCAAGAAAGTAAAATCTGTCACTGCTTCCATTTCTTCCCCTTCTATATGCCAGGAAGTGATGGGGCCAGATGCCATGATCTTAGTTTTTTTAATGTTGAGTTTCAAACCAGCTTTTGCACTCTCCTCTTTCACCCTCAACAAGAGGCTCTTTAGATCCTCTTCGCTTTCTGCCATTAGGGTGGTATTGTCTGCATATCGGAGGTTGTTGATAATTCTCCCAGCAATCTTAATTCTGACCTCTGATTCATCCAACCTGGCATTTCTCATGATGAACTCTGCATATAAGTTAAATAAGCAGGGTGACAATATGCAGCCTTGTCGTACTCCTTTCCCAATTTTGAACCACTCGGTTGTTCCATGTCTGGTTCTTACTGTTGCTTCTTGACCCTCGTACAGGTTTCTCAGGAGACAGGTAAGGTGGTCTGGTACTCCCATCACTTTAAGAATTTGCCACAGTTTGTTGTGATCCACACAATCAAAGGCTGTAGCGTAGTCAATGAAGCAGAAATAGATGTTTTTCTGGAATTCTCTTGCTTTCTCCATGATGCAGCAAATGTTGGCGATTTGATCTCTAGTTCCTCTGCCTCTTCGAAACCCAGCTTGTACTTCCAGTAGTTCTCGGTTCGCATACTGCTGAAGCCTAGCTTGTAGGATTTTGAGCATCACCTTGCTGGCATGTGAAATGAGCGCAATTGTGTGGTAGTTTGAACACTCTTTGGCATTTCCCTTCTTTGGAATTGGAATGTAAACTGACCTTTTCCTGTCTTGCAGCCATTGTTGAGTGTTCCAAATTTGTTGGGATATAGAATGCAGCACTTTAACAGCATCATCTTTTAGGATTTTAAATAGCTCAGCTGGAATACTGTCATCTCCACTAGCTTTGTTGTTAGTAATGCTTCCTAAGGCCCACTTGACTTCACTCTCGAGGATGTCCGGCTAAAGTTCAGTGACCGCACTATCATGGCTATCAGGGACATTCAGATCTTTCCTGTATAGTTCTTCTGTGTATTCTTGCCACCTCTTCTTAATCTCATCTGCATCTGTTAGGTCCCTGCCTTCTTTGTCCTTTATCATGCCCGTCTTTGCACAAAACGTTCCCTTGAGATCTCCGATTTTCTTGAAGAGATCTCTAGTCTTTCCCATTCTATTGTTTTCCTCGATTTCTTTGCATTGTTCATTTAAGAAGGCCTTCTTGTCTCTCCTTGCTATTCTCTGGAACTCTGCATTCAGTTGGATATATCTTCCCCTTTCTCCCTTGCTTTTCACTTCCCTTCTTTCCTCAGCTACTTGTAAAGCCTCATCAGACAGCCACTTGGCTTTCTTGCATTTCTTTTTCTTTGGGATGGATTTCGTTGCTGCCTCCTGAACAATGTTACAGACCTCTGTCCATAGTTCCTCAGGCACTCTGTCTATCAGGTCTAATCCCTGAAATCTATTCCTCACCTCTACTGTATATTCATAAGGGATATGATTTAGGTCATACCTGAATGGTTTAGTGGTTTTCCCTACGTTCTTCAATTTAAGCTGAAATTTTGCAACAGGAAGCTCATGATCTGAGCCACAGTCAGCCCCAGGTCTTGATTTTACTGACTGTATGGAGCTTCTCCATCTTTGGCTGCAAAGGACATAATCAATCTGATTTCGATACTGACCATCTGGTGATGTCCATGTGTAGAGTCGTCTCTTGTGCTGTTGGAAAAGAGTGTTTGCTATGATCAGCGTGTTCTCTTGGCAAAACTCTATTAGCTTTTGTCCTGCTTCATTTTGTACACCAAGGCCATGCCTGCCTGTTATCCCAGTGATTTCTTGACTTCCTACTTTAGCATTCCAATCCCCTATGATGAAGAGGACATCTTTTTTGGTGTTAGTTCTAGAAGGTGTTGGAGGTCTTCATAGAACCGATCAACCTCAGCTTCTTTGGCATCAGTGGTTGGGGCATAGACTTGAATTACTGTGATGTTGAATGGTTTGCCTTGGATTCATACTGAGATCATTCTATCATTTTTAAGATTGTACCCCAGTACTGCTTTTCCCACCCTTTTGTTGACTATGAGTGCTACTCCATTTCTTCTAAGGGATTCTTGCCCACAATAGTAGATATAATGGTCACCTGAATTAAATTCGCCCATGCCTGTCCATTTTAGTTCACTGATTCCCAAGATGTCAATGTTCAATCTTGCCATCTCATGTTTGACCACCTCCAGCTTACCTTGATTCATTGATCTGACATTCCAGGTTCCTAAACAATATTGTTCTTTACAGCATCGGATTTTCTTTTCACCACCAGACACATCCACAGCTGAGTGTCCTTTCGGCTTTGGCCCAGCCGCTTCACTCTTTCTGGCGCTACTTGGAAATACTCTCTGCTCTTCCCCAGTAGCATGTTGGACACCTTCCGACCTGAGGGGCTCATCTTCTGGCGTCATATCTTTTAGCCTTGTGATACGTTCCATGGGGTTTTCTTGGCAAGAATACTGGAGTGGGTTGCCATTTCCTTCTCCAGTGGACCACATTTTGTCAGAACTCTCTGCCATGACCTGTCCATCTTGGGTGGCCCTGCACAGCATAGCTTATGGCTTCACTGAGTTACACAAGCCCCTTCGCCACAACTTTAAACTGAATCCTACGGGGAAGGGAGATGTAATGTTGGGAGTAACAATGGACATAGGCGCATGCACTGCAATGGAGAGAACAGCTCTGATAGCGCCCAATAATAGTCTTCAGACACATGTAGGAAGAAAGCCAGACTATGAAGCACATGGTCTTCGATGTCTATATAATAATGCCCAGAGTATGGGAAACAAACAGAACGAACTTGAACTCTTAATACAAGAGGGAAATTATGACCTGATAGGTATAACTGAGACTTGGTGGGATGACTCTCATGACTGGAATACAGCAATTGAAGGATATAACTTGTTCAAAAAGAACAGGAGGAACAGAAAGGGAGGTGGGGTTGCACTGTATGTGAAAAATACGTATCTCTGCACAGAAATACAGGAGGAGGAGCTTGGTAGCCCCATCGAGAGCATCTGGGTTGAAATAAATGGAACAAAGAATAAAAGGAAGCTGGTGGTCGGAGTCTACTACCGGCCACCCAATGAAGGAGAAGACAAGGATGAAACTTTTGAAAAGCAAATAGCAAATGTTTTAAGGAAGCATGATATAGTAGTAATGGGGGACTTCAATTTCCCCGATATTTGTTGGGAGACAAATTCTGCAAAACATGGCCCCTCCAGGAAATTCCTGACTTATGTGGCGGATAACTTCCTCCTACAGAAAGTAGAGGAAGGAACTAGAGGATCGGCTATCCTTGACTTGATCCTAACCAACAGAGATGACTTAGTGGATAAAGTAGCAGTTACAGGAACTCTGGGGGAAAGCGACCATGTTGTACTTGAGTTCTTGGTTCTAAGGGAAGCAAAAGCCGAGTGTAGTCAAACGCGTACTAGGGATGGGGGAGAATTTCTCCCCGAAACTTCGGGGGGCCGAGTGCCAACGCATTCGGTCCTCCGAAGGTTGTTCGGGGAGAAATTCTCCGCCCCCCCACCCCCCCCCCCCGGGATGGGACTTACCTTTCACGAATGTCCCTCCCGGCGGCGGGTCCCGGCGGCGGTTCAGCAGGTCTTCGTAAGGGGCAGGGGCGGCAGCCGGTCTTTCGACCGGCTGCCGCTGCCGCCATTACAAGAAAAGTAAAAAAAAAAAAAAAAAACGCCCCTGTGATAGGCTACGTAACGATTAACGTAGCCTATCACAGCTGACTTTGCAGATCTAGCCGTGATAGGCTACGTTAATCATTACGTAGCCTATCACAGGGGCGTTTTTTTTTTCCTTTTGAAATTCGCGGCCGGGGAGATGGGGCGCTTCTCCCTGGCCTGAATTTCGGCCGGCCGAGGCGGGAAGCCTCCCCCCCCCCCGCCAGAACTTTGGGGGGAGCAACGAAGCGCCTCCCCCCCACCGCGAAGCAAGCTGCGAGTCCAGGTAAGTGACTTTCGTGCATCCCTAGTGTACCCTGGATTTTAGGAAAGCTGATTTTCATAAACTCAGAACAATGATCAGTGAGGTCCCATGGCAAGCGATGCTAGCGAGAAAAGGAGTCCAAGATGGGTGGGAGCTTTTAAAAAAGGAAATTCTCAAGGCACAATCACAAGCAATTCCAACAAGAAGGTGGAAGACAACAGAAGAAGCCAATGCGGCTTCACAAAAAGCTTAGGGATGACCTGAAAACACAAAAGGACACATATAGGAAGTGGAAAGAAGGCCAAGTAACAAAGGAAGACTACAGGCAGATAGCACAGAATTGCAGGGATGGCGTCAGGAAGGCTAAAGCTGAGAATGAGCTGAGGTTAGCAAGGGATGTTAAAAACAACAAAAAGGCTTTCTTCAGCTACGTGCATAGTAAAAGGCAGAGGAAAGAAATGGTGGTTCAGCTATTAAATAAGGATGGCAAAACGATAACAGATGACAAAGAAAAGGCAGAGGTGCTCAATTCCTACTTTGGCTCAGGCTTCTCCCAAAAGAGGGTCTATGACCCCCCTGGCAAAGGCGAAGTACAGGCTGAAGGGGCAGGATTGCAGCTGGAGATCGATAGGCATATGGTCAAGGAACACCTCATTACTTTGAATGAGTTCAAATCTCCAGGGCCAGATGAACTGCATCCTAGAGTCATAAAGGAACTGGCAGAAGAACTCTCAGAACCACTGTCTATTCTCTTTGAGAAATCATGGAGGACGGGGGAAGTGCCAGATGACTGGAGGAGGGCTAACGTTGTCCCTATCTTCAAAAAGGGTAAAAAGGAGGAACCTGGGAACTACAGACCAGTCAGTCTGACATCAATCCCTGGGAAAATTCTGGGGCAGATGATAAAGCAATCCATCTGGAAGCACCTTGACAACAATGCCGTGATTACTCGAAGCCAACATGGATTTGTCAAAAACAAGTCCTGCCAGACAAATCTGATCTCATTTTTTGATCAAGTAACCTCCCTTGTAGACCGTGGGAATGCTGTAGACATCATATACCTCGACTTCAGCAAAGCTTTCGACAAAGCGCCCCATGATATCCTGATGAGCAAACTAGCTCAAAGTGGCCTAGATGAAACAACGGTCCAGTGGATCCACAGTTGGCTACAGAATCGGACTCAAAGAGTGCTTATCAATGGGACCTTCTCAAACTGGGGAGGAGGAGGTGCAGGGAATGCTGATCAAATTTGCAGATGACACAAATTCAAAGTGATCTGGATAGACTGGAGCGCTGGGCAGAAAACAACAGAATGACATTTAATAGGGACAAATGCCAAGTTCTGCACCTAGGAAAAAGAAACCAAATGCACAGTTACAAGATGGGGGATACGTGGCTCAACCACACTACAAGCGAGAAGGATCTTGGAATTGTTGTTGATCACAAGCTGAATATGAGCCAACCATGTGATGTGGCTACAAAAAAGGCAAATGCTATTTTGGGCTGCATTCATAGAAACATCGCTTCCAAATCCCGGGAACTACTAGTTCCCCTCTACACAGCACTGGTTAGGCCTCATCTGGAGTACTGTGTCCAGTTCTGGGCACCACACTTTAAGAAGGATGCAGACAAACTAGAGAGGGTTCAGAGGAGGGCAACAAAGATGATCAGGGGACTGGAAACAAAGCCCTATGAAGAGAGACTGAAAGAACTGGGCATGTTTAGCCTTGAGAAGAGAAGACTGAGGGCAGATATGATAGCACTCTTCAAGTACTTGAAAGGTTGTCACAGAGAAGAAGGCCAGGATCTCTTCTTGATCATCCCAGAGTGCAGGACACGGAATAATGGGCTCAAGTTACAGGAAGCCAGATTCCGGCTGAACATCAGGAAAAACTTCCTGACTGTAAGAGCAATACAACAATGGAACCAATTACCTGGGGAGGTGGTGGGCTCTCCCACACTGGAGGCCTTCAAGACGAGGCTGGACAGCCATTTGTCAGGGATGCTCTGACTTGGATTCCTGCACTGAGCAGGGGGTTGGACTCGATGGCCTTGTAGGCCCCTTCCAACCCTACTATACTATTCTATGAATCTGTAAGGCAGTGATCCATGAAGGGGAATGAATGAATACAAGGACGTAAATAAATAAACACCCACTGTGGGTGAAGGGTTGTGCCCGATGTTAGTCTAATTTCTCCCATTCATTTCAATGCATCTAATTCTAATTCAAGTAGGACTAGCATTTGATACAACCAAATTATTTATCTTGATTAGAGATGTGGAGGCCTGGAAAATAAATCAGAAAAAATGGGGGGGGAAATGTTTTTCATTTTTTTCGTAGGACCATTTTTGTTTTTTTTCTGAAAAGTTGGAAAAATTGAACGGCTTTGGATTATGAAATATTTTCTTTTAAACTTTAAGACAAAGTATTTATATATTGTTACCCAGCCTTTACTCCCCCCGAAATGATTTCTAAAAACTGTGTAATAAAAACACATTTACAGAAAGACTAGGGATATAAAAGTCTGGAAATAATGAAGTCAAGGAGGAAAGTATCTTTTAATCTTCTCTGTAAGATTCCCAGCATAGTTAGTTCTTTCATTCTTTATTAAAATTATTGATTTAAAGTATATTTTACTGATAGATATTTATGCTCAGTTTCCCAACATGTGAGTAGAGTCACCATTGTGCATTCTTGAGGGGAAGTATGCATTCTTGACAGCTCAGGTTTTATTCTATAGGATCCTGTGTAAGCAGTCATTTAACGTAGTTCTAATCACTTCAGACAATAATTACAAATTTACTAACTGAGTTTGTTTTTAAAAGTTTAAAAATATAACTATATTTTTATGAGCACTTTTATAAGTCATACATAAAATAATTTTAGGAACAGAAAGGCTGCTTTTTGTTCCTAAAGCAGCCCTCCCCAACCTGGTGCCTTCCATATGTAGTTTTGGACTACAGTGCCCCGCATTCCTGAGCACTGGCCATGCTGCCTGAGGCTGATGGGAGCTGCAGTCCAAAATATCTGGAGGGCACCAGGAAGGCTGGGGAAGGCTGTCTTAAAGCAACAAAGTGACTTTAGATCTGTAAAGAATGCTAAAAAAAAAAAAAAAAAAACCTAAGTATTGAATTTCCATTTTTCCAAAAATTTCCAATTTTTTCTGAAAAAAACTGAAAAAACGCAGGTTTTTTTCCATGGACTCCACATTTCTGGAAATTATACATCTCTAATCCTGATTTTAGCAAAGTATTGAACAAAGTCCCCATTAATATTTTGTTTAACAAACTCATTTAAGGGAGCAAACCTATGCAGATAGACAGCGGCCTCCAAACTCAGAGGTGACCACCTATCCGATGCAGGGCGGGAGGAGCACAGAGGGGGTAATCTCCTCTGCACTCCAGCCACCCCGCATTCGTGGCTAGATGGCTGATTTCAGCTGTCTAGCTGTGGGACGTCAGAGCATGGGGTAGGGAGGCCGGACAACACACAGGAAGTGTCATACCGGCACTTACAAACTCCCCGCCCCACCCCTGGGAACGCCTCCTTTTGCCCCGTTCCACGCTGCTCTTAAGAGTGTGGAGAGCGGGGGCGATCAGCACCGCCAACAAGGCAGCAGGGGAAGGGTGGGGAGGCAGTTCTCTGGGTACCGACCAATCCTGTGGCCATCTAGCCACAGTCTAGCAGCCATAGGATTGCGCTTGAAGTGTAGGCTAGGATAATCCCATGAAGTAAATGGCAAAACTGTACTCAAAGAGTGCTCATTAATGGTTCCTCATCAAACTTCAGTCCAAAATATCTGTTGAGTATAATTCCTTAGGGCTGTGTCCTGGGCCTGTTAGGAAAGAGAGCTGAGTGGCAAGGACTATTCATGTCGTTTTAATATGATGTCAGTATCATTTGCAACACTAATATTAATATTTTAGTCTCTGATTTATGGTGGTTAGTCTTTTTTTTACTCTTCGAAGTTATTTACCTCTCTGCATGATTAGATCATATTATGATGGCCAGAATTATGCTGGCTCCTTGTTTGGGTTCTGGTTGTTCTTTTCATGTCTCTCTTAAGGCTTAGGTACTAGTAAAAGCTTTATGCTAAAATACACTGGTGTGTTTGGTATTTTTGCTGCCACCCCTTTTGTCTTCATCCCTACCCAACACTGTAATGCGGCTTCTTCAAAACTGAATTCTTCCCTTTGGCTGAAAGAGGCTCTGCACCTCTGCAATAAATTAATAAATGTAGCTTAGATGGAAATGAGAGCTGTTTATTTATTTAAAATATTTTTATACCGCCTTTCATTTACAATGCCAAGGCAGTACATAAAATGTTATAAAATCCAAATATGATCTACAATATCCAAGTAGCTAGATGATACTTACTGTAACTATTTTCTTTTCTTCTTTAAATTAGGAAAAGCAACACTGAAACATTTTAAACAAAAGAACACTTTTGTAAGTGTGGAGTTTTCCTATTAAGCGCAGAGAAAGGAAGGCTGTTTTGCATTTTGAAATAATTCTAGGCATTTTAACTGTAAAGATTTCCCAAGTGTTGAAAACTTGTAAAGGGCATGTATAAACACTTCATTTTCATTTCAAAAATATAAAGAGCAAATTCAAGAGCAAAAAGGTTTTAAACTGTTGATTGGAATATTTGCATGCAGAGTATTGTTTTCTTCTCCTTGTTCCCTGAATAGCAAAACAGAAAAATTATATGTAATTAAAATGGAAAAAGTATCAATTAGCTGTGATTCTCAAGAGCTGGGAAGAGTGTCAGCTAATGAGAAAAAACAGAACCCATCTTTTAGCAGTCTCTTCACAGCAAGATTATTCTGGAGAAAACAGAAATTCACTACTCAGTAAATTCTAAATTAAAAAAAAAACCTGAAAAGGCTTCATATATAATTTATAAATGTTTACCACCTTTTAGAGAAATGAAAAGCATTTACAATATGATGTCCATCTTGTACCTCTCCTGTTGCACACAAAACAGATATTAATCTGCCCTATTGCATGATAGTCAAACTGGTTTTTAATAACTTTAAAAAACACACACATAAATATTTCAGTTTACTAAGGCAAAAAAGAAACCAAAAGAACACATCTGAAAGAGACAAAGGTCACTCGAAACAAAGCAAAAAGATAGAAACAGTGTTAGAATAATATGCCTATAACAGTGGAAAAGAGTTACCAGTTACCACGTTCTGCCTGACATTCCAATAAAAAAAATGTCCACTCAGACTCAAAGCACTGGGGCTGTGCATTCTCCACGTTGCACCCGTAACAATATTGCCACTGCTACATCCCACACTTTGATGTTCCATTCTCTCCATTTTGATATTTGAATACTTTTCCAATACTTGGCATATATTATTCTAGCTGCCACAATGACTTGCAATTGCCCCTTTAACACTGCTAACAGACGAACCTAACATTCTAGGACAATTTTCCACAAGGGTGTCTATTTTTAGCATTTAATATACATTTAATATACTATACAGAGTGGCCCAAAAGTAGGTATACAGTATAGTTTATTTGCATTTTATTACATTGTTTATTACATTTACATTTGTTTAACACTGTTTAATCTCGTAAGTGCTCGAAATGTATTCCACCAACATTGCAAGATTCCTCTAACCTGTCCAGAACACTGTGACACACAGTACAACACAAATTCTGGTCTGCATCAATGTTCATAAATGCTTCCTAGATGAACTCTTTTAATTCGTCCACTGTCCGGGGATTCTTCTCAAAAAACCTTATTCTTTACTACGCCCCCCCAAAAGAAGTAAATTGGTGTTAAGTCGGGTTAACGTGGCAGCCATTCAACGCTGCCATGTCGTCCGATCCAATGCTGTGGGAAGGTGTTGTCAAGATAGTCTCTTACTGCAAAAGCATAATGAGGAGGTGCCCCATCTTGTTGGAAGAGCAATTCAGCGAAGTTAGCCCTGGTTCTGAGTTATGGCACTACCACGTCGCATAACATGTTTAGATAATAGTTACTTGTCAGGAGCGCCCTAGCTGCCTCTTGCAGTCCCCACCAATAGCCAACTCAGGACACAGACGATGAGGAATTCTTTCTGAGATTTTATTCCTTTATTCCTTTATGACTCTTTCAGAATACTGGTCGCTAGCGTCAAAGCAAGGAACAGCACTGGGGAAAGATAGCAGAGTAGCCTAAGCTCCAGGTAAGGCAGTTGGTCCCTGTTTGAAGAAGAATCACAGGAAGACCCTGAACTTATGGGCTAGGAAGAGATCCTCCCTCTTTCTCTTGGGTCCTCGGGACGCAACCGTTGTTTGCACGCCAAACGAGCGCTACGCCTCCTTTCAGCGCCCTCCATCTGTCGTCGCTCCCTGTGTATGCACCAAGAGTCCAGCAAGCCCCCCTCCAGCACTCTCTCGCTGCCAGGGTCACTATCTATCCCAGGAATGCTGGCAGGAGGAATCCCTGCCAGCTGCTGTGCTTGTGAGAGATGAGCGAGCTCCTCTCCCACGGATTGCTGTTCCTCCTCAGAATCAGAACTGCTCTGGGGCTCCATTGGCTCAGTTTCCACCCTGACATTACTATCCACACTTGTATCGAAGAAAACCAGTCCTACAACACCTTTGCTGGACAGTGCACCCCACACTGTGACGCCTGGCTGGTTCAGTTGAGATGTGATAGGCAAATGAGGATTTTCATCTGCCCAATACACACAGTTATGCCTGTTCACGTGGCCTGTCAACTTGAAAGAAGCCTCATCTGACCAGATGATCTTATCAAGAAGGTCTGGTTTGTTAGAGATTTGGTTACACATCATCTCACAGAATTGCAACCGACGGTCTGGGTCGTCCTCCAGAAGACCATGTAACAGTCTTGGACAGTACGGTTTCAATTTCAATTTATGCATTAAGCGTTGCAAGGATGTTGTAGGTATGGATAGCTGCTTAGACGCACGTCATGTGGACTTTTTCGGACTGTTCACATATGTCAGAGTGACTCTCATCTCATTTTCCTCTGTCATAGACGTCCTAGGACATCCAGATTTAGGTGCATTAGCCACTGCACCTGTTGCTTCAAATTTATCTCTAAGACAATAAGTTGTCAGACGTGTTGGTGGAGGAGTGTCAGATGCTTCTTGCCACACTGTGTGTACCTGCTGGGCATTTTCAGTCTTCCAGTACTGCTTTAGAATCCACTTTCTTTGTTCTTGACTCAAGTTCGCTGCCATCATTCACAATATCAGTAAAAAAAATAACTAAAAAACTAAACAACTGTATGCCTACTTAAGGGCCTCACTCCCCTCACTCTCTACACTTAACTGATTTAACTGTCACTCCCTATCGCTCACTCTTCCCAACTGTCATTCTGACTCCACCCACACATCTTCTACTCACACATTCTGTCCCCCTCCCATCAACATTCTAAACAACTGTATGCCTACTTTTGGGCCACCTGGTATATTGTCAAGGTTCCCTTTTGTCCCTGCTGAACTTCAAATAGCCAAATCAAAACACAGACAAGAGGCTTCTATCCACAGCTCTTGAAACCTTTTACTTCAATGGGTCACACAGATGCAAATTGTCAGTAACTCACAGTCTACAAAGGAAATGCCTTCAGGGAGTTCAAAGGGAAGCTACGAAGGTTGAAAGTTGCCCACCGTTTGAGAAAAGGCAGGCACGCTTCCCTAACTTAAGAGGTGGGGGGGATCGCCCTCTATCTCATGAGGTCTCTACGCGTAACTGTTCCTGCCGGGCCAATCAGGCAGATTGCCTAAGCTCCACTCCTGCCATATCTCTCTTGGCTCTGCATCTGCTCCTGGTGTCTAAGAATTCAGGCTCTCCAAGCCCCACCTCTCCCTGTTCACTATCTCTCACAGGGGCGTGTGAAGAGAGGCCCTCTCCATCCAGCTGGACTATTGAAACCTGAGGAGTCTGTCTCTCCCTGTCTGGAAAAGTTCCTCCCCCACGTTTTGCAGTTCCTCTTTGGAATCTGAGCTACTCTGCCACTGCTTATGCTCAGAGGCACCCCTGACATATATGAACCTTAAGATCTGCAGGAGAGGACCTCTTCACTTGAGATCACTGTTAACCACAGAGGCCTGTTTGTTGGGTATGTGTGAAAAGGCTTTGTCCTGTGTTGCCCCCAAACTATGGAATGCGCTCTCTCAAGAACTATGATTGGCCCCCACATTCCTGGCCTTTGGAAAGGGCATGAATTAAATTAAGTATTTTTTAATTTAGCCTTTTAAATTATGTAGTTGTTCTAATGTTTTTAATATTCATTTTATTGTGTTAAAGTTTTATTGCTTTAAACTGTTGTTTAGAGCTTTGGTGGCTTTTTAGCAAATAAGGCAGTATATAATAAATTAATAATAATAAATACATTTCCAATACTCCCTGGCCTACAGCAGAGAGAATTCTGGCAAACCAGTTTCTCTTGAGATTGTGGAAGAGATGGAAATGGCATGTTTTTACTGGAAGAGGGGCAGATCTCTCACTCAGTGGGCCCCACACAAACCTGGAGCTGGTCCTGCACCATGAGCACAGATTTATTCCTTTCAAAGGGGAAAAATAGTACTGTTCATGTGGGGCTTCCGGAATCTTTCATGAAGGTTGCTGCATTTCCCCAGCACTGAACCCACACAGAGCTGGCTCCAGGTTTTTGAGGTCCTTTGGGCAATACACCCTCAACAGGCACCTCCCTCAGTGAGCCCGCCTTCTCACCACCATTGTCACCAGCTTGCTCTGTATCCTCTTTCTTGTCATCGCTATCACTTGCTTGACAGGCAGAGAGCCAGTGAGCAAGTAGGCAGTGGCATCTACTGCTTCCCCTCACTACCACTGTTGTCTGGGCCAGAGCGAGAGGCAGGTCAACAAGCAGGTTGCAATGGTGAAGAGGAGGAGCAAGTCCAGGGGGCTTTTTGCCAGTGGGCCCCTGCCTGATTATACCAATCCCTGATGCCAGCCCTGAACCCCCAATTAGTAAGTGAAAAGTGCATTTTTCCCCAGCTAGTAGCCTCCACTGCTACTGTGAGTTTTGTTAGGTTGTGACTGCATGTGTTTCATGCTAGGAACCAGGAACACAACTCTAACCCCTCCTCTCCTCCATATCTGTACCATAAAAACACAAGAACTGCCTTACTGGATCACTCCAAAGTCCATCCAGGTCAACACTGAATAATGCCTCCGGAAGCTCTCAGGTTAAGGCACAAAGGTGTTGACCATCCATTGCTTGTCTCTTGCACCTAATTCTCACAAGTATGCTGCCTCTGGATATGCTAGCTTTGTGTAATGAAATGTTTTCCTTTTCATTATCCCTCCTCACCCCTCAGTCTTTTGGAAGCAGATACGGTGGCCACACCAATAGCCAAAAAAGAGGAAATGCATCACCAAAAAAAGAGGACAAAAGAGGACACCAATTTGTATAACATTTGCATATGCAAATGTATATGCATAGGTGCAACTTTAGAAATAATAACTATTATTTAAAACAATTTTTCTGTCAGAATCTCCCAACTTGAGGCTCTCATGCGCAGGGCAAATGTACATATTATTGGTATCAAAGATCTACCTACTGATGTAAATTTGTCTACTTTTGTAGATAAGCTTCTGCATGAGATACTCCCTATGTCATCTGATTATTTACTTGATATTGAGCAGGCATTCCGTGTGCCAAATGCCAAAGGGTCTGGTTATACAATCATAGTCCAATTTGCAAGAATTACCTCAAAAAATTATATCCTGCGTCTGGCAAGAGGGGGCGGGAGTCTTCTTTGGGGATCAAAACAAGATAAAGTCATGTTATTTCCGGATTATACCAAAGAAATTGCTGATAAAAGAAGGCAATTTACCAAGGTGAAAAACCTGGCAAAACAAATGAACTTACAATATCATTTAAAATACCCTGCTACATTTTGCATTTTTTCTGAAGGTCAGATGAAGAAGTTTCTAAATCACAAAATGGCGGAGGCGTGGCTAATCGGAAAAACACATGAGACTGCAGTTCCTGCCCCATGAACTGGAATATATAAACATGTTTTGTCAACTGGCTATGTTTAGTCTGTAAGATCCAGGCTAGCCAGAGATAATTGCTCATATATATCTAGTACAAAACACATTAGTGATTGTTGTAAGGTTGATTTTAAGCTTTATTATTATATAACAATATAAAATTTTGTGATATGTTATTATTATTTATCCTTCCTAATTTCCTTCCTTTTTTATTATTATTACTATCATTATTATGAGACTGGTTAGTAATATTTTTGGCTGGTTAAATTATTAAGCTCTACTATTATATGTTAACTGAAGGGCAGTATATGGTTACTGGAAATGAATTGTAGGCCTGCTTCCTTGCTATAAGACTGATGATATGATATTGAAATATAAGGTTGATTATCTATGCTGTACTGAATTGTAATATTGCCAGTGTTATAGGTATAACTTTTAAGTAGAATGGTATTTGAAGTTTGTGTGTAATGGAGTTTAAATTTAATCCTTTTATGTAACTTTTTCAATATTTTTTTCATTTTCTTTCTTGCTTTCTTCTTCCTTTTCCTTCTGTTTTCTTTTTTATTTCTTTTTTCTCTTTGTCATTATTGCTGTGTCCTCCTAAGAATACTGTACTGTTGGGAAACTGTAGATACTGATTAGGTTGTTGGTATTGTTTATTTCATTTATAACGATAAAAAAAGAATAAAAACTATTTTCATTCTACTGGGATGAAACTGGGGGAACTGGGAGGGGTCACTCTCTCCCAGCTGTGCCCTCCTGGGTACTCGGTGTAGCACCAACACCGGCTTGAGGGTCGGGGAGGGGGGTTGCCGTGGTCTATAGGAATTCAATCTCCCTCTCCAGGCTTCCTGCTCATTCGAGCGCAGATCTTGAGTGTTTGTACCTTGTGTTGGGTACCCGGGACAGATTGGGGATTCTGTTGGTGTACCGCCCACCCTGCTGCCCATCAGACTCCCTGCCCGAGCTGACGGAGGTGGTCTCGGACTTGGTGTTGAGGATCCCTAGGATGATGGTCCTGGGGGATCTCAACTTCCATGCCGAGGCCGCTGTATCCGGGGCGGCTCAGGACTTCATGGCCGCCATGACAACCATGGGGCTGTCCCAACATGTCATCGGCCCAATGCATACAAAAGGACACACGCTTGATCTGGTTTTCTCGACTGGGCAGGAGGATGGTGATCTGAAAGTGGAGGAATTAACACCTGTCCCTTTGTCATGGTCAGATCACTTCCTGCTGAGGTTTAGACTCCTGGTGGCCTTTCCCCTCTGCAAGGGTGGGGGACCTATTAAAATGGTCCACCCCCGGAGATTAATGGATTCCGATGGATTCCAGAGGGCTCTGGGGGATTTTCCTGCTGGTATGGCTGGTGCTCCTGTCGAAGCCCAGGTCGCTCTGTGGAATGCAGAGATGACTCGGGCAGTTGACACGATCGCGCTCAAGCGCCCTCTCCCTCTGAGCAGAGCCTGGCCAGCTCCTTGGTATACACCTGAGCTGAGGGCAATGAAGCAAGAGGGGAGACGGCTAGAACGCAGGTGGAGGAAAACTCGTGCTGAGTCTGACCGAACACAGGTAAGAGCCCACTATCGAGCCTACTCTGTGGCGGTGAGGGTGGCAAAGAGACAGCTCTTTTCCACCAGCATTGCATCTTCTCAGTGTCGTCCAGCGGAGCTTTTCTGAGTGGTTCGCGGCCTGTTACATTCTGGGCCAGGGAGAGAGACGGTGGAACCCTCGGCAGCACGCTGTGACGAGCTTGCATGGCATTTTGAGGATAAAGTCGCTCAGATTCGTCATGCATTGGACACCATGATAAATGCAGTTCCATTGGTAGAGGCGTTCAGAGCACCGTCTGGTCCAGTTTTATTGGATGAGTTTCAGTTACTGAGGCCTGAGGATGCGGACAAGGTGCTTAGCCAAGTCCGATCGACCACTTGTGTGCTTGACCCTTGCCCTTCATGGCTTATTAAATCAAACAAGGAGGGGTTGTCCGGCTGGGTCCAGGAGGTTGTAAATTCCTCCTTGAGAGAGGGAGTGGTGCCTGCCGCTTTAGAAGAGGCAGTAATTAGACCACTCCTGAAAAAGCCTAACCTGGACCCAGAGGATGTTAACAATTATAGGCCAGTGGCCAACATCCCCTTCCTGGGCAAGGTGCTTGAGCGGGTGTTGTAGGACAGATCCAGGCACTCTTGAATGAAATGGATTATCTAGATCCATTTCAATTGGGCTTCAGGCCTGGTTTTGGAATGGAAACTGCCTTGGTCGCCCTGTGGGATGACCTCTGCCGGGAGAGGGACAGGGGGAGTGCGACCCTGTTGATTCTCCTGGACCTCTCAGCGGCTTTCGATACCATCGACCATGGTATCCTTCTGGATAGGTTGTCTGGGTTGGGAGTAGGAGGCACTGCACTACAGTGGTTCTGCTCCTACTTGGATGGCCGATTCCAGAAGGTGGTGCTGGGGGATTACTGCTCTGTGCCATGGCAATTGTGCCATGGGGTTCCACAGGGCTCTATTTTATCCCCCATGCTGTTTAACATCTAAATGAAACCGCTGGGGGAGGTTATCCGGAGGTGTGGGCTGAGGTGCCATCAATATGCAGATGACACCCAGCTCTACCTCTCTTTTACATCAAAACCAGGTGAGGCAGTGACTGTTCTGAATCAGTGCCTGGGCACGGTAATGGACTGGATGAGGGCTAATAAACTGAAACTCAATACAGACAAGATGGAGGTACTGTTAGTGGGTGGTTCGTCTGCCCGGCTAGGTGATATTCAACCTCTTCTGGAGGGGGTTGCACTCCCCCTAAAGGATCAGGTTCATAGTTTGGAGGCGCTCTTGGATCCAGAACTGTCACTTGAGGCACAGGTGAACTCAGTGGCACGGAGCACTTTTTATCAGCTTAGGCTGGTATACCAACTACGCCCTTATCTGGACAGAGATAGCCTTGCTACAGTTATCCATGCTCTGATAACTTCTCGTCTGGATTACTGCAATGCGTTATACGTGGGGCTGCCTTTGAAAACGGTCCGGAAACTTCAGCTGGTCCAAAATAGGGCAGCAAGATTGTTAACAGGGACTGGCCTGCGAGCTCATATTACGCCAGTACTTTTCCAGCTGCACTGGCTGCCAGTCCATTTCCGGGCCCGATTCAAAGTGCTGGTGTTAACATTCAAAGCCCTTAACGGCTTGGGGCCAGGTTACCTGAAGGATCGCCTCCTCCCATATGTGCCTGCCCGGACCTTAAGATCATCATCAGCGGCCCTTCTCCGTGAGCCCCTGCCAAAGGAAGTGAGGCGGGTGGCTACTAGGAGGAGGGCTTTTTCTGTTGTGGCACCCCGGCTCTGGAATGAGCTCCCTAGTGAGGTTCGCCTGGCACCTACATTGTATTCCTTTCGGCGCCAGGTGAAGACCTTTTTTATTTTCCCAGGCATTTTAGCATTTTAGCTTTCTAAATTTTTATCTTTGCTGTTTTAAATCTGTATTTTAAACTCCTGCACTGCTGCTAGGTTTTATTGTGGTTGTATTGTTATATTGTGGTTTTAATGTTCTGTATATTTTAAATTGTTTTATTGTGTGTTGTTTGGATTTAATTTTTGTGAACCACCCAGAAAGCTTCGGCTATTGGGCAGTATAGAAATGAAATAAATAAATAAATAAATAAATGATTTTCAGAGAAATAATAACTATTATTTAACTAGAAATACAGGACATTTCACCATAGTGGGGAAGACTGACCAGGTGACATGTGTGCCTGCTTACACCATCTGCTCTCCAGGTGCTGTTCTTTGACTTTCAACCAGAGTTGGACTGGACAGGCCATCAAATAGAGGACACCTTCAAATACAGAACAGTCCTCTGACAGCCCAGAAGGCCCAGCTGTATGGGCAGGCCATGTGAGTGAACAGGAAGAAAAAGTTTCACTTTTGCAGCAGAAACCTGCGTGCATGGTTTGCCCTGTATGATCTCCTCTGGGGCCAGATCCGTTCTGGGTCTAGCTGGATCAGTACAGACAACCTTTGGTAATCATGCCCAAATTGGCAATATGCCCTCCCAAATCACCACCTGCAAAGGAGACAGCAAATGAGGCATTTCTGCTTCACAACAGCACTAAATTGAACCAAAGGCACGTACAACTGCAGCAAACTGCACATGCTCCAGTATTGGAGCTAATTGTATACATTCTCCTACGCCCTATTCAGATGTTATTCTTTTACAGGAATGTGTAAGAAAGATGGAGCTGCGCATGCCAGCCCTTCCCCCAATGTCTCCAACCTCCCATTGTTGAGCGGGGAGGTCTGCAGGGAGCTTAAAGCATCAGCAGGGCCCTCAGTCACATGGAGACTTCTACTTGCATTCCAGTGAAAATTACTACAAGGCCCCTGCAGACCTCTCCTCTCAGCATGGGAAAATCAGGGACTTAGAGGGCGAGGGCGCTGCCCACAAGGATATTGGGGGCGGGGCCAGTACTCTTGGCCCTGCACCTCTTAGGCATAACACCTGAATAGGGCCCTAGTTAAATCAGTATTCAGGAGGCATGGAATGCAAGCCAGAGCAAGTTCACAGAACCATACAACAACAGCACAGGAGAAACCCTTTTATTCCCAGAATCCCAACCGTTCAAAGAAATCCTCTCAAAATAATTCCGTTAAAGACTTTAAGTCTTCTCTAAACTTTGCAATGGTCTCACAAAAACTGTGGTGCCTGTTCAAGGTCAGAACAAAAGAGGACATTCATATACTTCAAGTATTCCAGATTTCAGACCACTTTCTTTCTCCTGTCTTTCTTTTTTCTTCTATTATTATCTGGACAGAGCACTTTTGTGGATGTGGAAATGCAAGGACACGTGGAAGGGAGGACGGAAAGCCTCCCTGTACTCAACCCTTCCACTTTTGAAGATATTTTCCTTATCTAGAGTACCAGAAGGCTGTGGATTTGACTTGTGCTTTCCCTCAAGTCACAGGGAGAAACTACAAGAAGCTGCTACTTGTCCTTTCAGATATGCAAATTATCACATGACTAAAAGCAGAATTCTGAGCCTATCTCTTTGAGGCCTAGGACTCTGCTAACGGTTTTGCAGTAGGTACTGAATATATCTGAGGAAATAACTTAAATGTTTCTCCTCTCGTATATGTAATGAACTCAGAGCTGCTCTTATAGCCTGTAGCAAAACACTAAACAGAGTCCAGAGTGGTTGGGGGGGAAGGCTAATTGTTTACAATAGAGAGGGAATGTCAGTTGTACCCATGCTCAATTTCTCTTCTCTAGCTTATTTTTCTAAACAGCAACAAAACAAACGTGTATTCAAAAATACTAATCACGGAGAGGAGATGGGAATGTGCACTCCGGCTCTGGCCCCAAACCCTCTATACACACACACCCAACCTCCTTGTGTTGACAGGGAAAGTCTGAACAGAGGCTGTTATCACATTTGGGTGAACATATGACTTACAACTCACCATGGAGCACAAGCTACCAGTTATCGCAGCTGATGGCATTTGTTGGCCAGAGCATAACAGCACATTCACATCCTTTCAAGAAACTAGGTAGAATACTGTCTGACCGTTAGAGCTTCATAACGAGAAGAGCTACAGATGTACTTTTTGTTTTAAGAGGGTGTGGAAAATTTAGGGAAGGGGTCTGGCACACCCCTTTGAGTGTAAGGGTTCCAGATCACGTGGGGTGAGGGGGATTCTCACAACAACAGAATGAGAAGTGCATTGGAATTTTATCCGGATTTTCATGAAATTGACTTTGATCTGTCAGGCACATATGAAGCAAGAAAAACTGAGTGTACCGTACCTTAAAAATCCACTTTTTACGGGTCACATAGCACTTGAAAGCAACCTGCTTCCAGGTTGGGTGTGGGGAGTAGAACTGAACATTATCAACCTGGCAGGTGCTGCTCAACCAATGAGAGAGGCTTGTTTCTCGCTCCTGTCCAGGCTCCCCCCAGCTACCACGTTATTATCCCCGACAGCATCTGAAGGCTCCCCATGAGAGCATCCCACCAGCGAAATTTCGCCCCATTCCAGCTAACATTCAGGGAGTTAGAGCTCCCACCCACTTTCTCCTTTTCTGGCCACTTCTCCCTGCTCACAACGACAGGCTTCTCTGCTGTCAATGACAGCCTCCTGTGATCCTGATACCACAGTAGATCGCTACTGTGATGAAGTGCTAACGCGCATTTGTTTAATCCCAAAGGAAGGAGTAAAAGCTCCCTGTTTGCAATTCTGAAAATCTACACATCCAAAAATGCACATAGGTGCAAAGCAAAAACAAAATCTTAAAGGAAAAGAGGAAAATACAGAATAGGAGAAAATGGGGGGGGCTTGGGGGGGGGCAAAATGCTCACTTTTCCAGAACTGCATCATCTTCCACTACAGCATTTGGAGGCTCCCCACCTGTGCAATTTCACCCCATTCCAGCAAACACTCAGGGAGTTATTGCTCGCACCCCCTTTTCCCCTTTATGCTCCACCCCCTTTCTTCTGTTCTGGCCAGTTCTTCCTGAAAAAGCAAAGGCTGCAATACATGACAGCATTCCTACAGGAAGGATCACATTAACAGGCTTCTCTGCTGGGGATGGCAATCTCCCCTCAAGCATCGGAGAAGCAGGGAAGGAACACAAGCATCAGAGAAGCGAAGTAACACGAGCATCAGTCTGCAGCCTCTGTTGCCCATTCATAAAACTCCAGTTGCGCACTTCCAGAGAGAGAATACAGGGATCTAGCTGCTTCTCCCACTGACAGTCAGCAGCCTGTGTTGCCCAGTCATAAAACCCCGGTTGTGCACTTCCAGGGAGTAAATACAGTGATCTAGCTGCTTCACCCATTCTCAGTCTTCAGCCTCTGTTGCTCCGTAGTGTCTTTTTCCTACTGAGAAAATCGGAGCCACGCTGTTTCAAGTACTAGCTATGTAGTGAGAGAAGGTGGCCAGGAGTAGGAGCCTGCAGCCCCAGTATTTCACTGTATCGATACATTGAAACAGTGAAAACTAAAAAATGCAGGACAGGAAGGAGAGGGGACAGCCAGCACAGGCAGCAGCAGTGCTAGCAGAGGAAGGCAATTCCAGCCAGCCCTTTCCCTCTGTACAGAGAAGCAGAGAAGTAACACATGCATCAGAGAAGTGCATAATCATGGCTCTCAATGGGG
The DNA here is from genome assembly GCF_057233095.1 of Heloderma suspectum. NCBI lineage: Eukaryota > Metazoa > Chordata > Lepidosauria > Squamata > Helodermatidae > Heloderma > Heloderma suspectum. Next base: position 105,088,474 of record NC_139461.1, read on the forward strand.
ACAGGCTGAGAAATGGAGGCTAGTTACTCCCACTGACCAAAAGGAGGTGTAGCACAATTCTGAAGGCATGGAAAAGCACTCTAGTGCTTTGATGAGTTGGAAAGACAGGCTAGCTACTCTAGTTACCTAGGTTACCAAGGTCATGGCCAGGTGAAAATCACATCCCTAGGAACACCCAATCATACCCAGTGGTGTAGTGGAGGCAGAGCTCGCAGAGACGCAGCCCCGGCACTTTTTCATTAGCAGGGACTCTGATGTCATCTGCCACCCGCCTTAGAATTCCCTGTTCCCTCTGAGCTTAGCTGTGATCCTCAGTGTAGCTGTGGGGGGAATGAATTTTCCAAGCAACAATGTTCCATGTTGGAATGCAAAGTATTTGGGATGACTTGATCTGGAATAGGCAATTAAGACCTATTTGCTTTATCAAAGAAGTGCTCCTGGTGGAGATGAAAACTCCTAGAACTGGTTTGTTGATATGGATCGACACAGCTGCCTGAAATTTTTGGACTGCCCTTGGAGACTGTCACGATGAGCTCCTGCATTTCCAAATTTACCACTACACCACTGATCATTCTGAATTAAAAGTGGAGGGATACGCACACAGCAGCTGAACCATGAGGGAGCCGAATTAAAGAAAAACAACGAAGTAAAAGTACTTTGCAAAAATGCGGTTCCCACGGGTAAGCTCCGGGGTGGCTGTGGACTGGCCATAATGTCATGTGCCACAAAGGACCTTGAAATGGTCCCAAGCCAAAGCAAATGACCCGTGAAGACAGGCCTTTGGAGGACTGTAACTGTATTAAGCCAAATGTAGTTACAGCCCCTGTTCAGTCATACTGGAATGGCCAGCATCAAGGGTAGGCATGGTTGGGCACCTGCCAAGGGCCCACACCCCAACAGGGGCCAAATGACAACAGCCCCCTGGACTTGCACCTCCTCTTCACCATTGCAACCTGCTTGTTCACCTGCCTCTCGCCTTGGCTCAGACAAGGTGGTGGTGAGAAGGAGCAGCAGCAGATGCCACGGCCTACTTGCTCACTGGCTCTCTGCCTGTCAAGCAAGCAAGTGCTAGAAATGAGGAGGAGGAGGAGGAGCAATAGCAGTCGATGACAATGGTGGTGAGGAGGCAGACTCACTGTGGCAGAGGCAGACTCACTGTGGCAGAGGGGCCATTGGGGGTGCCTTGCCCAAGAGTCCTCCAAAACCCGCAGCTGGCACTAACTGCACAGCACAGTAGAAGCTATTTCACTTAATGTAAGTTCCCACTATCATTCCAAGTATGTTATTGGTTATAAAGGTGAGACTTCATATTCAGCTGCCTGAAGACTTCAGTAATGAAAAGATTTGTGCATGCTTTTAAAATACTGAATATCAGCAAATTTCATGCACAAGGGGGGGAGGGAAATGAAATAACATCATTAATAATATGTTCCTGGAGTCATTATTATTATTGGATTATTATTGTGTTTGTTTAGTCAAATTGTTCACAAATTAGAACTTTAAAGGCACAATGTAGTCCTTCTTTTTGTTCACTGATATAAATACAGAGAGAGAGAGAGCTTTGATAATATGGAATAATTAGTCACTACTAGTACTATTCATTGAATGCTGAAGATTTATCTGCCCTCTGGAGATTCTTTTTTATTGTTAGTTAAGAACTAAAAATATAAATGAGTGCACTGGTGGGGGGAAAAAGCAAGTTCAATTTGTCTAAACATTCAGACAGAAGGTGCTGTAGACACATAATTATTTGAAATGTGAAAATAATTTTTGGTGTTGTTTTCATGAAGTGTCAAAAACTGCTCCTGGGCCCATACTTCAGGCAAAGGTATATCTCATTCTAAACAAGGGACAACAGAAATTGCCAAGGTTTGAAATGTGACACCACGCATCACATTTAATGAGGCCTCTTGGGCCACCACAAATATAGCTTCTCTCTAATGGCACACATACCTTGAACAAAGTGTGACTTCCAGAGTTGCCTACAGCCTTGAGCATAGTCGGTCTGTCCAGCTGTTTTACAGCGCTGTCCGATGAACCAATGCACCTGCAAATAGTGGCACACACATGAGATGACATACTTGTACTGTGGATTAATTAACATGGAATGGAATAGCCACTGCTTTGATTTTTTACAACCCACAATTAGATCGGAGTTTCCACTTCACCCATAAATGAACATTAAAAGAGCAGAGAGGAAACAATCTTTCACCACTGTTTAATCGCTTTGAACGTAAGCATGACCAGGGCTGGAGACACAGTGATTGCTGCATCTCCCCTGATGGTGCAAGGTGGCTCAGAAACACCACTTTGGCGATGCAGCACAAGTTGACATAATTAAGGCAAGAACAGTCACCATTGCCAAATATAGTAGGCACAGGCATTAGTGGAAAGGGGGCATTGTAGAGGCACACTGTGAATGGGATTTGAAGCAACTCCCCTGTATATTTATCACGATAACGCAGGATAATGCATATGCATGCCCTCATGAGGAAACTCTGGGGTACGGCTACAGATGCCATCACTGGAATCTGCTACAAATTCCAGTTGGGGCTTAGGTGACAGCCAAGGTGGAAATCAAAGCACTTCTACAGGAAATCACAAGATGGAGGTGATAGTCAGGTAGTCTTGACTTGCTGGTCATGGTCTCCAACACACTGATCAAGACTGCCATGATCCAGTGAGCATGGAATTGTCAGGTATAAGTCTTCAGACATCATTGATTCATCCAATAGGCTTCTCTGTCTCCTCCCACCCTTGCTGAAGCAAACTGGGCTTGAAGTGTGATTGCAAGTATGCAGGGCCATACCAAAGGACTAGGGAAGGAATGGACAAAACCGCTTCACTGGTAATTTTAAAGGAAGGGAATGAATCTCTAAGTTGCAGCCCAAGATCAGGGCTGGCCCTACCATTAGCCAGAGTGAGACATTCACCTCAGGCAGTAGGAAATGGGAGGCAGCAGTGGCAGCTCCCCAGCTGTTCCTCCTGAGCCCCCCAGCCATTCCCCTTTCTTGGAGGACAGAACTGTGCGTGCCACTTATCTTGTCCTGCACCTTCTAAACTAGCCTGCTACCCTCCAGTGTGGTTGGTGGAGGACCCTGTCCCATTGTCAGCACAGAAGTGAGATTCAGTTGCCAGTACAGTTGGCTCCTATATGTGGAATGGAAGGGGGCACCATCTTGTCCTTTGCCTCAGGCAGTAAAATTTCTTGGGCTATATCTAGCTGCAAACAGCTGAAGGAGAGTTCAAGCTAAGACTGAGCATAGCATGGGACTGAGCTTCAATATGGAAAACTTGTTTGTGCCTCCTGGACTGACTTCTGGGGTGTCTCTAGTAAGTGCACAAGCCACCTTCTTTCCCTTTCCTACAGAAGGTGTTGAGGAAAGTCATACACCCCTGGGAGAAGCCTAGCCAGGCAATAGGGAATGGAGATGGTAGGTGCCCCTGGGCAGTTCATCTCCCAGGCCCTGTAAGAACATAAGAAGAGCCCTGCTGGATCAGACTAAAGGCCTGTCTAGTCCAGCATTATGTTCCCGCAGAGGCCAACCAGCTGCCTGTGACAAGCCCACAAGCAGGACATGAGTGCAGTAGCACCCTCCTGCCTGTGTTCCCCAGCAACTGGTGTACATGGGCATACTGCCTCTGATACCGCAGGTAGCATCTAGCCATTAGGACTAGTAGCCTTATCCTCCAGGAATTTGCCTAATCCCCTTTAAAAACCATCCAAGTCGGTGGCCATCACTACATCTTGTGCTAGTGAATTCCAGTTTATCTATGTGCTGTGTGAAGAAGAAGAACTTCCTTTTACCTACCCTGAATCTCCCACCACTCCGCTTCATGGAATGACCCCATTGGGTTCTAGTATTATGGGCATGGGAGAAAAACATCTCCCTTGATAATGTTTGCCGAGAGACTTCTACTTTGACTAGCACATCCAGAAATTCACAATGAAGCTGGAACGACTGATTTCCAGGGCTTCTGTATCTAGCTATGCTGAATGCCAAAGACCAGATCCCTACCAGTGTGCCCTTAAAAAAGGAAAAAGAAAAACAAAGTTGATCTGGCAACCCCACAATAGAGAGCGAATCAGAACACTTCATTTTATTTCATTTCAGAAAGGAGAGAGGGAGGAGGCTATCTTGCGAGACAAGCAAAGCAATTGTTTCCTGCCTCTCGTGTTCAGATGTGCCCTGCGGTAACCCTTGTGCTCTGAAATGCTCGTCTTAGTTATTTCAAAGTTGGGTGCAGAGCCGTGCTTTCCCATGTCTGCCACTAATGACTTGCAGCTGTTGCTAATCTGTGCCTCTGATTTCCTTTGATTGCTATGTGTATTGATGCCTGTGGTAAATAGGGCATCTGCCAGGTGCCAGCACAATCGGGGGAGGGGAGATATAAAAAGTTCCCTGTTTCAAATTCAATGTGACATTGTGTGAGCCAGAAGAGGCATCCGTCCCTTTAACTATTTAAGGGCAACCATTTCCCGGGATCATTGCCGGCCCCCTGGTTAGGGAAATTCCTCTATCTTGGTTGAATACAATCCTTTTTAAAAAATTTCCTCCTCCCACATTTCCTTTCAGGAAATGGTGATGAGAAGAAAAAATGTACATGCTGGAGGACGTGTGCTCTGAAACAGCCCTGGTGTCAGCATGCAGCATCTTTGGGCAAATGCTGAGGCAAATTTACAGATATTTTGGCCTCCTTAAAAATAAAAGTACATCCCACATCTTAAGGGAATGTACCTTGTTTCAGAACACTGTTATCCCTCATTTCACACCTCACTGGAGAGGGACTGTGGAAAGAATCCTTTAACCCTCACCCCTAATGTGTTATGTGTACCCCAGAATGGCAAAGCAGTTACAAGAATGCCGTTGGCATCTGCTGAAGGTGTCCAACAGATGCTTGTGCTTGTGTTTAGTATGAACCAGAGTTACTCCATGTTTGTACGCTAGGTCATCCTGTCTTGGCTCCACAGTCTTGTGAGAAACAGATTACAGCCTGTCAGCAGTTTCCCTGAGAATTGTTAGGGAAGATGAGTTCCTCTCCAGGCTGCAGGATGATAACATTATACTTTGTGCAGTAACTGAGTGTCAGTAGTGGGCAAGCGTCCACCCCAGTCCAGGGAAGGAACATTCAGTCCCTTTCCAGATAACAGACTGTGTGAATTCCTCTAAGTAATGTGGCTACTAGAGCATGGCTAGAGTTCTTCCCTATATGTGACGTATTTTGCTGTATAAAAGCCTGCCCCACTGAACACTTTGGGGCTCTCTGCCCCTTTGCTGACAGAGTGCCTTGCTGGCCATGCAATAAAGCGCTTTTAGATCCAGAAGTCTTACCCGTGTCTAGTGTGATCCATTGTCTGGCTAGACAACGAACAAGGAGCGTGTTCCACCCATACAACAGGACACATAGATTAGGGACAAAGCATATTGTTTTGCACACAGAAGATCCCATGTTCAAGCCCCAATGTATAAAGGGATCAGGTAGCACGTGAACTGTCCAAGTAGGATACTGTGCTTGATGGACAAATATTCTTATCTGGAATAAGACAGCTTTCCTGTATTCGGAAAAACCCAGCTCTGTAGCATTTGGAGCTAAGGTTACTAATTCTATATCTAGCAGGGTTCCTCCACCTTTCAAAGCAGATAGAAATCAGCAGGGGAGGTGTCTCTTGGCCTGGGCCTTCAGTGATTGGGAAATCGGTCTATTATGCAGCCATTAAAAGGCGTGGCGAGCCCTACCAGGAACAAAGTGTGTAGCCCAAAGTTTGGGCCCAGTACAAACTTGTAGCAGAGCTCCCCTTCCAAACACATGCCTCGATTCCATACCAGACATAAAATAAAATGTTCTATTTTAATCTAGAAATTACTGTGGCCCATGGGACTTTTCTACCATGCCCCCAAACACCCCCATTGTTTTTTACACTATTTTGTTTAATGTAACTCTGGGACCGAAGAAGACTCCTACAAAGCTTGCTCACTATATTGTAATTTTTTGGTCTTAATAAAGTATCCTGTTGATGTTTTGATGTGTTTTTTAAATTCTATTAGACTAACGCAGCTGCAAACATTTCATAAATAAACCAACTCACTTTAAAGCTTTATTTTTCTGGCCTTTTTCATTACAAAATCATGAATTATCTGCTATGTTTATGTTTTTAGCCATAAGTCTGGACCTCGGGAAAAATATGAATCACTGCAGCACTAGTCCTGCTTTTTATAAACCTTCTAAATATGGTGCTGGTAATGGTGATATTTCCTGGCTCTCTTTTGAAAGCAATAGACTAGAATTGCATATTGCATCTGGCAGCCTTTCTTCACCAACAATTGCCACAGACAGAAGAGTCTCTCTAGTGAAACATTTTCATCTTGCTTTTTGTTCATGGCAGAACAAAGATGGGGGAGAAATTGGTTTGGTTCACATTTTTATGAAAACCTACCTAATTTCCCACTTTCCAACCAATACGTGAACCAAAACAATGTTACCTTTAGATATTTACACTTCTTGAACTTTTGCAGTGGAGTTCTCCTACACAAAAATGCATACGTATATTAGTGAAAATAACATTAAAAAATTCATTATATCAGGAAAAAATATTTGAAATATTTTGCAAAATATTTTGCAAAAAATATTTACATTAGGCAAAACTGCATACAAAATGCATGTATTAGGAGAAATGCACATAAAATGCATATGAGTTTTCATGCAAGCTTTAAAAAAAAATCTTAAAGTTCAGGATGAACTCCATAACATTTGAAAAATGTGAAACTGACTGATTCATCCATCCCTATGGCAGAATAGTGTGCAAGTGTGAACTAGAAATTTACTCATATATTTGAGGCCTATAAATCCTACCCACAGCAATGGCTCCCAGGGTCCCTGGGATCAATTATGGTGCTTTGTCCCTCCACCAGCTGTCCCACCCTCCTGCCTAGGCACAAAGAACTCTAGGGCTGGCAGTTCTTCTTGCCACAGCACGTCACATAGGTATGCACAAGTCTCTCAGACTACAAGTCCTAGTTTGACTGCACAAGCAGCCCACCCTCTCTGCCCTAGAGAAGGCCCCGTGTCAGCAACTCACTGTTCAGAATGATGGTTGCTCTAGACTAATGCTGCTTCTGGCAATAGGTTCATAGGTACAGGGTAATAAGTTTTCATAAATATCCTCAAGCATGATCTACAATTCATTTAGCCTTATATGTGTTTTTTCTCATGGTAAGGAGGCTGCAGCATGGGGCAGGCACCCTGGAGCTCTTAGCCCTGCTAACTTGTACATTTCTTTGCCCTACCCCATGCTTGGGGGGATGCTGGGCCAGTGGACCATAAGGGTGGGGACACCATACAAAAAGGGCTGTCTCTTGTGCCTGCAAGCCTGATAGATCTTAGGAGTGAGCAAATGAGCAGAGCCTCCATGGCCATTCTTAAGGTCTGGGCAAGTCGGTACAAGTGCAGGCTTTCTAATAATGTGACCCCAAGCCGTTTAGAATACAGTTTATACATTTGTCTGACCCCTAAATTAAGTCAAGCCTCTGCCTAACTGATATAATATGCAGCATCTTTGCCAGATTTCTGAAACAGCTGCTTAATTCTGGGGTCTCCATGTGCTGCCCATGGGTGCCAATCCTCCCACGGAGAACTCTTTGGTGTCCACCAGGTTCCCTGCCCCTCATGATGTTTTATTTCTTAAGATTTAAAAATATATTTTAAAAAAAACAACTGGGCGGCTGGCTTGCTGTAAATTCATAGAATCATAGAAGAATAGTAGTGTTGGAAGGGGCCTACAAGACCATCAAGTCCAACCCCCTGCTCAATGCAGGAATCCAAGTCACAGCATCCCTGACAGATGGCTGTCCAGCCTCATCTTGAATGCCTCCAGTGTGAGAGAGCCCACCACCTCCCTAGGTAATTGGTTCCATTGTCATGTTGCTCTAACAGTCAGGAAGTTTTCCCTGATGTTCAGCCGGAATCTAGCTTCCTGTCACTTGAGCCCATTATTCCATGTCCTGCATTCTGGGATGATCGAGAAGAGATGCTGGCCTTCCTCTCTGTGACAACCTTTCAAGGACTTGAAGAGCGCTATCATATCTCCCCTCAGTCTTCTCTTCTCAAGGCTAAACATGCCCAGTTCTTGCCATCTCTCTTCACAGGGCTTTGTTTCCAGTCCCCGATCATCTTTGTTGCCCTCCTCTGAACCCTCTCCAGCTTGTCTGCATCCTTCTTAAAGTGTGGTGCCCAGAACTGGACACAGTACTCCAGATGAGGCCTAACCAGTGCAGAGTAGAGGGGAACTAGTAGTTCCCGGGATTTGGAAGCTATGCTTCTATTAATGCAGCCCAAAATAGCATTGGCCTTTTTTGCAGCCACATCACATTGTTGGCTCATATTCAGCTTGTGATCGACAACAATTCCAAGATCCTTGTTTCATCTAGCCCGCTTTGAGCTAGTTTGCTTATCAGGATATCATGGGGCACTTGTCGATAGCTTTGCTGAAGTCGAGGTATGTTATGTCCACACCATTCCCACAGTCCACAAGGGAGGTTACCTGATCAAAAAATTAGATCAGATTCATCTGAGAGGATTTGTTCTTGACAAATCCATGTTGGCTTCGAGTAACCGCTGCATTGTTTTCAAGGTGATTACAGATGGATTGCTTTATCATCTGCTCCAGAATTTTCCCAGGGATTGATGTCAGACTGACTGGTCTGTAGTTCCCATGTTCCTCCTTTTTACCCTTTTTGAAGTTAGGAACACCATTAGCCCTCCTCTAGTCATCTGGCACTTCACCCGTCCTCCATGATTGCTCAAAGATAATAGACAGTGGTTCTGAGAGTTCTTCTGCCAATTCCTTTATTACTCTAGGGTGCAGTTCATCTGGCCCTGGAGATTTGAACTCAATCAAAGTAATTAGGTGTTCCTTGGCCATATGCCTATAAATGTCAAGCTGCAATCCTGCCCATTCAGCCTGGACTTCGCCTTTGCCAGGGGGGTCATAGACCCTCTTTTGGAAGAAGACTGAGCCAAAGTAGGAACTGAGCACTTCTGCCTTTTCTTTGTCATCTGTTATCATTTTCCATGCTTATTTAATAGCTGAACCACCATTTCTTCCCTCTGCCTTTTGCTATGCACGTAGCTGAAGAAAGCTTTCTTGTTGTTTTTAGCATCCCTCGCTAACCTCAGCTCGTTCTCAGCTTTAGCCTTCCTGATGCCGTCCTTGCAATTCTGTGCTACCTGCCTGTAGTCTTCCTTTGTTGCTTGGCCTCCTTTCCACTTCCTATATGTGTTCTTTTTTGTTTTCAGGTCATCTCTAAGCTTTTTGTGAAGCCACGTTGGCTTCTTCTGTTATCTTCCAACTTTTTTTCTTGTTGGAATTGTTTGTAATTGTGCCTTGAGAATTTCCTTTTTTAAAAGCTCCTTTTCTCATTAGAGTTGCTTGCCATAGGACCTTACTGATCATTATTCTGAGTTTATTAAAATCAGCTTTCCTAAAATCCAGGGTACGGGTTTGGCTACACTCAGCTTTTGCTTCCTTTAGAACCATGAACTCAAGTATAACATGGTCGCTTTCCCCCAGAGTTCCTGTAACTGCTCCTTTACCCACTAAGTCATCTCTATTGGTTAGGATCAAGTCAAGGATAGCCGATCCTCTAGTTCCTTCCTCTACTTTCTGTAGGAGGAAGTTATCCGCCACATAAGTCAGGAATTTCCTGGAGGGGCCATGTTTTGCAGAATTTGTCTCCCAACAAATATTGGGGAAATCGAAGTCCCCCATCATGCTTCCTTGAAACTTTGGCTATTTGCTTTTCAAAAGTTCCATCCTTGTCTTCTCCTTGATTGGGTGGCCGGTAGTAGACTCCGACCACCAGGTTCCTTTTATTCTTTGTTCCATTTATTTTGATCCAGGGCTACCAAGTTCATCCTCCTGTATTTCTGTGCAGAGATATGTCTTTTTAACATATAGTGCAACCCCACCTCCCTTTCTGTTCCTCCTGTTCTTTTTGAACAAGTTATATCCTTCAGTTGCTGTATTCCAGTCATGAGAGTCATCCCACCAAGTCTCAGTTATACCTATCAAGCCATAATTTCCCTCCTGTATTAAGAGCTCAAGTTTGTTCTGTTTGTTTCCCATACTCTGGGCATTAGTATATAGACATCGAAGACCATGTGCTTCATAGTCTGGCTTTCTTCCTACATGTGTCTGAAGACTATTATTGGGCACTATTAGAGCTGAAGTGCTGCCCTCCCGTGCCATCTTTATTTGGGTTCAAAAGAATGGTTTTATGTTTTGGAAGTCAGACCTCACTTCTGTGTTTTATTAGGTTTCGGGGCAAGTTATTTTTCTTTTAGTTTGGCTTCTGGGAAATGGGTGTTCTGTACTCGGCCATATCCACCATGTCAGCCATTTCATAAATGGGCAATGAATCAGGATGAGATTTCACCTAAATAAGGTTTTGATGAATGAGCCAGAGGCCTTCCACTTTCCCAAGTTAGGCACAAACTTCGGTGGTTTCAGCAAGTTATCTGCTTAAGTCACACATAATGCAAAATTATATTGTTTGTTTTGCTTCTTGCGAAGGGGGATGGACTCAATTGTCTTATTGGCCCCTTCCAACCCTACTATTCTATGATTCTGTGGATAACAGATGTACCATTAAAAAAATAAAAACAGCCATAATTCTGAAGGGTACCCCCAAATTCCAAGTCATTACAGGGCTACATGACAAGAAGACTACTGGAGAAAAATCTTATTTATTTATTTATTTATTTATTTATTTATTATTGCATTTATATCCATCCTTTTTTCCTCTTGCAAGGAAGCCAAGGCGGATTACATTATCCTCCTCCTCTCCATTTTATCCTCACAACAACAATGCTGTGAGGTAGGTTGGGCTGAGAGTCTGTGACTGGTCCAAGTCACCCAAATGATCCTCCTCTATTTGAAGGCCTACCCTATCCATGTCTGGTTTAAAGATTTAAAAAACTATAAGGATTGTTGCCCATCAATAGTTAGCACCTGGGCAGCAGACTGAGCAAAGCACACAGGTCATCTGGTCACAGTCTTCTATTGCTGTGTGCAAATGCCCTCTTGAAATTCTCCACTTTACTTGCGGGCACAGAAATTTGGGAGACAATTCCACCGAATTTCTCCAGGGAGAAGAGAAATTCTCAGCAGTTTCTCCCAGTTTCTGCCCATTGTTAGGGCTTGTAGCACTGCTTCTTTCTTTTTTGGTAAGAGGTGTCATATTGCAACAGCATCAACTCTCTTGGCAGGCTGTCCCCCAGTTTGCATCCACTGCAGTGCAGGTGGAGACGGTGTTGTGTCTGGCTCCAGGGATGAGGTGGAGTTAGTGCTCTGCCAAAATCTGTCCTCCAATTTCCTGGAAGTTTTCTCCCTCCCCCCGCCCCCATGAAAGAGGCTTCTATTGTTCTGCCTCATTCAGGATGTTTTATTTCTTTTGGTGGTGTTTTTGAGCTTACCTAATCACAGCTAGCCTCCCAGGCTGCCTGCACATCCTGATCTGAAAAAGCCCCATGAGAGAAATTACCTTGAGGTGCCTTAAACAGGGCTTTAATTGAAGTGCAGGAAGCTGAGGAGGCTACAGGCAGCCAGAGAGATGATCATACAATAAAAAACAGGACACTTGTGCCTTCTTCTCAGCCACCTCCTACGTAAGCCCAAGAAATCCAAGCCCAACCCATGACAATTTCTCCGAAATTTATTCACCGTTGAATTTCTTTGTGAAAGCAATTTTTCTTCTATCAAATTGAATGAGAATGGCCGAAAAAAATGTTGGGATAAATTTTCAGCACTACAGTCTTCCACACTATGGTGAGATGGACTGTATTTCTATTTAACATATTAATTATTTCTAAATTTGAATCTATACATATGAATTGGCATATTCGTATTTTATACAAATTGGTGTCCTATTTTGTCCTTTTTTTTCTTTTTTGGCAGTTCATAAGTGGCCTCCCTATGCACACATCTAGTATTACTGTAGTATCTTAAACTAAAGAGACTTTCCTTCAGCTCACATATGGATGTGAACTTACCAAAAATCATACACTTCTGCATAAATAGGAGCAAAATAAGTTGAGATTAAAAAAAACAACAACAATGAATGTGGGAGTGACCAAAACTGACAGACTTATTCATTCAAGCCCAGTACTTTGAATGCTTAGCTTTAAAAATTTAGGTTTGAATCCCTGTGTAATTTAAGCCATGTTTAAATTAGAGTTGCCACCTCTTTTTTTCCAGCAGACTCCTCATCATTAAGAGCTATATGACAGGTGAGTATAACATAGTCCTCCCTATGTTGGGAATAGCTTTACCTATTGCAAATGGGAAGGAACTTTGTTTTGGTTCATTTTTTATAAGCATTTATCAACAGTTATAAATTTCTTCATATTTAGGATGGGAAGGGATTTTTAAAACCTGAACGCAGGAGAATGCGAAACTGACAAATTCATCCATCCCAAAGTATGGTAGGATGGATGATTTCATTTTGTCATTCCCCATTAAGACTACTATAGGAATAGCACTCATAGGGGCAGGTGTGTGTTGGTCTTACATTCTGGGAGAAACATGCCTCCTTATAGGAAAAGGTTCAGGTTTGGCTTTCTTTAAAACACTTTATCTTTTTTATTCAAAATATATATAAACAAAAACAATCTAGTCATAGTAGGCTGGGGAATGTTTGTACACATCACTGCTAGAAATATTATTCCAGGAAGCTGCTCCCTTGAGCAACCATCTTCAAAACAATTTTAGATCCAGATCATCACCGAAACACTCCACAACCACAGCAGATGAGAGGCTGTACAGATATTTACTCCTGCTGTTTCCCGTTCTATTTATGCTACCTTCAAGTCAGCCAAAAGGTCCTCTAGGCCCCAAGCAGCTGTTCCTTGCTTGCAGCCATCATTCCTGTTCCTGGTACCAGGTAATGACTTCCAGCTGTTAATTATCCAAGACTACTGCAGCACCTGACCACTCTTGCCTTCAGCCTTGCAGCCTGCATGTGTTAAAAGTGAAGCTTCAGAGACAAATAAATGGAAGGCAATTATCTTGCTAAGACCAAAGAGAGCCATCTAACTTTGCTGAATCCTGAAACGATGAGCTTGTGAAAAGCTGTTGCTGTTCAGACCACTGACTTGTTTGGCTATTAGAACATTTTCTAACTAAAGCAATAAAACAGAGTGTAGTGGAACCTACCCAAAACCCATAAATTGCATATGCCATTCTATACAGTTATAGTATACATCAGGGGTCTCCAAACTTTTTGGGTCAGTGGGCATGTCTGGAATTTTGAGAGCATTATGGGTACTCTCACAAAATAGCTGCCATGGGGGACTTGCCCATTCATAAAATGGCCACCACAGTGGCCATGCCTGGTCATAAAATACTCATTTCCCAGAAGGCGAACTGGTGAGGCTAAAGGAAAAGTTACTTGCCCAAGAACATACTTACAAGGCAAAGGTGGAATCTGTGCTTCAAAACACAAACCTCCTCTTTTGAACCCAAATGAAGATGGCACTGGAGGACAGCACTTTGGAACATACCAGCCTCCTAATTTTTTCTTAAAGGAATAAAATAAAAATCAGGTGGAGCAGGGAGCCTGGCGAGGACCAAGAGAGGTGTCTGTGGGCACACTGGTGCCCATGGATCCTACATTGGAGACCCCACATATACATGCATAACTGGGAGTAAGCTATATTGGAGTCAGTGGGACTTGCTTCTGAGTAGATACCAATAAAATTGTGCTGATATATTCTTTCTTCAGAAGGCATTATAAATTGATTTTCTAGGTATTTTTTCTTTAGCTTTCATCTGGATCCTGAAGTATATTATAGCTAAAAATAAAGGCTGGGTTGCTAACCTATGCTTTTAACAGCTATATGATGGGGAAATTCACCAGGTGAATTTATCACATTGCCTCTGTAGGCTGGGTAAAACTTCACCTACTGAATTTCTGCTTGCCAAGCAGATGTTGAAAGCAGAGAAGCCTTCTAGAAAAAACCCACATTGGAATGTTGTAAGCCTGACATTATCATCTCCAGATAGTTTCAGACAAGTTAATCCTTCACTGCCTTAGGGACAAAAGTTACTATTAACTGCAAATTGCAACTGCTCCGTTTTTCATGAATATTTTGGGCAGTGCCCCCCAAAACCCCACCATTGTGTGTGCTATCTGTTTATATGTTTTTATGTAAATGGTTTTGCACTTGGCATAATATATTTTAATGGTTTTTAATTTTTGTGAACCACCCAGAGAGCTTCGGCTATGGGGTGGTATAGAAATATAATAATCTGTCTATTGTGATTTATTTTTTTGCATTCTTTGCAAAAATATTTGCTCACTCATTTTCATTGATCTCATTTGCCCTCAATGATGTAATCATGTTGCATTGTGATGTCATTTTACTTCCTGTGTGTTCCCTGACTGAATGGGCTCAGCTGTCAGAGGAATCTAGGACAGAGGAAGAAGCAGCCACTAAAATCAAAGCTGCCTCTACAGTGAGGAAAAAATGATGCCACAGGGCTGAAATAAGGCAAATATTTGCCTTTTCTGTTTTATTTTTTTGCTGGGTGGACATTTCTAATCCACTGAGAATGCTAAGAAATTGAAACTAGAGGATATATAGCACAGCTCTAGTGCTAATCACTAGATCATGGGTGAGCAACTTGTGTCCCTCCAGATATAATTGAACTGCAACTCCCATCATCCCTAACCAGCATAGCCAATGGTGAGGAATGATGGGAGTTGCAGTCCAACAACATCTGGAGAGCCACAAGTTGCCCAGCCCTGTACTAGATTTTCTTCAACTATTTCATTCTAGGTGATATTGCATGATCCAGCTAAGACTGTTGGAAAGTACTGTGCCATCCTTCAATAATCTAGTTTCTCTCCTCATAACCTGGCTGCACTGCTTATAGCCAACTGCCAGCAGGGTACAGCGAAAGCATTGGGTCTGGATGTGAGGGATCCATTAAAACCCCTCCACAACCTCAAAGCTTAGTGGGTGGCTTTGGGCAAGTCACTATTTCTTATCCTAGCCTATCTCAGAAGGCAATTGTGAAGTCAAATAAGATGTATAAAGCGCTCTGTACATTAATAAAAAGATAAATAATTATGTAAAATACGGAAGGGTTGAGCCACATTTCTGTAACAGAAAGCGTCCAGAATTAATGGCAAAGAGCAGCCATATTCATGAGCTACAATCCTGTACCTGTTTATTGAGAAGTAAGTCCTGCTGGGTTGAGTGGGATATGCTCCTTAGTAAGCACGCTTAGGGTTCCAAGCTTAAACTGCTCAAAATGTTAGTTATTATTGAAATAAAACTGGTAATCCAAGTGAAAATCATTATTTTTCTGAGATGTGAGATTATGAATTGTTAGGTGCTACTGGTGATATGTCTTGTATAGTCTATATATGTTTACTTGAAAGGGAATCTCCTTTCTCCTGCTCCTCATTCCATAAATGCCACAGCTTAAGTTAATATGTGGATTTCCTCTCAGCTGCTCCTTTATTCTCTAGGAAGCTTGAATGGCCTAGGTTAAATTATTACTTTCCTTGGTTTTATAGGCAAAACCTGCAATATGTGCAGTCATTAAGTTCACCCTCTATGAAAGAAGGTTGTTCAGTGGTGCCATTAGGGCAGAAGTTCAGGTCTCCACTAAGCAGAAGGAACAGGGGAGACAAGTGCAGCAGGGCGGGCTGGCTGGCCATATTTTGATGTAAGTGAAGTAATACACTTTACCATCTATAGAGACCATTAAGTCCAAAGCCTAAAATTACCAAACTGCACCATTGGGCCTGTTGCACATTGGCAGAGCACATGCTTTGTATGTATAAAGTTCACTTCCAATTATGAATCTCAGATAGTAAGTCTGAAAAGGATGCCTTCCTGCAAACCTGGAGAGCTTGCTCTGAGTAGGAATGTACAAGAATTTTATTTCAGTTCGCAAATCATCCAAATGTGCCCCATTTGTAACCCCAAACATAAATGCAAACAGGAGCACATTTGGGGGGGAAATGTTCACACATTCCCGATCTTGGGATCACATTTGAAAAATGCACAGTTTGAAATGTGCATCTTCCCCCAAACTATACATTTTCGCATTTTAGTCAATGGGGACAAAGTACGCACTTTTGAGAAATGTGCACAGAAATGTGCACCTTTCCCATTCAAAATGCACACTTTTCCTGTTCAAACAAACTGAAAAACAGGTTGCAAATGAAAACGGGAACGAGCTGAACTAAGCTTCAAAGTGACATTCAGAGAATTTTGGCAACCTTGAACATCCCTAGTTCTCTCATCCCTAGCTTTGAGGACCACCTTAGAGGTGATGCTAAATACATTGCTTCCTGCTGCGCCTTGCTTTTAAGTTTCCACTAGCAGGTGCACCACCACTACTTTTTATCTGGACCATGGCATTCTAAAAGGTTTTAACCCTTTCCTCCCCTGCTGTTGTCAAAAGTGGGAGAAAGTAAAACTGACAGATTTGTCCATGGACAAATCTGGATGGACAAGACTGGGCTTGAGGAACTTTTTATCTGGCTCACCATAAAATAGCTCTTTATATATTCTTGCAAAGAAATTTGAAAAGTTAGGTGCATATGCAAACACCAAAGTATTCAGTGCTGTGGTTTTTGTTTTTATTTGTTTAATAAATGTGTTTATCACCACTCTGATTTTTTTAAAAAAATCAGGCCAGTTTATAATCGATAGCTTAAATAGTCATAAAAATATAAGAACAGCAGAATAAAAGCAGCATAAAATAGACACAAATATCAGTACTAAGAAAGCCTCATCAGATGTTAATTAAAAAAAAAAACTGTTGCAGAGTGTGCAAGTCAGAAATCTCTGAAGTTAGAAACTGCTCCAGATAGTCTGACAAGTCATTCAGGTCAATGAAGGTCAAAGTAAACAAAATTGTATGCTTTTAATTTTTATAAAAGCTTCTCTCTCTCTTTCTCTCTTTTTTTCTTTTTTTACCAGAACTGCAATTTAATCCAGATTCTTTTATCCTGCAAAAAAAATTCCTCAACTCTGGTGGATGGGGAAAAAAGTTTTTTTGACCACAGTGGCCAAGTTCACAACCCTTTCCAATTAGTATTGTTACACTGACATCAAGAAGTCAGCAGGCTAAGAAAATAGCTTCCTCCAATGTAGCAAGGGATGAATAAAGTACAGGAAGGTGTTACCTTTCACTTCAGAGACTCCCAAAGGTTCTGTGAAGAAGTCATAAGTTATTTAATACAAAAAAAAAAAACAAACCAGAATCCCCACTTGGGTTTTTCTCTTGTTTATGGCATGATTTGTGTTCATGAGCCAAGAGAAATCTGTGAGGGGAAAGTGTTTCTCTTTTTAATGGCATGAGGGAGACGGGAAATTTATGTTATCATCCCTGTTGGCATATCTTGTTACTGGAAACCTATATCCTATAACTTACTAAAGGCTGAACTGTATGTCACAAGGCAGGAGGAGGGGAAATGCTGGGTCAGGAATAAAAATGAGACAGTTGGGTGTTTTGTTTTTTTCCCCAGGATGCACCTGAAATGTTTGCTTTACCTCTAACAGCTATGTTCAAGAAGGAAATACACAGACTGTACTTAATGGATTGTTCAACTGTTTAGGGGGAATATTTAATAAGTGTCAACTAGCAACATAAAGGGGTACCAATCATATTAAAGTAGGAATTCAAGGTTTTCCCTATTGACCCAGAGTTGACTCATGCATCCAGTTGTTCTTCAAAGCAAGGAAATGAGCATGTTTGCTCTGCATGGGCTGCAATCCTATGCATATTTGTGAGTAAACATGTATGGGACCAGGCTGTAAGGCAGAGGTGCAGAACTTCAGGCCCAAGGCCAAATGCTGCCCACCTGGGGTCCCAATCTGGCATGCCCCCTTTCCCTGGCCTCGCTCCCTGTCCCCCAGCCGCCAATTGGTTACTGTTGCTTCCCTTGCTTTTGAGCAGTTTTTTCCCCACTCTGAAAGGTTGAAATGCCTCTCCTAGAGCTTAGGTACTGGCTGTAAGAACTTTTACCTAAATGCTATGTATCCTAGGGGGTGGTACTATGGCTTAGTTATTGTTTTGGACCTTGGCAACTCCTGTAGAACCGGGAGTAGCAACAGTGGGTGGAGCTTCTGCTAAGTTGTCTCTTTTGTGTGTGCCAAATTAAAGAACAGTTGTGTTTGAGGCCTGCTGATTCTGCAGTCATTCCTTCAACCTACACAACACTAAAATATGCTGGTATTTTTGGCCCTGCCCCTTTTGCCCTTGGCCTCATCCACCACTGGAATATGGCCCCTGAAACCGTCTGTGAAATGGAATCCAGCCCTCAGGCTGAAAGAGGTTCAACACCTCTGCAGTAAGGCATATAAATGAAGTCAATGTGGAGGGGGAACAGCAAGCGCTAGATGGTCATAGCCCTTCTTTGAGTGATGATCTGAAGAGAGAAAAATGGTTGTGGAGCATGGATGAAGAGTGGCCTTCCATCTTTTGGTTTGCCTGCATAACTTCCTGCTTCCAATATACTTAAAGAAAACATTATGCCTAAAGGGTGGAGGTGGCTAATTTAAATTTTTTGCAGTTGCCTCCCTTGGAAAAGCACAAATTAGTCCATCAAGTCCATCTTTTTTATTATATTTATGTAATTTGTTTTTTAAAATATTTCTTAACCTACCCATTTCTTTAGTTCAAGGCAGGTAACAACCATTTTAAATTTGCCAAAAAAATCCATAAAAATGAATGTCCATATATAGTTGTGCACATTCATACATAGACAGATATGGATATACACATACACCTGAAAAAGCCTTCTTCACTGAAAGCCTGGTTGAACATTCCATTTCAGAGAAGCAGACCTGTATGGTTTGAGATTCACAGGAAGCCAAAGAAATAGAAGATATGTGATAAACATGGAGGCATGTTCCATTGGCTGCCAATGCCATTGATGGCAACTACAGCTAGGGGAGGCAGAACACATAGGCTGCATTCATACATAACAATAAGCCAGGATTCCTGGCTTACTGTAAATAGCTGCATGCAGCGTGTTTGCCCTCATTTTGGGTAAGCAAGTTAAACTAATCAGGAAAAGAGCCTGCCTCCAAACCCAGGATCCTAGTTTGTTGTTCCAAAACAAGCCATGTTTCATAAGCAAACAATTAAACTTGGGTTATGATCCTGGCTTGTTTGGGAGCAACAGGCCAGGGCCCCAGGTTCAAAGATCACAAGAAACTATCCCTTCCTTGTTAGTTTTATATGTTCAGCTGAAGGCAGGAGCAAAGCGGGAGTGAATGCGCTGTGTGCACCAGCACACTGCTCATTTACAATAAGCCAGGAGTTGTGCTTTATGTACAAATGCAGCCATAGTCTCTACAAGCCTCCATCTCCTAGCCAAAGCAATGGTGCCCAGTATCATCAAGACTGCAACTTGGATGAAGAATGCATCCCTTCTACAAGTCTTGATCTCCTGGCCAAATCAAGATACCCCAGAAGCATCCAGGCTGGGGGTAGGATGAGGCAGCAGCACACATCTCTTTACTGAGGTTTGCATCACACTTTGAAATGTATGGCTTCATCCCAAGGGTTCCATGCTGCAAAGCATTCCAACAATGATATCATCATATACTGGGGAAATCTTACATACTCCTGGGATGCTGGCCTTCTTCATGGATCTAATGGGAGTGCCATCTTCTCTCATCACTGACACCTTGAGCATTATGTGCATGCAATCACTATATTTATTTAAATGGCTGCTGTAGAGCAACTAACCCAATTGCACCCCTTGAGAGGTTGCAGTGGTCCTTTAAAGGGTGCCATGGCATTTATTTCTCTGTGGCAGGCATTTTCAAAGCTGCCCACTCTGAAGGGACCATATTAGTTGTTGTGCAGCAGTTACTTAAAACCCATGCTGCATGTTACATTTTAAAATGGTAGCAGCAACACAGAGAACAATGTAAGGGGGCTGAGGGCTCCTGGGTAGGACAGGGGCAAAAATGTGTGTGGGGGGTCTGGATAGCCCAGTTCAGGCCTAACCCTGGCCATGCCCACAACCTTCTCAGTAGCACAGATACCTCCATTCTGCCCCCTCTCCTTTTTCTAACTTTAATCATAATGTCTAATGGTTTGAGGGGCTAAACCACCCGGCTTGTTCAATACACATTTATTAAAGAATGATCTATTATGCAAAACACTGGGAAAATTTTAGTTTGATCTGGCTCAAGCACATGGTGCATGTGTGTATGCATGGGGTGGGGTGAAAGCCCATATCCAAGCTCAATATTTCGCTAGTCATATACCATGCCTTTGAAAACAGGTTAAACAAATTAAGATCAGCCATATTGTACATCCTTAGCTTCCCTCTGTGGCCCTTCATCCGTAAGTGATAATCCACAGAGTGAAGGGAACATACTTCACTCTAATTAGGGAGGAGCTAATTATCTCCCATCAATTAGATCCTACAACAGTTATCTGTAAACAGTTGTTGGAGACACACATAAACAGATTAGGGACTGAAAGCCTAATTAATAAGGAGTAATGAGCTCCTTCCTGTTCAAGGTGGAAGAGACTTGTTGTTCCTCTGCAAAGGCCACTGCAGAAGTTTCATAAGGATATGCAGGATGTCTGATGGGTGACATTTTGCCAACTACCTCTACCTATTTACGGCTTTTAAAAATGTACTTGCACTACTATGACTACTACTATTTGGAATTTGAAATGTCGTCTATGACAATGGCACATATTGCCACATGTTCTCATTCACACACACACACGCGAACGTGGATGTGTACATGTGTGATGATGAATGCAGGACTGAGGGCAGTGGAGGTTGACTGGTTCTGACTGAGAATCTGAGAGCAGATTCACCACCGCACTGACATCAGAGCCACCAGCCTCCACTGGCTGAAGGGACCTTCACCAGAGGTGTGGTGAGTGCACAGCACACAGACTTATGCACTGTGCTCTAACAAAGTGGGAAATGCCTACTTCTAAAGTGAGGGTGTTAGATAAAAATAGTCCTTGCTTTCGGTTTAGAAGGAAAGGATGCCAGGCAGGCAGCAGTGGATCCAACACTATTTTATTGAAACGTTTTGCAAAACGGGTGCAGAGCAGTCTGGACCTCGAGACACGTGTGCAAAAGCCTTTTATACCATATTGCTTCTATTGTTCTTACTAGTAACCAATGAAACAGTTAGTACATCGGCTCACCAAGTCAATAGCCAATAAACAGTTAGTATCAGCTTACCAAACTGTTAGTCATGAGCACGTCAGTATGATTTTCTTTTTGCTCTGCCTACATTTTTCACCACTCGGGCTTTTATGTAACTTGAGACGCCAACAGTTACGGAGTCTCTTTTTCTAACAAGGGGAAGCTAGCTCACACAACCATTTCAGTCCAAAATTACAGATTTAATTTTGACAAATTTTATCCTTCACACACACACACACGCACACACACACGCACACAAGTGCACATTACAAAGGAGACAGACCACTTGGTTACTATACCAACCCCACTAGTACATGGACCAGTGTATTAGTTCTAATAGGCCTAACAAAGATAAAGTGGAGATCTGGGAAATGAGTGTTTGTCATAATGGGCGTGGAAGGAGGCACTATGGAAACGGCGAGGCAGGCGATTAGGAGGCTCTGCAACCAGAGAAAACCTGAGTGCTGCTGCTGATTGTGGTCTGCGGGGGTGGAAACAGATAGGAAATTACAGCTGTTAAGGACTATGCATCTATTCCAGTGAACAGACGAATCTGGGACTTGGGCCCACTATTCTGCCACTGACAGCCATCCAGCTCCAAGGTGGTGGTAAAGCTGGAACTAGCCACAGCATAGGATATCTTCCATAACCACATTGCCTACATAACATGTCTGTTAAGGGCATGGCCCTTAACAACTGTAATTTCCCATTTGTTTGGCGCTTGAGTAAACGTGGAAAGCCCTTAAAAATAGGTTAAACCAAAAGGGGGGTTGTTCATTGAATTTACAAATATACAAGCGAAGGCAGAGCTCCCACATCTGATCCCCAGAAAGAGGCACCCCTGCTTCACCAGATGCTCTTAGATTACAGAGGCCAAAACTCAGCTCAGCCCTCTCTGTGTGTCTCAGTCTCATTTCCTGACTCAAAACTGCAGATTCTTTTGTTTGTTTTCACACAGAGAGACCTAAGTTACATCATTAAAGGATGCCCCTACTCAGCACAGAACCATTCCAGCTGTTTCTTAACTATTGAGAGAGCATTTGGTGGCCATTTAGCCAGCAATCTCCAGTGGTATCATGGTAAATTTGAAGTGCAGGCACTCATCATGACATAGCCATGTCCCCAAGAAGAATCCAAAAATGTAGGCAGCTGTGTTGATCCATATCAACAGACCAATTCTAGTGGTTTGATCTCCATCAGGAGCAGATCTTTTGTAAAGCTACTACATTTTAATTGCCCGTTCATGACAAAGGCACCCCAAAATACTTTATATTACAACAAGGAACAATGTATTGTTGCTGGGAAAATTCATTTCCCTCCAACTACTGTGAATTTGAACCTATGCTCATAGGGGAAAAGGGGAAACCAGCTGGGAGTGGGGCTAATGACATCAGTGTCCCGCTAATCAAAATGTGCTGGTGCTGCGTCCTTGCGAGCCCTAGCTCTACCACACCACTGGCAATCTCCCTAACAAAAGGAAAGCCAAACCTGGCCAATGGTTCCCCTTAAGAGACGTCACTATATCCTGGGCTGCCAGCATTCTTTTGCCAAGTCCAAGACTCTGGCCAGATTTTGCCTTAAGCCACCCACAGTGATAGGCCCTCTTCGCAGTAACCGATAGCAAACTCATAGCAATATTATTCACTGTTCAATAAGCCTTAATTGCAAAGTGCATTTTCAAGAGGCAAATATCAGAGAAGGTTATGCAGCGCAGCCAATCTTTTGCAGAAAACCTGGAGGGAAGCTACTCACTCTTGCTTTGCCTACCACAAAATCTAAAATACATGGCTAGTTGTTACACGGCTTCAAAATCTGGAGATTTAATTCAGTAGACCTTGGAGTGATCCTGATTAAATTCTAGTGAGCTTTCTTAGGGATGCCTCCAAATATTCCCTTCCATTGCTCATGTCTGACGTGGGCTAAGCTTCTCTTGCTAACGCTCACTAACAGTGCAATCGTATATATGCCTACTCAGAAGAAAGTTCCATGGAATGCAATGAAGCTTACTCTAAGGTAAGTAGGTGTAGGATTGCAACCTAACAGTGCAATCCTATGCATGTCTACTCAGAAGTAAGTGTCATTGAATTCAATTAGACTTACTCGCAGGTAGCTGTGTATAGCTACCTCTTTCCGTTGTGTATAGCTACTTGCTGAACCTCTTTCAGCCTCAGGGCTGAATTCCATTTCAGAGAAGCATTCAGGGGGCACATTCCAGTGGCTGATGGGGCAGAAGAGCCAAAAATACCAACATATTTTAGCTTTAAGTTCTTACTGCCAGTAACTTCAGCCTTTTAGAATGGGAGTGGGGTGGGAACATGCAAAAGCCAGAAAAACCCCAAACAATCTGCCATCAGGGGAAAAGGGTGTGGCCATCTGGGGACCGCAGACAGGCTGGGTTTGGCTCACAGGCCTACAGTTCAACACCTCTGGTGTACAGGATGGCAGCCTTAATGAATTAAAGGCACAATCCTATGCCTGTTTAGACAGAAAAAAGGCCTACAACTACCAGCATGCCCCAGCCAGCCATGCATAGGATTGAGCCCTAAAGGATCTACCTGTTTTATTCCCCAAAGTGCAAGAATCCAAAAGCATTAGAGATGGGCAAATGCCTCTGAGTTTGATTCAGAATCTGATCAGTGTTTATGAGCTTCCTTGGTGAACGACGGTGGGATGGGGAGAATCTAACAAGACTTGTCTCTCAGATTGGGCTTCTTCACACAGAGCTTTTATCCTGCTATTGAGATTGCTCACTCACAGAAGTTTGTGGGCCCTTTTCATGACATCGTCAACCTCCAGGGCACATCCAGAGGTATTTCCTGGTTATTCCATCTCAAAAAGATATGGAAATAATGAACTATCAAATTAAGTCGGATTGTTATGCTATTAAAATAGCCACTATGTGGCGCTGTTTCATTGAGCTCTATGGAACCTTGAAAATTAAAAACTTCCCCTCTCAGCAATCACGTGGTTGCTGTTTGGGAGCCCCCTGTAAACCCAGAAAGTCTCCACAACCGGAGAACTGTGGGTTTTAACTGTAGTGTAAAGGCAGCCATTGTAACATTGGTGCTGATGGTCAGTACACATGGGCATTCTTGCATTGCCCCGGAGAACTGGTGTCACCTACCCTACACCCACCTCATAGTACCCATTGTAGATTCCCCCCCCCCAACAACAACATCACCCAAAGACACCTGGAATAAGAGAGAGTTTTTACCTCTGGATGGGGGACAGTTCCTACAAAAAATATTTGCAAGAAACATTCAGGAGAATTGATCCAAATAGAGAAAATCCTCACCAAGGGGGGAAAAAACTGCTTAAGGCACAATCCTATGCATGGTTAGACAGAAAAAAGTCCTACAACTCCCAGTGTTGCCTGGCCAGCATGCCCACTCAGCCATGGAACATTGCTGGCTGGGGAACGCTGGGAGCTGTAGGATTTTTTTCTGTCTAAACATGCATAGGATTGCATCCTTAGTCAGGTAGTCTGGTCACGTAGCCTCATATCAGTCAACGTGAGTTTAATTGAGAGTAAGGAGTTAACATACATGTTTAAATTTTATTTCTCACTTTTCCTCCAAACAGCTCAAAGCTGTTTATATCATTTTATCTTAACAGCCCTGTGAAGTAGGTTAAACTGAAAGATAAGTGACTGACTCTAGGTCAACCAGCAAGCTCCATGGCTGTGTGGGGATTTGAACCAGGGTCTTCCCAATGCTAGTATAACATGCTGTGAATGTGACCACAAAGCCAACTGACTTTGGACATAGATGGGGCCTACACAAAATCAAACTTAAAATTCTGAACTAGCACAGCTAACTGTTATAAACTGGATAAATTCACATATCGATCCAAGTCATTACAGATTTTGGCACCATCCCAAGATTTTATTTCACCTGTTGCTCTGTCTCTGTGACCTTTGGCTCCTCCATGCCAAAGTAGCTCCATTCTGAGAGCAGCAACATCACCTCATGCTGCACACGCCTGCCCCACGGGCTATGTCTACTCTCCAGTTCCCTGCAGCACAGACAGGCAAGGCCCAGCCAGGGGAGGTCAGTAAATTAAACCCGGGGGTAGGATTCCATCGAGTTCAGTTGAGAGTGGATGCAGTGCAAATGGTGGAATGTGGACCTGGAAGGGGACAGTGAGGCTGGCTTTGTGGCAGGCTCAGCCAGGCAGCACCACAGCCTGTTAGGGCTTCAGTTTGGTAGCCTGCGGGATCACCTAGCTTGTAAGGCAAACAGGAAGAAAATATGACAAGCCCCCTTACTGACTGTGACACTGACCTCCCATCCTGTTCCACCTGGCCTGGGCCTCTGGCTGAGTTCACTTGAATATAAAGTGAACCAATGACTTGTTTTCTAGCCCATGGGTGAGGTAAGATGGGGGGGGGGAGAACACAGGATCATCACCCATCTGGGAAGTGGGGGTTGTTTGTAAAGACAATCCATGCCAATCCCAGAATCAGAAAGGTAGATAGATGCACTCCTTATGTACGCTGGCTTTTTGTGCTTACACACACACACACCATAAATATACATAGGATTGAGCTGTTAATGTTGGGATGTAAAACACCATAAAACCCTATGCTTTGAATCACAAAGGCTGGGACAATACTGAAAGAGAACATACCAGAAAGGGAGAGATGGGTAACTCACATTATAAGGATAGCCATTCCAAATTTCATCCATGCTTATAGGCATCTGCAGGGAGGTGCAACTGACCTCCTGGGGAGCAACCATAATCTCCAGATTACCAGCTTCTTTTCTTTTTTTAAAGCAACTCTCTAGGCCTTGTAGAACCCAAGATATGAGGCAAAATGTGCAGCCACTATTTTGCCTATTCATTTTGTGAGAAACTAGCCTGCTGCCATCTTTTAGAATTTTTAGCCAATGAATGAAGTAACAGCTGGTGTGTTAACCTTCTGGGACTGTGTTTCCACGACAACAGAAGGAGAATGGAGGAGTACTGGATTTTAACGAAGGAATCAGCTTTGCTGAGCTTTAGTCCATGCAGGGCTCCTAGAGCAAGTGCTCTTCACCAGTAAAAATTGCTTCACAGATCTTTCTTCCTGGTGGGGGTGGGGGTTGGAGTGAATGTCATCTGACTGGCAGGGGCTGCTCATCCAGTAAGAGAGGCTTCCCCCCTCTCCCCCCCCCCCACTTTTCCCCTGAAACTCCAGATGCACCTGCATTTCAGGAACAAGCCTCATTGAGCACAATGGGAGTTTCTTTGAGTAGACACACATATGCTTGTGCTGGCAAAGAGCAGGGGGACACAGGGATGGGAAACCAGCCCCCTTTCTAACCACAGGATCTCTATAACGAAGGTGTGAATTAGTTACTTCCTAAGGCAATAAACCAAGCCTCGGAGAATAGCAGGTTCGGTAAAGTGCTTTACAGGTTTCAGGGAATCAGTGCTTTAAAATCTATATTTCAATTCAGGGGGTCTCTGTGAATTCTGATGTGTACAAGCCTCACTGAGCACAATGGGAGTTACTTCTGAGTAGACACTAAATGGTTTGTGCTTGGAAACACAGGGGACAGGAAACACCCCTTGGGTCACAGTAAAAGGCACACCCCTGGGCAGAGCTAGCATACCCAAGGACAATATGGGGGATTGGGCACACAATAACTATACTGTGGAGAACCCAACTTACGGAAAAGAATCGGACTTTAAGCAGTCTCAGGAAATCCGGTTTTTCCCTGATAAGCTCCAGGGTGGCTGCTGGATGGCCACAACATCATGTATCCCCAATGACATCAACATGCAGCCAGCTTGGAGTAAATAGCTGGTGGAGACACCCCTTGGGTGTGTTAAGCCTTTTGGGGATCTTCCCTGTTAGGAAGTAATTGCAGCCTTATTAAAAAGCAATTTATAAATCCAGGAGTTTCCTATAGCTGGGTTTGGGCAGTAGTGTGTCTATCAAAAAAGAAAAGAGGTAGCAGCAAAAACAGGGGTCCCTGATCTTTACAACTCAGGTCTTTTAATATACTTTTTCTGAGTTTATAAACATTTAAAAAAATTACCTTGACAATGTATGCAGATAAAGTTCCTCATTAGTATACCCATGTTGCAGGAGGCAGGGCTGAGAAAGTGTGGGTTACACAAGTCCTGCAAAGTAGCCCAGTGCTGTTATTCCCATTTTGTAGAAGTGTGTGTGTGTGTGAGTGAGAGAGAGAGAGAGAGAGAGAGAGAGGCGTATGAAAACTCTGCAGTGTAGTCCAGTGTTGTTGCTGTTTTAGACAAATGAAGATGGGGCTGTGGAACTGATTGTAGCAGCAGTGCAATTTATTAAGTGTTAGAATGGGTTGGGGGAAGAGAGAGAGAGAAAGAGATCACATCTTTAGGAGAACCTTAAAGAGAACCTGCCATTTTTAGCTGTTGCAGGAGGCTCAAGTTCCCCATTTCTCTGTCAGTGTTGGCCTTGGAGCTGAAACAGTGTATCACACAGTTCCACAGAAGTTAGTGTTTTTTCATGTATTGTAGAAATAAAGAAACCTCTTGTGAAGATACGTGAATCTAATGTGTGTTGCCTGTAGAGCAGAGCCTAGCAGTGAGGGTTTCAGCTGTATGTGAAAAGACATTGCCTGGACACCAGCTCTACCCAATGAGAAACAACAGAGGGGTAGACCTGGTATAAAAATGTCTGAAGCTAAATCTACTTGTCTTTGTAGACCTGGTGTGTATGCCTTATTGCTGCTCAGTCACCAGATCTATCAGAAGTGGTAGACCTGTTATCTTATGCTATTAGGGCTTTTTAAAAAATGTGCAACCATTAACAAAATGTGCAGTTCAACAAAAAAATATGCAATTCCGAAAGAATATTGCTGTATTTCAAAATACAAGCCATGCAAAAAGTTGTGCTGTTAGCTGATGAAAAAAGTGGCTAATGACAATGGGGAAAAGTGCCATGAGTAGTCCAGGCTCCTCTAGAACCCTAAAATCTGATCAAGCATACTCATTTCTCCTTCCACTGCTAAAGACAGGGGTCCCCAACCCCCAGGCCACAGACCGGTACCAGTCCGTGGCCTGTTAGGAACTGGGCCACGTAGGGGTGTGCGAAACCCCCTTACCTTGGGTCCACAGGGGTCCGCGGGGGGGGAGGTGATCCATCCCTCCCCCCCGAATCCTCGCCGGCCCCAGCCAGCTCCGCTCGGTGGTGAGTCCGCGGAACTGCTGGCCGTCTCCGGCCACTGGTGGACGTAGCCTATTACTGCAAAGAACAGGGACGCAAATGGCATCCACTACGCAGATGCCATTTGTGTCCCAGCAGCTGGAAGTCCGCCTGCGAAACCACCACCACCCTGGTCCGTGGAAAAATTTTCTTCCACGAGACCTGTCCCTGGTGCAAAAAGGTTGGGGACCGTTGGCTAAAGATACTCCCCACTGACTTCACTGCTCCTCTCTAGAGCTACCTTCCCCAACCTGGTGCCCTTCAGATGTTTTGGACTTCAACTCCAACCAGCTCCAGCCAGCATGGCCAGTGGTCTGGAATGCTGGGGTTGTAGTCCAAAACATCTGGGTGCAGGAGATGGACATGGACCCCAGGTTGGGGAAGACTGTTCTAGAGAGTGTTCACCAACATTTCCAAGATGAAGGAAATCATTCTAGGATGAGCCATGTGAAGTTGACAATGTTATGACAAGGGCAGTGATGCCATAAAAGATACGATATATTCTCAAGACAGCTGTACTGTGTTTGTGCATTTGGCTCCCCCCCCCCTTGTTCCTAGATTCGCTTTTTTGTCCATCACTCCAAATAAACTTTGTTATGGTTGGAGTTCATGATGCTTCTTGAATAAAACACTCTTCTGCATTAGGGCTGTTCAATACTCAGGTCCTTCTACTATTATTTATTTATTGCATTTATATCCCGCCTTTTTTCCTCTTGCAAGGAACCCAAGGCGGCTTACATGATCCTCCTCCTTCCTCCATTTTACCCTCACAACAACAACCCTGTGAGGTGGGTTGGGCTGAGAGTCTGTGACTGGCCCAAAGTCACCCAGTGAGCTTCCATGGCCGAGTGGGGACTAGAACCCGGATCTCCCGACTCCCAGTCCAGCACTCTCACCACTAGGCTTCTAAATGTCATGGAATGTGACACTAAGCAACAAAGAGCACACACAAGGAAAGTGCAGAGGTGCATTTTAACGGTGTGCACTATGCATGCAAATCACAGCCACAAACTGCTGTGCAGCTTTGCCCCCCACCCCAGAAAAATTCCTGCGGATGCACATGCAAGGGCCCTCCAGACCCTGGAACCTGCACGGGCACCTGGAGCATCCCCACAGCAGCCTAAAATCCCGCGCTTAAAACAGGGCTTTCTGCTTCTGTTTGAAATGCAGGATCATGAGGGATTCCCTTTACATGCACTTCCTTCCCTCCCTCCCCCTTTCCCCCTATCTGAGTCTTCCATATGTTTCATTATACAGCCGCTAGATGGTGCTGTGGCCTAGCTGCTTTTATTGCAGCTTTTCCTTTTTCACAGGGGAACTCAAGCGGGGCTCAAGCGCTGTAATTTGATGGCTCATTATCTCCGATCCTTTAAAAAATGGAATAAAGGTAATTTAGTGTGGGAGACACCCTGGAGGTTCATGACGTCATCTAAAGCAGGGGTCCCCAGCCTCCGGGCCGTGGACTGGTACCGGTCCGTGCCCTGTCAGCAACCAGGCTGCAGGACCCCACCACCCCCGGTCCATGGAAAAATTGGACTGGACCCTGGCGCCAAAAAGGTTGGGGACCGCTGATCTAAAGGACCCGCAAACTTCCATGAGTAACCAATCTCAATAGCAGGATAAAAGCTCCATGTGAAGAAGCCCGTGGTCTCTTCCCAGGTTCTGTCACTCATGTTTCTCCACCATCTCTGTGTGGCAAAACTGAGGTTCCTCTTGCTTACTTGAGTCCCTGGTGGGCCATCATACATCCCATACTGTGCTTGACAAGATGATCAAAGTTTTACAGGCATGAGCCCGCTAAGGGAGGCAGTGTTGCACTGGTTTTTAATTTAAGTTGGTCCCACAGGGGGGTGGGGGATGGAACTGCAAGCCCAGTTCTGCAGGTTTCTTCCTCAGTTGTGTGACAGGAAATCCAGAGAACTTATGAATGCATGGCTCCTTCCCAAAGTCAACTCTCAAACTTCAGCACCATAACTCACTGATCATTATGGTATAGGCTCATCAGCCCTAGCCAGTCTGGGCTGAGCTATTGCTGTTCCAAATAAGTCACCTTCATTACTATGATATATATTAATGTTGCTACAGCTGTTAAGTCCTTGGACTCAAAGTCACTAGGCTTTATGCCAGTTAGAATTCCTGGTTATTTGCCATTGACATCTAAAACTTTCTTAGATTTTCAAAGTAACTCGAATGTATAAGTAAGCCGCCGAACAAGGATTATTTATTCCAGATGGGTATCTCATTAAATTTGTCAAGGGTCTCTTTTCCACATCTTCAGTTTGTGTTTACCATATATTTCAGCACATGAGGTCCTTGCTGTTACTAAACGTGGGGAGAAGTTGACTATCCAAATAAATTCTTCTCCACCCTCCCTTTTCTTGCATTATAGAGCACAACGTTCTGATCTATATGGGTTTAACCTTTTGCATAATGATTCATATTCACAGTTGGCAGTGTGGATCTGTTCACTTAGATAGATGTGCACTCCCATCCAATGCAGGCTGTTGCCAGAAATGAGAGTCTTTGGCCCTAGTAAAGCTGGTTCTTAAAAAAATCTATGCTCAATAACGTCAGCATCACTTTAAAGGAAATGCCCTGAATGCAATGGAAGAGCTGTCCAGATACTTTACAGCAGCTTTCCCCAACCTGGTGCCCTCCAGGTGTTGTTGCACTCCAACTCCCATCAGCCACAGCCAATGGTCAAGGTGACAGGAGTTGTGATCCAAAACATCTGGAGGCCACCATGTTGTGGAAGGCTGCTTTAGAGAGACATTCAAGGTTAACTGCAGACTTTCTTTCCCAAATGATTATGGATGTATTAAGCTTCATATACTCAGACATTATTGACCAAACAATAGAAAGAATGGAGTGTTTGCCATACCTTGCTGTTTCTGTTGCTGGGGAAAGGGGGCTGGAGAGAAACCAGGGCAAACTAAGAATTCATCGGGCAAGAATGGCCTTGTCTATTTGTGTGTTATCTTGATCGGGGACCCACTGGAGATGACAAGGAGACTCTGATCGTTAATGGCAAGATTTAAGTAGATGTTATCACTGCAAAAGATTCCAGAACAAAGAGTAATATGAAAGGTATTAACTGTGAAGGGGGAAGCATTAGCCTTTAGAGACTCTGCTCTGTAGCTAACTCTGACTTTAGCCTTCTGAGGGTAGTTTGGGAAATATACAGGAACTTTTTGACTTTGAGAATATATTCAAGCTTTGCATTCTCCCAGCATTCAAAAGCTACCAGAAGCCTATCACGGAGAAGATAGATACACCTTTGGAGACACTCAATATTGCTTTACTGCCTTATTATGAGGCTATCTGCTCCACGAACATCCCAGATGCATGGCTCCCAGTTCCACTGAAGTGCCTTAGAAATTCCCCCATGAAACATGCATGTCTCTAGCATATGTGAAAGAATAGTCTCTAGCGCCCAGTTCTCTGAAGGGACTAATGTTGATTGTGTAAGTAATAACCTTTTCTTAAAGTTTTTTTTAAAAACCCTACAATTACACATTTGTTCTTTAACCTTGTTTTAATGCTCTCCTTGCAATGTGATTACCAAAATGAAGGCTTGTGCTGCAATCCACCTTGCTATATCCACTCAAGATGAATTAAGGATTGAAATAACAGTAAATTCGGGGACTGGGGGGAACAGAACTAAAATGGAAACACTGACCATCACCAGGGAACTCTTTCCCCAAGGAAAAGATAAAGCAGTGTACATTTGTTGAGATCCATATCTCAACAAAATTGGAGTCACTTAAGAATAGTTACTGACAAAAGATGACAATTTGGATGATCAGTTTTGTTGTAATGAAAACAGTAATTAAATGGATGTATACATGTTCCAGAAAGTACCACCAGATGAGTTTTTGCTGAAACATACATTTGGACATGTATGTCCCAACACTTTGGGTTGGGTCCAGATTTAAGTGTGAGCGACTGGACTGGTAGAAGTGGACTTCCCTGCCTCTTCCTTCCCAAACAGCCTCTCCAGCCCCCTGAAAATGCTACACAGAGTCAAGAAACTCTGCCAAGTAGGATGAGCTATGGCGTGTGTGGGGGAATCCCCAAACATCGGGCAGAGTGACCTTCTGCTAGCAGAGCCCTTCTTGCAAAAGGTCCCTTCATCTTGCAGAAGGCAAATCCTGGATCTAACCCAAACTTTTGCAAACCAGTAGCATGTCACTACAGCCTGACACAGCTTGGGACCGGGAGATCTAATGGACTGCCTCCTGCCACATGAGTCTGTCCAAATGTCTTCTGAGTCTGTCTGTCTGTTTCTGTTGTTCACTCGTGCACACACACACTTCTAAAATTATGCTTGTGTTGAATGGGGAAAGGGTCTTCTCAGTGGTGGCCCACTACCTGTGGAATGCCTGTAACATATGCTTGTTATATTAATGTATATAGTTGCATTGTTATTTGTAACCCTGCTAAGTTAGGGTTAAAAGAATGTTTGGGAGTGAAAGGTGGGAGGGGCTTTTGTGTGAGAGAGAGAGAGAGGGAGAGGGGGGAAGGAGAATTCTGAGGTTTTAAAAGGAGAGAGCTGACAGTCAGATAGGGCTTTAGGGATTGAAGAGGCTACATCTAGTGAGTGGGGTTTTGAGAAGGGATAGAGTAGGCAGCGTAGTTTGATTAATAATTATTTATTTATTTATCTCATTTCTATACCACCCAATAGCTGAAGCTCTCTGGGCGGTTCACAAAAATTAAAACCAAACAGCACACAATAAAACAATACAAAATATATAAAATATTAAAAACCACAGTAAACAATACAACCAGAATAAAACCTAGCACCAGTGCAGGGATTTAAAATACAGATTTAAAACAGCAAAGCTAAAAGTCTAAGGAGCTAAAATGCCTGGGAAAATAAAAAGGTCTTCACCTGGCACCAAAAGGAATACAATGTAGGTGCCAGGCGAACCTCACTAGGGAGCTCATTCCAGAGCCGGGGTGCCACAGCAGAAAAAGCCCTCCTCCTAGTAGCCACCCGCCTCACTTCCTTTGGCAGGAGAAGGGCCGCTGACGATGATCTTAAGGTCCAGGCTGGCACATATGGGAGGAGGCGATCCTTCAGGTAACCTGGCCCCAAGCCGTTAAGGGCTTTGAATGTTAACACCAGCACTTTGAATCGGGCCCGGAAATGGACTGGCAGCCAGTGCAGCTGGAAAAGTACTGGCATAATATGTATGAGTTCATTGGCCAGTCCCTGTTAACAGTCTTGCTGCCCTATTTTGGACCAGCTGAAGTTTCCAGACCGTTTTCAAAGGCAGCCCCCCCACTACATATTGCAGTAATCCAGATGAGAAGTTATCAGAGCGTGGATAACTGTAGCTAGGCTATCTCTGTCCAGATAACGGCGTAGTTGGTATACCAGCCTAAGCTGATGAAAAGTGCTCCGTGCCACTGAGTTCACCTGTGCCTCAAATGACAGTTCTGGGTCCAAGAGCACCCCCAACTGATCCTTTAGGGGGGGTGCAACCCCCTCCAGAACAGTTTGAATATCACCTAGCCGGGCAGAAGATATATCACTCTTATTTTTAATTTTTTTAAATTTGTTTTATTATAACTAAAAAATCCCACGTGTTGGTTTGTCTTATTGTGCTACCATTAGCAAAACATATTTCCTTGTTCCTGTATTGGGTGGAGGGAACCAATTAGGCATACTGGGTGTCTCTTTAGCCCAGGGAGTAAAAGGGGCAGAAGCTGTGTGTGTCAGTGAGGACAACTGGCCAAAGCGGAGGTAGACGTCCGGGGGGGGGGGTCTTCTCAGTTTCATCAGGTGGAAGCTGGAGAAGGTAGAACTCAGGGCAGGAGCATCACAGTGCACTTCCCAGAAAGGCTCCCCTGCTGCCAAACTAGAAGTCTTTTCAACAGCAGGTGAGGCCTTGGGATTTGCCCAGGCCTTTCAGCACGTTACCTAGCTGATGTTAGTCCCATTAAATTTTATCGTTTCTGCTAGTTTTATTGCTTAGAAGTATTTTAATTAGTAACGTGCAAAAAAACCAGCAACCAACATTGCTGTGGAGCCCACCTCATGGGCTTGAATACTGAGTTGCCCTGACTCAGACTGACATCACGATTCGCCATGGAACTGAGGCTGAGCCTCGCCTCATTTCTAAAGCCTCAGATGTTATCCTCATTGAGTATAATGGCAACATCAACAGATGCCTAGAACTTTATTTATTGTGTGGCAATACTGGATGAAATTGGCAGACATGAGAGACCCTTCTTAAGGGATGAACCCTGCCACATTTCAGGCATATAGGCATAGTGATTTTGTGCTAGGTGCCTGTAAAGTTTGATTTGCAGGGAGGGAGAAGGATGACCTACCTTCTCTGTGGTTTTCTGGGAAACTTATATGAGCATAGTGTATGCTCCTAGGAAAATACCCTGCAACATTTCTGAAGGATAGGTGCAGGGGTGTTCGTGCAAGGGGAGCCTCTAAAGTTTGGAGTTCCTTTAAAGCAAGGGTACAAAACCTCAAGCCAGTGGGCCTAATCCGGCCTGCAGGGAACCCCAATCCAGCCCACACAGCCGCTTGGGGTTCCTCCAGGGGATGGAGCTTAGACTCCAAGCCCGACCACCTGGAGGAATCCCCCCACTCTCAGATCAGAGATTACAGTGGGGATGCATTGTGGCCTGGACACTGGGACTCACCCACATGTGGGGAGATGGCAGCCCATCCCTCTCTGCTCTGCTGGGGGGTTTCATTTATGGAAAGCTTGCAGACACTTGTGGGAAGTTCAAAAATATATTGACTTGGCAGAGCTGGCTGACCCATGAAGCAGGGTGAAGTGCCCACATTGGGTTGCAGAGCCAGAGAAGCAGCAAATTGCACTACCCCCTTACACCGTCCCAGCCCATCCATGAGGGCCCACCCTCACCGCTTCCCTGCAGCCTCCAGCAGGTGCTCTAGAGAGCCCCATCAGCTGCTCTCCCACTGTGGCATTTGGCCACAGTGAGAAAGTAGCTGGCAGAGTTCTCTGGAGCAGCTGCCCACCCTCTGTTTCCCCTTTGAGAGCCCCGCAGCCAGAAACAGTTGTTCAGCTCTTGCAAGAACTCGCCCAACTCTCATGAGATCCAGGAGGCAGCTTTTTCCAGCCACATAACAACACAGATAAGGGGAATGGGGGGCAGTAGTGTGTGTGTGTGGGGGGGTGAGGCAGTGGTAGGAGGAAAGGGGCAAGAGATGGGTGGCGGTGCATGTTTTCCTGTGTCAGGCAATGACAGCGCTTGCCCCGGGGCTGCGACTTTGTCAGAAAACATAAAAAGAAAAC
This sequence comes from Heloderma suspectum, assembly GCF_057233095.1. NCBI lineage: Eukaryota > Metazoa > Chordata > Lepidosauria > Squamata > Helodermatidae > Heloderma > Heloderma suspectum. The sequence goes on from NC_139461.1 coordinate 105,124,152, forward strand.
ATCCTTCTGAAACTCCGAAGCAGTTCTGAAGCTTTGGAGCCAGCTCACATAATCTCAGACTGCTTCGAACCCACATTGGCTTGTATTCAGAGGCAGTCTGAATACCTCCGAAGAAAGAATGTTTGCCTCTTATTCATGCCTCAGCCAAGGCTTTTGCATGCCCCTAGTTTTAACCCTCTGTGGTGTTAATTTGATGGTTTGCATTTTGTGTATTTGATTTATAATTGTGTGAGTCTCCCTGGAAGTTTATTAAACTGAAGGGTGGCATAGAAACGTTTTGAATCAGTCAATACATTCTGACATTTGCCTTATGATAAAATGTTGTCCCATATTGTATACATACCCAGTTACCTTTCCAGACACGAAATGATGAGAATCCCACTGAATAAGGTTATCTAAAACAGTACATTGTTTGACGGTCATTCTTGCAATACTGGATATTGGCACCCTTTAGAGAAAGTACTACCAGCTTCTTATTACTCTGTGTACACTAAAATTGGGGGGGGGGTTGGAGGGGGAGTTACCTGGATTCACACTGTGCCACCACTGGGTGGCGCAAAGATACTATGCTTCAGACTTCAATTGTTGCTGTCTGTGGTGGGTTTTCTAAACCATCTTTGTGTGAAAGTGACACCATTTGCAGTGAGAATCCAGAACTGGGGGGTGGTTGTGTATAAATCAGATTATCCAGGAGACCTTACGTTCTTTCTGTGTGGAGTGAAACAGCCACTGCAGACCAAACACCACAGATGGGGCTTTCATATCCTCTCACAGTAATTTTCAGGAGAGACCATTCGCATGTCATGAAATGCTATAATTGTCCAAAGCCAGCATATGCCAGTAACGCTGTTCAATCACATACCAAACAAGAAAAAAAGATGTTCTCACGGATGCAATAAAACAGAATTGTCAACCTTTCTGAGTCATGCCCAGTGAAAGCTTCCTACGAGTTGGACACCCAAAGGCAGAGGGAAACAATTAGTGATTTTCTTTCTACTGCGTTTTGTGGCTTGGGAGACACAGTGGATTCTGGGACTGTTTCCAAATAGTATACAGTTAAAGGTCTGGTTTTTGTTGTTGTCATTTTAAGATGAGTGAAGGTTACATCACTGTGGCCATGAGAGCCCCTGTGGGAGCCATATTTCAGTCAATGTTTTCTGCACATCCCATCCAACGCTGCAAATAGAAACAAGGAATGATGCTATTTTAAATACGCGTGGGATTGATTGGACTCTGCCTTTCCAAGCAATGGTAACAGTAGTGACTCAAGGCTTTCTCCTGACAGAGGCTCAGGGGCAGAAATCCAACTGGGGCAAATTTTCCCATCATGCAGTTGTGGGGAAAGCTGCATGGCTGAGCTCCTGTCTTGCTTGTGGGCTTCCCCATTGGGGCATTTGGTTGGCTCCTGTGGGAACAGAATGCCAGACTAGATAGGCCTTTGATCTCACCCAGCACAAGCTTTCTTATGTTCTGAAGCAGTAGAATCTCTGTCTGTTACGCAGCTCTTAGTTGCAGGAAGACCCTGCTGACAAAAAGGTGGCAACCCTGATCCCTAAGGCAGCCTTCCCCAACCTGGTGCCCTCCAGATCTTTTGGACTTCACCTCCCATCAGCCCCAGCCAGCATAGCAAATGGTCAGGAATGCTAGGAATTGTAGCTCAAACCATCTGGAGGGCACCAGGTTCGGGAAGACCGCTCTAGAGTATTCACTGTTTCCCATCATCCTTGGCCAACATAGCCAATGTTGAGGAACCATGTAGGCCAAAATACCCGGAGGGCCACAAGTTGTCCACCCTTGGTCTAGGAGGAGATGGAGAAGTGACAGCAGGGGGCTCTGGTTTATATACTGGGTTCCCTGGTAGGGGGTTGGGAGATATGCCAACCCCCTCACCAGGCTTGATTTGCCTTGATCCACAGATACTATTGAGGAGCAGGATGCCTGCCACTGCAAGTGGAGAAGTGGGCAAAAAGCTGTATGTGCTGTATTTAAATATTATTTCTCCCATATATATTTACCTGTACCTTGAGATCCTCTTCAGAGGCCCTGGTCCAGAAGCTCCCAACAAGTTAGGCAAGTGGCCATAGTGGAAAGGGCTTTCTCGGTTCCCAGTTCTGGGATGCCCTTCCCAGAGGCTCACTTGGCACTTCCTTTATGGTCACTTTGGTACCAAATGAAGATGTTTTTATTCTTTTCCAGGCTGCAGTGGGAGTTGTAGTCCAACACACCTGGAAGGAGCAGCTTAAGGAAGACTAATTTAAATTACTGAACAATAGGTCTGTTGTTGTTATCTAACTATGCAATTAGTAAGTTAAATCAGTAGAGTTAGTCAGGCCAGCTTCACTCCACCACCTGCCCTGATATGAATACGTATATGATGAATGGTGAGCTCCCCAAAAAGCTGGTGAGAGGGAAGAAAATCTTCATCTCCCCAACTTACCCTATCCTTCCTATAATCATGCCAATTTTTCCTGGCTCTCTTCTATTGCATCACATTCATCAGCAGAATGCAACCATTTCTGAAGTTAATAGGACACAAAGTGCAAAGTACAGTGGCTTGAATGGATACTTTGAACTGACTCATTAAATCACTCAACCTATAACGGAGAAAACGACACAGGACACTCATATAGAATCATAGAATCATAGAATAGTAGGGTTGGAAGGGGCCTACAAGGCCATCGAGTCCAACCCCCTGCTCAATGCAGGAATCCAAGTCAGAGTATCCCTGACAAATGGCTGTCCAGCCTCGTCTTGAAGGCCTCCAGTGTGGGAGAGCCCACCACCTCCCCAGGTAATTGGTTCCATTGCCGTATTGCTCTGACACTCAGGAAGTTTTTCCTGATGTTCAGTCGGAATCTGGCTTCCTGTAACTTGAGCCCATTATTCCGTGTCCTGCACTCTGGGATGATCAAGAAGAGATCCTGGCCTTCTTCTCTGTGACAACCTTTCAAGTACTTGAAGAGTGCTATCATATCTCCCCTCAGTCTTCTCTTCTCAAGGCTAAACATGCCCAGTTCTTTCAGTCTCTCTTCATAGGGCTTTGTTTCCAGTCCCCTGATCATCTTTGTTGCCCTCCTTTGAACCCTCTCCAGCTTGTCTGCATCCTTCTTAAAGTGTGGTGCCCAGAACTGGACACAGTACTCCAGATGAGGCCTAACCAGTGCTGAGTAGAGGGGAACTAGTACTTCCCGGGATTTGGAAGCGATGCTTCTATGAATGCAGCCCAAAATAGCATTTGCCTTTTTTGCAGCCACATCACATTGTTGGCTCATATTCAGCTTGTGATCGACAACAATTCCAAGATCCTTCTCGCTCGTAGTGTGGTTGAGCCACGTATCCCCCATCTTGTAATTATGCATTTGGTTTCTTTTTCCTAGGTGCAGAACTTGGCATTTATCCCTATTAAATGTCATTCTGTTGTTTTCTGCCCAGCACTCCAGTCTATCCAGATCACTTTGAATTTTGTTTCTGTCTTCCAAGGTATTAGCTATCCCTCCCAATTTTGTGTCATCTGCAAATTTGATCAGCATTCCCTGCACCTCCTCCTCCAAGTCATTAATAAAAATGTTGAAGAGCACTGGGCCCAGGACTGAGCCCTGCGGTACCCCACTCGTTACCTCTCCCCAGCTTGAGAAGGTCCCATTGATAAGCACTCTTTGAGTCCGATTCTGTAGCCAACTGTGGATCCACCGGATCGTTGTTTCATCTAGCCCACTTCGAGCAAGTTTGCTCATCAGGATATCATGGGGCACTTTGTCGAAAGCTTTGCTGAAGTCGAGGTATATGATGTCTACAGCATTCCCACGGTCTACAAGGGAGGTGACTTGATCAAAAAATGAGATCAGATTTGTCTGGCAGGACTTGTTTTTGACAAATCCATGTTGGCTTCGAGTAATCACGGCATTGTTGTCAAGGTGCTTCCAGATGGATTGCTTTATGATCTGCTCCAGAATTTTCCCAGGGATTGATGTCAGACTGACTGGTCTGTAGTTCCCAGGTTCCTCCTTTTTACCCTTTTTGAAGATAGGGACAACGTTAGCCCTCCTCCAGTCATCTGGCACTTCCCCCGTCCTCCATGATTTCTCAAAGAGAATAGACAGCGGTTCTGAGAGTTCTTCTGCCAGTTCCTTTATGACTCTAGGATACAGTTCATCTGGCCCTGGAGATTTGAACTCATTCAAAGTAATGAGGTGTTCCTTGACCATATGCCTGTCGATCTCAAGCTGCAATCCTGCCCCTTCAGCCTGTACTTCGCCTTTGCCAGGGGGGTCATAGACCCTCTTTTGGGAGAAGACTGAGCCAAAGTAGGAATTGAGCACCTCTGCCTTTTCTTTGTCCTCTGTTATCATTTTGCCATCCTTATTTAATAGCTGAACAACCATTTCTTTCCTCTGCCTTTTACTATGCACGTAGCTGAAGAAAGCCTTTTTGTTGTTTTTAGCATCCCTCGCTAACCTCACCTCGTTCTCCGCTTTAGCCTTCCTGACGCCATCCCTGCAATTCTGTGCTACCTGCCTGTACTCTTCCTTTGTTACTTGGCCTTCTTTCCACTTCCTATATGTGTCCTTTTGTGTTTTCAGGTCATCCCTAAGCTTTTTGTGAAGCCACATTGGCTTCTTCTGTTGTCTTCCACCTTTTCTTCTTGTTGGAATTGTTTGTGATTGTGCCTTGAGAATTTCCTTTTTTAAAAGTTCCCACCCATCTTGGACTCCTTTTCTCGCTAGCATTGCTTGCCATGGGACCTTACTGATCATTGTTCTGAGTTTATTAAAATCAGCTTTCCTAAAATCCAGGGTACGCGTTTGAGTACACTCGGCTTTTGCTTCCCTTAGAACCAAGAACTCAAGTACAACATGGTCGCTTTCCCCCAGAGTTCCTGTAACTGCTACTTTCTCCACTAAGTCATCTCTGTTGGTTAGGATCAAGTCAAGGATAGCCGATCCTCTAGTTCCTTCCTCTACTTTCTGTAGATTGTAAACAATCACTCTTCTGTGTGATTCTTCGTTTCATAATTATTTTGAGTTCCTAATACTTGTTTCTGTTACCAAAACCACATGTACCACAAATGAAGGGGGGAAAGCCGCAGAAACCCTTAGAATACTGTTAGAATTTCCAGAGGGTGTTAGTCTGTTGCAGCACAAAAACAAACAAACACCAAGAGCCTTGTGGCACCTTAAAGACCAACACATTTATTCTGGCACAAGCTTTCATGGACCCTGTCCGCTTCACCAGATGCACTTCATGCACCAGTTTCTGAGGGCCCCTCAGCAAAACACCCTCAGTGGAGCCCTCCCTCAATGAGTCTACCTTACCAGACTGGGGGTGTCTTCACGAGCGATTTAGTGCGAAGTTGGAGCAGTCCGAGTTCCTTCGCGACAGATGACGTCATCACTAATCCGCTGCCAACCAGCCGCTTCCCTCTTGAAAAGCCGCATTGTCACCAGCTGCCCACCTGCTCTTTCATCAGTGCATCTGATGAAGTAGACAGTGTCCACAACAGCTGATGCCAGAATACTGTATGTTAATCTTTAAAATACAAGACTTTTTGTAGAACGTTGTTGTTCGTTGTCAAGCTACCTTCCAAACAATATCTGCTCTATCTGCATCGTAAAACAGTCCCATTCACTTCATTTTATAATGTTTAGCTCACCCTGCCCCAACCTGGGGCCCTCCAGATGTTTGAGACTACAACAACCATGCTGGCTGTTGATGGGAATTGCAGCCCAACAAATCTGGAGGGCACCGGGTTGGGGAAGGGTGATTCAGCTTGTTCTCAAAATAATGTATGTAAAGATTATAAATACACCTCCTTGAGAATATCTAGACTCCAAATCTATATTGTTTTTTTATGCTAGTCATGCTTTAACAGTCATACTTCCCACAAAGAATCCTGGGAATCATAGTGACAGTACTGATAATTAGCTGTGATAGTCCACCTCATGGAACCACAGTTCCCAGGATTACAGTGGAAGTAATTCCTTCTCAGGTAGGCAGTGGAGGCTGGTGGCTCCAATTTCAGTGGGTTGTGAATCCATTCTGGGTTTTAGAACCAGACAGAACTCTAAAGGAGCTATCCAAGGTGCTGAACCATATCCCCAAAATAGGGGATATGCAGCAGCTCAGATAGCTCCTTTAGAGTTCTGGCTGGTTCTAACTAAAACCCAGAATGGAATCACAGCCACACCAAAATCAGAGCCACCAGCCTCTACTGACTGTAGTGTACTATATGTAATGTATAAATAGTCTGAGCCTGAAACATTAAGGGTAGTTGAAATCATAACTTACTATGGTATCACAACATTGTTTCAGCTAATTTGATGCCTGAGACTACCAGTTCATGATTCTTTTTCTTAACCACTACCTCACACCAGCTATTTATCACCCTTGTGGAGAAAAAAATGCAACATAATTCAAGTTATAGGGAAACACATTAGCATCATGTGAAAATCCTAGTAATTCAGTGGCAGGCCTTTCTACAGGAGGCTTTTGTGTGCTTGTGATTGCTTACTCACAGTAGTTTGTTCATCTTCACATGACGTTGTCATCCTCCAGGGCCTCTCCCATAATTTGAAATCATTATCATGTTATTTTTTTCCTAACAAGGGAAGTGTGGTATTTTTCTGAACGGCAGTATAGAAACCTCTTGCAATTGAAGAATTCCACTAAACCACAGTGCCATTTAGCAGTTGTATAATGGAATATATAGAAAGGCAGAGAAAGAAAACCCCTGGGGAAAAAACAAGTGTAATGGAGCCGATCTTAATCCCAGAAAGAATGCAGAAGCAAAGGCCTCGGTAAAGGTACGGGTTAAAAGCCTCATGTAGAAAAGCCCTTAGTCCCTCATGCTATCTCAGCCCTATAGGTAGGCTGACCATACGTACCGTTTTAAACAGGCCAATACCGTTTTTTTCATATTTCCCGACCGTCCCATCGTTTTAATATATGTCAATTTTGTCCCGTTTTTAATTTTTTATAAAAAACTAAACGCGTTTATCATAAGGCTCTATGCTAATCAATGCATGCAGTAAAACTACTAGTGTGACGAAAGAGGAAGTTCCCTTTACTTTATCCAGTCAGGGCCCGGCTTCTTGAGTTAGAGACAATCAGACACCGCCCCCTTGCCTGTCTGCAGTGGCTGGGAATTCGAGAGGTGGTCACTAAGCCCCATTCAGCGTGTGGGAGCCAGGTGGGTGAGTGTGAGAAGTTTTATGATAAGGTTTTGAAAGACCAAAATTTGCTGCCTAAGATTACTTCATCGGAGAAATATTCATGGTACGATCATGGCGAAATATAGTCCCCCTCTACATCTACCTAAATTTTTGTATGAGTTCTGTCACTGAAGAATAATTGTTAGCTCAATATGTTCATGTAATAAAACTTTTATCATCTTACTTTCTCATGAATACAGAATATTACATAACCCCGTCCTGTTTTTGTCACCCCAATATCCCGTTTTTTTCTCAAGGAAATATGGTCAGCTTGCCTATAGGGAGAATAGAGGTGCCAGTGACAACCCATCATTAGGATTCCATCCAGTGCAAGGCTTATATGTTGCTGCCTCCCTCAACAGAACACCCTCTACATCAGGGATGCGGAACATGTAGCCTGCCAGCATTGTTGGAGTGCAAGGCCTGTCATCCTTCACCACTGGCTATGTTGCAGTCCAGCAACATTGAGAGATTCCACACCCTTGTTCTACAGAGACTCTACCAAAGAACCAATTATATCCAAAATGTCTGGAAATCTGCATGTCATCACTCAAACCCTCAGTAGCCTCGGATTCAAAACTTAGGCTATGATTTAGGAAAAGTTCAAAAGGGCAAGCAGCAGAGAATTATTAATTTCTATTAATACTATTAATATTGCATTGTTTTGGTTAATTTTATCCACATCTTACTGCTTCTGCTGGTGGTCTGTGCTTCAGTTCTGCCATTATGAAATGCATGATCACTATTGGGAGCAAGGACCATATTATCATTGTCATTTAAAAACACAGTACTCTGGACTTCCGGTTGGAACCAATGTCGCTCTGGTATCATCCCATGGGCACTCCTATGGGAGCTTTCTCAAACCTTTTCTCAAAAGGTTGAAAAACCTTTTCATTCCCCCCTGGAATTAAAGGGGGGGCAAGGCAACATCTGGATAATATCTTGGAGAAAAGTACCCCCCTCGAGATAGTGGTGGGGGTGGATTCCAGGATTATCTCTCCAGAGCTTTACCAATGCAAAAAGCTGTACCGAGACTCCTATTTCATAGGAGAAAACAGGGCTGACGTGTTCCATAATAATATATGCTTTAAGAAATATCCACAACTTCTGAGGGATGATTTAAGAAATGTTAACAATATTTGAGAACATCTGAGGACCTGCAAGATCTGTTTGAGAGAAACATGACTGCGCCGAGAAGGAGCCGGCATCAACTCCCCCTGCACCCCCTGTGTCAAAAGTTTCAAGAACAGAAGATATAGGGGAAATATTTACTCTGATAAAGACTTTATCTTCGCAATTTATGGAGCAAGCCAAAAGACTGGATTTAATCCAAAATTCCATCACCTCCTTGCAAGGAGCTGTAGATTTAATTAATGCGTCATGGCAAAAAATGGAGATGAAAATTAATGAGCTAGAAGACCGAGTGGCAGGAAATGCAACTACGACACAAATTTGTTTTAAAAATGCCTCTGATAGAATTTCTCAACTGGAGGCCTTCACGAGGAGATCCATTGTACGTATTATTGGGATTAAAAATCTGTCTAATGATGTAAAATTGCCTATTTTTGTAGATACATTTTCGCATGAGATACTCCCTATTCTATCTGATTATTTACTTGATATTGAGCAGGCATTTCGTGTGCCAAATGCTAAAGGGACTGATTACACGATCATAGTCCAATTTGCAAAAGTCTCCACAAAGAATTATATCCTGCGTTTGGCAAGACAGGGTGGAAGCCTTTCCTGGAAACAAGATAAAGTTATGTTATTTCCAGACTACATCAAAGAGGTGGCGAATAAAAGAAGGCAATTTATCAAAGCAAAAAATATGGCAAAACAAACAAACTTACAATATTACTTACAATATCCTGCTACACTTTGTATTGTGTCTGAAGGTCAGATGAAGAAGTTTCTAAATCATGAAATGGCGGAGGCATAGCTGAACATAAAAATGTGTGAGAATTCTGTTACAACCCCATGAACTGGAATCTTTAAACAAGCTTTGTTAACTGCCTGTGTTTAGTCTACATGATCCAGGCTAGGTCAGAAGATGAATGATTATACATATATTCGTTTATTCTCTTTCATCTTTCTTTTTTTCTTGCTTTTCTTTATATTTTTTATTTCAAAATAGATATGGTATGCTGTATTTAAATTTATTGTTTGAAGGTAATTGTGCACATGCATTTGTATATAAAATATATTACTGATTGTTGAAGGTTTAAGTTTTATTATTATATAACACTATATTTCTTATTAATATTAATATAGGTTACTGGGAATGAACTGTAGACCTGTTTCTTTGATATAAGATTGATTATATGATATTGAAATGTAAGGTTGTTTATTAAATAAACAACTAAGATAGTTAAGGTTATAGATACAGTTTTTAAAATAGAATGGCATCGGAGGCCGGGGGGTATTGGAGTTTAAACATAATTCTTTAAAGGGGAGGGAGAGGGGGGGGGAAGGGGAAAGAATCTTTTTTCTTCACTTCCTTTCCTCCTCCCTTTTCCTTTTTTCCCCCTTTTTCCTTCTCTTTTTGTTACTGTGGTGTCCTCATCAGAATATTGTATTGTTGGGAAATTGTAGTATTGATCAGGTTGTTGGTAATTTTGGTTTTATTTATTTATTTATTTATTTATTGCATTTATACCCCGCCTTTCTCCCTCTCGCAAGGAACTCAAGGCGGCTTACATTATCCTCCTCATTATCCTCCTGGTATTGTTTATTTCATTTATAAAGATAAAATAAATAAAAATATATTCAGAACAACAACAACACAGTACTCTGAAATGTAAGTGGCAACCATTAAAATTAATGACAGGATTTTAGCTACCCTAGCAAAGAAATAAACACTGTGCTATTAAAAGGGGTTTGAACTTTGTGCAGCACCCAGAGAGCCCAGAGGCGATTGGCACTGTATTTGACCTAGTATGAAGCTTTCCACCCTGTGTCATGAATAATGATCATCATCCCACCTCTACTGTTTCCAGCAGCCAAGACCTAGCTTGTTTTGTCAGCAGTAGTAAAGTTATTTGTTGTTCTACACTCTGACCTACTTCGAATGTAATGACAAACCATGGTTGAATTAATCAAGGTTTCTTGAATCGTGGGTTGTTGTTAAGAGTGAACTATGGGTTAACTGTGGGTTGTTAACCATGAAAAGAACCTATGGGACCAATTCATATGAGATGGCAGTTTATAGTGAGTTAATAAACCATGATTAGCCCTGGCACCTGTGGACACCATTTTGAATATGTGACCTCTTATCACAGTGATTGGGGATTGTGGGATGTCACGCAAACTGAGCCATTGTGAGTTGTGTAAAATTTGTGGGTTACACAAATTGTGTCACACACACACACCTGCACGCACACACACTCCTAGTTTAAATTAACTCCAACTATAAAGGTTTGGCTCTCATTTTCTCTATTAAACTCGTCCCCTGCTGGCCCCTCACCCAAACACACACACACACACACACTCCAGTCTGAAACCACACCCCTACAGATCAATTACCTATTCAAGAAACCAGCAGGGTGGGAAGACGAGGGGGTGGGGTGGCCAGGTGTTTCAACAAATACACTTTCAGCAAGGTCTAGTGATCACACTAATCGGACAGCCAAACTCACAACAGTATTCAAGGGATGGTCACTCCATGAATTAACTGGGCTTCTGCCCTAGCAGTACAATTAGTAAGCTTGATGAAGGCCTTCTTAATTCCTGTATATAAAAATTTCATATTTTAATGCACAAGTTGTCACCAGAAAGTTGTATTTGTCAACAAGCCTTTCTACCCAAGGCTTGTGCACTTGGGATTCCTCACTCATGGTAATGTGCAGGTCCTTGTCATCCACCAGAGCCTCTTCATGCTTTGTAACCATTATCGTGGTTTTTTTCCTAATGAGGAAAGTCTGATATTTTTCTGAATGGCATTATAGAACCCTCATGTACTTGTGCAATTCTGCTATACAACAGTGCCACCTATTGTTTGTGTAATGGAACATACAGAAAGGCACAGCAAGAAAACCGCTGGGGAAAAAAATGTGTAAAAGAGCCGATCTTAATCCCGCAAAGAATCCGGAAGCAGAAGCCTCGGTAACCGTGCAGATTAAAAGCCTGATGTAGAAAAGCCCTACATCTCTGCAACTCTGGTACTCAGGTTGCCCAATCCTTTTACTTCTTGCCTTATTTGCAGTAGACTCATTCTGCACATAGCTGAAAGCTTGAGTAGTTCCCAGCCATCAAAGGCTCTTTCTGAAAGGAATAAGGCAGTAACCGCAGAAGGGTAGGGACATGAGCAGCAATGGTCCCAACTGTCCTGCTCTAAACTGAGACCTGGCTCTTTACTAGTCAATACAGGGATGTAAACAGAGTGGTCAATTAAGGAGGCAAATGGTCAAACACAGGTAAGCAGTCAGATACATGGAGTCAGGCTAAGGCAGCAGTGGTCAAAAGAGCAGGTAGAGATCAAAACACAGTGAGGCAGTCAGATACATTATATAGTCAAGAAGGAGTCCAAGGGTCAGTATCACAGAGCGTCAGTCACAGGGCAATGTCTAGGAGGCAAGGTACAAGGCACCGGAGCTGCTGGAATGGCATTGTTTCCAACACTGGTTAGGCAGACACTGAAGGCTTTTAACAGCAAAGCCCGCTGCCCCACCCAGGCCTTGCTGCAGTATATTAGCGCTCTCTGGTCAGAGCCCTACTCATGAGGAACCCCTTTCCTCCCAAGTAGACCTCTGCCAGAGCCTGGCACTTCATCGAGGTTCCCTGAGTTGGGCCTGCGTCCTCTGCTGCTGTCACTCCCTGGGCCTTGGGGGGTGGGGGTGCTCAGCCTCTACCTCTGAGCCAGGGTCCCCCTCTTTCTGAGTGGCTTGGACCTCAGCAGGCTCCTCCACGGACTCAGGCCCTGGTAGGAACTGGGCATCAACCTCTGTTGGGGCCTCTAACTCTTCCTTCTCCTTGGAGGATTCCAACACGGGTGTGACACCAATAACAGCAGCCTATTTTGTCCAAAGGACTAGAGTTTACAAAAGGTATGTGCATATGCAATTGTGTTGGTTTTTTTTGTCTTTCAAGGAACCTCAAGACATTGATTCAGCTCATTAGATTTCTGACAGCATCAGTGCACAATTCACTTCAATTTTCCAGTGGTCCATATAGCGGGCTAGAGAAACCATTAGGCCATCAAAAGCAGAAAGGACACCTGAGCTTCATGCTACATGGCACCTTTTGTGTATTCCCAGCTTTGTGCTAAGGCATCAAAATGGGACTGCGGGAAAAGCCAGAGTGGACGTGTCTTGAAAAGCCTGGATCACAACGGCTGGGCAAATGGCAAGTGATGCTGGTTTGCCCAGCTATGGGGCAGGATATGATGTGTCCATGACCACCAGATCCACAGGCACTATGCTGGCATTTTATCTAGGGAACCAGCAAACTTATAGCCAGGGTGCTGTAGCGGCTAGAGAATTCTGGACTTGGACCAGGAAGGCTGAGGTTTAAATCTCTGTTTAGCCATAAAGGTCACTGGTAGCCCAAAGCAAGTCACTTTATCTCACGGCCTAACCCACTGCAGGGGGTTACCATTATGAAGATAAAATGCTATAGGCCCCTGTGAACTTCTTGAAAGAAGGGTGGGGTACAAAATGTACAAAATCGACAGGGATTCAAGAACGACATTTAAGCCAGACTTTCTTTCTGCTGCCTTTTCTGCACCCCTCCTCCAGCGATCCTTAAATGTGACAGATGGCTTTGAATTGTCTTTTTGTTAGTAACTAATTTTCCTAAAGGTTCACAATCTGTTTTAAAAGCAGCTTGCTGAAGTCAAATGGAGACAAACTGCTTTTGCTAAATTTTTAATTTGCGCAAGTTGCATATTACGACATTAGAAGGGAGGGGAGGGTGGAAGAGAAGGAAACCTCAGAGGCTGAAAATATATATATAGTATGAATATACAGAGCAAAGTACATTTCAATTTTTTAAACTTCCAAATGCTGAATCATTAAGTAAAACTTACAAAGAGCACTTGCAGTGTCTTCGTACACTCTGAACATACACAGAAAATAGATTCTATTGAATATTACACAGATCACAGCCTTGGCCCTTCACCATCTTAAGTGTGATGAAGTAAGTGTATTCACTAAAAACAAACTAGGAAATACCAGTAGACATTGTCTTTTTTTGTGTACCTGAGTAGTAATCCTTTAGATCAGGGGTGGGGAACATTTTTCGGTGAAAGGGCTGAATTGGTTCCAAATAAGTATGTCAGCAGTGGGTGTGGGCACCGCTGAAACTGGCCGGGGCCACCGATGAAGAGATGGCATGCAGAGCCCAATATGACTGTCCCACCATTCGCTCACCCACACACACACAGTCATGCAGACACACTTCGCTCCCCTCCACTCACCTTCTCCAATTGGAGAAGGGGGGGGGAGCCAACAGAGCTGCCACTTTGAGAAGCGATCCCAGTGGCTGACTCAGTCAGGAGCCACATTCCAACCCTCCCTTCTCTTCTTTGAGGCCAGACCTGAGGCCTTTACCGGACAGACGGGGTGGCCTAGCAAGCACAATTTGACATGCAGGCCTGAGGTTCCCTATCCCTGCTTTAAGACCTACATCAGCCTAGTTTTGAGTACTTACATGGGATTTGACTAGACAGCTAGATTTTCTTCAAGTTCTCCAACAATGTTTTTTTTTAAAATCTTCTACAATACACATCTTCTATCATACCATCATTTAGTGCACTATGCCCTGTCCTCTTCCAGCTGATGCTTAAAGATTTTACTATAAATTAAACTCTTTACGGAAAACAATAAAAGCAATTAAAAATCCTCTCCTGTAGAGTCAAGAGAAGTCAATCTGGCTTTTCAGGAAGTCAGTGGAGCTACTCATAATCCAAAAAACCCCAAATGCACATGCCTACTAGTACTGGAGGAGAAGGAAAGCTCCAGGTGGCCTAAAGCAGCCTTTCCCAACCTGGTGCCTTCCAGATGGGTTGGACTACAACTCCCAACATTCCCCAGCTAGCGATGCCTGTTGGGGGATGCTGTTGTCCAGTCCATCCGAAGGGCACCAAGGAGGGGAAGGTTGGTAGATTGGGATCCTTTCTAATCTCATAGCAGACAATAGGAAATCCTTGTTGGGCATATGGACCTGATTTGCTGGAGTGAAATCATCACTTTGATGAAGAGTGTTCTGACTTCTAGGGAACATCATATGGTGCTCCTGTATGTGCTGTCTTCCCATTCATTTGTTTGAGTGGGGAGGCACCTGAAAAGAACTGAAAAAAAGTGGGGCAGCCCTCCCAGGCAGGAGAGTTGTTTATTTCAGAACCTTTATGCCCATGGCAGATTACCAGAAGAGAGAACCTGTGTGTAAATTTGAGTGTTTCTTTCTCCCTTCCACCCATTCATTGTCCAAATAGGGGTACAAAGGATTGGATTTCTAATTTAATATAGCAGTGCTCATACAGCAATATGGACAATGAAATGGCCATCACCTAAAGAAAGCAACTTTGGCGGAGAGGGGGGAAGTGGCTTTAATAATACAATAATGCGCAATACTAAACTCATTGGCAAGGATATGTAATACAACACTAACACTGTGTGTGGCTCATAAAGAGATCCTACAGGATTGATCACTTTGCCTTCCTGCATTCACTGTGAAGTGAGAGTTGCTATAAGGAGCATATGGACTTCGTCTTTCCTTTCATTTACTAGTGAAAGTAAGGAGGAGTGTTAGGCCACAGAGAGATACAATGTTTAGCTGTTTAAGCAGTTTGATAAAGAAGGTGGCCCTGATCAATTTGGGTGGTAGATTTGTAATACAAGTGCTTACCCTGTCATTCTCCCTGATGAGCTATAATATACAAGCTCATACAGATTGAGTGAGTGAGTGAGAGAGAGAGAGAGAGAGAGAGAGAGTGCATTCAAAGAAGCAGCATGAATGAGGGTGTGTAAAGAATTCAAATGGCCAGAAAGGGCAGCAACAGAAGGCAATCAGACACTCTCTCCACCCTGCCTCCCCATCTTTCTCTCTCTCTCTCTCTCTCTCTGTCTCTCTCTCTCTCACACACACACACACACACACACTTCCAAAAGGCCATGATCTTGCATTATGTAAATGTGAGCAAGATAGTAATTTAAAATACTGGCTGCAGAATAACAGCTAAATACTGGCCCTATTTGGGCATTCTTAAACACACTTCCCTCTACATGTAATGGTGGGGAGGTCATGCCACATAGCCCTGCCTCCAACGTCATACACATCATGTAACCCCCCCAGGCATTCACATATCAAGCACGAACATCTGGTGGGAGAAGGCCTACACAAATATAGGTGTATGCGTGTAGGCCTTCCCCCTGCAGAAGTTGATGCTCCATGCATGAACGCCGGGGGTGGGGGTGGTACACAGCACAGCCCTGATGCTCACGCATGGAGGGAATGTGTTTAAGAACGACCAGATAGGTGTCCTGAAAAATTAATAAGGTCAATTAAGATTTCTTTATCTGGGTGACATCCCTAGTGTGAGGGCACATTCACACTAGAAACCTAAGCTAGTTAAAGTTGGCAGAACTCCTGACCCCATCCAACCCCTATTATTATCTCTAATCAGACAGTTTACAAACCCCCCATGGAACTACAATTCCCACAGCTTCCCTGGGGAAGCCACGGAAGTTTAAACCCTAATAAACCTTATCAGTACAATTCTAAAAAGGAAACCCACAGTATCCCAGAGTACTATAAGACACTGATGTCCACTTTGTACTGTAATTCAGGTGTCCTGAGCATTTCCCTAAGTTGCCAGGTTAATTGTAGATTTTTTTTTTTTAATGTGACCTTTCTTTTCTCCTGCAGGGAGAAAAGCGGCTGGAAGGGGGCAATTTTGAGCAGAAAAACAGACAGCGGGAGATTAGGCACTCTATCCTCCTACTGTTTCACTGCTCAAGCTAATAGCTTTCTGAGGCTTGTTTTTGGTTTTAAATGTTTAAGGGAAATACACACATGACTACATATCAGTCAATTCTAGTTTGGACCACATATTGTCAAATCATGAGGGGTATGTGAGATAGAACAATTGCAAAGGATCCCTTTAACTAAAAAGTTTCTTGACCAAGATGACAATTCCTTGATCCAATATTTTCAGATTGTTGTTGAGTGAACTTAGTTAATTGAAACCCAGGCTGTATGGATCCTATGTACTATAATATACACACAAATTCATATTTGCTTTGTGCGCACACACAGAGTATATAGTATAAGACATACATGGCTTTCCTTGAAGCATTAGATTTATTTATATAGGTACTCTACCTCTAAATTACTCAATACAGAACAAAATGAGGCCACAACTAGCTATAAACAGCCAGTCAAAAGCTGCAGGCAGGAGGGTACATGAACGTTTCAAGAAAGACTGTTATGTCTTATTTATACAATGCCACCATTTTCCATAGAATTAGAAAGAAAAACAGCAGTTTGCACTGCTGGGATAGAGAATGATTCCAGCTCTTATGCAGTCTTATAGGCCAGGGACTAGAGACAATAGGTCTCTTTTCCCCACCCCACCCTATCATTTTGACCTGTTTTAATATTTTCCAGATCATGCAGCTCTTCCTTAGATCCAGCTCTGGGCCTGTCTTATGGGACAGTGGACTTTACTGTCAATTCACCTGAAAGTTTGCAGTCATTAACTGTGTGTGATTTATACATACGTACGTACATACATATGAATGACTTGCTCTGAGGTACAGATGGTGTGGTTTAACAGTTCCTCACCAACTCTGTAAAATAATGTAGTGCAGCTGTATTTCTTTTGGCAATATTGGCCCAAGATGATGTAACAAATCTAAACAAATCACTGGTGTGCCTTTTTTAAAAAGTGCGCATGTAACTATCTAATTTACACTGGAAGTACACTTGTTACGGCCAACTTTTTTGGCAAGTGTACCATAAGTTGCCACAAGTGACGCTCAAAGTCTGTGTGGATCTCTGGTGTCACTGCAGTATGTATGCACCCCCTGTGTCCTAAGATTATTGTGACTCATCTACAGAGACAGGAACAGGAAATATGGTAGCAGCAATACAATGCAGGAGAGAGGGAGAGAAATACAGGCCTCATGACGCAATAGCTAGGCCAATAGGATCCTCCTGCATACTGCAAATCTCAGTGACACCTGCTAGTTCTAGCACCAGGGCCACAGATGGACTACTCATGGTTTTCAAAGTGGTTTACAGTAGTTTACACACCAATTCTAATCACTGGCTCAGGGAAAGTTATTTGCTTGGCATATTATACTGCATTCCTGCAATAGTAGCTTCATGTCATTGTTTCTGATGCTGCACTAAGGCAGATACTACTTCTAAGCAATTTGTTAGTCTTGATTGGGCTTTTAGCAAACGCATATTAGATCCCATATCCATTACGTTCTGTACTTGATATCTGTTATTTTTACCGTTGCAGGTACAGTTGTTTTGTTGTTGTTGTTCAGTCATTAAGTCGTGTTACTTTGTTTTAAATGGTAACTTTTAGTAATAATAGATTGTGTTCCTTCACTCTGCCCTGAAAGCTAAAACTTACAGTACCCAAAGATTTCTTAAAAAGATGATGGATCATTCCCCTGTATTTCCTCATTTAACTGTAGGACTGCCTCAGGAGAAGCAAAATTAAAGTGCTCTAGAACTGATACACCTCCAGAATTGGGAAGAAAAAATATGTAGCTTCACCTACAAGATTCAGACAGAGGTGGGCTGTTTTGAAGAACCTTAACAGTACCTTACAAACCCTGCTTTCTTTAAAAAAACAAAAACAGAATTGAACCGAACACAACAGACATCCATCCCATTGCTGAACTGCAACTTGCAAACAAGATGGTGTCCTGTGAAACAGTAGGCACTTTTTTGCAGAAGTTGGCAAAGAAAAGGAGAATTGGTTGGGAAAGCCTTGGCACCAGAGGTCAGCCTTCAGGTCTTCTCCCTTACATATACGATGTAGACATTCACACCCAATGGGCAGAATGCTCTAGGTGGTCGGTGAGTCATGTTTCTTTTTCTTGCCTCGGCAGGATTTGCAAACACAACAGATTATACATGGCGAGGCAAGGAGCAGTAAGGGGGATGTTACCAGGGCAATGATACCCAGGCCCACCAGGATCCCGACAACCTGAAAAGTTTAAAAGGATAAATGCGATAAGAAAAAGGCAAACCAGTTGAGTGCATAGGCAAAACATATACACTGTTAAAATCCTGATATAAAACGCAAGCTTGGGTTCTTGGCATACCTGTGTTCTGTTCCACATAACTGAAGCACGGGAGTGGCCCAGTTTGTTTCGGCAGGGGCCTTTGTCGTAATGTCTTAGGAAGATGTCATTCTGAAAGGGAAGAAAAAGAATGTGCTGCATAGTTTATATATATGCGCAGGGCCAGTGTTAAGTACTATCCAAGTGCCCGAGGTCAGGGGTGGGCAGAAGGTGAAATTCCACACACACCCCAGAAGCCCCTACCGGCATGGCCAGATGATCAGGCATGCTGGGAGTTGGAGTCTAAAACTTCTGGAGATCTACCTTCTGCCCACCCCTGCCATAGGAGACAAAGCAGCAATGTAAAGCCTAAAGGCCCTATCTGGCTTGCCAAGGCTCTTCACACTATTACAGCCTTCCCCAACCTGGGCCCTCTTGATGTGTTTGACTACAATTCCCAGCAACCCCCAGCCAGAATGGCAGAGATAGAGAAAACATCCTTGCAAATGTGGAAAGTAAGCTAATGAACAGGACAAGAAGAAACAGGCATCATATGCAAAACTCCACTTAACATGATCAAATGTTACAAGTACCAGAGATTTGCATCCATAACTTTGATGCAATGTGCCAAAGACAGGGGAAGGAAAGAGAAGAGATGCGATCATGGAATAGAAAGGGCATGTAAGCAAGGCCAGAAAGTTTACTCTCCAAAGAAGGAAATTAGCAGGTTGTTAATCATGAATGGGTGCAACATCAGATCTTTTCAGAAGGAGATGTTTGGGAAGAGGAGAACTGCAAGTTTTTGTCCAGAATA
Source organism: Heloderma suspectum (assembly GCF_057233095.1). Lineage (NCBI taxonomy): Eukaryota > Metazoa > Chordata > Lepidosauria > Squamata > Helodermatidae > Heloderma > Heloderma suspectum. The sequence continues at coordinate 105,143,414 of NC_139461.1, forward strand.
TTTGTATCTAACTTTTACAGGGGAGACAGCCAAACAAGTGAGACAAATGTAGATTCCTACCAGCTCACATTCTGCCTTTGACAGTCTGTACATAAACTACTTACGCTGGTTTATAATTAGCAGTAATATAACAAAAAGATATTCTACATGCTCTTAAAACCATTTAAGTTTTCCCAATTTCAGGAATAAAACTTGGACAGTGTGTCACAGAAAAGGAAATATGACCCTGAAAGCCAAAATTCATGTTCCAGAATATATCATGCAGTATCCATTTATTGCCAATATAGCAACACTAATATATTAGTATAGTACCCCTTTGATATTATTAAGAGCTATGCAGGATGAGTGTTCACAGAAAGCCAGCTTGCACATAACACTAAAGTGTGGTTCAGTTTTATGAGGATGAACCTAGGCAAGACTTGGGCTCATGCACTGCCCCCTCCCCTCTCCACCTCTAGCACAGCTGCAAGTAGAAGATCAGAAGTTTCTGCTTCCATTTTAGATTAACCACAGTTTAACATGACATCCAAACACTAAATTGTGGTTCATCTTAACTACAGTCAGTGGAAACAAGCCAGCTTCATAAAGCACAGCTTTATGTTGGCTTGTTTCTACTAACCAAAGTTAATATTAACCAGTTTTCCAGGTTTGAATGACATAACAAGCTGCAGTTAATCAAATCGGAAGCAAATGCTTCCGAACCCCTCCTTGTGGCTGCAAAGAGGACGAAGGGGAACTGCATGAGTCACAGGATGACCTAGGCTCATTCTCATACCACTAAACCAAGGGTAGGCAACCTTGCAACCCCCAAATATTTTGGCCAACAACTCCCATAATCCAAGACTATTGACCATACTGGCTGGGGCTGATGGAAATCGTAGTCTAAAATGTCTGGAGGGCATCAGATTGCCAACTCCTGCACTAAACATTTTAGCATTATGTCCAAACCAGCCCATTCTATTTAAGTGATAGCTGCCATGTGATAGATGATAGTCTGAAAGAAGAGAATGGTTGGGCAATGATAGCTAACCGTCTGATAACTTAAATGGGTACAATTGTTGTTGGGAACTGCGATTATCACAATAGCACAACAAGTGAATCTACCCCCAGTCAGAGAAAGATTCACTCCAGTAAAGATGGCGCCTCTCCATTTGGGGTGGACTGTAAAGCCAAATTGCTCTGCAAGCAACAGGAGAAGAGGATACTGCCTTCAAGACTTGTTTGTGGGCTTTGCAGAGGTATCTGATTGGGCCACTGTGAGAGACAGGATGCTGGATAGGATGAATCTTTGGTTTGACCCAGCAGGGTGATTCTTATATCCTTAGCTGTCCACAAGATATTTATTATAGAATTTATAAACTGCTCCACATCAAGAGATATGGTCTTCGATGTATATATACTAATGCCCAGAGTATGGGAAACAAACAGAACGAACTTGAACTCTTAATATAAGAGGGAAATTATGACTTGATAGGTATAACTGAGACTTGGTGGGATGACTCTCATGACTGGAATACAGCAACTGAAGGATATAACTTGTTCAAAAAGAACAGGAGGAAAAGAAAGGGAGGTGGGGTTGCACTGTATGTGAAAAATACATATCTCTGCACAGAAATACAGGAGGATGAGCTTGGTAGCCCCATCAAGAGCATCTGGATCAAAATAAATGGAGCACAGAATAAAAGGAACCTGATGGTTGGAGTCTACTACCAGCCACCCAATCAAGGAGAAGACGAGGATGAAACTTTTGAAAAGCAAATAGCCAATGTTTCAAGGAAGCATGATGTAGTAGTAATGGGGGACTTCAATTTCCCTGATATTGGTTGGGAGACAAATTCTGCAAAACATGGCCCCTCCAGGAAATTCCTGACTTGTGTGGCGGATAACTTCCTCCTACAGAAAGTAGAGGAAGGAACTAGAGGATCGGCTATCCTTGACTTGATCCTAACCAACAGAGATGACTCAGTGAATAAAGTAGCAGTTACAGGAACTCTGGGGGAAAGCGACCATGTTATACTTGAGTTCTTGGTTCTAAGGGAAGCAAAAGCCGAGTGTAGTCAAATGCGTACCCTGGATTTTAGGAAAGCTGATTTTAATAAACTCAGAACAATGATCAGTAAGGTCCCATGGCAAGCGATGCTAACGAGAAAAGGAGTCCAAGATGGGTGGGAGCTTTTAAAAAAGGAAATGCTCAAGGCACAATTACCAACAATCCCAACAAGAAGAAAAGGTGGAAGACAACAGAAGAAGCCAATGTGGCTTCACAAAAAGCTTAGAGATGACCTGAAAACACAAAAGGACACATATAGGAAGTGGAAAGAAGGCCAAGTAACAAAGGAAGAGTACAGGCAGGTAGCACAGAATTGCAGGGATGGCGTCAGGAAGGCTAAAGCTGAGAACGAGCTGACATTAGCAAGGGATGCTAAAAACAATAAAAAGCAACACGTAGCTTTCTTCAGCTACGTGCATAGTAAAAGGTAGAGGAAAGAAATGGTTGTTCAGCTATTAAATAAGGATGGCAAGACAATAACAGATGACAAAGAAAAGGCAGAGGTGCTCAATTCCTACTTTGGCTCAGTCTTCTCCCAAAAGACGGTCTATGACCCCCCTGGCAAAGGCGAAGTACAGGCTGAAGGGGCAGGATTGCAGCTTCAGATCGATAGGCATATGGTCAAGGAACACCTAATTACTTTGAATGAGTTCAAATCTCCAGGGCCAGATGAACTGCATCCTAGAGTAATAAAGGAACTGGCAGAAGAACTCTCAGAACCGCTGTCTATTCTCTTTGAGAAATCATGGAGGACAGGGGAAGTGCCAAATGACTGGAGGAGGGCTAATGTTGTCCCTTTCTTCAAAAAGGGTAAAAAGGAGGAACCTGGGAACTACAGACCAGTCAGTCTGACATCAATCCCTGGGAAAATTCTGGAGCAGATGATAAAGCAATCCATCTGTAAGCACCTTGAAAACAATGCAATGATTACTCGAAGCCAGCATGGATTTGTCAAGAACAAGTCCTGCCAGACGAATCTGATCTCATTTTTTGATCAAGTCACCTCTCTTGTGGCCCGTGGGAATGCTGTAGACATAATATACCTCGACTTCAGCAAAGCTTTCGACAAAGTGCCCCATGATATCCTGATGAGCAAACTAGCTCAAAGTGGGCTAGATGAAACAACGATCCGGTGGATCCACAGTTGGCTAAAGAATCGGACTCAAAAAGTGCTTATCAATGGGACCTTCTCAAACTGGGGAGAGGTAGCGAGTGGGGTACCGCAGGGCTCAGTCCTGGGCCCAGTGCTCTTCAACATTTTTATGAATGACTTAGAGGAGGAGGTGCAGGGAATGCTGATCAAATTTGCAGATGACACAAAATTGGGTGGGATAGCTAATACCTTGGAAGACAGAAACAAAATTCAAAGTGATCTGGATAGACTGGAGCGCTGGGCAGAAAACAACAGAATGACATTTAATAGGGATAAATGCCAAGTTCTGCACCTAGGAAAAAGAAACCAAATGCATAATTACAAGATGGGGAATACGTGGCTCAACCACACTACAAGCGAGAAAGATCTTGGAATTGTTCTCCATTACAAGCTGAATATGAGCCAACAACGTGATGCGGCTGTAAAAAAAAAGGCGAATGCTATGTTGGGCTGCATTAATAGAAGCATAGCTTCCAAATCCCGGGAACTACTAGTTCCCCTCTACTCAGCACTGGTTAGGCCTCATCTGGAGTACTGTGTCCAGTTCTGGGCACTACACTTTAAGAAGGATGCAGACAAACTGGAGAGGGTTCAGAGGAGGGCAACAAAGATGTTCAGGGGACTGGAAACAAAGCCCTGTGAAGAGAGACGGCAAGAACTGGGCATGTTTAGCCTTGAGAAGAGAAGACTGAGGGGAGATATGATAGCGCTTTTCAAGTCCTTGAAAGGTTGTCACAGAGAGGAAGGCCAGCATCTCTTCTCGATCATCCCAGAGTGCAGGACACGGAATAATGGGCTCAAGTGACAGGAAGCCAGATTCCAGCTGAACATCAGGAAAAACGTCCTGACTGTTAGAGCAATATGACAAGGGAACCAATGACCTAGGGAGGTGGTGGGCTCTCCCACACTGGAGGCATTCAAGATGAGGCTGGACAGCCATCTGTCAGGGATGCTCTGACTTGGATTCCTGCACTGAGCAGGGGGTTGGACTTGATGGCCTTGTAGGCCCCTTCCAACCCTACTATTCTATGATTCTATGATTCTATGATATCAGAGTGGTGTAAAATAAGTTAAAACATAAAATATGAAAAAGTTACAGCAAAAGCAAATAAATCAATAAAACTGTGGTTGGAATTTACTCATCAGTCAGGAAATGCTTGCTTGAAAGGTCTTCAGCAAACACCAAAACAAACTGGTGTAGGTGCATGCCTGATCTCAATTGGAAGGGTGAGAGCTGCCACACTAAAGGTTCTGTTCCTGGTGGTTTCCAAGCAGTTCTCCGACCCATGTGGGACCACTAGGAGTGCCTCTTCAGAAGACCTCAGTGATCAGGAAGGATGATAAGGGAGAAGTATCCTGGTCCCAAATTGTTCAGGGCTTTAGATGAGCCCCTCAGGTCGGAAGGTGTCCAATATACTACTGGGGAAGAGCAGAGCCAGAAAGTAGCGCCAGAAAGAGTGAAGCGGCTGGGCCAAAGCCGAAAGGACACTCAGCTGTGGATGTGTCTGGTGGTGAAAAGAAAATCCGATGCTGTAAAGAACAATATTGTTTAGGAACCTGGAATGTAAGATCAGTGAATCAAGGTAAGCTGGAGGTGGTCAAACATGAGATGGCAAGACTGAACATCGACATCTGGGGAATCAGCGAACTAAAATGGACAGGAATGGGCGAATTTAATTCAGGTGACCATCATATCTACTATTGTGGGCAAGAATCCCTTAGAAGAAATGGAGTAGCACTCATAGTCAACAAAAGGGTGGGAAAAGCAGTACTGGGGTACAATCTTAAAAACGATAGAATGATGTCAGTACGAATCCAAGGCAAACCATTCAACATCACAGTAATTCAAGTCTATGCCCCAACCACTGATGCCGAAGAAGTTGAGGTTGATCGGTTCTATGAAGACCTACAACACCTTCTAGAACTAACACCAAAAAAAGATGTCCTATTCATCATAGGGGATTGGAATGCTACAGTAGGAAGTCAAGAAATCACCAGGATAACAGGCAGGCATGGCCTTGGTGGACAAAATGAAGCAGGACAAAAGCTTCATTTTTTGCCAAGTTTTGCCAAGAGAACACGCTGATCATAGCAAACACTCTTTTCCAAAAGCACAAGAGACGACTCTACACATGGACATCACCAGATGGTCAATATCGAAATCAGATTGATTATGTCCTTTGCAGCCAAAGATGGAGACGCTCTATACAGTCAGTAAAAACAAGACCTGGAGCTGACTGTGGCTCAGATCATGAGCTTCTTGTTGCAAAATTTCGGCTTAAATTGAAGAACGTAGGGAAAACCACTAAACCATTCAGGTATGACCTAAATCATATCCCTTATGAATATACAGTGGAGGTGAGGAATAGATTTAAGGGATTAGACGTGATAGACAGAGTGCTTGAGCAACTATGGACGGAGGTCCGTAACATTGTTCAGGAGGCAGCAACGAAATCCATCCCAAAGAAAAAGAAATGCAAGAAAGCCAAGTGGCTGTCTGATGAGGCTTTACAAGTAGCTGAGGAAAGAAGGGAAGCGAAAAGCAAGGGAGAAAGGGGAAGATATATCCAACTGAATGCAGAGTTCCAGAGAATAGCAAGGAGAGACAAGAAGGCCTTCTTAAATGAACAGTGCAAAGAAATCAAGGAAAACAACAGAATGGGAAAGACTAGAGATCTCTTCAAGAAAATTGGAGATCTCAAGGGAACGTTTTGTGCAAAGACGGGCATGATAAAGGTCAAAGAAGGCAGGGACCTAACAGAAGCAGATGAGATTAAGAAGAGGTGGAAAGAATACACAGAAGAACTATACAGGAAAGATCGGAATGTCCCTGATAGCCATGATAGTGCAGTCACTGAACTTGAGCCGGACATCCTAGAGAGTGAAGTCAAGTGGGCCTTAGGAAGCATTAGTAACAACAAAGCTAGCGGAGATGACAGTATTCCAGCTGATCTGTTTAAAATCCTAAAAGATGATGCTGTTAAAGTGCTGCACTCAATATGCCAACAAATTTGGAACACTCAACAGTGGCCACAAGACTGGAAAAGGTCAGTTTACATTCCAATTCCAAAGAAGGGCATGATAAAGGTCAAAGAAGGCAGGGACCTAACAGAAGCAGATGAGATTAAGAAGAGGTGGAAAGAATACACAGAAGAACTATACAGGAAAGATCGGAATGTCCCTGATAGCCATGATAGTGCAGTCACTGAACTTGAGCCGGACATCCTCGAGAGTGAAGTCAAGTGGGCCTTAGGAAGCATTAGTAACAACAAAGCTAGCGGAGATGACAGTATTCCAGCTGATCTGTTTAAAATCCTAAAAGATGATGCTGTTAAAGTGCTGCACTCAATATGCCAACAAATTTGGAACACTCAACAGTGGCCACAAGACTGGAAAAGGTCAGTTTACATTCCAATTCCAAAGAAGGGCAACGCCAAAGAGTGTTCAAACTACCGCACAATTGCGCTCATTTCACATGCCAGCAAGGTGATGCTCAAAATCCTACAAGCTAGGCTTCAGCAGTATGCGAACCGAGAACTACCGGAAGTACAAGCTGGGTTTCGAAGAGGCAGAGGAACTAGAGATCAAATCGCCAACATTCGCTGCATCATGGAGAAAGCAAGAGAATTCCAGAAAAACATCTATTTCTGCTTCATTGACTATGCCTTTGATTGTGTGGATCACAACAAACTGTGGCAAATTCTTAAAGTGATGGGAGTACCAGACCACTTTACCTGTCTCCTGAGAAACCTGTACGAGGGTCAAGAAGCAACAGTAAGAACCAGACATGGGACAACTGATTGGTTCAAAATTGGGAAAGGAGTACAACAAGGCTGCATATTGTAACCCTGCTTATTTAACTTGTATGCAGAGTACATCATGAGAAACGCCGGGTTGGATGAATCACAGGTCGGAATTAAGATTGCTGGGAGAATTATCAACAACCTCCGATATGCAGACGATACCACCCTAATGGCAGAAAGCAAAGAGGATCTAAAGAGCCTCTCGTTGAGGGTGAAAGAGGAGAGTGCAAAAGCTGGTTTGAAACTCAACATTGAGAGCCAGTGTAGTGTAGTGGTGAGAGTGACGGACTGGGAGCCGGGAGATCCGGGTTCTAGTCCCCACTTGGCCATGGAAGCTCACTGGGTGACTTTGGGCCAGTCACAGACTCTCAGCCCAACCTACCTCACAGGGTTGTTGTTGTGAAGATACAACGGTGAGGAGGAGGATAATGTAAGCCGCCTTGAGTTCCTTGCGAGAGGGAGAAAGGCGGGGTATAAATGCAATAAATAAATAAACATTAAAAAAACTAAGATCATGGCATCTGGCCCCATCACTTCCTGGCATATAGAAGGGGAAGAAATGGAAGCAGTGACAGATTTTATTTTCTTGGGCTCCAAGATCACCACAGACGGTGACTGTAGCCATGAAATTAAAAGACGCTTGCTCCTTGGGAGGAAAGCTATGGCAAACCTAGACAGCATAGTAAGAAGCAGAGACATCACCTTGCTGACAAAGGTCCGTCTCATCAAAGCTATGGTTTTCCCAGTAGTAATGTATGGCTGTGAGAGCTGGACTATAAGGAAGACTGAGCACCGAAAAATTGATGCTTTCGAACTGTGGTGCTGGAGAAGACTCTTACGAGTCCCCTGGACTGCAAGGAGGTCAAATCAGTCCATCCTAAAGGAAATCAATCCTGAGTGCTCATTGGAAGGACAGATACTGAAGATGAAGCTCAAATATTGTGGCCACCTAATGCGAAGAGAAAACTCTTTGGAAAAGACTCTGATGCTGGGAAAGACTGAAGGCAAAAGGAGAAGGGGACAGCAGAGGATGAGATGGCTAGATAGTATCACCGATGCAATGAATATGAACCTGAGCACGCTCCGGGAGAGAGCGCAGGACAGGAAGGCCTGGCATGCTATGGTCCATGGGGTCACGAAGAGTCGGACACGACTGAACGACTGAACAACAACAACAACAACAACCTTAAACATGGCCTGGTAGCAGATGGGCAGCCAATGCAGAGCCTTCAGCAGAGGTATTACATGGTGATACGGAGTGGCAAGAGCCAGGGAGCCATATTCTGCACTGCCTGCAGCTTCCGGACCAACTTCAAGGGTTACAAGTGTAATATTCTGCTTTACAACAAGTGTTAAGGAACTATAGGGCAACACCCTGTAAAATTCCTGCCCCAAACTCTTTGTCATAGGTCACTTACATCCAGGTTTTGTAAACAGTACCAGCAAAATGTGTGCTTGCAGTTCTTACACATCATTTGAGCACAGCCTTCATTCCGCTCAATATGGATCCGGCAAACTGGGCACTGTTTAATTGGAGCTTCTGCGTCGGTCCTGGTAAGTGCTCTAGAAAAGTGGACGGAAAAACCTGTGAAAGGTGGTAGTTCAACATAAGGGCTTATGAGTGCTGTCTGGTCATGCGATGGGCAGAGTTTCCTGGATAGATCTGGGCCAATTTAAGTATCTTAGCCTCCATATAAGGCAACAGAAAAGCACTACCCCATGGCAGCACTCTATGGAGCAACCATGATGTTTAAAACATCCTTACTCCATGCATTTACATAAACATGTGCATCCATAGGAAATGGCCAAGCCATTCATGCACTGTTTATATACATCCAAGTATTGTGCAAAAATGGAATTCAAACAACTCTTCCACTGGAGAAATGGGAGGTCTGTACATACATCTGCCTCTCCTCTCTGCCCCCACCCCCCTAGCATTCTTGCTGGAAGTGCAAAGAGAGGATGTGCAGGTGAATCACATATTTTCTATCACTGCTTTCTCATAAAGGGCAAAGCAGTTCTTAGTAAATTCCTTATTACACTGCATGGGTTATATCCAGACAGCAACTTCCCATATACTGTCAACTGGTGCTGCAGCACACAACCAAAACATGCACTCACAAGGAGTTGGCCATGTGGACTAGCAACAATAATCCCAACAGGAATTTGGGACCAACAGGAAGCCAGCATGACCTGAAGCACCCATGGAACCAGACATCAGGAATCAGAAGTGCTGAAACAGCATATCAAATCCCTGAGCTAAATCCATCTGGATATGTCCCGGCATTCTGTTTAAAATGCTCTTGTGCACCCCCTCTGCTCCTGCCCCCCCCCAGATATCAGGCAGCAGATTTATTTAATGCTAAAATTGTATTTATGACTAAAGTAGCATTTATGGCAATTACAACAATATGGAAAATGTGCATCACCCAGGCAAATCCTACTCTTACCCTTGCTCGTTTGGTACTACAATAAGATGGCCTTCCAGGCAGGATCTCTCCAGATGCCAAGGTTCTTTGCATGATGAACAGAATGTCAAATAGCAAGCCTGACATTTTACAGGCAGTGGTAATCCAGATTCACTTGGTTCAATTTGGCACACGGTCTGACAGTCAGGGGAGGGACACCAGGTTCTGAGCGGATCCAAATGCACTTCTGAAAATGTTTATTAAAAATCACATTTTAACTTTTTGTACCTAGTTTGCCTTTTTTCTATTCATATTTGGCCTCAGTCTCCACCCCACTGGCTTCAGAAATCAAATTGTGGATGCTTTCGGCTTCGGTCAAATAGTGACCTAAGATTCACAACAGCTTATGAGCAGCTTTTTCTTTAAGCGTGAATATACTGCACTGAAAAGTAAATCAAGAAACATTGTCTAATGTACCTAGCTCTGTAACCATTGATATTTTCTAGAAAAGAGAGAATTAAAAACTGCCTTTTCTTACTTCCTTTTCAAATCTGTAATTGGATGGCAGAATGATTTCCACCAAGATAGAAACATTGTATAGCATGATATGTCTTGCTTATCCAGTGCAGAGGCATCAGACAGATGGTACAGCAATATTTGCTATGATGGACACAATTTGATGCAAGAGACATTCTCCTACCTTTCTTTTCTTGTCTTTTTTTAAAAGATAAATCTAGCCCAGAGTTTTTATCAGTTCTAAAAGGTTACTAAACATTTCTTTCCTTAGAAGCACTGATGGAGCAAGATGGACTTTTCTTTCACCTCAGTGAGGAGGTGCTGTGGAATCATATCAGTTATCCCAGCAGGAGATTCTAGGTATAAAATAACCTAACTAGATGTTATGTGAAATGTGTGAGTGCATTTCACATATCTGTTTTTTAACATTTAAATAGCAGCACAGCTAATGTTTGATGACAGGGCAGGTAGGGAGCAGGGGTTAACCCTTTCTCCCTGTGCCAAAGAAACAGATACATGAAACAAATGAACATCTTTCACATAGAGTCAAGAGTGGCCCACAATCTCTGCAAGCATGGCCATGCAGAGCAGAGCTAGTTTGTTCATGTTGGGTTAACTGACACAAAGTCTAGAGAAAGATCAAGACAACCACATATGGGCATACTATCCCTGGCCACCCACTATGCCCCAAAGCCACTTCCAGCATGGCTCCACTGAACACATTCTAGCAAAGGAAATGAATGCATTCAAGACCCTATGATGTAAAAAGGGAAATGTAGGAATATGAACAATGCCAATGTTTGAACATCCTCAACAAAAAAATCAAAACACATTTATTTAGGCTGCAATCCTATACCCATTCACTGGAGAATAAGCCCTAATTAACTTAATAGGACTTAGTTCTGTGTAGACAGGTATAGGATTGCTCTGTCAGTTTAGTACAGCCTTCCCCAACCTGGTGACCTGCAGATGTGTTGGACTGCTACTCCCAGCATCTCTCAGTCCAACACATCTGGAGGCCACCAGGTTGGGGAAGGCTGGTCTAGTAAATCCACTGAGATGGGATAGTTCACCTAGTAAATCTTCCTAGACGTTCTTTACTATTTTGTGAGTTTAATTATATAAGTGTATTTGGCATTAACCCCGTAGCTTAATGTAAAAGCCATACCTCTTTCAAATTTCAACCGCATGTATAACTGAAATTGATCAGTGGATACCAAGCTGGAGATCTGAAACAAAGAACACAAGAACAAGACAAAGTGTTAAGAATGGAAGATGGGGAACCACCCAATCCCCAAAGCGGGTCCAGTAAGAACGTATGATGAAGTAGCCTTCGTTATTTTTCGCTTGCCCCATATGCTCACAGAAAGATCACAAGACTTTAAATTCACAATCATTTGGCAATTGAGGAGGAACATAAATGTTGAAAAGTAAACTGTCAAAAAGCAAAATTGGTTAGTATTTACAAGAGCTCAGTTGCGGAACAGAAATAGTTTACTAAAGCCAATATGGGTAAGATCAGAAACTTGGGGTACAATCCACTAAGTGTTCTCCTGCATAAGTCCAATTGCCCCAAACGTATTCATTTCAATGAGACCTACAAAACACAAATGTACATACCTCCCAATTGATTGCATTCTTTGCTATTCAAATTGCTACTTTAGCATCACTGAAAGGTAGCATCACTGAAAGCACTTTTCAACCCATTTTAATAAAACTTGCTGGATAAGCAACTTCCACGCTTTTCAAATATCCATTCAGCTGAGAATAAATTAGAACCAAGTATCTCTTGGGAAATGGCACTGTCTTCTAATTTTACTGTAAAGTTTACAGGCATTTAAAACCACTGTATTGATTCACACTGCTTAAAACAATTCAATACAGGCAGAACAATATCAGGTTTGCAATGTATCTAACTCAACTTGCCAATCTTTGGATTCACAAGCAACTTTGATAGAGCTGGACTGATACCAATAAAATATCGAATACTATAGAAAAGAAAATTAAATCAAAATGAGTAGGATCATATGAAGGGGGGGAAGCATTACTCACTCAGAGTTATCTGCAATAATAAACTGATACAATGCTGCAGCAGAAGAAGTCAATGCCTATGTCACTTAATGTGCTTCTGTTAATATAGCTTAGCCTATGGTTTGGAATTGTACTATTGTTCTTAATGCTGTATAGGCCATTCCAGAAGACAATGCAAGAAAAGTTGTCAACAGGAAATTCAGGAAAGATCTACAAGGCTGGTAAGAAGACTAGAAGACAATTCATTATGGAGAAAAGACTGACAGGAATGTGTTTATTTATTCTCAAGAATAGATTAAGGGGCAGGAAAATTCCAGTTTTTCAAATCAAAAAGAAAGGGAGCATATATCAACTTTTCAGGAAGAGTGTGTTCTCCATCACTGTAGAATGTGTAACTAAATACTCTGTGGGGTCCCTCCTGGATCTAAAATTCTACTTTTATGGATTTAACCATGGAAGAACAGTGAGCAAAGAAGACACGGCATTTTTCACTTCCTGTCCTAGGATGAACTTGAGTAGTTCTTTTAAGAAATCTGGTGCTCATAACAGCTAGAACACACTGGATTGAGCAGGTAATCTTGGCATACTAAATCATTACAGCAATCTATAATCTTCTGTTGCAAGATAATAGCAGAATAAACAGGTCTTTGAAACAGTCACCGTTTGCTGCTCATGACCCTTATGAACCAGAAATTACCACACCATCACCTTTGCCAATAATGCCTCCTCTAGCTCCTGGTAGTGGGAATAGGCTGAGACCAGCCAACAAGGACTACTGGATCTACTGATCCAGCCTTGCTGCCCTCCATTTCTTGGCACAACGTAGCCAGCCACCAGTGAGTGTGGTGTGCTTGGACTAGTTCTTCTCTCTCAGGTTGACCTATCTTCACCAGTTTGTTAGGATAAAATAGGTCAATGGGGAGGAGGGAAGCACTGAAAGAGGGGCCAAATACTTGCTACATCAAAGTTCAGTTGCTAGGAGGCTGGTGCATATCCAGTGTAAGCCAAAAGCAAAACATTTTTAAGGGCCATATTTGAAGAAATGTGATGCCTCAAAATGCATGGGGGGTCTCAAGCAAGGCCCGGGGGTAGTTAGCAATAATAATGATACTGTGCATAAACAGAACCACTTTCAGCTACTTTAGAGGTGGCTACGCAAAACAGCTGATGGGGGCTTCCAAAGGTGGATGCAGACAACCCGTTACCCATTTTCATAGCATCTTAACATGAAGGTGTGTGTGTGGGGGGGTGTCCTCTGCTGCCAGTGAGTCAGTATGTGATGCAAGGTTCACAATGACCAGGCTATCATGCAATCATTGTCATAATTACATAAATATCATCTCCTGAATGGACTCAGATTAATATCTGGTGCAAAATACTAATAATTCCAGAGCAAACAGATCCCCAGACATAAATGAATCACCTTCAGACAGAATGGTGCCTTTAGCATCTCCCTTAGATATTAATTTGGACTCTGATCCTGCTCTCATGGAAACGGGCACATAAAGGCATGTGGAGTATCCTGGGTTGCTTGCAACAAATAGAAGAAAAAATATTCCAAGTCACCCTCCTTGAGTATAGATGTTGCCATCTGAGAGCTGCGCGTGGGGTGGCACATGCAGGTTCATTCTTTAAAGATAAACTGCACTAATAATCGTTTAAAAAAAAAAATGCAACTCCACCTGCTCACAGAATTATTTTTTTTCAAAAAGCAGATGTCATAAAATCATAGGGTTGGAAGGGGCCTACAATACCATCGAGTCCAACCCCCTGCTCAGTGCAGGAAGCCTGATTCCCAGGCAGTCCCCCATCCAAGTACTAACCAGGGCTGACCCTGCTTAGCTTCCAAGATCAGACGAGATCGGGCACATCCAGCCCTAAGTACCAAAGGCTCTGGAGTGCTTACTTGATCTAAACAATAATTTGACTTTGCAACAACAACAAGGTTTGTGTTCTATGAATGCTTTATTTAGAATGGAAGAAGGAAAAGGATTTGCTGGTTCCAGGACATGGTCTGAAGGCACATGAGGCAGCCACCTTGCTAAAGCTAAGCAGGTCTGGGACTGGTCAGTGTGAGACCACCTGGATACTGCATGTAGCCACCTTGAGTTCCATGATGGAAGCAAGGTGGGATATAAATGTAATAAATAAATAAATAAATAAATGTGATGGCATGCTTCCAAACATGAGGAGGTATTTAGAAGGCACATTCTTTCCTTTTTTAGTTAAAGTCTTAGGAGCTTAAGAACAATTTTACTTTCATATTCAAAGGCTGATTAAATGCAAAAATTATAACACAGTTGTTGTTAAAAGGCATAGACATGTTTCTCCCAATATCTTTGGGATAAGGAACCTCCAGAGGAATACTTCCATCTGTGCAATACAACTTTATTTAGTTATTTATTACCTTTCCTAGGCTCAATGCAGTTCATGTAAACATGTAAGACAATATAGAACTATAATTAAAAGACAAAAATACATTACTACAAATACCATAATCACATTCAGAGGAGATGCCCATCAAGTCATTCTCCAAAAGCCACCTGAAATAGGTAGATCTTGCCACCCTTCTGGAAGGAAGGACCTAGTCCTGAGTGGCATAAAGGGAGATTATTCCAGATCAGCAGGACAATTGCAGTAAAAATTAGGGATGCTGGAGAAATTCGAGACAGACTAAAATGAGCTCGGATTTCTAAGAATCCAACCTGCGGAATCCGCTGCGGAGCAACCCCCTCAGGTTGCACGGAATCTGTGGACTTTCAGATGATTTTTTTACTTTCCCAAAATTTATGCATATAAATTTGTAGGAAAATACATTAAGTTTCTGCTGAGGAAATGTTGAATGAATGGGGGACAATACGCTAAATGTTATGTACTAAGGTAAATTATGTCAATACTTATGTAAATATTTACATAACTATTTGCGTATTTTTCCACATGACGAAAAAAAAAATACTTGCATCCATCTGTGGGTGGCCAACACAACAAATGGCACCTGACAATCCGCAAATCAGACGGAGAAGATTTTACACAGCCCGTACTTCCCTAGAAAAAATCCTGCTCCTAGCCATTAGTGGCTTTATCTCCTGTAATCATGGTAAATGGAGCCAGACCTAATCAAACGATCTTAACTGATGTGGGTGTTAATACTAGGAGAAACCATTTAGAGCAGCCAATGGCTATAGTGGTTGGGAATTATGGAAGTTGCAGTCCAACGCATCTGGAGGGCACCAGGTTGGGGAAGGCTGATTTTGAGATATACCAATAATGAGCCAATTGCCACATAACGTTTAGTACCAACATCTTAATCCCTCAATACAAAGTCAGTTTACATTGCATCAGTTTTGTTCTATTTTTAAAGAGTTTGTAAATAAAAAAACAAGCAACTAGTTTTGTCACGCAATAGTTAAGCATATTTAGTCCTCCTGCCCCCCTTCTCACCCTGTTCTCATTAGTACTTGCTTCCATCCTTAGTGTCAGTCTGTATTTAAAGAGCTGGAGGGCCAGCTGCAGCCTCTCCTGGACAGAAATAGCCCACAGCTATCCATGTCCTGGTAACAAACTAGAAATGACAGTGTATATGGGGCTACCTTTAAAGACTTCTCAAAAATTAGTTAGTTCAGAATACAGCTGCCAGAATACACCTGGTACTGGGCGTTGGGACCATATTACACCAGTACTTAAAGAGCTTAACTGGTAGGCAGACTGTTCCTCAGAACAACTCAAGGTTGGGGTATGGGGTGACCTTTAAAGCTCTACATGGCTTGGGAATACAAATGCCTGTCTCCACTTCAGCCTGGCCATGTGTTAAAATCATCAACCTAGGGATGTACGAAAGTCACTTGCTGTTCACGGATTATGTTGATTGGGGGCGGAGGCGTTCCGTCCCTCCCCCCGGAATCCTCGACGGGGGGGGAGGCACCCCATTCCTCCCCCCCAGAATCCTCCGTGGCCAGCTGTGCTCCGCAGCAGCTCAGCAGAGCAGCTGGCCAGGCCCAGCCAGGCCAGAGCCATCCGCAGCCGGATTTCCGGCCGCGGAGGGCTCTGGGGGGGGGGGGGGGAACCACATACACAAATGGCGGTGGCTACAGCCGCCGCCATTTGCATTCCTTATTTTTGCCGTCTTAGTCTATGAAAATATTTACGTAGACTAAGACGGCCCAAAATAAGGAACGCAAATGGCAGCGGCCGTAGCCGCCGCCATTTGCGTACACTTTTTTAAAAATTTTTTTAACCCAGTCGTTTTAGGCTACCCAGTCGTTTTAAAAAACAAAAAACCGCATACGCAAATGACGGCGGCCGTAGCCGCCGCCATTTGCGTATGCTTTTTTTTTTTTTTTACCCAGATGTTTTAGGCTACATAAAAACTTACGTAGCCTATCATGTCTCTGTAAAAAAAAAAAAAAAACTGCAAATGGCGGCGGCGGCAGCCGGTCGGAAGACCAGCCGCCGCAGCCGCCACTGGAGCTGCCACCACCCGGAAGATCCGCCCCAGGTAAGTCTCGTCCCGGGGGGGATCCGTGGGGGGGCAGGCCGTTCTGCCACAGATTTCGGGGGGCTGAATGCACTGGCATTCAGCCTCACCGAGATCCGTGACGGAATTCTCTGCCATCCCTACATCAAGCATAGCTCTCCTCCAGGTACCTCTGCCATATGAAGTAAGGCAGCCAGCAGCCAGGAGAGGGCCTTTTTAGTATTGGCAGTCTGTTTGTGGAATTCCCTTCCCAGAGAGGCCCAACACTCACTCACTGCTATCTTTTTGGTGCCAGGCAAGGACCTCTTTGTTCTTTTAGGATGCAATCCTATGCATATTTATACAGAAAAAAGTCCTACAACTCCCAGCATTCCCCAGCCAGCATGGGGAATGCTGGGAGTTGTAGGACTTTTCTTCCATCTCAGCATGCATGCATAGCCTTGAGCCCTTAGGCTTTTAAAGCTCTGAGCTTGAATCACTTTCAGCTGCTGCTTTTATTTTTATTGTCTGCTTTTATTCTGATTTTATGCTGTTGTTGTTAACTATCCTGTTGTGAACGGCCCTGGGAACCAAATGGTTGAAGGGTGGTATATGCATGCATAGAATAATTTTTAGAAAAACTATATATTTATCACTTGGTGTACAGAAAAGGCTCTATGGTAACCAATGCATGCTACATGATTAGTGTCAATATTTATAATTCAAACAAGAATAACCCTTTATGTAATGCAACCTTCTTCCACATCTTACAAATGAAGCAGAACACAATGGTCTAAAATGAACTTTAAAAAACCCATAAAACCCCTGATACAATTTAATCCCAGAGATTGTGTTAGAATACAATAGTACCTTTCCCCCCAGTCCAATACAAATCAAATTCATCCCGAAAGGAAAAGGTTATACGAGCCTCAATTTGGGAAACTTCTATAGCTGAGAATTGTTTTCATGGGAACCCTCCCCCACCATCCTACTTTACATTGTCCTTAGCAGGTTTCTGCCCAGCCCCTCAGTTCCTTGAGACCACTTAATACAGCCTCAGATCTGAGGGCAACATCACACCTCCATATGAAGATCAATATCATCATTGATACAGAAGCAGGAACTGTGGGTGGGTTGTGTGAATGCACAGATGATTGCTCGAAGAACTACAGTTACAGGTAAGCAACCTGCCTTTCTTCTTCCTGGTATCTGTGCATCACACATATGGGCGATTAGCAAGCTAACTTACCGGAAGTGGGTAGGTGTGTAGCAGTGTCTCACTGCAGGATCAATGGCAACACGGCCCAACCAAACTGACAGTCTGTCAGGGTGGAAACTGAGCCCATAGAGCCCCAGAGCAGTTCTGATTCTGAGGAAGAGCAACAACCTGTGGGAGAGGAGCTCGCTCATCTGTCACAGGCATTCCTGAGAGAGATAGTGACCCTGGCAGCGAGAGAGCAGGGGATGGAGCCTTGCTGGACGCTCGGCGCAGACGCATTGAGTGGTGCCAGATGGAAGGTGCCGAGAGGAGGTGCTCTGCTTGCTTGGCGCTAAAACAGCGGTCGCGTCCCGAGGACCGAAGGGTAAGAGGGAGGACCTCTCCATAGCCCATAAGTTCAGAGTCTTCTCGCCCTCCTCCTTCAAACGGGGACCAACTGCCTTACCTGGAGCTTAGGCTACTCTGCTAACTACCCCAGTGCAGTTCTTTGCTTAGTCGCTGATGATTAGCATCTGAAAGAGACATTAAGTTGTAAAATGAATAAAGCCTTGGAAAGAATCCTTTTAGTCTGTGTCTTGAGTTGGCTATTGGAGGGGACTGTAAGAGGCAGCAAGAGTGCTCCTTGACACAGTCCTGTCATGCTCAAATGTCGAGCCTGTAGTGTGTAAGAAACATAGAAGGCTTTGCCCATGTCACAGCCTTACAGAGGTCTGGTAACAAAATCCCTCACCCAAAGGCTGTCAAAGTAGACACTCCCCTTGTGGAGTGAGATTTAGTCGAGTCTGACAGTTTGAGACCAGAAACTTCATAGTGAGTTTTATGGTATAAACAATCCATGATGATCATGGACCATGATCATGGAGCATGCATTCAGCACATTGATGGAATTCATTACCCCCCCCCCCCAGTTTAATTAGACACTGTGTGAAGAATTCCTTTCACTTGTCTGTCTTTCATTGGATGCCCCCAAGTTCTAGTATTGTACATTTTTCTCCCATTCTCCACACTACGGATTTTTTTATGAACCACTATCGTGTCCCCAACTTAGTCATCTTTTTTTCTGAATGACAGAGTCCCAGTGCTATTAACTTTTCCTTGAAAAGAAGATGCTCTAATCCCTTGATGATTTTGATTGCCTTTTTCTGCACCTTTACCAGCTCTGCAATGTCCTTTGAGATGGGTGAC
Organism: Heloderma suspectum; assembly: GCF_057233095.1. NCBI lineage: Eukaryota > Metazoa > Chordata > Lepidosauria > Squamata > Helodermatidae > Heloderma > Heloderma suspectum. The sequence continues at coordinate 105,162,232 of NC_139461.1, forward strand.
CAGAACAGCCCACAATATTCCAGATGTGGCTGCATCACAGGTGCCTATGACGGCATTATTATATTGAGTGTTCTATGGTCAACCTCTTTCCTAATAATGCACGGTACAGAAATTGGTTTCTTTGCTGCTGCAGCACACTAAGTCAATGTTGTAACTGAGCTATCCACCAAAATGAAAATCCTTTTCCTGGTGTTTAAGGAACTGCCTTATATGACCCAGACCATTTGTCTATCTAACCCAGTAATGTCTATTCTAAGTGGTAGCTACTCTCCAAGGTCTTATGCAGGGATCTTTCCAAGTGCTGCAACCCTAAATCCTTTGACTCGAGATGCCAAGGATTGAACCTGGGACTTTCTGTATGCAAAACATATGCCCTGTCATTGAGCTCCAATTTTACCAATGACAACTTTATCAACAACAGCTTTACAGTAACACTGCTAACTAACATCCAATTGATTCAGCTCCTACTATACTTGTGTGGCCATCACATACAGTGTTACGATGCCTACATCTGACCTCCATGTTTTCACTTTGTTCATCCTGTGCACTCTCTTTTATACATAAATATTTTTAATGGTACAAATAAACAAAGAGGGAGATTATCTAACCTCTTGGGGCAGGGAGTTTCACAGGTGGGACACTCCCACAGAGAACGCCCTTGTGCATGTTGCCATCAAACACACCTTGAAAGGCAAATGCATGCCCTAGGCTGCCTCCCCCCATGCAATCCCCCATACACATTCTATTAGGGCTCAATCTTATGTGTGTTTAGTCAGAAAAAAGTCCTACAACTCCCAGCATTCCCAGCATAGATGGCTGGGGAATGCTGGGAGTTGTGGAACCTTTTTCTGTCTAAACATGCATAGGATTGTGCCCTTAATCTCTTCAGATTTTCACACAAGTAGTTTATGAATTCTTATTTCTTGAGTTTAACATAATCTCAAATAGCATATACTCTGTGATAAATAAAACTGTCTTACAATAGTGCCTTAGCTATTTAACCCTCTGGGACAAAAATCATGATGTTTGCAACTTCCAAATAATTTCTCAAGGCTACTCAGCTGGCCATGTATAAATTAGGTATACAAATAATTTACTTGGTCCACATTGTAAATATTTATGTGCCAGTAATACTGCATGCCAAGTAATGGAAGAATACTATTGACACTGTTGTTTCAGAGAACACATTTCTATAAATCAAGAGCAAAGATTTAATTTGCTTTCCCTCTAATATCACCACCACCACTTTTCCTTTCCACTGGATGTCAGATTATTACTACCCCTACTGTAACAAGAGACTTGTGCATTACTTCCATCATAAAATATTCATTTGTTCCATTAAGGAGTTCCTTCGCCATTTAGAACAAGTCTTTATGGGTCTAATAGAAACAGCAATGCGTGTGGAGAGAAATGAAATAATTGGATAGCTAAAAGCAAACATCTTAGGGCAATGTTTCTCCTCTTTGCTACAGATCACAAAAAGAAAACAAAAACTAAACCAGAATTTAGCGGAAGGAACACCCTGCAAGAGACTATTGTATTGTCAAAAATAGTTTGAGAAAGTCTGTACCAAAGATGGAGATTTGTCTTTTCCTGACAATGCTACACTCTGCAAACTTCATAGCAGTTAAGGGAAAGCAAATGTTTGTATTATTGGAACTTACTTACTTGTCATGACTTGCAATAAGTGCAGCACTCTCCAGTACAAACCGACTTACCTTAAGAGACCATCTCCTCCCATGTGTCCCATTACAATTGTTTTAAACAGTGCCTTCAGTTTAGTATGCATCAGCATGGATAAGAAGAATACAAGTAAATCATGAAACTACTGCAGATCCGGGGGCCAAGCTTGCGTACCTTTTTGTAACACTGTGAACCCATCTTCTTGGGCTGGCCTTTAGGGCTCAGAGGGTAGGATGATGGGGGTAGATCAGTAGAATTAGTAACATTTTTTTTTTTGTTAAGAGGTGGCTGTTCTTGTCTGCTTGGTTACCTGTCCCAAGCTTTTTGATGGGATGGACTATAAATCTAAATAAACTGTTGTTTCCATTGTGGACATACAAGGACTCTGTTTATGTATCCACAAAGGCCAGAACTCAGCAAAGCCCCAATACAAGGGGGGCTACTATATAGAAAGAGAGAGTTCTTTTAAGCAGGTGATTAATTAATTTGGTGGTTAAGAATTTCCTCCATCTCTCATACAACACCCAAAGCCTTAAGACCATTTTCTGAAGCATGTCATTCTTCTCTACTGCAACTTCTTTTCACCATGCTGCACATCTGCATAATGACCTGTGACACCCCGCAGGTTGCTGTGTCATCCGAACTTGGCATGATGCATGGCAGGGCTGGCTTCTTACCCACCCTACGACCCCTACTACAAGCCATGGGTTGTAGGGCGGATAAGAAGCCACCCCCACTGCCCTGGATTCAGACAACACAGCAACCCGCATAGTGTCGTGGCTAATTATGCAAATGGTGGTTGCATGCACAACATGCATGGGGGAAGAAGCCATGGTGGTTTCTTTTACTCCCATGATGGTTCGAACCCAGTCATTATGTAGCATTTGATCATGAGATCAAATATATATGTTCTATATATTTTAAATTGTTTTATTGTGTGTTGTTTGGTTTTAATTTTTGTGAACCGCCCAGAGAGCTTCGGCTGTTGGGCGGTATAGAAATGAAATAAATAAATAAATAAAATGAGAGAGTCAGTTTCTTGGATAAGGAATCCTCTAAACTTTTAATAGTATTGTTTTAAAATAAAGAAGTCTTGGGGGGATGGGGATTACACTGCTACTTCCTAATCAATGATTGCTTTCCACACCAGCCATTGTGAAAATGAAGACAGTACTGATCTTGCATGCTCTTCCAACAGACACACTCACACACGCAGAGATGTGTGTACCAAAAGCAGGATCTTGCTCCAAAAAGCTAGGACAAAATTTGGCCAGATATTTTTATTCAGAAAACCTGGTAGGATGAAGCAGTTTGGCTGAAACCAGGGACTAACTGAACTGATATCGTTGGATCATTGTGAGAAACAAAAATCATCTAAACCACATAACCTTTGTTGTAGGGTAAATGAGTTCTATCCAGCAGTAGAAAGTGTGCCACCTAAAAAAAAAAAAGAAGAAAAAAGCCCTTGGGCAGGAATGCTTAAACAAATGCCACACTTGCTAAGGAAAAAAGCACCAGTGAAATGCCACGTACCCAGAGGATTACTTTGCAGCTATTCCGAAGTATAATTGACCAGGCTTTTTTTTTTTAGCTTATTCCCTGGAGATAGATAAAAAATTATTAGTTGATTTTCTGTATTTGCCCAACTATTAAATGCTTCAGCTAATGTATCAATCCAAACAGTGTTCTCCTTTATCAAAGTTTATGCTTTGCCTGCATGTTCCTTTGAGTATCTGAGTTCCTAAGGCCAATGTCTGCCATTTTTGTCACACTGATTTGGGGATTACACATTAATGATCACACATTAGCCAATTCGACACAATTTCTTGAATAAAGGTGTTACTGGAGTGACATGAGATGAAGCCACTGAAGCCACACTATTTTAGCAACATAAGAATAAGCACCCATTGTTACTAGACTTTCCACACTATTGGGAGGTATTGCACTTTTTCTACGTGTACCTCCCACTATGTATACTTTGTGTACATCTGCCCACTCTAATGGGCATGTGACACAGCTGCTGTTGGTGGGGAAGGTCCAGTTCACCTGTGCAGCCAAAGGTCAGCATACATTAATTATAAACTTTGTGGTAGGTACCATTTATTGATCCTGTTTATAATTATTTTTACTTGATCTTTTAATTAGCACTTTTCTGTCAGTATTTTTTTTAATGAAAGACAGCTACAGCACTATAACAACACAATGTTCTGTACTGTGATGTTATAGCAGTTATACTATAATATAGTACTGCTAAATTTTTAAAACAAGATCGAAACCGACCCTTTCTGGTCACCACCGTTAACCATATTGCTAAAATGGTGGTGACCAGAAATGGCCTTGCTTTTATCTTTTTTGTTAAACTACTATTACTGCATTATAGTGTAATGACACTATAACACCATAATACAGAACATTATGATGTTGTAGAGCTATACCCATCTTCCATTGTTTGAAAAAAAAAAGTAGGCAGAAAAATGATTCTTCACTAATTAAAAGCTCAATTAACAGAGTCATAAAATGGTGTTCACTATAAAGGATAGAATGAATGTGTGCTGAGCTGTGACAGATTAATCTGCCCAGTACATCACTCCCCACGTCAAAACTGCCCACGTCAAAAAGATGGAAGAATGGCGCTAAAATCATGTACACTTGTGGCAATTGTGCCGCCCTTCCAATCTTCTGTAAAATGTCAGACTTTCTGCAGCCTAAGAAAAGACAGTAGAACCATCAGTAGAAGACTGATAGAGCTCTTCAAGTACTTGAAAGGTTGTCACATAGAGGAAGGCCAGGATCTCTTCTTGATCATCCCAGAATGCAGGACACGGAATAATGGGCTCAAGTTACAGGAAGCCAGATTCCGGCTGAAAAAAACTTCCTGTTAGAGCAATACCATGAAGGAACCCATTGGCTAGGCAGGTGGTGGGCTCTCCCACACGGGAGGCATTCAAGCTGGAGAGCCATCTGTCAGGGATGATCTGACTTGGATTCCTGCATTGAGCAGGGGGTTGGACTCGATGGTCTTGTAGGCCCCTTCCAACCCTACTATTCTATGATTCTATGAGCAGGGACTGTGGTTTAGGGGGAAATGCAGGGGAAAAACTCACCATTAAGGGGTGTCAGGGATTTGGGCATAAGAACCAGTCCACAATGGGAAATAGTCAGTAGCTGCACACCTAGGTTGGTTCTACAGGCAGCTTTACCCTCCCTTCCCCAGTAATCCACTGCCTTGGGCTATTATTATTCTCTGGGCTACCCAAAGGGTAGTCTGGGCTGGTTTACCTTCTGTCAGTAGTTGGACTGTCAGTCACATCACTATGGGTTGTACCCAGTGTTAGTCTAACTTGTGTCCCATTCATTTCAATGAGTCTACTTTAAATAAGATTAACATGGGATACAACCCAGTGAGCCTGTTTGCATGTAACAACAGCCCATGGGTTAAACAAACCATGGGCTGTCAGAGATGAGTGGAGAGGGTAGGTGCAGTGATTAGAGCATACCAGCCACTTCTGTTCCTAAGCAACAACCTAGAATCGGCTCCTTTGTAGGTTGTTGAGTATGATGTCTGAACCTGGACTGATGAGTTCTTTAGGGGCTAAACAATCCAGCAGTTAGCCCAACAACAAACAAGCAGCATGTTCTCTCACTCCTGCTCCTGCACAACAACCTATGCATTGTTCAAACCATGGGTTTTCGTTACATGTGAACCAGGTCAATGTCTCTGCTTGCAATAAAGGCTGTGGCCCATTTCAACTGAGTCCAGTGTGAGGCTCTCATTCTTTCTTCCCCTCTACTCTGGCATAGATGGCCTGGTTCTCACCTGATAACAACCCAGATCATGGGTTGAGCCTGGATTCTTATCACTGGTACAAGATTGGAAAACTAATGCTGAGCCTAGGAATCCCACTGACTTTCAGTGCACTTATAAACTTATACATAATTTCAGTCACATAAATGCATAATTGCATGATGGCAGTCTATGAAGACATCCATGTCACACTTTTAGGTTAATATCAGGCCTCAACCTGGAACAATAAATGATCAAACCAACTGGCCAGTTCTTGGCAGGAGGTCATAGACAGACCAGAATATTAAGGGCAAGGATTGCTTGCTGAGTAGATTAGTTTTCTCAAGCTAGTGTCCCACAGATGTGTTTGGACTACAACTTCTATCAGCCCCAGCCAGCATGGCCAATTGCAAGGAATGATGGGGGTTACAATCCAAAACATCTGGAGGACACCAGGTTGGGGACAGTAGATTAACATGGAGATATGATCAGAATCTGACAGGCAGTGCTTATAGGCAGTGCAGGGTGGGCAGGCAAGCCGCACTATCATTAATCGTAAGAGCATCAGCTTATTAAACTTTAATTCAATAAAGTTCACTTCTTCCTCTTGCTTCTGTTCTGCTCAGGAGTTATTATTCCTCACTATAACACAGGCTCAGTGAAGATCATAAATACATGAGGAATAACAACCCTGAACAGAATTCAGTGCATTCTATCATTCATGGACCATTAAATACATTCATCGTTGTTTATTCATTCGATCCTTAGCCCCATAGAGTACTGAGGAAAACATTAATGGCCCATTAATGTATACCCTCAAGTGCCCCCTTGCCTGACTAATTGAAATGGATCTTAGCTTTGAGGAGCTTTACAAACACAGTCATTTTGCAATATCATTTTTGTACTTTTCATGCAAACTTTGAAGGCACACACTCCCCACTGTCAAGGCTGGTGAAGGTTTATTATTACATTAGTGGAGCACTGACACTGATATAGAGACAAAGCCACTTTGTGCCTCTGCAGATTTGGAAATGGTGAATTCCAAGATGAATTTGTGACCCACCAATTTGTGTGCATCACTTGCAAATTCAGTCTTAAAAATCATGTAAATCCAGTGGGAATTCACAGTCTTTCACTTGTATGGCATGCATATTTGAGCGAACTAAGTGCCTTTGTATGGTGCATATACAGCTTTCACTCTATTGCTTGTAGTGAGCAAGAAGGCAATGCAATTGGAGAAAACTGTGAGTGGGCACCCTTACTTCCCCTTTCCCTCCATATCTTTCAGACAACAAGGTCTGGCCAGATGGGTTCCCCTCAATCATTTTAACTGCAAATCCTACCCCCTTGTTCCATACAAGCAAATAGAAAAAAATGTCATTAGCTTTTACTGAACAGGAGAAACAAGAAAAAGGGGACTGATTAGACAACCGGTGAGTGTGTGTGTGTGGTGGTGGTGGTGGGCACTCTGCCTCCTTTAAGCTGTCCTAACTGCAGTTTCCACCACCACTGCATGAACCAGTTCCAAACTAAAATTCAGCACCAGTTCTGAATTGTTCCTAAAGACATCCTGCTTTTAGTTCCAAAGGAAGTACCAGGAGTGGATTTCTCAAGAAGACTTTGAGGCATCATTACTCCAAACCCTTATGTATTTCCCATTTTTGGCATCTTCCTGATGGAGGTAGCATAAAGCTTTGCCACCCCTCCCTACCTGTTAACAGTTTATCGGGAATATGAATTATCTATAGAGATACTGATGTACCATGTTTCAGATCTCAAAAGGGCCCCCAAGGTGGTTTACAACCAAAAACATGTCTCTTAAAACATACCACTGTTGCAGCCCAGCTCTGGGTTTATATATCCTTGTCTTCCACAAGTTCTACACTTCTCATTAGCTCAGGGTTAATGGCACCAGACTATCAAGCCTTTCTTTTAATTCTATCCTTGATGAAGGCATGAAGAGACTGATGGGAGCACTACTGTTATCTCCACTCCAGTCATACATGGCCTGCTACCCCACACGAATGCTGGAGTGTCTCTCCTCCCTCCCTGGTTCCTAGCTCTAATGAGAGGTGAAATCAGAAATGCTGTTTTCACCTTTATTCCATCCATTTAAAATGAGCTGCAAGGCACCTGAGAAGGGTATTATCCATGCCACTTTGTTCATCCATGCCAACACATTGCTGGCACTAAATTGGATTGGCGCTATTGGCTAGCCAAGCCAAGGGCAGATTCACACAACCAAGACAGGTGTTGTAAGAAATGCGGGTTGAGCCTAGCTGAGGGAAGAGCCATGCTCATGATAAAGTGGTTACAGGGCTGTTTCACCATGAGCACTTGTAGCCTGCCACTGTTCAGTCCACCTCGACAGCTTGCAGTTATGCATAGCAATTGTGGGCTGAGCTCCAAGTTGTTATTGTGGCATAAGAAGAAAGTGCTAGGATACCAAGGGGACACAGATGGAGCAACGGATGGACAGGGAGGAAGGGCAGGAGAGGCAGGTTGGCTCTTTAGGAACTATGTGCAAATATCTTTGAAGCGTCATGTATATGGGGGCATATGGTGAAGCAGAGTCTAGTCCTCAAAAATGTATACCACAATATCCTTTGTTGTTTTCACCTCCAATTTCATCTATAATGTGTCTATATTTTCTTCAGAATCTTCCTGGTTGCAAGATGAGTACTTTGTGTCCACACACAACCCTTAACATGAACCCATAAATACCATCACCACAAGGCCATAACCTCTCAAATTCTATTCATATTTGACTCCAGTTTAAAATTTAAAAAGCAAGTGACAGGTGAAACTTCCTGCGATGTGTGTTTTACAACCCAGAATGCCATGCATATTCCAGCATTCATTGCTAAAGGAGGACTGGTGACATTCAGATGGGGGATGTTCAGGTTTTAAAGGAGGCAATTCTGAGACCGCCTCAATGCCAAGTAAACATTTCCCTAGGAAAGGAAAAACAAGAGGAAAACCATCTGCTTGTTTCTAGTTTCTCCTGTCAAGTGGGCCTTCTGCCAAGTAGTCATTAGAGTAATTAAGGGGAGGGAAGAAACAGTATAATATATTCATTATGTAAATGAACAAAGAAGATTAAAAAGAAAGAAGAGAGATGACAAGAGTAGATACCTCTGTTTCTTGCAGAGTCCCACGACTTAAGCACACCATGTCTGGACAAGTGATGGGAGAACCACAACCCTCACGGATGGCCAATTGCATATATTGTTTTAGGCACTAAAGAGGAGGAAAGAGAGGTACAGATAAGATACAAACCATATTTAACTAAACAGAAGCCATTACAGTAGTTATATTGCACAGAGTACCTTCACTTCTTTAACTGGATATCCTGGAGCTTCAAGTACTCCAAAAACATTAATTGTGATGGCAAAGAGAAAATTACTTTAAGAACTGAATACAGAAATATTCACTATGGATGAAGATCTCCTCCATGTGTTCTGTTTGTTCAAGTCAGAAAGTCACATCTTCTATGCTAATTTTTTTTTCTCTACACAGCCTCGAAAAGTGTCAGGCTACATTTTTGTCTAATTAAAATGGGGGTTGCCTTTCTAGTCTCCCTTTAGGAATTCTTAATTCAATCCCTCTTACCTGATGACTGAAAGCATATTGCCTTTGTTTGCTGCAAGGACACACTTTTCTCAGCAAGCTGCCCTATAAACATTTATGCAATTTACCAGAAAAGTCTTTGTGTTGAAGTTATAAATTTCCCCACCCTGAAAAAAGGGAATGTTCAGTTTCATGAATCTGCATCAAGGGTTAGTGCAAATGGTCACAGTTTTTGCCCATTTCCACTTCACTTAATTACCAATAGTAACTGACAATAGCATTTTTAAAACAAAACAAGACAAAACCTGGGACATTCCATCAGGCAAAGTCAACTATGAAAGCTGATTTTCACTATCAATTCAAGGAGCCCAATGTACCACTTTGCCTGTGCAGCATGTCAAACAGTCATGAAACACCAAAGTGTCCCAAATATAAATTCAGACCAAAGTCCCAGACAAAAGTGGCATTTTCCAAAATGATGCAATGTTTCCTCTCCACTGCATGTGTGTGTGTGCATTTTCAATGTCTCATTTAAATCAGGAAAAAAAAGTCATTCACGCATGTTAATATTAAAGTAATTTGTTAATATTCCCATGTCACTCTATTCCCAGGAAGTGCCAAGGCTCCGATAATCAATTAAAGTTAGATTCCTTCAATGATTAAGGATTCTGTATTCCCACAGAAAAATATCCAAATTGAATTTAATGTTTTAAAAACTTATATGGTTATTTTTAATTAATTAATTAATTAATTTTTATACCACCCAATAGCTGAAGCTCTCTGGGTGGTTCACAAAATTAAAACTACAAACGTGCAACAGAAAATACAATATAAAATGTAATAGATTAAAACTACAGAATAAAAATACAACCAGAGCAAAACCTAGCAGCAGTGCAGATATTTAAACTGCAATAGCAGATTTAAGATGTCAAGAGCTAAAAAACTGGAATGCTAAAATGCTAAAAATGCCTGGGAAAATATAAAGGTCTTCACTTGGCACCAGAAAAAGTACAATGTAGGTACCAGGCAAACCTCTCTAAGGAGTTTGCTCCACAACCGGGGTTAGCATTTAAATGTTCCTTTGCAATATACTCATGACAGTGAAGCTATGCTGAGTTAAAACAAGTTGAATTTGAAGGTGAGCTAGGGAATCTACAGTCAGGGCCAGAAATATTGGAACAAGGATAACTGTTCTGGCAGTTGCCCTCTGTACACCACCACACTGAAGTTGAAAGGAAACACACCCAGATGGGAGCGAAGTCAGGACTTTCAGCTGTAATTCAAGGGGTTTGACAAAAGTGGGGCACCAACCATTCAGGAACTACAGCCAGTAGCATACACACACATCCATCGTTGGTGGCTCATAAGTAATGCAACAAACCAACATCATTTCAAACTTAAGGATTGCCTTTAATACCTGGATGAAAATCCTTTGCAGTCAATGACTGCCTGAAGTCTGGAACCCATGGACATGACCAAATGCTGAGTGTCCTCCCTCAAGATGCTTTGTCAGGCCTTTACTGCAGCTGACTTCAGCTGCTGCTTGTTTGTGGGTCTTTCTGCCTTCAGTCTTGTCTTCAGTAAATGAAAAGCATGCTCTATTGGGTGGAGATCAGGTGACTGATGTGGCCATTGAAGAACATCCCACTTCTTTGCCTTCAGAAACTCTTGGGTAGCTTTTGCTGTATGTTTTGGGTCATTATCCACCTGCAATATGAAGCTGTGTCCTATCAGTTTGGCAGCATTCGGCTGAACCTGAGCAGAAAGTATAGCCCTATACACTTCAGAATTCATCCTTCTGCTTTTATCAGCAGTCAGGTCATCAATAAACACCAGTGACGCGGTTCCATTGGCAGCCATACATGCCCATGCCATAACACTGCCTCCACCATGTTTGACAAATGATGTGGTATGCTTGGGATCATGAGCTGTTCCTTTCCTCCTCCATACTTTTCTCTTCCCATCATTCTGGTACAAGTTAATCTTGGTTTCATCAGTCCAAAGAATCTTATTCCAGAACCGGGCAGGCTTTTTTAAGTGTTTGCGGGCAAAGGCTCATCTGTCCTGTCTGTTCTTGAGCGTTACCAGTGGTTTGCACCTTGTTGTGAAGCCTCTGTATTTACACTCATAAAGCTGTCTCTGGACCGTAGATGTTGACAATGACATGCCTACCTCCTCAAGCGCATTCTTGACCTGGCTAGATGTTGTGAAAGGGTTCCTCTTCACCATGAGCAGCATTCTGCGGTCATCCACTTTAGTTGTCTTCCGTGGTCTTCCAGGCCTTTTGCTGTTGCTGAGCTTGCCAGTTAATTCCTTCTTTTTCAGGATGTTCCAAACTGTTGTGTTGGCCACTCCCACTGTTTTTGCTATCTCTCTGATGGGTTTGTTTCCTCAGCCTAATGATGGCCTCCTTCACTCACATGGATATCTCTTTGGGCCTCATGTTGGGAGTTCTGGTGAACAGCTACCAAATGCAAATGTCACACTCAGAACCACCTCCAGGCCTTTTCTCTGCTTGATTGGTATTGGGGTACCCAGGAAACAGGCCACACCTGGCCGTGCAGCTGCTTGTCAGCCATTCGTTCCATTACTTTTGAGCCACCAACGATGGGGGGGAGTGTATGCCACTGGCTGTCCTTGCTGAATGGTTAGTGCCTTGCTTTTGTCAAACCCCTTGGATTACAGCTGAAAGTCCTGACTTCGCTCCCATCTGGGTGTGTTTCCTTTCAACTTCAATGTGGTGGTGTACAGAGGCCAACTGCCAAAACAGTTATCCTTGTTCCAATATTTCTGGCCCTGACTGTATTTCCAACCGAGTTACATCCAATCAGTAATGCGGCGTATATAATAAAGGCCAGATATTTTTATATTATATCTTGTTATAAAACATTGCAATAAGTTGTGTTACATTATGTTCTAGTATTACCACTTCACCAAGAGCTGAATTGAGTAGCAAACATTCAGATGTCACAAATGTTATCATAGGGAAGATTCTGTGTCATATGCATTGGCACCAACTACCTAGGATGCTGTCAGTGGGTGTTTCGTCTGTCCAGAGAGATGGTGTTCAACCAGTTATAGAAGGGGTTGTACTCCCCTGGAAGTTTAAGGTCCATCATCTGGGGTTGCTCACAGATCCGTTATTATCAGTGGATGCTCCAGGAGCCTCATGAAGTGCCTTTTGACAGCTAAGGCCAATATGCCATCTGCAGCCCTTCCTTGCCAGAAATAGCTGAGTCTCTGTTATCCAACTTTTGTAGACTTCCACATTGGATTACTACAATGCACCTCTGAAGTCAGTCCAGAAGATGCCACTAGTTCAGAATACAGCTGCCAGGTTACTAATAGGGACCAGGAGGTGGAATCATATTACACCTGTTTAGATACAACTTCGTTGGCTCCTTGTTTGCTTCAAGATCAATTCAAAGTGCTGGTGCTCACCTTTAAAACAGTATGTGCCTTGGGACTCAAGTATCTGTTGGACCATCTAGCCCTATACTGATTCTGAGGTTTTATCCAAGGGCCTTTTCGATGTGCCCCCACTGTCAGAAGTAAACCTCTTCAGTGGGGGTGTCCCACTGAGGAATGCCTACTTCTGACACCTACTTTGTTGTCATACCCGTGTGAGATGAAGAGTTTTTTCTTTTTAATTTTCCCACGCTTTTAAGCCTTTTAAAGCTGTAGTGAGTTTTTATATTGACTGCACAAGTACGCAATAGTCAGAGATTATGGGCATTGTAATCCAAAACATTTTGAGAGCATCAGGTTGCCTACCCCTGGATTAGAGTATTTATCTTGTGTTGTGCTGCTGTTTTATTGCTATTTTAGATTGTTGCTTGTGTTATTGGTTCTTGTAACATTGTTTTTTTATTCTTTAGTAAGGTGCCCTGAGAATGCCAATTGGCCTTGAAGGTGCAGGGTATAATTTTTTTAATAAAAAAATAAAATAACCACTCACACAGAACATTAATGGGGCATGAGATGAGAATGAGTAGCAAAAAGTGAGTAGCAAAAAAAGAAAAAAAAAACAGGTTCCACAATTATAAGCCTCAAAATTCTACTGCTCATAAAAATGACTGCTGTTTAGCTAGCTTGAAATGACATGGCATCCGTAATCTACCTGATGAGGTCTACAATTCTCCAAAACTCCAAACTGATCCAATATAAATTGCCACAGATACAACAAGGTAAAAAGTGCTGAAAACTGACACATTCGTACTTCTTACTCAAGCTGTGGTTCATACATTTCTTTCAAATTGGGAGGGGGGGGCGGACTACTGATGTACTTTATTCAGGCTTGTTGAGGAGGTATGCCTTTCATTGGTTTGATGAAATTCTGAGCAGCAGTTTAAAGGTTATCAAGGTTTTTCTGCCCCATGAAAGTCTATGACAGCAACTGCTGGCAAAGTTATGCTGGGCATACTCAGTTTCACTCTGAAGCTATAACGCTGTCAGTAGTCCAGTGTTTTGAGAGGAATTCCAGTGTTCCTCTCAGCATTCTTCCAGCGGGGAGGGGTAGCAGGAAACTGTCGACTGAGATAAGACTGAGGTAATTTTGAGGGCTGAGAGATTCATTCTCACTGACTGACAGATCACTGATGTAGAGAGGGAGGGAAAGGAAAAAGCTGTGCTGGAATCCTGTGCAGGACGGTATTCTCAACATACAGGGACATAACTATTCATTTGTTATGAATACACCTACTCAGTTTATGAATGGTTTGTGTTTTGTGTTTTGTTTGTGTTTGTGTGCTTTTCCGGAATACTGTAATAATACATTTCTTTTTTTAAAAAAGCAGGGAAATTCAATGGTAAAAAAAAACCTGCTGGCTTAAGATGAGAGTTAAGGCTTTATCGCATGTTGGCTCAAGCTGCACAATGCCAGAAAACTGGAAGCTAAGGCTGATGCCTTAACGCACGTGCCCTGTGATCAGTAATGATATTGCGCAACGTCACAAATTGTGCTTGTTTACAAGCAACAAACAGACATAGGTCAACTCACAGGAGGATTCCTCTAGCAATGCAGTGAGGTTCAGATGCTTCATAAAACAATACAGGACCAGGACAACATGGGGAATCTTTACAGGTCCCAGGCACTCCATCCTTTCCATCTGGATTTGGGCCTGAAAGACCAAGGAAAACTGTGGGTACATGGAGGGTAAGGTGTAAACCTAAAGTGTATATATACTATGTAATGCCAAGTCTAACATTTAAAACTGTGACAATACTCATGTTATAAAAGTCACTGTCACTGATTTTTAAAGTAACTTAAGCCTACAAGATATAGTGATAAAATGTATTTCCCCCTCTTTCCCTAGTATGGTATTTGAGTTTCACATAGGACTTATAGCTTTTGAAAATTACCTCTGGGGCAAAAACTACTACTGACATGTGTAACAAAGTAAGTCCTGACAGTTGGTTTATTGAAATGAAAAATAGCTTGAAAGAGGCTGGGTTTTTGAGTGAAGAAATTGTAGGGAAGGGAGAAGGAATTCTTAATTGACACTTTTATTTAAGCAGTAGCCTGGTAGCCACATAGGTGACCAGGAAACACATGCAGGTGAGTGCATGGTAGAGGAGAGAAGACCCCCTCCTCTGTGCCCAACACAGAAATGCATATCCCTCCTCTGCTAATCCTCAGAGGATTAGTAAATATTTTTTGCAGGCTAGTAACTTTGGGGGCCTTATTTGTAAGAACGGCACAATCCTTTCCTCACCAGCAATTTTTCTGTTCAAAATCCCCCACCCCAGCTGTTTTTTTTTCCCCCCTTTGGGGTCCAGGTGCATGTTTACAAGGATAATTAAGCATCTGGAACACTACAAGGTGGAGGGGGGAGCAACATGGCAGCTATTTTCATTGCAAAAAAGAAAAAAAAGGCTGATGTGGAAAGAGTTAAAGCACCCACTTTGCTGTCACGCCTCTGCTCAAAATTTCCACTAAAAAAAACGGTGAGGGATTGATTTGCATATAACATAGAGTTTGCCAGTCAGGCAGTGTGTTCTGATCTCACGTTGCTAGGTAATGGTTCAACTCTCACTACAAGTCCATGTTATTATTCAAGACCACTTATAGATAATCTTCCTCCACATCCACAAACAAAAAGGACTGGTATCAGTACACCACATGGCCTTTTCAAGTACATCCAGTCCTTCATTCAACATGTTCCATTAACTTTCCCTACTCTGACACTTTAAAAGGTTTCCAGCTGACTAATTGCAACTCATAGTACTTTTGGAAAACAAATGACAAAAGGAAAAACACAAATGCAATGTGACAAACTATAACATCTAGTTTTTAACCAGGAAAGGTAGAGGGAGTTTAGAGGTGCTTCCAGATGTGGCTTTTATTGTGCTATCACCTTGCCTCATTCACAGAATTTTACGGGGAGTCCATATGTCATCTTCTATTGGTATCCCTCCCATGTTTTCCTATCACTTCTTCAGTCTTTTTTTTTTTTTATCACAGGAAATCCATTAAGGAGGGAAAGATAGAACAGCTGCACAATGTCTTTTGACTGGTAGTGCTAGGAGCTGTCCATTTGAAAGCACCCCCAGATAAAACACAGGACAAGAATAGAATGCCAATATGTGCTATAAACACATATTGCTATAACTAGCAAAAACTCCTAGGTATTTAGTATTGTGTACATTTTTAAAACATTGCCAGAAGTTAATCAGAAAAAAGGAGATATCTTTATACATTTTACATGAAATGAAATCCAGGGTGTTGAATGAAAAGCATATATATATATATATATGTATGTATGTATTACATTTGCTAAATACATGTGGATTGTCATGTATATGAATCAAACTTTTTGTTGCGTATTTGGCAGAAGTGACCTTCGTTGCTTCAGCATTTATTAGAATTTTCTGATAACAAAAGGTTTGCAGCTAATTTTGAACCAGCCTGCAAACTGCATCTAGTGGCCTAATCAGGAAAATTCTAGACATGCCAATATATTCATTATGCCAAATACAATACTGTAAAATGACGATACTCAAAGTATAGGGGAAACACAGGCAGTTGCTAGGAGACACTGAAGCCTCAGCCAGCCAAGCTGGTTTACTGATCTATCACATTATAAAAGCTAAGTAATGATGGACCCGTCTGTTGACTGGGTACTGACTGCTGGTGTCAACAGACCATGTGCTCTATTTCTCAAAGGCTTTTTCATCCCTGGGTCCTTTACTAGTGGATTGCTAACATGTGGCAATACCACGAAGCCGGTTCCTTCCTGCTTTTCCCCTATTGTCCCCAGTCCTAGAGCAATGGCATAAAATACTGAGCAGTATTTCCCTTTTTAAAAATTCACTTATGTACGTTAATTGTCAAAGTAAATCAATGAGTGTTCATTGTCAAAGTAAGTCAATATTAAATTAACTTAGAGAAGCTTACAATCTCCAACACCAAACTAATCTTGAAAAACACATTCTGCTACAAGACCACCATAAACGTACTATAAGGACCCACATCAGTACACCCTTACAAGGAGTAGGTCCATGTTTGTTGTGAAGTAAATGCGCAGTGCTATTACAAGTTAAGTTCATATTACAGGTCAGAAGTTCTGTTTTCTTAAGAAAAATTTAAGCACAACAAATGAGGAAGCAGATGACAGAAAGTGGCAGTTGGCTACCTGTAGGAAAGGGGAAGGGAGTGGTGAATAGGGACAAACCTTAATCTAAAATCACTGGAGCACTGTGACATTGAGTTTGTACTATTGTGTTTCCTTAGAGCAGCTTAACAAGACATTTTTTCCTGCACGGAAACGTTACACATGTACTCATGTACATTTGTCGTGCATTTAAAATATGCAAGTATAAATTGTGTCACAATTATACATGACAGCAGTGTATGGTACAATTGCACCATGTGAAGCAGCCCTTTTAAAAAACTGAAAGAAGTAAGTGTGGGTGGAAACAGAAAAGGGTCTTACAGATATTGATCTCTATTAAAATTAGCTTTCCTCCTTCCTCTTTTCTTTTTTGCTGCTATCTTCAAGGTAAAACTGTGATTTATATAAAAACAAAAGAAACAAACAAAAACAGGTCCAGTCCTTCAGTCCACAAGCTCCTTGAACACAGTCGCTGGAATATCCACCACAGAGCTTGTTTGTCTTTGCTTTTCTCCCATAGGCTTGTGTTGTACAGATCTAAGGAATCAAAGTCTGTATCAACAATGTGGCAGGGAGGTACCAGCATAGTATATAGAACAGTGCACTTCTTCACCAGTGCAATCTTCCCCTTGAATCAGGTTGTCCATCTCCAACAGTTACAGGGTATAGTACAGATCAGGATCTACTGGTAGAATTCTGGGTGATTTTTCTAACAATGAAAAAAGCTCCTTCACCCCAAATTAGGCTGCTGAAATTAAGAATGCTCAGGTGGATGGGTGGCGAGGCGGGAGAGGGGAGACCAACAGAGGATTTGTGGGTGGAAGAACTGTGAGCTCAGTTTCTGGCACTGAAAACAAATTCCTAGGCTGAACATGTGATCAGAGATACCTTGTTTCTTAATTCTCAGTGTATTTCTGGCCCCAAAACAATATTTTTCGTTTGCGTCCAGTTGGTGGAACTTGGGGTTCTAGCAAAATCAAAGCAGATCCTGTAAGCCTCAGCTCTGACCCTCCCTGCGGTACACTTCACACTTATTCCAGAAACCAGATGGCATTGTTCCAAAAGAAAGTAGTATCTCGCACCTCTTTGTTACATCTTCCCTGATAAGGAAAAGAGTCACACTTTAGAATCAAGGTGGGCAAAAATATGGCCTATAGCAAGGGTCGGCGACATGGCACTCGTGGGCACACTGGTGCCCACCAAGACCCAAGGCACTTTTGTGGTGTCTGAAAATCAGAACTTGAGAACCTATTTAAAAAGCTGGCACTTTATTCTCTGAGGGTACATCCATTTTGGCTCCCCCCCTTTTTTTAAAAATCTAGTATCCCATCTAAAATCATCTCCAGCTTGATTACTATAAAAACTGTCTAGTTTTTCTCAACTAAGAAACTTGTGTGTTTTGCCTACAGATGGAGATGGAGATGGATAACAGCTGGATTTTATATTTTCAAAAATGGGGAATCAGCCATTGTTGGTTCATTTTCCCATCTCAACAGCCTTTGGGAGACTCCTAGGTGCAACTCAAAACCATCTGTGTACCTGGCAAAGCCTAATTTGAATGTCTGCAGCCTCCTCTCGCGTTCTGTCTTAAGACTCTAACCAAATGCAGACTCTATGGCTTGCACATCAGCCACTTCATCTCCCACCCACCCCTTTCTTGGTTTGTTAACCATCTTCCCTGATGAAGAGCTTTGAAGAACTCAAAAGCTTGCACATTATTTTGTGTCCTTTTGTTGGCCTAATAAAAGTACTGCCCAAATATGGAATTTTTCTTATGGCCAACATGGCTACCTTGTGTGTTTAAAAAGGTTTTCAATATTCATGGGCTCAAGTTACAGGAAGCCAGATTCCGGCTGAACATCAGGAAAAACTTCCTGACTGTTAGAGTAATACGATAATGGAACCAATTACCTAGGGAGGAAGTGGGCTCTCCCACACTGGAGGCATTCAAGACGAGGCTGGACAGCCATCTGTCAGGGATGCTGTGACCTGGATTCCTGCACTGAGCAGGGGGTTGGACTCAGTGGCCTTGTAGGCCCCTTCCAACCCTACTATTCTATGATTCTTTGAATTCAGTGACAAACACTAGAAGTTCTTGATCTAGGAAGGAGGTCAAAAGAAACTCAAGCGAACTGTGGTTTATAGCTCCCATGATTTCTATGCCTGCTAGATTAAATATTTTGTCAAATGCTAAATATACATTTGAAATTAGTGAGGCAAGAGGCAGACAACAGTTTTTAAAAGAGCTGAAAGTAGTACAAAAGAAGCATTGCTTCCTATGGTGCATATTCACACACACACACCTTTTGTCCCACAGTGGTCTCTGGTCAAACTTGCTTTAGGAAATGGGGGAAAGCCTGCTAACCTGAGAATATGCACCACAAGCAGACATGAGAATATACATCTCTCTTTCAAACTACCCTCCTAGTCTCTAAAAAACCTATCTAACAGATGGTGCTTCTAGGGAGAGGGCCCCCAGCGCTACAGTTAGAAGGCATTGTGCAGTTATTCCATCTTTTTCTCCTTGATCTTTTTTTTTGCAGTAAGAACAAATGGTGGGAAAATATGGGAGGGTTACAAGTGGAAGGCAATGTCATCTGGACCCCATGTAAAATTAAGTGAATAAGGCAGGGTGATGGTGAGACAAAAGTTTGGTCTGACAGCACCCATGGTTTGTCTTTATGGAGAGGCTATATTTTCATTCACCCCTTCAGCCTCTGTCTGATCTTTCCGCCTGCACTACCTCTTCCAAAGCTGATCTGTTCTGATGTCACATTAACCCTAGACAGAGATGTCTTGAACCTACTGGCTGTCATTTGCTTAGCTGCTCTGATGTTAGAGAGGCTGCTTTTGCCTGTCTAAGTTCACTATGACAGCAGATCAGCTTCAAGATATTTGAATTCTAAAGTCCACAAACAACTTTTATAAAATAAAGCATAGACTGAAATCTCAAGCATGCTTTGTAGAATATACAAAATGAGATTTGCTTCCGCATAAACACATTTGAGATATAGTTTTCAATGTATTGCTACATGCTCTTCACTTTCCCAAGTGGCAAATGTTCCAGGGCAGTGCTTACTCAGGTTTGGTTCCCTTTAGAAGGAGAGATGGCTCAAGACTCTGTAATATTATTTGAGTTTGAGCATAGGTAGAGGCACAGCTTAACACTCTGACAAGTCTATTGCTCCCACATCAGCTCTCCAGAGAGAAGCACCCCTGCATTCCCAGATGCCTTTAACTTACAGCTCCTAACTCTCTCTTAGGCTGCAATCCTATACCCATTTACCTGGGACTTATTTTTGAGT
Organism: Heloderma suspectum; assembly: GCF_057233095.1. Taxonomy (NCBI): domain Eukaryota; kingdom Metazoa; phylum Chordata; class Lepidosauria; order Squamata; family Helodermatidae; genus Heloderma; species Heloderma suspectum. Next base: position 105,182,187 of record NC_139461.1, read on the forward strand.
CAACATGCATAGGATGGTGCTGTCAGTCTTTTACTGAGGGCTAAACTACATGCTATGTTAAATATGTAGCATGCAGCTGATACTCACTTCCTTTTTTTACCTCCAAGTGTAAGGGGCCAGATCTGGATTGGGACCACCATGCATGGATAGAGGTTTAACCCTTCCCACTCAGTTGCTTTTCCTCTCTAAATTCAACCCCCTCCACACATGTGCGCATGCGCATGCGCGCACGCACACACACACACACACAGGGGCTAAAAGAAGGAAAAAACTTCTACTGGCACCAAAGGAAAACACGTACACATCCTCAAGTGTAATTTACTGACTTTGGCTAGAATGCCATTTTTATGGAAGAATGATATTTATTGCAGCAATGTCTAACTTTAGATGTATAGTAATAATTAATTTATTTTGTTTTATGGAACACAAATGGAGGCAAACATATGCTTGTATGTCAGTGATTAGATTTCCATTAACTCCCTCTCCAACAGATGATGCAAACTTCTTTTTTCAAATGGAGAATTACATGCTACAAAGCTAGACTAACTGTTGAAAATAACCACAGAAAACCACTGGTACATTTCATCGTTCCATACATCTCACCGTACCAAGTTCACTTGTGGCACCAATTTTCCTACTGTCTGCAGATCTACTTCATCTGTAATTATGAAGAATCAAAATAGATGTCACCTGAAAAGTTATGAGCACAATGTTTCATTTGTAACTCCTGAAAATACCCATTGATATTATTATAAAAGAGAGAGGAGGGAAACTACTTAGTTATGCAGGTGGAAAGAGCTGAGGCAGAAAGCTGTAGCACTGTGCTGGTGAGAGGAAGAAAAAGGAGTCTCTCTCTTACTGCTCCTTTCCTGGCACATGTTGCATGAAAAGAATACAGGTAACCATTTTACCTCAAGTCAGCACCTGATGCGTGGCCAAGTTCTCCTCACAACTTTGCAGGGCAATAAAGACCAAACACATGTCCAAACTACCCCCCCAACCCCCAGAAGTTGCCCACCTCTGCTCTAAGGCATAATCATATATGGTCTAGTTCAGAGATACAGGACCTCAGGCCCAGGGATCAAAGATGGCCTTCCAGGGGTTCCCCAGAAAGCTTTGCCCCCTTTCCCCCATCACTGATTATTTGGTAGTTTCCCTATGTGTGTGCATTCCCCCCACCCGCCTGAGTCTAAATGGCTGAAATGCCTCTGCTAAGGCTTAGTTACTGGCAGTAAGAGCTTTAAGCTACAATATGCTGATATTTTTTGTTCTTTTGGCCCCACCCCTTTTGCCTTCAGCCCTACCCACCACTGGAATGTGGCCCCAGAGACATTCTCCAAAATGGGGTTTGGCCCTCAGGCTGAGTTTCTGCACCCCTGATCTAGGACATTGTCTGCTCTTTAAATGCCATTCTTAGCAAAACTCCTTACAAGTATTCCAAAGCACTATTGCTTGGTATGGTAGGGAGAAGCTAGACATCAATACTTTTGCTGACAACCAGTGACCCAATGGAGGATGGAAATGGCAAATACCTGTCCACAGATAACAGACTCACCTACGCCAATTGTCTTGTCCTTATCATGGTATGTGCATTCTGAAACCAGAAATGTCTCTCTTATGCACGCAGCTGCTTCCTATATGAGGCATGGGAAGGTAATGGAGCTTAATCCTTTATTGCAAAGATATAACCAGTGCCTGTAGTGGTTTAAAGTGGAATTCTACCTGATTCTCACTTGGGGCCAGTACTATTGAATGCATTCTTTAATGATAAAAGAATAGAAGTGCACTTCTTAAAATGTGCTGATATTAAATGAGAAGAGAATACAAGCTCTTTTGGAGAATGGATTTAATTCAAAGTGATCAACAAACTTGAATAAAGCAAAGCAAAAAATGTAGCAATATGAAGTTTTAGAGTAGGTCCCACATCTGGGAAATCACCATTATACTGAGAGGTACGCAAGCAATTAGCATGCAAAAATAAATCCCATCGGCCCTTTGTTTCACATTATCTTCATCTCTGCATAAATCTCAAGGATGTGGCAAAGGAGAAAGGGAGGAGTCAGCAACTGAAACCACATGTTGCTGCAGCAGTTTTGCTTCTGCAAAAGCATACCAGTTAAATAAAGAGAGGAAGTGGTAAATAGGCTTCCTGAAACAGCCCTCAAAATACACACACAAAACAGAAACAGAAAGAAAATAGATAAAGAATGGCATGGCACTGAACACAGGATATAGGGCAGTTATGGTTGTGTTTTAACTTCCTGTGGGTAGGACCAATTTTCCCTTCTTACTGAGAAGGGGAAAAAAGGGTTGATGGCCCTAGTTAGAGAGGAGAAAATGACAAATGTTACTTTCAATCTTTACATCACGGATAATGTTTTAACACAAAGGATTACACTAAAACATGCCATAGTATAATGTTGCCTTGCATAATTCCTTACATCCACATTACCTGAAGAAAGAGCTTCTAGGAGCCAATGTGTGGCTCTTGAAAACAGTGGCCCCTCCACAGACATGCAACAGGGTACAGGCAATCACTATGGTAGAACCAACGTGTTGACTGCACCTGTATACAGAATGGTATCTGCTCTCAGGCGTCTGTCTGTCACTCAGACACACACACACACACACACACACACACACAAAATCAGCAGGTAGTTGGTCTGGGAAGGGCCCAGATTTCTGTCAAGTAAATGAAACAGAGCAAGACTACAATTTGTTCAGGCAAACCATCCTTCAAGGAAGCGGGGGGGGGGGGTGAGGAGCTGGAGGGGACTTCAAGCACTAATAACCACAACTGCTATCTTGTCCTGCATTTTCCCATTTTAGACACATCACAAAATTATGAGTTTCATTTAGACTAATTTTGAAATTGTCCTCCCAGACCAACAGCAGAGTACATCTTTGGCATGACAGACTTAGCTCCTCCCAACCCCCAAATGAGGGGAAGGGAGGTACCCCAAAAAGAGGGGAAGGGAGGTACCCCAATAGTATGAAAAAGGAAACATGGTCTCTGTGTGTGCAGTTATACACATGGACCATACATGCATGCCAAAGGCTAATAATATCATAATAGCAGTAATAAACTCCAGTCAGAATGCAGAGATGAACTCCAAAATACAAAAAGTCCAGCCAGTCTAGTATTTCAACATTATCCTCGTTCACAGAGCTTAGGATCCTATGCAATAAACAACTTCTGAAGTTTAGTCTTAGTGCCAACAGTTCTCCAAGGTCAAATGCAAAGATGGCAGGAAACAAGTTATTATTTAGCACATTTTTATCCCACTTTTCATCCCACATAGAACTCAAACCAGCATACATGGGGTTCCCAGGCAGTCTCCCATCAAGGCACTAACATGAGCTAAACTTGTTTGGTTTCAGCAAGGCAGCTGCAGCCTGTGCCTCAGACCCTGCCCCCGGGTTATAGGGTCTGGGAATCACTACACCTACACCAAAAAATTGTATGGAACTTGGCTCAGAAAATAGTACAGAATTCTGAGCTACAAGAAAGTCTACCAAGCTAGCCATACAAAGAAGTTGTGGGACTGACACAATTCAAACACCCATTCTAGCATTTGTACCATCTGTGACTTTTCTATTGTTGTTCAATCGTTAAGTCGTGTCCAACTCTTCGTGACCCCATGGACCATAGCACACCTGGCCTTCCTGTCCTCCACTCTCTCCCGAAGTGTGCTCAAGTTCATATTCATTGCATCAGTGATGCTATCTAGCCATCTCATCCTCTGCTGCCCCCTTCTCCTTTTGCCTTCAGTCTTTCCCAGCATCAGGGTCTTTTCCAGGGAGTTTTCTCTTCGCATTAGGTGGCCAGAATATTTGAGCTTCAGCTTCAGGATCTGTCCTTCCAATGAGCACTCAGGGTTGATTTCCTTTAGGATTGACTGATCTGACCTCCTTGCAGTCCAAGGGACTCGTAAGAGTCTTCTCCAGCACCACAGTTTGAAAGCATCAGTTCTTCGGTGCTCAGCCTTCCTTATAGTCCAGCTCTCACAGCCATACATTACTACTGGGAAAACCATAGCTTTGATTATACGAACCTTTGTCGGCAAGGTGATGTCTCTGCTTCTTACTATGCTGTCTAGGTGTGCCATAGCTTTCCTCCCAAGGAGCAAGTGTCTTTTAATTTCATGGCTACAGTCACCATCTGCGGTGATCTTGGAGCCCAAGAAAATAAAATCTGTCACTGCTTCCATTTCTTCCCCTTCTATATGCCAGGAAGTGATGGGGCCAGATGCCATGATCTTAGTTTTTTTAATGTTGAGTTTCAAACCAGCTTTTGCACTCTTCACTTTCACAAGAGGCTCTTTAGATCCTTTTCGCTTTCTGCCATTAGGGTGGTATCGTCTGCATATCTGAGGTTGTTGATAATTCTCCCAGCAATCTTAATTCCGACCTGTGATTCATCCAACCCGGTGTTTCTCATGATGTACTCTGCATATAAGTTAAATAAGCAGGGCAACAATATACAGCCTTGTCGTACTCCTTTCCCAGTGTTGAACCAATCGGTTGTTCCATGTGACTTTTCTATTACAATTTATTAATTAAGTCAAAAAGGCTATTCAACCGGAGGTTACAGGCAGGCCTGTATGTATTCCATGCTTCCACAATTGCACTGCACAACTTTAGAATATACCTATTATGTACAAAATTCAACCTAGTGAGAATCTTGGTTTGAAGAAGGAAGAAGATTCTTAGCCATTATATTGAGGGCTGTGTACAGGTTGAAACCTTTTAGTTTGCTTTGTTTTTAAGACAGAAACACCCATCCCCACACCCACCTCCAAAAGTCTTAAGTAATTAATATTCCCTGTAAATGTGCCCTCTTGTTAAGGTTTTTCACACAAAATCTTATAGCGCCTATCACAGCCTTCCCAAACCTGGTGCCCTCTGGATGTTTTGGACTACGTCTCCCATTATCCTCATGATTGTCCATGATAGCTGGGAGTGATGGGCACTGTAGTCCAAAACATCTGGAGGGCATCAGGTTGGGGAAGGCTGGCCTATCACATACTCCTACACCTCCTTTCAACATTATTATCATTCCCTCAAAATGTATGCTCCAAATATTAGTAATTTCTTCTTAAAGATAAAAACATTTTCCTCAAGACTGAAGTATGCCAAAAGATATATTTGTCTACTGAAGTGATAAGCCTGGTTTGTAGAATTAGACCTGGAAGAACGTTCAGGGTTGCTGAGGCTAATGCCCCAAACCCTCTTCTCAATTTTATGTAGGAAAGTTCCAAGACACCGTACAGTGTTAACATAGGCTTTTTCTTGGTTGGACTTCTCATATTACCATGAACAAGAAAAGTAAAGTCATACTTGCATTTGAAATTAAAAATACACAAAAACAAGTTCACCCACCAAATGAAAGTTGTCAGAGGTCATATAAAACCGGAAACATTTTGTGCAATATGATACCCAGTTTTGTAGACTATCAACTATACATCCCAGACCCAATTCTCTTCATCCTGCGAGAGGCATGGAGATCCATGCCTCCTTCAGCAAAGAGAAAGGGGTTTGGCCAGCAACAGGGGGAGTGGCCATTCTTTCCAGCACTAGCCAAGTCCCTGGACATCAGATGCTGTGCAAAGCTATGCACCTCATGCCGGAGGAGCAGCTACTCTTTAGAGCATGGGACAAGTACTGCTGGCCTGCATCCCCGCTCTTATCTCTGAGCTGAGATTGGAGGTAACAGCAAAAATTCCCCTGCTGCTGCACCGGCACATAGGAGAACCCTCACTGTTATCTCAGATTGCAGATAACAGCGGGGATGCCCTCCAGAGGGGATTCCTCAAGGGGACAGGGCTTGGAAGCGAAGTCTCATCCCCTGGAAGAACCACAGGAGGCTTTATGAGCTGGATTAGGGTGCCATGAAGGCCAGTTCTGGTCCACAGGTCAGAGGTTCTGCATCCCTGGAGTATACCATTGAAATAAAGGGCACTTAATTTAGTCATAGAATCACAGAATTATAGGGTTGGAAGGGGCCTACAAGACCATCGAGTCCAACCCCCTGCTCAATGCAGGAAGCCTGAATCCCAGGTGGTCTCCCACCCAAGTACTAACCAGGGCTGACCTTGCTTTGCTTCCGAGATCAGACGAGTTCAGGCTCATCCAGCTCTTTGCTGGATGACTAACTTAAGCCTCTTTGATTTCATTGGGCAGTATCCAATTCAGCACTAGCACTCACATAAATTACACTGCAAATTCTAGCACAACACCAATAGAATTTGCTGGTGCAACAGGAATTGCATGGTGCCCAATGCTTCTAGGGTGCCATGCACGCCAGTCTAGGTATGACTTAAGTTTGGATTCAACCTCTTGCTTAGTGTACTGGAAAATTCTATACACAAATATTATGCTAAAAATTACACAAAAACCATGTATCTGAAGAGTACCGTCTCTTATAAAGGATTCTTCAGATATCTGTAACAAAGGATTTTTAAGCTTCATCTTCTAATTGCTCAGCACAGGTCGGTAGACTGATTCCCATCAACCTCTGGTAAGGGAGCTGCCACTGCAGGTGATGGTAAGGAGGGAGTACCTGCTCTCTGCTTCCTCTCATGATGCCCAGCCACCAACTACCAAGACTGAGGCCCTTGTTTTCACTAAGATTTTAGTGGGGAGTCAGTTACATGTCACATGAGGCCAGCCTGCCATTTTCTGCACTACTGATCACAAGCACCTGCAAATTTGTTTCAACGTGACAGTAATAAGCTGTAAGCTGCACTACGTTTCAGAAGGGTAATTTTTCTTGCTAGCTTTCCCTACTGCAAGAACATGATCTCTAAGATTTGATATGAGGATGACTCATGTGGAACAGTGTCCTTATTCTAGTTGCTGCCTTCACATGTTCCTCCCTGCTCCAAAGACTGTAGCCTTCAATCTTCACTGCCTAATTATACTACACAAGCCCGATGGTATGTGTGTCAAGGTGTTGTGAGGGAAGGAGCCCCAGAAACAAAATTCAAATAAAACTCGGCATCCCTAATGACAGGCTAGTTTCCCCAGAGCAAGGATGAAGACAGAAAACCTATACAGTAGTCATAACTTTATCATATAGTGCCAGATGCTGCATTGAAAAATGGTTAAATGTAGCCACAGACAGAGTAAAACAGGATTACCACCCCATCCCTGCTAGTACAACAGTGACAAGCAATAGTAGGAGAACATAGTAACACTGGTCCTACTATATGGGCTCTCTCTGGTCACATTTCATGCAGGTACAGCTGCTACACTAAGCTTGCAAGCAGGTACTTTGCAGTTGCTGGCCATGTAGGAAGAAGTATACTGTCTGCCACCGAGCATACACAGTGTTAGCATGGACAGACTGGACTTTGGCACTGCACCATGCTGGATTATCAGTACCATGAACAAGAGAGATTGAGAACTACTGATATCTATTTTGTTTTCTTAATGCACAAATACTGATGAACCATATACTTAGCCTATTTCTCATTCACAAAGTTAAAGGTTAGTACCCTAATATTTACTCAGTAAAACAAACACTGTCTTGTGTACCTTAGATGGCAAACCTATGCCTATCTAGGAAATTGAAGTAATCTGAATAGAGCCTTCATGTATATCTGATCCTTTCATCTGACACAGTAAATCTACATTATGATTTATGTGTCACTTGTCACTAATGTCAGAAGCAACGCCTAACAGGAGCCCACAATATTTGTGCAAATACGTTCCACATGAATTACAATGGATGCGCGAACAGTGAGAAATCTTTTTCACTTGTGACAAAATATAGCTTTGAGTGCTGAAAATGCATTAGCCCCCATCCCCCAAAGAAGCACTATCTTGATGAAAGAGCTGAATTCTAAAGGAGAGGATCCATAGATCAGTAGTTGAGCATATGCTCTGTGTGCAGAAGTCCTAAATTCTATCCCTGGCATATGCAGTTGAAAAGATCTCAGCAGCATGCTGGGACAGACCTCTTCCAGACACATTAGAGACCAATGGTCAGTAAGAGTAAGACAGTATTAAGCTAGCTAGTATTAAACTAGATGAGTACCAACTGCACATTTATTATGTCCTCGAATGGCCCCAAGAAAATATTTAGCTTTTGACATTTCTTCAGAACATGATGATGCATGCATAAAATTATATTAGAATTATGCTTTAGCATATAAAAATGAAAGTTTCATTCTCCTTATTCTAAATTAGTAATATATTTGTGATTATTATTATTATGGAATTCTTTGACAATTTTGGCCTACTCTCTTCCTTAACATTAGTTATGTTTCTGTCAACACTTACCGAAGTACAAAAGATGCAGCTGCAATCTTGGAGAGCAGTCATCTTATCCAGTGAATATTCAGTTAGGCACAGTTTGCAAGTGACCAAAGGCTCCAAGGATAGTTCCCCAACTTCTGATATTCTAGTCGTCATGGTGTGATAGCAGAACGTACCAGCAAAGGCCATCAACTTAATCAGCCTCACCAGCTCTACAAAAGATATAAGTAAGAGTAACATACTAAGCATAATTCTGCAGGTCAACATTCAACATAGCAGGACTTTAAGCAATTTAAAATCAGCACTTTCCAGTACAGCTCCAGCTTCTGATCTATATTCATATTTATTCATCAACATACCCTGCCAGTTGGAATGGCCACTGCTGACCTAGGTATGTTCTGTGAGTGCTAAAATACCAGCGTGCCCTCCTTACTCTAGAGGAATAAGCAATATGGGCTGGCCAAGAAGAAACATTTTTTATCCAGAAGTATTCACAAATATTTCAGAGAGTTCACTGTAATGTCCACCACTACTCAGTATACTTGGATTACTTGGATAAGAACTTAGACAGAATACTTGGGCAATACTAAACTGAGGAGTACTTGCAAACTTTGTTACAGGGTGAGCTAAAAATTCAAGATGTCAAACTGGACAGAAAGAACCAAAAGGAAGTACTACAAGTAGGACCAACTATTCCACTGAAGAACAATCATGCATAAATACCTAACATAGTTAAAATCACTAGCTAAGCAACGGTACTTCTGATATTATGTACCCTACATTTTGGGAGGCACACAGCACACAATCCCAGTCATATTTTTGGATATTTCACCTATTTGGGAGCACTGTGTGCAATTCTGGACTCCACAGTTCAAACAGAATGCACATTAATCAGAAAAGAACCAGAAGAATAAGGACTAGGTCAGGGATCTACAATTTTTGGCTGACCCTGACCAAAAATCTCTGATTTTCACTGAGCTTCAGAGGCAATTGGAAGCACTTAGACTTCTTACTGCTTCCAATTGCCTCCAAAACCCCACACAAAGTCAAATACAAGGCTGCGACCCTTGCTCCACACAGGGGACACAAGAATAGGTAGCTTTCTTTCTCTCCCTCATTCAGCATGAGGTGAGATATCTCTATCATCTTCATGTTCTCTGTGTGGTGTGAAGAACAGGAGTCTCTCACTTTGTGATGAATCAGGGACAGGTGGTAACCAGAATCAAAGATATGGTCAACACAGGTGATTTGGCACCTGCATTTGCTGACCTCTGGACTAGGCTGAAGGGACTAAATATATTTCAGTTTGGGGTAGTGGGGAGAAGAAGCAGGTTAAGAAATGGCTTGTGTGTGTTTTTTAAAATATATAATTTATTTGCAACACATCAACAAGAACAAAACAAAACATAAAACAAAGAAGGGGAAAATTGTATCATAAAACATATTAATATACAGTACTCATTAAAATATACCTTGATATAGGAAAAAAGAGAAAGAAAAAACCCCACAAAGGGGGGGATATAACACTTCCATTTCAAATATATACATTAATAAAAGCAGTCCATATATCTAAATACACATCCATATGGCTTTGATGGTTGTAGGAAACACAAAAATTGACAAAATTCCTACTTATTAAAATATATACGCATAGGAAGGCTAAACCCCCTTTCTTTTTTCCATTGGCAAGCAATGGGTTTAAACTACAGCAAGACAAATTTAGATTAAGGTTTTGGAAGGGTTTTCCTAACCATAAGAATAGCTCACAAGAGAAGAAGTGGAAGCTGTAGAAGGGTTACAGGGTACTTTATCTCAAAACAAGCAGCACCATGATACACAACTCAGTATTGGTGCACATTAGTTGCCAAGATCTTGGATCACTGATCACAGGACTGATCACAATAGGCTAGAGCTAGTTGCTTAGTAGTGCCATTTCTATAATACAGGGGTGGGAAACCTGTGGCCCTCCACGTATTGTTTAACTACAACTCCCACCACCCTTGACCATTAGCCATGCTGCCTGAGGCTGACAGGAATTGGAGACCAACACCTGGAGGGCCTCAGGTTCTCCACCCCTACTTTAATGTATCATCTCACTGGTGAAAGGCAAGCTGAACCACTTCAGTCCATTTGTGAAGGACTTTCATACACCAAGCCACAAAATCAGCAGATTACCAAAAGAAGAGAAAATCTCTAGGAGGAAAGAACTAAAGGGAGACTTTAATATAAGGCTAGAAATTCAGGACAGGGCTAGTATTTGATGTTTTGTAGACACTGGAATTACAAGGTCTGCATACATATTATTCCCCCTCCATACATTATTCGTGTGAAGGGGCTTCATGCAATTAATGAGGCAGCTGGGCCAATTTGCAACAGTTCCCTAGTCCTGCCCCTGACATCCACAAGAAGGATTCCCTGCTATGGATATCCACACTCAACATGTGGAAGTAGGGGACACCATAAAGCATTGGGGCAGGGCAAGCAGCTTGGTCCTTTGCCCCTTTAATCACATGGAGCCTCTTCATGCGAGTAGCGCGTGAAGGAGCTACTGAAATGCTGATATTATGTTTCAATATGTATTGTATCCCCTTCATGGATCACTGCCTTGTTGTGGCGAAGGGGCTTGCTTAACTCAGTGAAGCCATAAGCTATGCCGTGCAGGGCCACCCAAGACGGACAGGTCATGGCAGAGAGTTCTGACAAAATGTGGTCCACTGGAGAAGGAAATGGCAACCCACTCCAGTATTCTTGCCAAGAAAATCCCATGGAACGTATCACAAGGCTAAAAGATATGACGCCGGAAGATGAGCCCCTCAGGTCGGAAGGTGTCCAATATGCTACTGGGGAAGAGCAGAGGGTATTTCCAAGTAGCGCCAGAAAGAGTGAAGTGGCTGGGCCAAACCCGAAAGGACACTCAGCTGTGGATGTGTCTGGTGGTGAAAAGAAAATCCGATGCTGTAAAGAACACTATTGTTTAGGAACCTGGAATGTCAGATCAATGAATCAAGGTAAGCTGGAGGTGGTCAAACATGAGATGGCAAGATTGAACATCGACATCTTGGGAATCAGCGAACTAAAATGGACAGGAATGGGCGAATTTAATTGAGGTGACCATCATATCTACTATTGTGGGCAAGAATCCCTTAGAAGAAATGGAGTAGCACTCATAGACAACAAAAGGGTGGGAAAAGCAGTACTGGGGTACAATCTTAAAAATGATAGAATGATGTCAGTACGAATCCAAGGCAAACCATTCAACATCACAGTAATTCAAGTCTATGCCCCAACCACTGAGGCCGAAGAAGCTGAGGTTGATCGGTTCTATGAAGACCTAAAACACCTTCTAGAACTAACACCAAAAAAAGACGTCCTCTTCATCATAGGGGATTGGAATGCTAAAGTAGGAAGTCAAGAAATCACCGGGATAACAGGCAGGCATGGCCTTGGTGTACAAAATGAAGCAGGACAAAAGCTAATAGAGTTTTGCCAAGAGAACATGCTGATCATCGCAAACACTCTTTTCCAACAGCACAAGAGGCGACTCTACACATGGACGTCACCAGATGGTCAATATCGAAATCAGATTGATTATGTCCTTTGCAGCCAAAGATGGAGAAGCTCCATACAGTCAGTCAAAACAAGACCTGGAGCTGACTGTGGCTCAGATCATGAGCTGCTTCTTGCAAAATTTCGGCTTAAATTGAAGAACGTCGGGAAAACCACTAAACCGTTCAGGTATGACCTAAATCATATCCCTGATGAATATACAGTGGAGGTGAGGAATAGATTTCAGGGATTAGACCTGATAGACAGAGTGCCTGAGGAACTATGGACGGAGGTCCGTAACATTGTTCAGGAGGCAGCAACGAAATCCATCCCAAAGAAAAAGAAATGCAAGAAAGCAAAGTGGCTGTCTGATGAGGCTTTACAAGTAGCTCACGAAAGAAGGGAAGCGAAAAGCAAGGGAGAAAGGGGAAGATATACCCAACTGAATGCAGAGTTCCAGAGAATAGCAAGGAGAGACAAGAAGGCCTTCTTAAGTGAACAATACAAAGAAATCAAGGAAAACAACAGAATGGGAAAGACTAGAGATCTCTTCAAGAAAATTGGAGATCTCAAGGGAACGTTTTGTGCAAAGATGGGCATGATAAAGGACAAAGAAGGCAGGGACCTAACAGAAGCAGATGAGATTAAGAAGAGGTGGCAAGAATACACAGAAGAACTATACAGGAAAGATCTGAATGTCCCTGATAGCCATGATAGTGCGGTCACTGAACTTGAGCCGGACATCCTAGAGAGTGAAGTCAAGTGGGCCTTAGGAAGCATTAGTAACAATAAAGCTAGCGGAGATGACAGTATTCCAGCCGAGCTATTTAAAATCCTAAAAGATGATGCTGTTAAAGTGCTGCATTCAATATGCCAACAAATCTGGAACACTCAACAGTGGCCACAAGACTGGAAAAGGTCAGTTTACATTCCAATTCCAAAGAAGGGCAACGCCAAAGAGTGTTCAAACTACCGCACCATTGCGCTCATTTCACATGCCAGCAAGGTGATGCTCAAAATCCTACAAGCTAGGCTTCAGCAGTATGCGAACCGAGAACTACCGGAAGTACAAGCTGGGTTTAGAAGAGGCAGAGGAACTAGAGATCAAATCGCCAACATTCGCTGCATCATGGAGAAAGCAAGAGAATTCCAGAAAAACGTCTATTTCTGCTTCATTGACTACGCTAAAGCCTTTGATTTTGTGGATCACAAGAAACTGTGGCAAATTCTGAAAGTGATGGGAGTACCAGACCACCTTACCTGTCTCCTGAGAAACCTGTACGAGGGTCAAGAAGCAACAGTAAGAACCAGACATGGAACAACCGATTGGTTCAAAATTGGGAAAGGAGTACGACAAGGCTGCATATTGTCACCCTGCTTATTTAACTTATATGCAGAGTACATCATGAGAAATGCCGGGTTGGATGAATCAGAGGTCGGAATTAAGATTGCTGGGAGAATTATCAACAACCTCAGATATGCAGACGATACCACCCTAATGGCAGAAAGCAAAGAGGATCTAAAGAGCCTCTTGTTGAGGGTGAAAGAGGAGAGTGCAAAAGCTGGTTTGAAACTCAACATTAAAAAAACTAAGATCATGGCATCTGGCCCCATCACTTCCTGGCATATAGAAGGGGAAGAAATGGAAGCAGTGACAGATTTTACTTTCTTGGGCTCCAAGATCACTGCAGACGGTGACTGTAGCCATGAAATTAAAAGACGCTTGCTCCTTGGGAGGAAAGCTATGGCCAACCTAGACAGCATAGTAAGAAGCAGAGACATCACCTTGCCGACAAAGGTCCGTCTAATCAAAGCTATGGTTTTCCCAGTAGTAATGTATGGCTGTGAGAGCTGGACTATAAGGAAGGCTGAGCGCCGAAGAATTGATGCTTTCGAACTGTGGTGCTGGAGAAGACTCTTACGAGTCCCCTGGACTGCAAGGAGGTCAAATCAGTCCATCCTAAAGGAAATCAACCCTGACTGCTCATTGGAAGGACAGATACTGAAGCTGAAACTCCAATATTTTGGCCACCTAATGAGAAAACTCTCTGGAAAAGACCCTGATGCTGGGAAAGACTGAAGGCAAAAGGAGAAGGGGACGGCAGAGGATGAGATGGCTAGATAGCATCACGGATGCAATGAATATGAACTTGAGCACGCTCCGGGAGAGAGCGCAGGACAGGAAGGCCTGGCGTGCTATGGTCCATGGGGTCACGAAGAGTCGGACACGACTGAACGACTGAACAACAACATCAAATGTATTGTTGCTCTTGTTCTATTTTCTGAATATTGTAGCTCAAGAGCATTTTTTGGAGAAAATCAGCATATGAATTTTAAAATATGCCTCTGTATACCAGTTGCTGAGGAACACAAACTGGGGAGGGTTGCTATTGCACTTGTGTCTTACTTGTGGGCTCCCCAAAGGCAGCTGGTTGGCCATTGTGCTCTGCTTACATTCTTATGTTAAAAGCCTAATAGGTAATACCCAAGCCTGACTTGTCAGCAGCCCTATCAAACTCCAAACCAGTTTTGAAGTTCATGATTTTATAGACCTGCCAGCCATTCTGTAATGCCTTCACCTAAGCCTGGCAAAAGGAAAGAATAGAACTATGTTAACAGTTTCTTCTAATGGTAACTAGTTGGGAATCTAGGAAAGTATCAAGATAGGAAAATGCCACCACAGAGCAGGACTACATAGATCAGCCTTCCCCAACCTGGTGCCCTCCAAATGTTTTGGACTACAACTCCCAGGATTCCTGACCATTAGCCATGCTGGCTGGAGTTAATGGGAGTTGAAGTCCAAAACATCTGGAGGGAACCAGGTTGGGAAAGGCTGACATAAGATCATGGGTTGGATCCAGATTTATTCTGGATTGACTGCGCTGGCTGAAGAGGACATTCCTGCCCTCTCCTTCCCACGACAGACCCCCCAGGCCACTGAAATGGCTACACAGAGAGACTCAGGAGACCCTGCTGAACAGAGTGAGCTGTGGTGTGAGGGAATTACCAAAAATCGACCCGAGGGACCTTCCACGAATGGAGCCCTTCTCCTCACAGAAGACAGATCTTGGATCCAATCCAGTCTCTCTTACACAGGACCCATGAGTATAAATGCATTTTGTCCAACACCAATGGCTTAATTAATCATGTCTGGAGTGCTTCACACACAATATTCTTCTTATGTGAAGATGATAGGAAGCCAACACGCATGATCACTTCTGAATCTTTGAATGTCTGGCAACATAAGAACTCTGCACATCATACGTGCTTGTGTACACAGGTTTCCTGCATAGAAATTATTTTCATGTAGACGAAATGCAATGAAGTGCCTCTTCCATCACTTACCTGAGAAGCAAATGGTTATTCATTTATGTCTGTGTAAGTCAGCCACATAAAAGCATCTACTATAAGAGGAGTGCACTTTAACTGGCAATTGTACATACTTTGAAATAAATCACACAGCAAGGGTCATTGAATTGCAGAGTCCATTCCTATGAAAGTTAATGTCTCTCTCTGAATACTTTACAAAACAGCCCAGAACTTTTTTACATTAGAAACAAATAATTTCTTATGGGTAGAACTGGAATTGCAGCTATTACCAGAAGTCTCGGGAACAATGCCTTTTAGCCAAGTCAGAATTGTAAGCCACTAGTCTATGTATGCTGCAACAATAGTTATCAGTGAATCATTAACAATGCAATGGCGCACTGAGGGCTATTTTTACTTGCATCTGCAGTTTTTTTCCAAATCTGATACCTCAACATATAAATGTGTATGTGCTTTTCAGCTGCACTACTATAAAATCCTACTGCCATCATATGGTAAGAAGTGCCAAACTGTTAGTTCCTCTAGGTAGCTCTGCACTTAATCTCAACAACAGAGCAGGTTTAATGTTTTGCCACATGGAATTAGCATAATTCCAACTTTTATAGGAGGTGTAGACAACCTATTTGGGGCAGGGGCACATGTGGCAATTTGAGAAACAATCTTGGACACCACCACAAAATGGCTGCCAGGGAAGGTATGGCAAAGGACAAGTAACCTGCCCAACAGACTGAGTACAAGGCAGAGGCAGGGTCTGAGTCCCGGCACACTAAACAATTCCTTTGAACCCACAGTTTTCAGCACCAACAGAAATCTATTTCACAGCAATCCCAGCTGCCAGTAAGAAAATGTATTCATTAAAAAAAATAAGTGGGAGGAGTAAGGCACCTTGGAGGGCATCAAGAAAGGTGCCCATGGGCACCATGTTGATTTTGATGTTTTTATTTGATTTTGTATTTTTTCTTTTGGCTCCCTCTGGAATGGATTTTTTTTAAAAAAAATCCTTCTCCAATTTCCTGTTTCTTGATGTGTGTATGTTTTAATTTCCCTAACAGTCTGGTAAAATTAGCAAAAATACACGAAAATGTTTAAATAATTCCAAAAACGTTTTGTTTTTTTTTAGACTAGTGTAAGAAGCAGCATACTAAAGTTGCAGTGTTTATTTCATTCCCAGTTTTCAGGCTGGCCTTATGTCAGGCCAGAAAAGGGCAAGCACTCCAGTTACTGCAGGCTGCCTTCCTGTGGAATCTTCAAAGGCCCCATGTAGTTGCTGAAGCCTCTTCCCAGACTCTGAGGAGCCTTTGCTCCAACCAAGCAGGGAAGTGATCGATTTCCTGTTGGATCACAGTAAAACCCCTCTCTGTCCCAGAACTTGGGAAAAAGGGTCAGCAACCAGCACAGGGACTTTGAAGGCCTCACTCAATGCAATCCTATGCCTGTCTACTCAGAAGTGAGTCCCTCTGTGTTGAATTGGCAGTGTGTTTAGGATTGCAGCCACAGTTAGCTGAAGGGCAGTGAGCAACATAGGGGAGCTGCCAGGTGAGTGCTAGAGTGAGTGGGAGGCAGAGTGAGTGGGAAGAGGAGGGAGTATGTATGTGAGGGCTGGTGGGAGTCATGGGGGGGCATTGTAACAATAACCTGTAATTGTAGTATCTTAGTACCTAAGGGGCCAAATGAGTCCATTTTAAGGACAAATCTATTCTGAATTCCAAGTCTTAATTTCTTTAAAAAATAGATACTTACGATCTTATAAACATAACACACAATATTATTGATATAATATAGTATGACCAGGATATTTTAATCAATGTAAACAGACTTTCAGCCTCAGGTGGAGACAACAGAGTTGCCATGAGCTCAATTTGTAGACTCTCAGCACCATCCACAGTATACTCGGCATTTCTGTCCATTCCACTCAACAGAAAGCTCTGTTGCTTTGTCTTTGTGATCTCTGACACTGTTGAAGTGCCTTAACACATCTCATAAGCAGAAAAGCATAAATGCATCCTCAGAGCAGCACGAAGTCAGCAGAAGAAGGAACGCACCAACATCAAGTAGTAAAAGCATCAAAAGCCACAAACATTGCCTTTGATATGCCCAGCAGGAGGGTGCCTTGCCCTTTGCAAGCCACTTCTTTGCCCCATCAGATCCAAAAAGCTGTTGTAAACCTGGAGGGTTTTAGTTTTTTCATATGATCAGCAGACTAAGATGCCATATCAAGCTGTTCACTCAATTTCAAAAATGGTTTGCAATGTGCCATGGGGACTGCTGTTCCAGAAAACAAATCCAAAGGCCTCCTGGGATTGAAAGAACTAGATGCACAGCTCCTTTGGATCTTGGCTCAAGTCTCTATATTATACTAATTTCTTACAGTTAATTAAATATGTACACTTTCAAGGAACAACAGCTATCACTGGAAAGATATCAAGCAATGGACAATTTATATTAAAAAGAGCCAAGAGCACTCCCTCAAAGTATCAGTTCTCATCCACTATATCTTTAAAGCATAATGTGTGAAGTGGCTCTGAGACTTCATGGTATAACCTTCTAAAAAAAGGAAAGGGAAAAACACAACCAGTGATAAATTTCTCTCTCATCTCACCCCTACCCACACACAAAGTTCAGTTTGCATAATACAGTACAGGGAGTATCCTCTTCAAACAAACAAGGATTTATTACTAAGAGACTATAGCCAACAAGAATTTACACTGCCAGCCAAGCTGTTGATTTTTGCTTCTCTTAGATACAACTGGAAAAGGCTCATATAAGTTGAAGACATTCAAGTTTCATTGCTGTATTATGAAATAAATTCACTACAGTATATAATTTAAAGACCCCTGAACCAAGGCTCCAGGTAGTAAAATTTCAAAATTAACCTTACAGTGCACTTAAAGCATCATGGTGTAGGACCATACAATCCGCATTCTTCCCCGTACTTCCTTACCCAGCCAGCACAAAAAAATAAATTTCATCCAAAAAGCCTGTCTCTGGGAACACAATAGAATGATGGGCCTAAGTACATCCTTGTTATACTTCCAGACACAATGGTGCTTACAACCAGGATTAACTGGGACATTTGTTGGTTGTAACTAATTTCTATGGTCTAATGAAGGCATTTGTGATTGGCAACAATATTTCTTTCCACAGAAAAAGGTGTTGGACTAGAATTGCTCTTCATAATTCTTTATCAGTAATATGCATCTGCAATATCCCACCCCTTTTTCCAAGCACACATGGAGTTCTTTGATGGTTCCCCACCCAGAGGCTGGCCAGGCCCAAACCTGCTTAGCTTCAGAGATAGAAATGCCTCAGGTGTCTTCAAATCCTTGTCTAGGTGGGATTCCAAGTACTATGACTGTTAATGTTAAAACCGGACCCTGGAAGAGAAAACATATCCGACTAATGTTTAGAGAGAACTACAGCTGAACTACAGGACTTACATTTACTTCACCTTTAAAATCCATACATCTGAAAACCTTTAGAGAGCAGGCAGGCACACTATATATACTTAAGGAACCTTTATTTTATTCACTTACGAAGTTCGCCTATTCTTCAGCACTATGCCACAAGCAGCTTTCTAATATTTTACGATCATCTTTTATATGGTTTAAGAAAATATGTTTAAAGATTAATCTGCCGAAAAAAATATGTTGGGACTGGAGGAAGATAAGCAAATGCTTCTGTTTAAAAGTAGTAAATGTACATATATTATTATATTGTTTGCCAGCAATAAAGCACAACTGACTGGAAAAAGAACAAGGTGGGTGAAAAGCTATGATGCAAGGTATCTTAGCTTCTTTTTGCCATCAAGGGTGCTTCCAGACAAGGCTTTTTGGTTGCTACCTCAAGGAGACCTTCATCTGGAAGCACCCAAAGATATTATGCACAAAATCAGACATTTTCTTAAAGACAACTATCCATTAGAGCTTCAGAAGGTCTTTAAAGTGCTAATCTTATATTCTTATAAGCTTCCAGGACATATGCCATTTCAAGAGCCGACAAACTAGAGAATAAAACCATTTTAAGGGCTAGTACAGATGTTTATCCAAACACTTCTGTCCTCTCTGAGCGTGAGATTTGTACCAGACACATGTGTGCATATTAGGTGTAATCACAGGAAAGGAGAAGAGCTTTTCAGGGGCTTCCACTTCCCTGACTAACTAAGGGCTAGTAAGTGGGACAGCGTTTTTATGGTGCTGCAGCATCTACTATGCCACCTTGTGCTATATACCAGATGACAGCACAAGCACATAAATGAAGACATGATAGAACAAAGTGGAAAGAAGAGATGCCTGGAAGTATACCACATCAATCACAAAGATCAAACTTTTATGCAAGACATCTACCACACCACCAACTGAAATCAATGAATAAATCCACTAGACGCGAACTGAATCCATAAAGTCCAAGATGGGGCCATTTTAATTGGTCTACCACCATTCCATGAAGATCTTGAATTGTGAGTATCTGCACCTTTACACAGTGATAACCCAAATCATAACGAACACCAACTCCCATCCTCATATTGTTGTTGTTGTTCAGTCGTTCAGTCGTGTCCGACTCTTCGTGACCCCATGGACCATAGCACGCCAGGCCTTCCTGTCCTGCGCTCTCTCCCGGAGCGTGCTCAAGTTCATATTCATTGCATCGGTGATGCTATCTAGCCATCTCATCCTCTGCTGCCCCCTTCTCCTTTTGCCTTCAGTCTTTCCCAGCATCAGGGTCTTTTCCAGAGAGTTTTCTCTTTGCATTAGGTGGCCAAAATATTTGAGCTTCATCTTCAGTATCTGTCCTTCCAATGAGCACTCAGGGTTGATTTCCTTTAGGATGGACTGATTTGACCTCCTTGCAGTCCAGGGGACTCGTAAGAGTCTTCTCCAGCACCACAGTTCGAAAGCATCAATTCTTCGGCGCTCAGCCTTCCTTATAGTCCACCTCTCACAGCCATACATTACTACTGGGAAAACCATAGCTTTGATGAGACGGACCTTTGTCGGCAAGGTGATGTCTCTGCTTCTTACTATGCTGTCTAGGTTGGCCATAGCTTTCCTCCCAAGGAGCAAGCGTCTTTTAATTTCATGGCTACAGTCACCGTCTGCGGTGATCTTGGAGCCCAAGAAAATACAATCTGTCACTGCTTCCATTTCCTCCCCTTCCATATGCCAGGAAGTGATGGGGCCAGATGCCATGATCTTAGTTTTTTTAATGTTGAGTTTCAAACCAGCTTTTGCACTCTCCTCTTTCACCCTCAACAAGAGGCTCTTTAGATCCTCTTCGCTTTCTGCCATTAGGGTGGTATCGTCTGCATATCGGAGGTTGTTGATAATTCTCCCAGCAATCTTAATTCCAACCTGTGATTCATCCAACCCGGCGTTTCTCATGATGTACTCTGCATATAAGTTAAATAAGCAGGGTGACAATATGCAGCCTTGTCGTACTCCTTTCCCAATTTTGAACAACTCGGTTGTTCCATTTCTGGTTCTTACTGTTGCTTCTTGACCCTAGTACAGGTTTCTCAGGAGACAGGTAAGGTGGTCTGGTATTCCCATCACTTTAAGAATTTGCCACAGTTTGTTGTGATCCACACAATCAAAGGTTTTAGCGTAGTCAATGAAGCAGAAATACACGTTTTTCTGGAATTCTCTTGCTTTCTCCATGATGCAGCGAATGTTGGCAATTTGATCTCTTGTTCCTCTGCCTCTTCGAAACCCAGCTTGTACTTCCGGTAGTTCTCGGTTCGCATACTGCTGAAGCCTAGCTTGTAGGATTTTGAGCATCACCTTGCTGGCATGTGAAATGAGCACAATTGTGCGGTAGTTTGAACACTCTTTGGCACTGCCCTTCTTTGGAATTGGAATGTAAACTGACCTTTTCCAGTCTTGTGGCCACTGTTGAGTGTTCCAAATTTGTTGGCATATTGAATGCAGCACTTTAACAGCATCATCTTTTAGGATTTTAAATAGCTCAGCTGGAATACTGTCATCTCCGCTAGCTTTGTTGTTACTAATGCTTCCTAAGGCCCACTTCACTTCACTCTCAAGGATGTCCGGCTCAAGTTCAGTGACCGCACTATCATGGCTATCAGGGACATTCCGATCTTTCCTGTATAGTTCTTCTGTGTATTCTTGCCACCTCTTCTTAATCTCATCTGCTTCTGTTAGGTCCCTGCCTTCTTTGTCCTTTATCATGCCCATCTTTGCACAAAACGTTCCCTTGAGATCTCCAATTTTCTTGAAGAGATCTCTAGTCTTTCCCATTCTGTTGTTTTCCTTGATTTCTTTGCATTGTTCATTTAAGAAGGCCTTCTTGTCTCTCCTTGCTATTCTCTGGAACTCTGCATTCAGTTGGATATATCTTCCCCTTTCTCCCTTGCTTTTCGCTTCCCTTCTTTCTTCAGCTACTTGTAAACCTCATCAGACAGCCACTTGGCTTTCTTGCATGTCTTTTTCTTTGGGAAGGATTGAGTTGCTGCCTCCTGAACAATGTTACGGACCTCCGTCCATAGTTCCTCAGGCACTCTGTCTATCAGGTCTAATCCCTGAAATCTATTCCTCATCTCCACTGTATATTCATAAGGGATATGATTTAGGTCATACCTGAATGGTTTAGTGGTTTTCCCTACGTTCTTCAATTTAAGCCGAAATTTTGCAACAAGAAGCTCATGATCTGAGCCACAGTCAGCTCCAGGTCTTGTTTTGACTGACTGTATGGAGCTTCTCCATCTTTGGCTGCAAAGGACATAATCAATCTGATTTCGATATTGACCATCTGGTGATGTCCATGTGTAGAGTCGTCTCTTGTGCTGTTGGAATCCTCATATTGCTCATCTCTAATTAAAGCAAGGCAGACAAAAGCGCATGTCTTCGACAGAAACCAACATAAACACATCAGAAAGAAAAAAGCCTAAGCACATAAGTAAAAACACTTTGAAAAGTAACATCTAGTTTGGCTCTTAATATGGAGGACAATTTCTTACAGCAACTGATGCTGGCATGCTTAGGAGATCTAATGGAGAGCAGCAAAAGCCGGACACAGTACAAACCCAACCTTCCCTGCTGTTACCGAAGTTAAGCAAAATCCACTGTAACTTTTAATTTGAAACAGCAGGAGCTCCATGGCATTGCACGGTAACCCTCATGCCTACATTTGACAGAAATAATACCATCAGGAAAGTGAACCAGCAAACAAGACCTTCATTTGGGCATCAGGGCTCATAACATCCCCTGGTGTTTTTAAAAAGGTGCAATGAAAGAGAGAGGGTTCTTTTCAGTGCAAGACAACAAGATTAAAAGTTAATTAAAAAGTCTAAACTACTTGGCAAACTGAATAGAAGTTTGTTAACATTCAACTACAATGGGTTCTCATAAAAATTACTCATTGACAGTTGTGATACATCCACCTGACATTAAAAACAAAAGCCAGAACAGATATTACTGCTTCAACTTCTGATTGACTGAAGAGAACAATAAGGCTCCACAAAGGATGTCTAGCTATTCTACGTCATAATATGTTGTTTTATTCTATGGCAGTGGTTTACAAACTGTTCTGCAAAGCCCCAAAGTTCCTCAGAAGCTTATTAGGTGTTCCTCAATACAATCACTAATGGCAGACAAGCTTCTTTAAAACGACAGCTTGTTCGCCACTATCAATCTTCTCCTATATGCAGAAAGAGAGGGGCACTGCATGGTACACAAGCAGTTCATAGGAGCTAAATGAGTGGCCCTGGCAAGTGCCCCATATGTATCAAGTGTGCACCCTAAGGCATGCCCCGGAATCCTTTTCAATGTTCAGACATAGGTTCCATTATAGAGGTTCTGCAGCAAATAAATCAATATAGAAAGCATTCTCTGGAAGTAGAAAGTTTGAAAGCCACTGTTCTCAGGAGCCAAAACATGTGCAAAAGCAGCTCCTTCAAACATGCCACTGCATTAACCTAGTAACCACCATTTATGGGGGGAAAGTACAGCTTTCCATGGTTATCCCATGTCCTTCTAAAAAGGATACAGATGTCTCCTGTGATATAATCCATCAACTTAATTTATAATTTATTTTATTTATTACGTTTCTATACCGCCCAACAGCCCTTGGCCAAAAACAAAATATTGGAGACTGGCCAGAAATTACTGAGTACGGTTTGGGGAAGGTTGGTTTTTTTTAAAAAAAAAACAGAGGTCTTACGCCAGCTCCTTTAGGCAAGATGGAATCACTATACTTCTGTTAGAGATGGTATATGAAGCAGTGCCTTCAAAAATGATCAGAGCAATTGAGCAAGGTCATATGGGAGTAGACAGTCCTCAACACAAACTGTCAGTAACCAGGATATGACTTTGAAGGTCAATGCCAACACTTTGCATTGCTAAGCAAGTCCAATTTAGTCACATTTTACTTCAAGAGAAGAAGCTTCTCAAAGATGATGGAACTAGTAAAAGGAAGTTGAAAGAGAAAGTCAACGGTGCCAAATCTGTCCAGGATGCTTAGGAGTTACTTGAAACCACAATAACAGAAGCTCAGTTAGAATGTAAGATAAGAACTGAAAATAAAACTAACTATATAAAGCCTTTATATAAATTTCTGGTGCAACCACACTTGAAATATTGTGATTAGTTCTAGTTACCTCAAAAAGGATACTGTAGAGCTGAAAAAGGTGCAACCGATCAACTCCACTATGAGAAATAGCTACAACATTAGAAGATTTTTAGCTTTAAAAAAAAGTGACAGAGGGGAGACATAATACAGGTGTATAAAATTATGCATGATGTGGAGAAAGTCGATAGAAGATTTTCTACCTCTTTCATAATACTAGAACCCAAGATCATCCAATAAAGCTGAGTGATGGGAGATTCAGGACAGACAAAAGGAAGTACTTCATTACGCAGTACAAACTTAAACTGTGGAACTTGCTATCACAAAATGTAGTGACAGCCACCGCCTCCTTTATGAATGACTCATATCATACACTTCTGCATTATTCCCATGGCTGCAGCAGAGGAACAGAGACAAAGCATTAAACCAGTTCTGAGTTTCCTACTACTGAAAAGTCAATACTGTTAAGTGGGAGTGAGTGTGGGTACAGAAGCTCAGCACATTCTTTTTTAGCATGTAAAATTAAAGCTGCAGTGTGATCATGCCTCTATGTGATCACCATCTCCTCCATTCTCAAAAGTCAGAAAGGATCCTGCCTAACAATGCCACCTCTAAAGCAATGTAAAGATCCTTGCACTAGTCAGAAAGCTTCTTGCCACAATTAACCACAGAATTCCACTACTGCAAAGCATCACAGCAGAGATTTCCTTCCCCCACTCACCCTGTCCCACACAAATGCTCCAGGCTGCTACAGCTTAATTTCTTCTCTCACCAAATCCAGTGGAATAATTTCCATTAACTTCAGTGGGATGAGAAGTGTTCCACTGGAACAAAACAGAAGGATGCTTAACAAACATGTTGCATACAATGAGGTTCATTACAAGAGACTGAAATCCCACATCCTTACCAGGGCTTTCTGCTTCTAGATTGTTTGTGGAATTACAACCGGCTCCTTTACACGGGCAGACATACGGTTGGAATCAAGGTAAGTCCTTCCTCCAGAAGTTCTATATGTTTCTAGATGTTTTGTTTTACAACTACTAGATGGCACTGTGATAATAGCCCTTGGCAGTCATAATGATAACACACAGCGGACAGAACGGATTAAGGTCCCTTGCTGCTTTATCTCTGATCTTTTTTGAAAGTGGGGAAAGCACGAGAAATGTCCTGGAGGTTGACAACATCGTGTAAGGGACCCACAAACTTCCGTGAGTGGCAAATCATGAGTGTCCAATAAATTGCTTGTGTAGAAATGCTCAATGTAGACCAAACCTTGTAAGTTCTTGTATAAAAGCCAGGACACACCAGTGGTGTTTAGAAAGGAGTGCAATGTTATCCATCTCTGTGCCAAGTCTTGGCTGTGGGATTATGGGAGTTGTCGTCCAACAAATCTGGAAGGACACAGGGTTGGGGAAGGCTGCTCTAGAGCAACAATGCTATTAATGTTAAAGATGTTCATGTGTTTACAGATGTAGAACTCAAACTGAACAAAACAAAACAAAAAAGCATTTATCTAACACTTTAGACCTTACTCTGTTCATATGGTCCTTCCTGCACTCTTCAACTGTTGGCATGCATATGCTTTTGATGTAGTCATAAGAGTTTTAGTCTAGGGCCTGATCGTGTAAAAACTTGGAAGTAATGTAGCACACACCAAGCAATTCTATGAAACCACAAAAATTGGGTATTTTGGCATTCATACAATGAAGTGTGTCTACATTTGGGACTATGTCCAGAAGAATAATATATGTTTGGAGATCTTGGCTGTACATTTTTTAAATTAACATTTATTATTACACTACCTATACATTATTACACTACAAGGCCTAGTTAGTCCCTCCTGAATCAGCACCTTGTAAGTGAAAGACAAAGACTATGAACACTCAGTACAAAATTATTTGGCACAGGCAACTAAGTAAACATTAGTGAACACTGCAAACTTACTCAGTGATTCAGTGGCATTCAAAATTGTATTTTTAATGCAACTGAGACTCTGGGGGGGAAATTCTAGTGTTGTGCTCAATTAAACCAGTAAAGAATGGAATAATATACAGCGAGGGACAGAAATATTGGAACAAGGATAACTGTTTTGACAGTTGCCCTCTGTACACCACCATATTGAAGTTGAAAGGAAACACACCCAGATGGGAGCGAAGTCAGGACTTTCAGCTGTAATTCAAGGAGTTTGACAAAAGTGGGGCACTAACCATTCAGGAAGGACATACACACACCCCCATCGTTGGTGGCTCATAAGTAATGGAACAAACCATCATCATTTCAAACTTAAGGATCGCCTTTACTACCTGGATGAAAATCCTTTGCAGTCAATGACTGCCTGAAGTCTGGAACCCATGGACATGACCAAATGCTGAGTTTCCTCCCTCGAGATGCTTTGCCAGGCCTTTACTACAGCTGCCTTCAGCTGCTGCTTGTTTGTGGGTCTTTCTGCCTTCAGTCTTGTCTTCAGTAAGTGAAAAGCATGCTCTATTGGGTGGAGATCAGGTGACTGATGTGGCCATTGAAGAACATCCCACTTCTTTGCCTTCAGAAACTCTTGGGTAGCTTTTGCTGTATGTTTTGGGTCATTATCCATCTGCAATATAAAGCTGTGTCCTATCAGTTTGGCAGCATTCGGCTGAACCTGAGCAGAAAGTATAGCCCTATACACTTCAGAATTCATCCTGCTGCTTTTATCAGCAGTCAGGTCATCAATAAACACCAGTGACCCGGTTCCATTGGCAGCCATACATGCCCATGCCATAACACTGTCTCCACCATGTTTGACAGATGATGTGGTATGCTTTGGATCATGAGCTGTTCCTTTCCTTCTCCATACTTTTCTCTTCCCATCATTCTGGTACAAGTTAATCTTGGTTTCATCAGTCCAAAGAATCTTATTCCAGAACCGGGCAGGCTTTTTTAAGTGTTTGCGGGCAAAGGCTAATCTGTCCTGTCTGTTCTTGAGTGTTACCAGTGGTTTGCACCTTGTTGTGAAGCCTCTGTATTTACATTCATAAAGCCGTCTCTTGACTGTAGATGTTGACAGTGACATGCCTACCTCCTCAAGAGGATTCTTGACCTGGCTAGATGTTGTGAAAGGGTTCCTCTTCACCATGAGCAGAATTCTGCGGTCATCCACTTTAGTTGTCTTCTGTGGTCTTCCAGGCCTTTTGCTGTTGCTGAGCTTGCCAATTAATTCCTTCTTTTTCAGGATGTTCCAAATTGTTGTGTTGGCCACTCCCACTGTTTTTGCTATCTCTCTGATGGGTTTATTTTGTTTCCTCAGCCTAACTATGGCCTCCTTCACTCTCATGGACACCTCTTTGGATCTCATGTTGGGAGTTCCAGTGAACAGCTACCAAATGCAAATGTCACACTCAGGACCACCTACAGGCCTTTTCTCTGCTTGCTTGGTATTGGGGTACCCAGGAAACAGGCCACACCTGGCCATGCAGCTGCTTGTCATCATTACTTATGAGCCACCAACGATGGGTGTGTGTGTATGCCACTGGCTGTCCTTGCTGAATGGTTAGTGCCTTGCTTTTGTCAAACCCCTTGCATTACAGCTGAAAGTCCTGACTTCGCTCCCATCTGGGTGTGTTTCCTTTCAACTTCAGTGTGGTGGTGTACAGAGGGCAACTGCCAAAACAGTTATCCTTGTTCCAATATTTCTGGCCCTGACTGAATTGTAGCTCTGGATTTAATGCTTATTAAAGAATACGTCCCTTCTTGTCTGTGATCAGGGCAACTAGCTTCTCTTTCTTTGTCTTCTGAAACTTATTTTCAAAAAGGACAATATTCTTATCACATCAGACTCCAATGATCAGAGGGAGATATACAGGACCAATATAACAAGCCATCTAGAAACTCTGTGAACAAGCAATATGGGAGATGGTAGAACTGGGTAGCTTTTTGAAAAATCATCAGGCTATCAGCATTCCTTTAAAAGCAGAGCAAATTTCTAATCCTCATGGTTGCAAAAAGCACACTTGGGGAAAAATCCACACCATTTCAGCTTATCGCTCATAAGCATCCAAGCATTCAAATTGTCAGTTAGGCTATGGTTCCCTGCAGCAAGTCCTGCCTAGCCTTTAGTCTCATTCTTATGCCCCCATTTACACATGCCTCCTCTCCTATCTTAGTTCTGGCAAATAATAAAATCTGAACTATTGCAAAAACAAACAAAAACAAATAACCTATCTCTGAGAGATGCAATTGGCAAGCCTGCCCCAATTCTCAGTTCTGAGTAGAGATGTGAAGACCCCAGGGGGGAAAATTCCTGTTCCCCCACCACCACCAAAAATGGAAAATTTGAACAACTTTGGATTATGAAATATTTTCTTTTAGAATTTAAGACAATACTTTATATATAGATAGACTAGTGATGTAAAATGTCTGGAAATAATGAAGCCATGGGGAAAATGTTTTTTAATTGCAGCATAGTTACTTTTTCCATTTCTTATTACAATTATTGATCTAATGTATCTTTTACTGATAGACATTTAGGGATGCTCCAACTCATGCTCAGTTTCCCAGCATGTGAGTAGAGTCTCCATATTATAATATAGAAGGAAATGTGCATTCTTGACAGTTTAGGTTTTGTTCTACAGTCCTGTGTTTCTGAGCTTGTTCTGGATAGATGCTGTAGCAGCCAATTAATTTCATTCTAATCTAAAACCCACATGTGAAAAAAACAAAACAAAACACTGTAGTAGGTTATCCCAGCACTATCACCAGACATGACAGAACTGCATGTGGCTTATCTTACCTATGTTTCTTTTTTTTTTTAATTAACTTTGAGGCTTGGGTCTATAGAACTCACTGCCAGAGTTTTTAATAAAGTTCTCAATAGGATCTCACCACTAGGGAATGCTGCCTCAGCTGTACAACTTTTAAACTGCTGCCACTAGAATTAACCCTCTCTACCTAAAAGAAACTCAGTAGCCTGGTTCTTAAGGCATATGCATGGGATTGACACCACCACTATAGACAACCTTTCAAATGAACAAAAAATAAGATGTTCATTAATGGAAATTATTTACAAAATAAAATAAGATGTCGCTCTTCAAATAATATATTGATTGCTTAAAGATTCCTAAATTAAATATGGTTGCCTTCCATTCATAAGCAGAGTCTTTCCCAGTTCAGTAAAATCTTAATTGCTTTTCCTTCAGATCAGATTTCCCTAAGCTCCACCCCACAAACAAGTACAGGTTTAGGAATTTCCCTAAACTTCCTTAGAAACAGGAGCAGGCACTGTATACCAGTCGTTCTCTGCCTCCAGTTCTTTCTGCTTCTTCTGGCTTCTAAGATAATTTAGATGATTCAGGGATTACTTGCTGAAGTTCCCTCTTGTCAGACATTAAATAAACCTAAAATATGTTTATTTAAAATATTAGATATGATAGTGCTCTTCAAGGACTTGAAAGATTGTCACAGAGAGGAAGGCCAGGATCTCTTCTTGATCATCCCAGAATGCAGGACACGGAATAATGGGCTCAAGTTACAGGAAGCCAGATTCCGGCTGAACATCAGGAAAAACTTCCTGTTAGAGCAATATGACAATGGAACCAATGACCTAGGGAGGTGGCGGGCTCTCCCACACTGGAGGCATTCAAGACGAGGCTGGACAGCCATCTGTCAGGGATGCTCTGACTTGGATTCCTGCATTGAGCACTGGGTTGGACTCAATGGTCTTGTAGGCCCCTTCCAACCCTAATATTCTATGATTCTATTTTATGTATAACTTAGTTTGCTCATACAATTATCATGTTTGGTATCTTAAATTTAAAAGTATAGTTTATTCAGAGAATAATTAAAATTTATTAGGTGAGTTTACTTTCAAGTGTTTAAATATAATGCTAATATTATGATCGAACCAAGTTTTACATAATACAATATATGTTCCTAAAGCAGCCTTCCCCAACTTGGTGCCCTCCAGATGTTCTGGACTACGAAGTCCAACATTCCTGATCATTGGCCATACTGTCTGAGACAGATGGGAGCTGAAGTCCAAAATATCTGGATGGTACCAGGTTGGGGAAGACTATCCTAAGGCCACAAAGTGAATTTAGACCTGTAACGAGTGCTAAAAAACAGTATTGCTTATTTTTCAATTTTTCCCCAAATTTTCTTTTTTTCCTGGAAATAAAGATGGGGGGAATGTTTTTTCCCCAGCGCTTCAAAATATCTGGGAATTTTATACCTCTAGTTTTGGGTCCGATAACTTGACCTAGAACCAAGATTAATTCAATCAAGCTTAGTAGTTGCATCTTTTGCACCCCATGCATCAGTCTGTAACTTACCAAGAACTAGAGAGCACTTCAGGTCTTAATATACTAACGTCCTTACTGTCTCTACAATTTAGATTATGGATTTCACCTAGTGGTTTTATGTCTGGTCACCACGTGGTGTGGAATTCACTGATTCACTCTGGCATACTTCCACTGAAAATAGTGGAGTATTAAGAAGGCTCAAGGAAACCAGAAGTTCATCCAGGGGTGAAGAGACAACAAGACACACGTTGTTAAAGGAGAAAGTTAATGGCAAAACCCACTAAGGATGCAATCCTGTGGCCAATAGTCAGTGGCTAGACGGCCATAGGATAGGTTGGTTCCCAGGAACCGACCTTGGAGCCTGTGCTCCGAGGTCGGTTCCCTGAGAACCAACCTTCACCCCCTCCCGTGCTGCCTCATAGGCAGGGCGGAACAGCCCCACACTCCGCACTCAGAATAGGAGCATGGAGTGGCATAAATGGGGAGTTACTGGGGACGGGGTGGGGAAGTTGGAAATCCGGTACAACACATCCAACGTGTCGTCCGGCTGCTGCTTCCCACACTCTGACTTCCCACGGCTAGACAGCCAAAATCGGCTATCTAGCTGCAAATGCAGGGCAGCTGAAGCGCGGAGAGGACGATCCCCTTCGTGCTTCTCCTGCCCTGCATTAGATAGGCGGGCACCTCCGAGTTCAGAGGCGGACGCCTGTCCCACTAGGATTGCTCCATAAGTGACAGATCCCAAGAAGAACAAATCTATTCCACTCAGTTTCCCTTAGAAATGTGAAGAACGGAACATGATGCTGGTAACTCTATTAAAAAGAGATAGATAAGCTCACAGCTTCTCTCACCTCACAGAACCATACAGTTAGAAAGGGCCATTTAGGCCATTGAGCCCCATCCACTGCTCAGTGCAAGAATCCAGTTTAAACTATCCCTGACCGATGGCTGTCCAGTCTCTGCTTGAATACCTCCAGCGATGGAGAGCTGACCACCTCCCTAGGCAGTTGGCTTCATTGTCTGACTGCTCTGACAGTTAAGAAGTTTTTCCTGATGTTCAACCAAAATCTGTCTTCCTGTAACTTAAACCAGTTCTATCACATCCTACAGAGCATTTCTCCATAAGGCTTTTATTGCACACTTGTGAGTGGTCACTCATGGAAGTTTGCAGGTCTTTTATATGACATTGTCAACCTCCATGGCATCTCCCATGGTTTTTTTTACCTTTATCCCACTTTTTAAAAGATCAGAGATAGTGAAGTATTTAAATGTAAATCTGCTTTAATGGCTGCGTGAAATTGCGCAGTTCTGCTATAACCACAGCGCCATGAAGTAAATATAGAGTGGCTCTGTATGATAAGTTACTCCATCTTGGAAGAAGGGAAGAGGCTCTGGGCTAGCCTCCCCCCACCGCCGCCTAAGCTAGCTTGCAGGGTTGTTCTATCATGGAAGGAGACATGTATGCTGCTCTGATCTCTTTGGAAGAACAGCAGGATAAACATGTAATATGGAGTTGATGTTGCATAGTCTGGTGGTCCTTTCTGACTGGGTAAATTGGGGTGCCCTCTCTGCTACCTCAGTGGAGTCAGCAGGATGAGGAGGAAAAGAAAAAACATAGCAAATTCTGACAAAGCATCCCCCTTCTCAGCATTTTCTCCCCCCCCCCCGCCCAATTCCTAGACTAAGCAGAAAGAGGCAGCAAATTCTGAAGAGGTGGCAAAGAGGCTGCGGAGAACTTGCTGAAAAAGACAGCCCTGAAAAACAGCCCATGTCAGGAGCCAAGCTTAATCCCGCAAAGAATCCGGAAGCAAAAGCCCCTGTAAATTCCAGGATAAAAAGCCTGGTGTAGTGAAGCCCACAGTCTTGGATGGTAGAGATCAGGTTGCGGCCCTCTTCTGTGTGACAGCCCTTTCGGTACTTGTAAAGTGCTATCATGGTCTTCTCTTCTCAAGGCTAAACATACCCACTTTCCTCGTACGACTTAGTTTCTAATCCCCTGACCATTTTTGTTTCCCTTCCCTGAATCCGTTTCAGTTTATCTTCATTCTTAAAGTGTGATGTCCAGAATGGGGCACAGTATTCAGGGTGAGGTCTGACCAGTGCAGAGTAGAGTGGAACTATTGCTTCCTGTGATTTAGAAACTGTACTTCTCGTGGTGGAACCTAAAATTGCATTTGCCTTTTTTTGTAGCCACACTGCTGAGTCATATTCAGCTTGTGATCGACTACAACTCCAAGATCCTTTTCACATGTACTTCAATTATGAGCAAAGTACAGATTATTAAAAGAATAGAAACATGCAGCCAGTTAAAAGTCCACTCCACTTACAGCACCATGAAAAGATAAACCAGCTCAGAGCACTGAGATCTTCACCTTTCCAGAGTCTTTGTCAGGTGATCAGAGAAGTCATGTCCTGTTGTTTGGCTGCAGAATAAAGCGTAGTGAAAGCCACAGAATAAAGAGGCTGCTAATAAAAAAGATCTTGGATACCACGCAAGGAGTAACTGGCAGAAACCTTTTGTCATGGTCACTCTTAAGCCAGCCACTGAGAACTGCCACTCTACAATCACAGTTCCAAACCCACAACATTCAGCTTAAAAGGGCAATTGAATAAGCAACATAACTGCTTCTACTCACTGTCAGTTATCAAGAGCCCTGTGCAGATGGACAAGCTGGATAGAAATATACACATGGAAGGATGGGGATCTCACCTGTGGGCCCTGCTTCTGACTCCCACACAGATAGTACATCCTGTGCAGGAGCCTACACAAAGCATACCTCTAATGCAGGTAGGCTCCAAACACATGGTCTGTAGCCTGCCAAAATGGAGGGTATGAACCACTTATTCAGAACCTATATATGTAGTGGACCCCCTGTGCAGAAGTTACGATCAATGCATGAAGGTCACAAGTGAGGCCATCAGCTGTGATACCAACTCCCCTATTCCTATGTGTACATTTATTTCTACCCAGTTTGACCATCTGTACAAGGCTAAAAGTGTATGTGGCATAAAACAGAACAGAAATTCCACAAGCACTGACCCCCAAAGCACAGACAGCGAAGACGTGTCTTTAGAAATAACTCTGGCACTGAGTATTACAGGGAAGCCATGCTACACCATTTCTTTAAACCTCTTGGGATATTAAACTGGAGTTCAGGCTATTACAACTGACTAGCACTTTCTTATACAAACCCTGGAAGCAAAAAATCATTCACAGGCAAAGCACAAAACTCTGTATAAAGACATTATCCAAAATATCTAGATTTATGCAGATACATAAGCATAAGGATTTCATTTTCTGCCTAGGATAATAACATAATCTGCATTCGAAACAGAAACCATGTATATTACACATTCAGTATTTGCCAGCATAACACGATGAATCCTAAAGTCTTAAAGCAATTACGGGAAACAAATGGCTATGTCCCTATAATCTGGTGTATTTCTCCCACACAAGGTACATCCGGAGTTGTGCCACCAGTTACATGACACAAGCATAATAAATGTATACATTTTCAAAGAGATCCTCTCTTCAACACCTTTCAGATCGTTCTTTTACAGAAAGAACAGAATTTAAGTTTCCATTTGGAGTTGGTAACTTTATAATAATCTCAAGCCATTTGCATTTCTGCTTCAATGCACGTAAAATGTGTATTTTCAGTCATATCTTGGAGTATTTTTGCAATGCTGTACTGATAAAACCAGCATTGTTCTTTCCCTAAATAACCCAATATATTGTTACAGCTTTAACATTGGCATTGAATATCTAAGAAACCCATTTTTGCCTCAAATGGTTTTCTAAGAACTACAATGCTGACAGCTTACATTAAAATCACATACCCAAAATGAGTTCTGACTGTTTTAGCTCCCTTTTCCCTTGAAGCACTGAAAATGAATATTACATGGCCCCTGATTTAACAGCTCCTGCTGTAAAGACACACAGGTCATTCCAGCATACCTTGTCAAAGGAGTGCAGGATTCACTCCCAGACGTTTGACTCTCCAATAGCTTCACTCACACTTCAGTGCTTCCAAGACATGTCACAGCCAGCAGAAAAGCTCAGGGTCTGAAGAAACATATTTCATTTCTCCCTTTCTTGCCTTCTCCCAGCATCTGCAAGCTTTACACATTATAGATCTGAAAGAGAACTCATCTTCCAAGCCTCTCCTCACTCCGAGAAATAAGCTCCTCCCTGCTGTTAGGAACATGTTGCCATTATCTCTTAAAACACATGTCACCACACATATGCAGTAGCTGTAGGAAAGCTATACTTACTTATACAGGAAGCTTCAGCCACAGCACTTCCTACTTCCCATTGCAACTGCAGGTGATTGCTTTTAACCCTCCCTGAGCCTGGCTGATACATTCCGTAACTTGCCTTGTTGTTAGGACAAACAAATCTCTTTCTGATCTCCGACCGGATAACAGAGGAGGGCTAGCAAAATGCTCTAGTTCTAGGTGTGGCTAAAGATTTGAATCCTAACAGATATATTTAAAATATCGTATGGCCAAAAGCTGTACAGGCCCTGTTTAGCATTGCTGCCTTTTATTTCCAGTAGGCCCCTGTGTTTTTAATCGCTGCATGATATGCAAAAACACAGAGGGGACACCATAAAGGACTGCACTTGTTGAATTTCTGCATGCCACAGTGGAGCCCAACCAGAAACAAAAGGTGGCAATCCTATTCATTGCCAGGGATAAAATGACTAATCATTTTCAGATACAGGGTATGGCAGTAATAATAATAATAAAAAATATTACTATTGTTTTATAAAGTATCTCTAAGACTGTACAAAAACTATACAAACTGTACAAACTCCTCTGCCATATAGATTGTATATGGCACAGGAGGGCAAATGACAGGATGAATTCTTTAGAAAGCATGCTATAGGCCATAAGCCCTATGGCAGTACACACCTTCAAGAGTAAGAGCAGGATGCAAAGATACAGAGCTGTTAAGCACTATGATAAGGGGCATAAGCATTGGTGTTGTCCAGATGGTTGGGAAGACAGACAGAGAACTGGCACTTCAGGCTCCTTGGAGGAAGTTGCTAAAGGGGACTGGCTTCCCTTTAGCAACCACCACCACCATTATCTTAAGCTATCAGGAATCTGGACTGGAATTCTCCATGAGGAACAGGGAGTAGAAAGTATTCTCTGCCTAGGAAAGACCTCAGGCAAGGCTGAAACGAAAGGCTGCTGGAGGCTGTTGAGGTAACTAAATTTCATTCAGCTACAGAGGAAGACAGACTTTGTTTTTATTGAAGCATGAATGGGTAAGCTCCAGCCATGGGCATTCCGCATCCAGCCCACACCTGCTTCTTCCCTGAGCCAATCCCCAGTCCTGGCAGAGAAAAGATCTTACCTCATCTGCTGGAAAATCTTATTTTTGATCTTCTGCTGATCAGAGATAAGAGCTTTTCCCTGCTGTACAGTTGGAAAGGAGACTGGGCTGACTGGAGGTAAGAGCTTTTTCAGCAGGGGAGATGGGGAAGGGCCTCAGTGGAGTGATTCAGGCCTGCTTATTTCTGAGGTTTATCCAGCTTACTTGTAAGCAGGCTCATGCTTACTTCTAGGTAAACATGCAGAAGCTTGGTACTTAGGATGCTACTTGAAAGTGCCCCTGAGTGACTCAGTCCTGCTTAATGCTGAGTAGACATGCAGAAGCTCTGTGCTTTTTACTTCTGAGTAGGCTTTAAGTCAGTAATAATCAAACGTTGGCCCTGTATACTCTGCCTTTGGCCCCATCCACAGATGGACTGTGCCCCCCAAGCTCTTTTCCAGATTGGAGTTTCCACAACCCTGCATTAAAGCAACATTATTTTAATTGCAGATTCTGATTTAATTATTGTGGCTAGACACTTGTGTTCTTAACTATATTTCAATAGGTAAACTGTTGTGTTTCTATAGGGAGGGGCATCGGTGCTCCTCATTCTACAGTTTGGAGGCTCAAAAGCATACCTCATATACTTGCCCAAAGTTCCCAGTGCACAACCCAGAAATTCATGTTGGAACTTGACATTAACGGGAGATGAAGCAGCTGTGGCTTCTTTTGCCTGTTTCCATATCCTGGGTTGGATCAAGACTTAGTAATGCTTAGCATATACCAGTTCAAATCAGTGGAACAATTTAGTCATGACTAACTTGAAATCCCATTGATTTCAAGGGGCCTACTGTAAGCATGACTAAAACTGGATCCAACCTCCTAGTTTCACCTGTGAAAATAGAGGCATGCTTGTAAAACCCCAAGTCTCATATGAAGGTACACTTTGAGCCCCATCCTCATCACTATTACACACTTCACTATTACACATTGACCTGGTTCACACACAACACTAACCCATGGTTTATTCTGGGTTATCGGGACGTGCAAACCCAGCTGCACTAACAGGGCAGGGTTTGTTAACCAGAAAACAACTCAGAAAGAGAATCCATAATTTGTTGGATTCTCCATAAGGAAGGAGTGAGCAAAGGAAGAGGGAAACAAAAAATCCAGGGATTGAGAAAACAAACCACGGTTTGTTCAATCATCTGCCAGACAAACCCTGGGTACGGCAACAAACCATGGGTTAACCATGAGTTAAATAACCCATTTGTTGTATATTCGGTCAGTCGCTTCCGACTCTTCGTGACTTCATGGACCAGCCCACGCCAGAGCTTCCTGTTGGCTGTCGCCACCCCCATCTCCTCCAAGGTCAAGTCCGTCACCTCCAGAATATCATCCATCCATCTTGCCCTTGGTCGGCCCCTCTTCCTTTTGCCTTTCATTTTCCCTAGCATCAGCATCTTCTCCAGGGTATCCTGTCTTCTCATTATGTGGCCAAAATACTTCAGTTTTGCCTTTAATATCATTCCCTCAAGTGAGCAGTCTGGCTTTATTTCCTGGAGTATGGACTGGTTGGATGTTCTTGCAGTCCAAGGCACTTTCCTCCAGCACCACAGTTCAAAAGCATCTATCTTCCTTCGCTCAGCCTTCCTTATGGTCCAGCTCTCGCAGCCATAGGCTACTACAGGGAATACCATTGCTTTAACTATGCGGACCTTTGTTGTCAGTGTGATGTCTCTGCTCTTAACTATTTTATCAAGATTTGTCATTGCTGTCCTCCCAAGTAAACGTCTTCTGATTTCCTGGCTGCAGTCAGCATCTGCAGTAATCTTTGCGCCTAGAAAGACAAAGTCTGTCACTGTCTCCACGTTTTCTCCCTCTATTTGCCAGTTATCAATCAAACTGATTGCCATAATCTTGGTTTTTTTGAGGTTTCACTGCAACCCAGCTTTTGCACTTTCAAAAGTAAATAACCCATAAGTCAAAAGTAAATAATCATAGGTTAGTGTTATATGCAAACCACGTCATAGTTAAAGGCTTTTCACTACTAGCTCTGTTTACTTGGCAATAGCCCTGTACTCCACTGATGTAATGTTTAAGAGGCTGATTGTTCTTTTGGTCAAGATAAGAAAAACCGTAATTGTCCTATAATATGGCCAAAAGATATCCCAGCAGCTATAGTGTGCCAAATGGTAGACCACGTGCTGCTTAGCGCCCTATTGTTCGCATCCACGCATTTATCTACATGTGCATGAGAGACAAGATACATTCCTTCATCCACCCAGAGATTTAACTTACAGAAATGCAAGGAAGGGAGCTAAACTCTGAAGAACGCCAGCACTAACAACTCACGCTAACATCATTTTGACAAGACATCCCTAAAAGGCAAAAAATAAGGACAAAACAGGAAAGATCTTGGGGTTGTGGTGGACAGCTCAATGAAGACATCAACTCAATGAAGACATCAATCCAGATTAGCCGCTGTAAAAAAGGCAAACTTCATGCTAGGCATAATTAGAAAAAGAATGGAGAATAAAACTGCCAATATCATACTGCCCCTATACAAATCTATGGTGTGACCATATTTGGAATACTGTGGACAGTTCTGGTCACCATACCTAAAAAGAGACATTGTATCTCAGGAAAAGATGCAGAAAAGGGCAACTAAAATGATCAAGGGGCTGGAGCATCTCCCCTATGAGAGAAAGTTACAACATTTGGGATTGTTTAGCTTGGAAAAAAGGAGGGTAAGGGGAGACATGAGAGAGGTCTACACAATTATGCATGGTATGGAGAATGTGGATTTTTTTCCCTCTCTCAAAATACTAGAATCCAAGGTCATCCTGTGAAGCTGATTGGTGGGAGATTCAGGAGAGAGAAAAGGAAGTACTTCTTCCCACAGCATATACAGTCAGGGCCAGAAATATTGGAACAAGGATAACTGTTTTGGCAGTTGACCTCTGTACACCACCACATTGAAATTGAAAGGAAACACACCCAGATGGGAGCGAAGTCAGGACTTTCAGCTGTAATTCAAGGGGTTTGACAAAAGTGGGGCACTAACCATTCAGGAAGTACAGCCAGTGGCATACACACACACCCATCGTTGGTGGCTCATAAGTAATGGAACAAATGGCTGACAAGTAGCTGCACAGCCAGGTGTGGCCTGTTTCCTGGGTACCCCATGACCAATCAAGCAGATAAAAGGCCTGGAGGGGGTTCTGAGTGTGACATTTGCATTTGGTAGCTTTTCACTGGAACCCCCAACATGAGATCCAAAGAGGTGTCCATGCAAGTGAAGGAGGCCATAGTTAGGCTGAGGAAACAAAATAAACCCATCAGAGAGATAGCAAAAACAGTGGGAGTGGCCAACACAACAATTTGGAACATCCTGAAAAAGAAGGAATTAATTGGCAAGCTCAGCAACAGCAAAAGGCCTGGAAGACCAAGGAAGACAACTAAAGTGGATGACCGCAGAATTCTGCTCATGGTGAAGAGGAACCCTTTCACAACATCTAGCCAGGTCAAGATCGCTCTTGTGGAGGTAGGCATGTCATTGTCAACATCTGCAGTCAAGAGATGGCTTTATGAATGTAAATACAGAGGCTTCACAACAAGGTGCAAACCACTGGTAACACTCAAGAACAGACAGGACAGATTAGCCTTTGCCAGCAAACACCTAAAAAGCCTGCCCAGTTCTGGAATAAGATTCTTTGGACTGATGAAACCAAGATTAACTTGTACCAGAATGATGGGAAGAGAAAAGTATGGAGAAGGAAAGGAACAGCTCATGATCCAAAGCATACCACATCATCTGTCAAACATGGTGGAGACAGTGTTATGGCATGGGCATGTATGGCTGCCAATGGAACCGGGTCACTGGTGTTTATTGATGACCTGACTGCTGATAAAAGCAGCAGGATGAATTCTGAAGTGTATAGGGCTAT
This sequence comes from Heloderma suspectum, assembly GCF_057233095.1. Lineage (NCBI taxonomy): Eukaryota > Metazoa > Chordata > Lepidosauria > Squamata > Helodermatidae > Heloderma > Heloderma suspectum. Next base: position 105,221,450 of record NC_139461.1, read on the forward strand.
ACTTTCTGCTCAGGTTCAGCCGAATGCTGCCAAACTGATAGGATGCTGCTTCATATTGCAGATGGATAATGACCCCAAACATACAGCAAACGCTACCCAAGAGTTTCTTAAGACAAACAAGTGGGATGTTCTTCAATGGCCAAGTCAGTCACCTGATCTCAACCCAATAGAGCATGCTTTTCACTTACTGAAGACAAGACTGAAGGCAGAAAGACCCACAAACAAGCAGCAGCTGAAGGCAGCTGCAGTAAAGGCCTAGCAAATCATCTCGACCGAGGAAACTCAGCATTTGGTCATGTCCATGGGTTCCAGACTTCAGGCAGTCATTGACTGCAAAGGATTTTCATCCAGGTATTAAAGGCAATCCCTAAGTTTGAAATGATGATGGTTTGTTCCATTACTTATGAGCCACCAACAATGGGGGGGTGTATGCCACTGGCTGTACTTCCTGAATGGTTAGTGCCCCACTTTTGTCAAACCCCTTGAATTACAGCTGAAAGTCCTGACTTCACTCCCATCTGGGTGTGTCTCCTTTCAACTTCAATGTGGTGGTGTACAGAGGCCAACTGCCAAAACAGTTATCCTTGTTCTGATATTTCTGGGCCTGACTGTAAGTAATTATAGACTGGACACAGTGGTTTTATAGTGCGAGGGGGGATTTAGATGGTAACATGTATTACTTCACTTACTTCAAAATGTAGAAAGCCAGCCCTGCTGCATTTGGGGGCCATCCTGCTCATTCTACTGAATGGGACCTTGGACCTGCTCCAAAGTCCAACTCTAATGGCAGCACTGGGGACAGGTACTAGAAAAACAAGGATATTTGGAGCATATGCATTCTTCCCATGCTCCTATAATCTGTCCTCCATCTCTGCTGATTGTAACAAGTGAATATGCTACAGCAGTCAGGGAGAGGATAAACAATAGGAAGGGAGAATCCATGGCAGTCGTATTTCCCCCTGGGACTTTACATACAGAGTAGATCTCCGAGTCGCCACTTGGAACCCTATATAAGCAAGCCTTAAATATTCTTCTGAGATCTGGAGAAACATGTATTTACCAGGTCTAAATACCCAGCTCTTCCCTCCATCTCTAAGAATTTATAATACTAAATTATGTGAAAAATGAGTTTGTTGTTATGAAAAGCTAATTTTGTAAATTTTGTGGCAATATAGTATTGTTACACTCACCCCGCTTCTCTGAGTGGTGAGAAGGTCAATAGGTGCAAAAAAGTCACCAGAGGCCTGTTAGTGTTCTGTAATACTTGTATTTATTTACAAATATATTGAGGATAGGTGGAGGCACCGCTGAAACACTCTGCTGGATAGCCAAAGTCCAACGCTCCAACATCAGATCTCTAGGAAGCGATAGCCAGCACTCCCAAAATACTGATAGCTTACAGAACCCCAAACCTAGCTCTCTCTGCCTTTTTTGGTCTCTCTCTCTCTCAAACTGCAATCTCTCCCCTTCACAGTCACCTAGGTTACAACATCCATAGCAAAATGGGGGAGAGAAAGACTTGTCCTTTTACTAAAAAGGCTCTCACCTCCCAAAGGAGTCTCCAGCTATTTCGTAGTCATTGTGACCCATTTAGGTGTAATTTCCCTAACACCACAGGTATCTGCCCACCTTGAGCGTCTGTAAAGGCAGTCCCCAACAGTACTTCTGGATCCATTAACCCTCTCCCATCCACCACCACACACCCCACAACCTTACAACAGTATAAACTCACTATGTCATACTTTCCATACAAAAGACTGGATCCCCATGTAATCCTGTTAATGGCTGCAGCAAGTAAGGTTGTGCATCTCTTCTCTCTGCCCGTTCTCATCCCCCAGTTTTCCTTCTCCTCTCAGAGTCCTCCAGCTTTTTGCTCCACCATTTGGAACCCTGCTTTTCCTTTTTCAACCCCCCTCTCCTTTCTGAGGCCAAACTTACTGCCTTTTTAAGCCTCTACCTTTCCTAGGCCTCTGGTTTTTGCTCTTTGTTTACCCCTTCTCGGTTCTTCTGACTGGTCTCTGCTTTTCTAAGATCTGGGCTGCTTAGCCAATGGTAGCCACAGACTACCCTTTTGCCTGAACCCCTTTTCTATAACATTAGAGCAACTTAGCCATTCACTGGCAGAGATAAATTTCCTGCAGTGTAGAGAAATTTTGTTAGGACAAAAATTGTCTATAAAAAGAATGGAAATTGCTCAGGAAACAAATAAGCAGCAGCCCTGTTTTGCTAGTTTCAAGATAGCCATACTTTCCATGCCTGTATTGACATAGTGGCTCCTAGCAGCATTTTGAGGGTACTCCCCAGTAAGAATATATTTTGTTCCCTTCTCTCTCATGCATATGCAGGAATACACCATGCCTAGGCACTGCTCACCTCTCGTTGGAAAACACTGGTATTGTAATTTATTTGCACCCTGTTCCTATAGAAAAGTTTGCATTCTTGAAGAGGTTTGTTATGGAATGATCGACGCAAAATGGCTGTTCATGCAAGTCTCATATCCATGTGCACAAAAACATTCCCATGCAATTCAAGGAACTGCTTAGATCATCCCTTTTTTTAAGCAACAGCCTGGTAGTCATAGATGACAAGGAAGTGCATGTAGATGAGCACATGCAGGGGCATAAGTGGGCTGCTTATAAGCCCCTGCTTCTACGCCCAGCACAGAAATGCAGTGGGCTGCTGCAGGAGAGAAGGAATTATCTGTCCCCTCCGCCAGCCCTCAGCTGGCTAGTAGACACTTTTACAGGTTAATAACTTTTCTGGGCTTATTTAAAGGCTGGCTTAGATGTTAAACAAGATGCTAAATGCATATGAGTAATAAGGGAAAAGAGTGGTATTTGAACACATGGTATTTACACAGCTGATCTGCATGAAGGGGGCTGGAAAATACCAGTGTGTGTGCATGTCTATGTGGATGGTGTGAGAGAGTGGGGTACCACAGCCACTTTGGCCTCTGGCTCCACCCACTGTTGGCATACTGCCCCAGGAGGTTTCCAAGGTGGCAATCCAGCCCTCAGGCCCCAAATGGTTCCCTACATATCTCAAGTTAACAACTCAAAAACACAAGAGAAGACTGAAGGTCCTTTTTAGTGTCATGTGTAATAACTGCCCCAGAAGCTTGTCCTGTGACACTCCCACAAACCACATGCTTTATCATAGGAGGCCACGAAGAAGGAGAAGGAAGAGTAATTCTAGGCACCCACAGCAGCACCAGCTGTGAGATTACAAGACGTGTACAGTGAAGAATCCGTGAGAAATCTACACTGGGTTGGGAAAGGGAAGACAGGAGAAGAGACTGAGGACTGGTGAGGGAGAGGGAGACAATTTTATGCCGAAGGGAAAGTACGTGCTATTGTGGGGCTACTGGACTGGGGAGTCAGAGTGCTTTTTGTAAGGAATAGAGATGATTAAGTCTGTGTGTGTATATGCACGCACTTGCACACACAAACACTGTTTGTTATGATTCAACAATATGAAGGTTTGTGGATGTGGCTTTTTGGTACATTTACCATCTGTGGTACCTCCCAACATATTAAACCCATTGCCCATACCTATTAAACTAATACTGTTGCTCTGACAGATTTGAAATTTTAATTACCCCTTTAAGCTAAACCATAATTAAGCTTTCTTATATAAGATGTTTAGCTGTGAAGTATAGCTTATCAAGCTGAATAATTTAATAAAACTTGTCTATTAAGACGCTTCAGCAATAACATGGGCACTTCAACATGGGAGCAGATACAAGTGGAAAATGATATCACCATAACTATTCTACATTATCTCATCTCCCAAACAGAGTTGTACAGAAGCTACTGATGCATTTCCTTCTGAACATTTGATCTGTTGGATATGCTTACTGTGGGAAAAAATGAACAATTTGATATTGCTGTTATAGACACAATGAACAATAGGAAAGAAGTTCTCAATGTAAGCAAGCCAATTACCTTTGAATTGCTTCAACATAGTCCTTCAACCAAGGGTGAGCAACATGTGCCCTTCCACATGTTTTGGCCAACTCCCTTGAGCCCTAGCCAGCATAGCCAATGGTGAGGGATGATGGGAGTTGTAGGCCCAAATATCTGGAAGGGGGGCACCCGTTCCCCACCCTGCCTTAAACCAATGCCTATTACACGTCATATGCCCTCGCTAACCATATGTATCAAGATGGAGGCTTGGTAGTTGATGGACATGAAGAAGCAGTAAAGAGATGCCTACAGCTTTCAAGGAATAGACTTCAGCACTAGCTCAGCCACCACATCATTGAGTAACTTGGCTAATCCATTTCACACAATTGCTATATGGATATATAAGAATGTTTAATCATGTTGTACAGCAAAAGTGATTAGCAATAATTTAAGAGAGTCCATCCCCCACAGAAATTCACCCAGCCATTTTGGTGTGTTTGCCACATGATATGTGAAAAAAGACAGCACAAAGTAGGCCTCAGAGAATACTTCATATCAGGCCAACCTTCATCGAGTTTGGCTTCAGATAAATACATACAATCCAAGCAGCTTATAATGCAATCCTATACATGTTTAATCAGATGTAGTAAGCCCCAATGAATTCAGTTTGATTTATACCCATGTAAGTGTGCATAGGATTGCAGCCTAAGTTAAGAAAAGCTTAAGGGATGTTATTCTGTTGGTCATTGTAAGTAGTTACATAGTTCTAAACTATAGATATTACCAGACCATTACTACCTACAGTCCCAAAATAGTATCTTACCTACAGACAAACTACTACTTTTAAAAAGATTAGTCAGTTATGAGATGCAAGTTGTTGATACCTGCCAGATGTAGAGCAAGAATAATTAATTATTTTTAAACACTTCATACCATCCATGGAAGTTGACCAAAGGGGAGTCCACTGACTTTCATCAGCAAAGAACCCAACACTGCATGTAAGATCGCTTCAACGGAAAATTACTGGCAATTGCCATAGCAGCTGATATCAGAATAGTAGGCTTCTTATCAAATACTAAAAAGTTTATGAGCATTTATTATTTCATATAGAATTTCGCCTACATGGGTTCTCAAGATTCAGTGGTACAGAATGTGGAATATGATTTTGAACTAGAGGGAATACCTATTTGTCCCTCTCATAGATGAATAGCAGGTCAAAGACCTGGAACTGTAAATACCTAATATCAAAGATACTTAGCTGTCGAACAATGAAATATTTTAAGCTGATCATCTGCCTTACAACTGATAAAATGTAAATAAATGTTGCATATTACCAAAACCTCAATATAGTTGCCTTTTTGAAATTCCAAAGTGTAAGGTAACTTCCAATTTATTAAACAAAAAGCCACCCCTAATTGGGCAATGTGCCATTACAATATGACTACCAATTCAAACACCTGTAGCCATAACTATATATAACTTATTCTACAATTATATGCATCTATTCTATAGCCTAGGGATGGGGAATAGCTGGCCCTCCAGATGTTTTTGGACTACAACTCCCATCATCCCTCATCATTGGCTATGCTGGCTAGGGCTGATGGGAGTTACAGTACACCAACATCTGAAGGGCCACGTGTTCCCCACATCTGCTATAGACCTTTTCATTTGCTACACTGAACTCATGAAGACGGATGAGCGATCCTGCGTTCCCCTCCCCATGAGTTCAGTTAACTACATAGAACCTACATGCTTCCAAATGGACAGCTCCTAGCGCTACCTATTAAAAGGCACTGCACAGCTATTCTGCTTTTCCCAACTTACAGATTTTGGGGGGGTAAGAAAAAAGACAAAAAATGATAGGAAGGTTACAAATGGGAGACAATGATGTCCAGGACCCCCGTAAAATTCTGTTTTTGAGGCAGGGCGATTTCACAATAAATGCTTCATCTGGAAGCATCCTAACTGTACTGACTTGAGAGTTTTCTCTCCATGATAAGAAACCCTGCTTCTCCAGGGTTTCCAATCGCCAGGGGCAGGGGAGAGGTACACTTGCACATAGATTTTATGCATAATGTCAGTTGAAAGTGTGAAGTCAGAATGTGGGAGAGCAAGATTACTCCTGTCCTCCCCATGTTCAATGTAACTTGTGTAAAGGGCTTATATCCTTTCTTTAGATACCACTGTAACTCATTCCAAAAGTATCTCAGGATGCTTCCAGATGAGGCTATTATGGCATTACCACCCTGCCTCATTCATGGAAGATTATGTGGGTCCAGATGGAGGCTTACCACTACTTGTGACCTGTGTTTTACTACTTCTTCTGTCTTTTTGCTTAATGCAGAAAATCTATTAAGGAGAAAAAGAAGGAAGAGCTGAACAATGCCTTCTGACTGCTTGCTCTAGGAGCCCTCCATCTGGAACCACCCTCAATCTCAGTGAGCACAATATGGAAGCATTTAGCATTTTGTTTTGTTTCAAGTTTAGGGCATCTAGTTAACCTATGTTGATATAACCTATACTATATAGGCATACTATACTATACTATACTATATAGGTATAACCTAGGTGTACAATCCTGCGCACATTTACCTGGGAATAAGATCCAATGAACACAGCAGGACTTATTTCTGAGTAAACAGGCACAGGATCAGGCTGTGTTAATACGAAGGCTGACCAATCTAAACATTAACCGGTTATTAGAGATTTGCATGGTCCTTAGAGTATATGCATATGCCTTTCTGGGTCTGACTGCATGCCAAAAGTGATACTATCTTTTAACTATTAATTACATGCCTTGATTACCTACCTAATGTTGAAACAATTCTAGGCAGTCAAGTTACATTGCACTGAAAACTGGAAGATCAAAAACACAGTGCTGGCAAACAGATTGTTTATTCACTGTAATAAAGATCAAACATAAAGCCCTATAATCAGAAAAAGAACACTGTCAGATCAAACTTTGGCTTCTTGAGACTGATTCCTTCCCATGTGTTTTGCTGTCCCTATATAACATAAAACAAGTTATTAAGTGAATTAACCATGTTGTTCCTTCATCTCAGCACCAGAATGTAAAAAATAGTTCCAGATTAAAGTGCATCAGAATTCACATTTGTTTTTCAGCCCATGCTTTAGGTTCAGATAGTACACGCCTATACCTCTCCTTGATTGTAAAATGTAATATTGTATAAACTGCTGGCCACCTTTCTGTACTAAGAGAAACAACTAGCAAAATACCCATCATTCAGACAGACTGAGTATGGAGAGAGGGTGTTGTGTTCAGCCTCCTGGGGAAGGCAGCACAAAGGTAACACAATGCACTACATATGGTACCTGTCAATGAAAGCAAGACAACCCACTGAAAGAGGTAGTGGGTTTTGCCTCAACTATAACATCTTCTCTGAGTACAGTTATTTGTTCCCTCCCCCCACAGCAAATGTCAGCTGTTTACTTAATGAAGAATGTAAAGGGGTGCTCTTTAGGAGGCACCACTCATGTAGGGGCGAGATCTCTACCTGGTGAGCTCAGAGGCTTGAGAGAGGCAGGTTTTGTCCCCACCTTAATTGTGTTCCAGATTACAGCCTGTTTATTTTGTTCCACAGAACTCACTGGAAGCCATTGAATAACTGAGCAGCCCTTAATTACCTGGATGTCCCTCCCATGGATCTTGTTTCCTGGCAGGGAGCACCCATGGGAACTTCAGGATATATCGATATTGAGGTGCGACAGCAGATTTTCAAATCAGTGTCTTGTCTCTTAGAGACCTCATTAGGCCAAATCTTAAGCATGATAACTGAAAAATGCTTTTCCTCTAATAAAAGATGAGCAGCAAGAAATTTGGGAGACAGATTCAAACAGTCTTTAATTATTTGGGTCCCTGCACATATAATCCATGCAGCCCTTAGTCATTTTGAAAAATATATATGGATTGAGTGGATCTCTGCAGAGTTCATTGGGTGGTTAGATGATGACACGATTGTATCACCATTCATCCAAGCCTGCAATTCAATCTATATTTACAATATAGCAGCTGAACGCAGCTTTGCTTCACCAGTATGCAACACAAAACATATTTACCATGCTGATGCAATCAGACTGTCAGGGTGTAAACTGAGCCGATAGAACCCCAGAGCAGTTCTGATTCTGAGGAGGATCAGCAATCCACGGGAGAGGAGCCAGCTCATCCCTCACAGGCACAGCAGCTGGCAGAGATTCCTCCTGCCGGCATTCCTGAGATAGTGACCCAGGTATTGAGAGAGTGCGGGAGGGGGGCATGCTAGACGCTCGACGCAGATGCAGGGAGCGACGAGTGATGGAGGGCGCGGAAAGGAGGCGTAGCGCCCGATTGGCGCGCAAGCAACGGCCGCGTCCCGTGGACCCAAGGGAAAGAGGGAGGAACTCTCCCTAGCCCATAAGTTCAGGGTCTTCCCGTGATTCTCCTTCAAACAGGGACCAACTGCCTAACCCAGAGCATAGGCTACTCCGCTGTTCATTGCTTAGTCACTGGTGATTTGCATCTGAAAGAGTCATTAAGTTGTAAAAGGATTAAAGCCTTAAAAAGAATCCTTTAGTCTGTGTCTTGAGTTGGCTATTGGAGTGTACTGAAAGAGGCCAACAGGGCGCTCCAGACAGCGACAGTGCTTCAGCATGTGCAAATTCTGCATAGATCTATGATTTGATGCACCTTCTCAACATGCCAATTTGGCTTTCTGAACTGGCCTTAAATTTGGCAAAATATGGAATGCTGGGCTTGTCCATCCAGTCCACAATGAAGCAACTATGTGACTGCATCAATGCATGCACCCAGATCAAAACCTACCACATATTAAAACACACAATGATGCCATGCCAAGTATAATTTATCAGCTTTAGTCAACAGTGTATGACAAGTTGTGATCTAACTATACACTATGACAAAACACATAACTTAAGAAGATTGGATGTTCACTGTACATTCAGTAGTTTACGTTTCCATACACCTAAGGGTTGTATAAATCTACCATAATCAGTCATTGATTTATTTCCTATAACTGTCAGCAATGGTGGGCCTACTTGATGTTTATTAAAGCAGTTCTTGGAGCAGGAGTCTTCTTTTTATTGGCTCTTTTTCCTGCTAATGGGGTGATAATTCCGCATTTATATATATTTCCACAATTGTGCCTCTTCTATGACTGCTGTCCTCTTCATTAGTCATAGAATCATAGAGGTTTGGAATCATTTAAAGATCATCCAGTCCAACACCTGCTTCAAGGCAGGATCCCCCACACAGACCTTCATTCATCAGACCAAGATCCTTTCAAAGTGGGGTGAGGTTGAGGCAGAGGCAGTCTGACACAGCACCAGACACTCCTTGTTGCTTAGAACAACAAGCAAACCTAATCTGGAAACTCTTGTAGGGTCAGAGTAGGAGTACCACATGACCTACTCCAGCCTACCATCATTGATATCTCTCCATGTTTGTGGTTTGCCCTAACATCACCCTTTGTCTCTCTCCCTCTTTAGCTTGTTTTCAAGCTAAATTTGGCCTTTCTAAGGGTCTGTAGCAGTTTGTCACCAAATTTCAGTGGCAGACCACGGGGGGGGGGGGGTTGCTGCTGCTGCTTTGCCAAATTCAGCAGGGTGGTGGCAGGAGTGTGGCCCACAGGGTGGAAAGTTGCCAAAGTTGCCCAACTCTGAACCTAAATGGCCCACCTAAATTTTAGGTGGAGAGTGACAAGATTAGACCATGTAACTGAGGACTTCGCCTACCTCACACAACATTATCACATAACACTTTAGAATGTTTTCTAAAGTAACACTGTTTAGAAAACATTCAGTTCCCACTCTACTTAGGAATTCAGTACACAACGTAAGTGTTTCTCAGCACCTTGCTCTACGGTTAGTACCAGACACATTTCTCCCCAGTTCAGAGAAAGGGATGAAGGGTAATAAAAATAATCCCTCTGGAATGTTGTACCTCACATCCACTACCTAAGTGCCACATTCCGGAGATTAGCACAGTAGATTCAAAACAAGCAGGATGGGTGGAGAGCTAATATTTTCACTTGCACTGAAATAATCTGGGACTTTCCATTAACTTGAGATTCCATTAACTTGAGAAGACATCATGTAAAGGACCCGCAAACTTCGTTTTTGCCCAGGTTTCCCTGTACCTCGTGTACACAACATCTCTTTTACTAAAGGCAGTGTACTCTGTTTATAAGTTGCCTACTTACTCTTGGCACCTGCTTACTATACCAGACTAACCATTACAAATCATTTGGGGTGTTTCCAGATAGACAGCTCCTAGTACTACCAATCAAAAGGCATTGTGCAGCTATTATGTCTTTCTATTCTGTTGTAATGGATTTTTTGTGGTAAGGAAAAAGATGGAAAAAGCAATGGGAAAACACAGGAGGGTTACAAATGCAAAATGTTGACATCTGGATCTTTTGTAGTATTATGTGAATGAGGCAGTATGATTGTTCAATAAAAGCCTCATCTGGAAGCACTCTTGGCTTACATAGCAATGGTTAAGGGCCATTGGATAGGGAGGAAGGGACTGGGGAGATGCTTTTTGTATTGTATTGACAAATGGAAAACCCCAAGAAACTATTAATAACCAAATAAACAGGGATGGGAAACCTCAAATCCAAGAGTTGGATACATCCTCCCACTTAATCTCATCTGTCCCCTGGACATCTCCAGGGAGTATCTACAGGCATCTGCAGTGGCACCCAAAATCTCCAACCCTTTACTGAAGGAAAGCCCAGCAAGGAGACCAGTCAGTTGGATACTGCTGCTGGAAGGCACTCCAAGCACCTTACAGCAGCGGCATCTAACCCAACCCTGCCTGTCTTTCCTCCTCTAGAGAGAATATTCCCTCAAAGAAGGAGCAGGTGTGTGTCTTCAGCCTTCACCTGCCTCCCTCTCCAAGCATACTTATAGCATTGTTCCTGTTAGTCATTGGGTCCCAATTTGAATAGCCACAGCTTCATGAGATGGCAACACCCCAGCACTATCTTCCTAGGCATTATAATATTTTGATGTATTTCTAATACAATGAAGAACATATAATTTAATTGTGTAATACAATTAATTAATAATTGTGTGTGGCCCAAAAAGGTTCCCCATCCCTAACTTAAAACATCCACCTCTTGCACCAGATTAGATGTCCTTGCAAGCACACTGTAAGGCCTTCTCCCCACAGAGGCTTTTTATTCCACGATTTGACTCAGGCTTCTGCTTCCAGATTCTTTGCAGTATGAGGATCGGCCCTTTACATGTGCTTCCCTTCCTCCCCCCCCCTTTATCTGTGAGTTCTATATGTTTTGTTATACAACCACTAGATGGCACTGTGGCATAGCTCCTATTATTGCACTACTTCCTCTTTTCAGAGAAATTCAACTTGCTGAATTTTAATGGCTCATTATCCCCACCTTTAAAAAAAAACAGGATAAAGGTCAGAAGACATGGGAGAGGCCACCGAGGACATCATGTAAAGGACCCGCAAACTTCCACGAGTAACCATTCTCAATTGCAGGATAAAAGCCTCATGTAGAGAGGCTCTAAGTGTAGTGAATCAAAATGTTTCAGGCAAAGATGCCCGAGACATTCTTGGCACCAGAGGCAGACAATCCAAAAGGCTCCTCCCCTATGGTGGCACAACCCTGTACCTGCAGAATGCATGCAGAGGGTCACAATACAGAGTGTTTGAGCCTGCCTATCCCCCTAAAATCCAGGTCAGGCAATCCACATGAAATTAAGCCAGGCCCTCCTGCAAAACCTACAACTGCCTGACACAGGAGTGGATTTTACAGGCCACAGTTATGCAGCCTGGGCTGTACTATTGTGTGGGAGGGAGGCACCGAGCAAATTTTTAACTTGTTAGGCAGAATGTTACACAGCTGTATCGGTCACATGACGAAATGTAAGACTAACTTCTATTCTTTGAAGAGTTGTTTTTGTTCAGTGATAAGCCAATACTTTTAAATACCATTTACGCAACCACCACCCCTTGTTTTTCAAAATCGAGGAAGTAGTCACAGCCCACAATCCCAAAATCTTACTAGTAATTTCTTGGCAGTCAACATAGTTGCAAGTAAACAGTTTCCATCTGAAAGCCACAGTTTTATAACTGAGATACGGGGCAGTTCAAAGTATTATGCTTTTCCTACATAGAAAGAACGCCCATGTAGGAAAGAAGCATGCACACATCTTTTCACTGTGTGTACACACTCTGGGAAGTAGTGAGTGCAAGCATGTGCTCATGCTTTGTGAACATGAATGCATGCCCACTGTGCTGCCCATGTACAGATCAAACAAGAGGCATGTGGATATGATTGGTGCTGTAATGAGAGTATAAATCAGTACCTTGGCAACCAGTTTTGGAGGCAAATACTCTTAAGAACTCCAGCATTAGCATCCTCTAGTCTAACCCTGGTGGTTTCAGCAATCACACTGACACATGGCTAACTACAAGGGGTGGTTTAATAGGGAACACAAAACAGGGAAGGTTGCAGCCACCTGGTGAGCAGCACATAAGAACTAGACTCATTATATAATAGGCCAAGTCTTTAACCACATTTCTGTAGTTGCCAGTTCAACTGTAGGCCTCATTAGGCCCTTTTTTTCTTGGGCTTTTCCAACAACCAGTTGCTGTACAAATAACCCTAGAGCAGGAATTGGCAGACTGCAGACTTGCAGGATCTACTGTTTTTTACTAAAGTCCTGAGATCACCAACCAAAGCTGGTGCAGTTTAGAATTAAAGAATTCCGAGCCCAGGAATTTGTTCTGAGTATCAGAACTGAATGGAGTACACAGTCCTTCGACATAAAAATCCACTCCTGGTTATCCCCAGCTGTCTTCATTTCAGCAGCCTAATTTAGGGTGGGTTGGCTGGGAGTCATTTGTTGCTGCTATTGTGAAACACCTAGGAGCCCAAAATCCTTACTGATCTCCTGCAAATCACCCAGAGATCTACTATGAGATCAGACCTACCTTCTGCCCACCCTTGTTCTAGAGCTACCCTTGATTCCAATCAGCTAATCAGGATCTTCCACTCCTAACTGCTGCTTCACCAGCCCACACAGAACTGCTCCCAGGCTGGCCTTCTCTCATACTCTGAGTCCGTGAGCCTGCCAGTAACTGAGAGAGAACAACTACTATCTGTCAGGATGCGCCCTAGCTGCCTCTTACAGTCTACTCCAATAGCCAACTCAAGACACAGACAAAAGGATTCTTTTCAAGGCTTTAATCCTTTTACAACTTAATGACTCTTTCAGATGCTAATCACCAGCGACTAAGCAAGGAACAGCACCGGGGAAAGATAGAGTAGCCTATGCTCCAGGTTAGGCAGTTGGTCCTCGTTTGAAGGAGAATCATGGGAAGACCCTGAACTTATGGGCTAGGGTGAGATCCTCCCTCTTTCCCTTGGGTCCTCAGGACACGACCATTGCTTGTGCGCCAAACGAGCGCTACGCCTCCTTTCCGCGCCCTCCATCTGTCGTCGCTCCCTGCGTCGGCATCGAGCATCCAGAAAGCCCCCCTCCAGCACTCTCTCGCTGCCAGGGTCACTATCTATCTCAGGAATGCCGGCAGGAGGAATCTCTGCCAGCTGCTGTACCTGTGAGGGATGAGCGGGCTCCTCTCCCACGGATTGCTGTTCCTCCTCAGAATCAGAACTGCTCTGGAGTTCTATCGGCTCAGTTTCCACCCTGACACTATTGCTCCTTAGGCTTCACTAGGGTCCTCCTAATCAGGCCATTCAGATGACCAATCATAGGCTCAGACTGAGAGTTGTTAGACTGGCAAGAAACCTTTGGAGAGGGCCAGAGATCTGCAGGCAAAAGCAAGACAGCAAGGAAGACTTATTTTGGCAAAGTGAGGTGAGCAGGCCCATCTGCTGATTGCAGACAACCCTTCCAGGCCATCAGACACTGCCTCTCTCTGACTCTATTAAGTAGCCCACTAGAAGGAGCTATTCAAGCAGAGGTTTCTTGCTTTGTTTTGGGACAATTTAAAAAAAATATGCAAGAAGTCAAATATCAGTAGATTGATCACATTTGAAGCTATTTCTCAGACAACCAGCAGATCAGCATATATTTCACTAGAACTATTGAGATTTCAGTACACCTAGCAACAGAGCTCCCTCAGCTTCCTTGTCTTTTCCAGGTCAGAACACAGGCTCATGGGAAATGTAGTCCCTCAATTCAGCCATCCAGTTACAGTGTTGCTGTTTTGTAAGGCACATTCAGAAAGACCACACACAAGGTGTTGGGCTCCCCAGCACTGCTGTGCATACGCCAGAGAGTCCAGAGGTGAACTCAAGCCTTTTTCCTATGAAGGACTAAGTGCTTGCCCATTCATTCTGTACAATCTTTAAGCCAGTGCAGTACACACTGAGGCCATTGCCACTACAGCCAGGCAGAAAGGAAGCTACACCAAGTATAGATTCTAGGACATGCCCAGATAGTCTCTACTCTACATAAATCAGTGTTCCCTTCATAAAAGAGAAATCAGTCTGTGATCAGGAACTAACTCTTAGGCTCTCTTCACACCTTGTTTTTTTAGCAGGATAGTTCTTCTTTAATCGCTGGTTTTCATGGGATGCTGCTGCTGCTCTCCTGCTGCTATCTCACCACTTTCCCTCCCTCTTCCTGTGTTATCCGAGAATGGGAAAAACCCAGCATTTTCTGTGCTTGAGAGTGAAATTGCCCTCCCCCCCCCCGAGTATTTCGTTATTAGTGCTTTGTCCCACTTTGTGTGGGCATGTGCTAGGGGGTGTTGCTGGGTGGTGTTGAATAACAGTGTCATGATAACAAATCGGTGGGAGGGTGGGGACAGGTCACTGACCACGCTTCCAGTGACTGTTTCTCTCCCATTCCACTATGGGCAAAGGGGTTAACCATCCCAAATGCTTCTCCGAGATCCCCCTGAACATAGCAATGCTTACTTCTGAGTAAACTGATTGGCTATAAGGCTTTCCTTTCGTGGGAGTAAGTGCCATTGAAATCTGTGTGGCTTGCTTCTGAGTAGGGATGCATAAGAGTGCATTGTAAGTCTACTTAGGGTAGCAGTCTTAAGGTCTCCAATACCCTTCAATGCATTTACTTTGAACCTCCCCCTCCCATTGACTTCACTGACAGCTTCTTCTCCCTTTTGCTCACCAGACTGATGGGCTTTCTTCCTCACAGGGTGGATGGGGTCGTCTCTCTTCTCAGCCACGCAGAAGAAAGGCTTGACAGTTAGGATTTCAATGGATATTAAAAGTGCCTTTTCCATGTAAGTGCAATAAATAAATAAATTCATCATGCAGAGCTTGGTATGGTCATTTTTAATGGTTTTGTTTTTGTGTGTGGAGTTGCTTTAGATAAGGCAGTAATGCTGAAGTGGTTTTCCATAATACTCCCTCCCACCTAGCCAGCCACTATCTCTTCTCCTAGCCCACCTTGCAGGGTTGTTGGGAAGCCAGAATAAGGCGGAAAAGCAACAACAACGCAGCGGGGAGCAAGCCGGGTCTAATGAAGGTGTTCCCCATGAAGTGGTCGGGGGGGGGGGATCTGCTTGGGATGGCTTGGTGCATTGACTGTATACAAGTCCATTTGTGGGTTTCTTATTTCTGTAGTTGGGAACCCGGAAATCGGTATATCCTTCAAACTCAGTAGTGCAAGCAATATACTGCATTTAATTCCGTCACACACTGACATATTTAGCAGAGAAGGACTAGCAGCGCCAGCTACCTCAGGGTAAGCCACCGAGAAGACTCTCTCTCTGGGAGGAAGGAGGGGACCAGCTTCCATAGCTCACTATCCTGGCCACTAGAACGGCTTCAACTTCCCTCCTGCTGTGGAGGAGTGAAGGGACGGGCAGAGCCATCAATCATGAACCAATGATCAGGGGAGGGGAGTGAGCATGGAGCTAGCAGCCCCCATCTGTCCTGATTGTTCCGTGAATAGAGTGGAGGGATGCGCTATGAGAGATGCCTGTATACAGGGCCAGTGTGAATCCCAGAAAGGATCTGGAATCAAAAGGACCAGATGTGGCGGGATAAAATGCCAGGTGTGAAGATAGCCTCAGTCTCCCCCCTTTGTAAAAAATGAAAAGTTACTCCCTTCAGCAGGAAAATAACTGCACATGCTAACAGTGTCCCAGAATATGTGAAAGCAAAAAGTAACCCAAATACTAAAACTCAGAATTTACATTTCAAAAAAAGAAATTTCTACCCTTTGTGGCTATAGCGAAGAGCACAAAAATGCATGGGCAATTTCCACTGGGTGGTGTTTCCAGTATACAGGAATTTGGGATGCTTCCAGATAAAGGGATCTTAGCAGTACCAGCTATTCCATCTTTTCCTCCTTCGTGGATTTTTGTGAAAAGAAAAAAGTTGGAAGAAGCAGTAGGGATGGTTATAAATGGAAGATGAAGTCATCTGGACCTCCTGTGGGGGCTTTTCTACCCACCACTTTACCGAGGCTTCTGCTTCCAGATTCTTTGTGGGATTAAGATCGGCTCCTTTACACGTTTTTCCCGGGGTGGGGGGGCTTACTCTGCCTTTCTGTATGTTCCATTGCTCAACCACTAGTGCTGTGGTATAGTGGAAGTGCGCAAATATACCAGGGTTTCATGTCACCATTCACAGAAATACTAGGTTTTCCTCATTAGAAACACGCCCCCGCCCCCCCAGCTATAATGATTGCAAAGCATGGGAGAGGCCCTGGAGGATGACGACATCATGTAAAGACCCTGCAAACTGCCATGAGTTAGGAATCACGAGCACACAATAAATGCCTTGTGGAGACAGGCTCTAAAATTCTGTGAATGAGGCAGGATAATTGCACAATAAAAGCCTTGTGTAAAATAACTTTGTCAGCACTCCCCTACTCTTTTTCCTTCTTGCACCCATCTCAATATTGTCTACTCCCACCTCTACACAATGTTCTAAGGACTCTATCTGTGGCAAGAAAAACAAATCCAGTATTAAAATTCAAAACAAAACAAATAAATCTTTCATTTAAAAGTTGGTCTCCAAAGTAAATATCGTTAAGAATTGGTTCTCCTGATTTGCATAATGTATTCCAGTCATATGTTTTGGGGAGCCTCACGGAATTTTTACATTTCTAGTACAGAATTCTAAATTACTACCTATGGTGTAAGAAGGAACTGTGATTGTTATTTGTAAAGCTGAATTTAATTTAATTCAATAATATTAGTTGAAGGGGGAGGGGACCTACTCAAACAGGTTTTACGAAGAAGCCTGCCAGACAAGAACAAGATCAAACACATTCATACCTGCTATAAGGATTCTTAAACAAATATTTGGAAATGTGGACAGGTGAATGTTGCCTTTGAAATACCTCTTTCTAGCTGCTGTTACCTGAAACAAATCTTCCAGTTCTTTATATCTCAAAGAAAGAAAAGGAGTCTTAAATAGAATACTGTTGCATGCATTCTGCTTGGCATCCATTAATGTTGCTTAGGTGTTACTGTGTATTTTTACACAACCACTTACGCAGATATGGTTCAGTAGTTAAGGCTGTAATCCTATACACACTTACCCAGGAATAAGTCCCATTTAACTCAAAGAAAATTACTTTTGAGTAGACATGCATACTGTATGTTGTAGGCTACGTCAAGAGCGGCCCTAGACTAGCTGCCAGCAATTGGCGCCTTAGGCGAACCATGCAATCGGCACCCCCACCTCCAACAGCAGATCTAGGCTGAGGTTGTTAGTAAACTGAGAAACATTTTGCCCTTGTTTTCCATTTAATGAAGAGGCAACACACACACCCTTCAGAAGCAGAAATATTATCATTTATAATAAAACACACCCAAAATGGGTTTGTTTGTTGTTTTTTTACTAAGCACTGTATCAGCACAGAGGGTCTGATAAAAACAACAAAGGAGATGAGCACAGGAGTTTGTTCTGCAAAGGAACAGAAGTCCCAACCACAATGCCCAAGGGAAGTCCCTGGAAGAAGCATCCCAGTTGCATCCTCGGGGCGACATGGCCAACCCCACCACCAGCCCCTAGGCTCAGCCCTCTGAGGGCAAAGGAAGCAGCTGCTGTCATGCGAGCTTCTAACATCCTGCCTCCAACTGGGTGCAGCAGCAGAGCAGGAGGACATTCCTGCAGTGCCTGAGGAAGGACAAGGTCCCAAAGGCGGGTGGGCGGATGGTAGCCTCACCATCCCCAGCCGGTCCCTCGCTCCCTTCCACAGCCTTGGTCATATTCCCTCTGTATGCACACAGGGATTGAAATAATGACATCTTTGTTATTTCATTCGTATTTTTTTCCTTGAATTTGGGGCCTCACTTAACTTGATGCCCTACTTCACCTATATGGACGGACCACCCCTGAGCTACATTAATTACCCTCCGGGGGGGGGGGCGTATTTCCCCAAACTAGAGCCAGCAGGGCCTCCACCTTTATATTATTAGTTTAGAAAAAAGCTAGCTAAGGGGGGACATGATAGAAGCATATAAAATAATGAATAGCTCCGTGAGAGACATTTTTCACACTAATAATACTAGAATTTGAATAATTGAACAGAAGTGAAAGAGTTCAAGACAGTCAAGAGAAAGTACTCCTTCACACAATACATAATTCACTCATGGATTTCACTAAAGAACATAAAAATAGCCTCACTGGATCAGGCCAAAGGCCTACCTCATCCAGCATCCTGTTTCCCACAGTAGCCAACCAGATGCCCACAAACAGGACATGAGGACAACAGCCTTCTCCTGCTGTTGTTCAACAGCAATTGGTATTCAGAGCCATCATGACGTGGAGCCATTACCAGAAGAAGTGGTGATGGCCTCTATCTGAAGATTTTTTTAAAGTATTAAATTAATGGAATATTAGTCTATCAACAGCTATTAGCTATAATAGCTAATACAATAGCCTTCCCCCCGCCAGTAACATTATCAAATTCTAAATAAAGCTCTAGTAACATTTTGATCACAGCATTACACTTAAGAGAACAAAAGATCATTTTCAAATTTATGAGGGAGAAGTTCCACGCTTCAATGTTACTTCTCTGTTTGAACGTGGTAATGCCCTTGTCATCATAGTGAAGAAAAGTGGAGACGGCAAACCATCACTTTGGCCTCCAGAGCAGGCCACTTTTGGGAAAAGACCGTGGCCTTCAAGAATACAGGTAACAGCCATCCTTATGTTTGGAACATTGCACAACGGTATCAGAATTCTTCTAAAACCTTCCTCAAAACTGTCCTTTTTCAGGAATTAGCATTAATAATTGCTGATCTTGTGACCTAGTAAATACTGGGAAGAATCCAACCGTGTCTGTCCGCTAGTCCTATCGATGTTGCACTAGCTTAAACCAACACTTGTGCAACATCAATAGCATTTGTTAGCACAATGGGAAATGCAGCAGCAACAAGGGGGCTATTTTCCTTTAAAACAAGGTGCACAAGGAGCCCACACCTTGTTTGCAAGCAGAATTGTGCTCGTGGAAGCTTCCCAGGGGCACGATTTTCCTTGAAACAAAGTATGTGCACCTTATTTTTTATGGAGAATTGTGGTTTTGCCACTGTAGATGCACTGCAAAATTTCCCATGCCGCTCACGTTGTTGACATTGTGAAAGCATTGGATCCTTCCCACTGATTCATTTGATGATGAACATGAAAACTGTGCAGCTCCTTTAACCTTCCCACTCTTGCTGGCAAATATAAAAGTAAGCAGAGATCTTTTTCAACAAATACTTCCAGCGTTATTAGCGACCTATCAAGAGGGTTCCATTTAACACATTGCTCCATTGCTGGGGCTTATATATTCCTGGTGTTGGACTACGATCTGCACCTGTGTTCATCACAAACCTATCCACCAATGCAGCTCAGGAGAGTGGGAGTGAATCAAACAAACCCATGGCAGTCAGGATATTCAGTCAAAATTACACCCCAGTTAAAAATAATGCATTATGAACTCTATACCTCCTTACTATCTTTCTCATGTTTCTGAATATGAGATCCAACCTTATAGCGCATGCACTGTGCTCCTACACACCCAGCATACAAGTTAGGGCATGAGTGGCAGGACAGCAAGCTACTCACTGTGTAAGAAAGTAATGGACCATGCAGCTAGAGAAAGATCAGTTCATCTGTTTACCCTCTCATTAGATCCCAGAGAAAGAAGGAGTTGCAAAAAGGTCTCCCTTTTCTCTGTACAGGGAGACAGCTCATTAACTAATGCATGATAAATAATTTGTGTGCAGTGGGTTCATTATTTAACATGGAATCACCAGCAGAATGTAATTACAGGGTCCCAGGGTCCCAGACATGCACCAACAATTGTAGCAGCCCACACATTAGGCAATTTAGGCCTCTGTCTGTAACAGAAACTCTGCACAGAAAACAAAACTATCCCAACAGTAATGACTTGTTTGGAGAGCTACCATCATTTTTTAGATACAGCAGTACAAAAAGAATGAAGAAAAATGCAGAGTCGGTCAATAAGGATGATAAAGCATCTTAAGGCTTTTCTACATGAAAATTTATTGTGCACTTGCCATTCCCTACTCACTGTTGTTTCCAGATTCTTTAGATGACACCATGACCCTCCAGTTTCACTTCTCTGTCTAAAGAGCACTTTCAGCCAGTTTTTTTAGAAAATGCAGCATTTAATTGGGAAAGTGAAAGAAAGTGCAATTTCCTCTTGTGTATTTGTGGTATTCCACTACACCACAGCACCATCTAGAGGTTATATAGCAAGAAAGGAAACGTTCCTCATGTAGTGCTTGGATCCCAATTCTGCAGCAAAACAGAAAGTAGATACAGCCGAATAACAGCCTCATGTAGAAGAGCTCTAAGTCTGCAATCCTGTGTATGCTGCACTTACATGGAAATTTGTAACTTGCATAAGATCAGGCCACCAGAAGGCAAGTCATATGAGCAATGGCTGAAAAAACCAGGTAGATGTGCAGCATGATCCTAAGCATCACTAGTAAGCGTACTTAAGATTGCAGCTGTGCAGTGCGTGGCCAAGTCTCACTCAGGCTGCAATCCTACACACACTTACTTAGGAGTAAGCCTCATTGAACAGAGTCACACTTCTGAGTGAAGATGCATAGGATTGTGTGGTGTCAGTTCAGTAGGACTTACTACCATGTAACTGTGCATAGGGTTATCCTGGAGAAAATAAACCCACATAGCTGCTGCACCTGGCTTTAGGGTGGGAAGGCACATCAACACTGAAATATTGTACTGTTTGTGAATGCTTGAAATTATCAGATTGAAAGATAGCAGAGAAATAAAATATGTACATACATAACGTCAGGCTGCAGGAAAGAATAATGTTGACATTTCTCAAATATGATGGCAAGAAGAAGAAAGAACAACAGTAACTTTACTCCAAAGTGGACAAGACAAAGAGCAATAAAGTGCAGCAAGCATCCTTTACATTCGGAAAACCTAACATTTGGAAAACTGTCTCAGCTGCAAGTGAAGTTCAGCAGTAGGCTATTTTATACAATCCATAGAAATGGTAATGCATTTCTATTATGTGCTGGGGGGAGGGGAGAACAAGGGGATAGATAAGGGATTTTTAGCTTTTAATGCTCCCTTGTTATTATTTTAAAAGGCATCCTGCACATAATTAGTTAAAGGAGAAAGATTTAGCCTAGTATTCTCTTTCATATTTTTTTTCTGCATTATTATAAATCACCCTGAGAATTACTGAATCAAAGGGCAGTATAGAAAATAATAAATATGTACAAGGAGTTCTGTTATGAGGAACAGCATTCATAGAGCCCCACATTTGCAAACTAGAATATTACAATGCAAGAAGACCTTTACCTATTAAAGGATGAGAGCCAGCACATGGGAACAGGCCACAAAATAGCTGGATACAGAATTCCAGTTCAACTCTCTCCAAGGGATGAGTGAGAATCACCTTAATGATAATATCTAGCACCAGCAGGTGAACCAACAAACATGGACATCAAGGGGACCACTGATGGGGAGAGGGGCTGAAGCTTGAGGAATGAAAGGACACCTAGGTGATAGCACTTGTACACCAGCCTCTACAAAGCATCAAGTCACAGGAGCTATCTGTTGCAGCTGCTACTCACTGTGATCCCCAAGTCTCTCATCCCTGCACAGGCAACTAGGCAGTCCTCCAATAGATGCAGAAGCAAGGATGCTCCCTATCCCAAGCCAGGCCAACCACATGCAAAGCCAACCACAGCACCAGAAGCAGCCAAAATCAGCAGGAATCTTTTTCTTCTTCTGTGAGGTTGCCAACCTTTTCTTCATGCATCGCTCCTGTGCAGATGGTTATTTATTTATTCATTTCATTTATATTCCACATTTCCTCCAAGGTTAGCTGGGAATGACAGGAGTTGCAGTCCAACACATCTGGAGGCCACCAGGTTGGGGAAGGCTGGACTAGAATACCTAGGGTGCTTCCAGACAAGGCTTTTGTGGTGCAATCCCCCTGCCTCATTCATAGAATTTTAGTGTTGGGGAGGGGGGAGGATACAGGTGTCATCATCTTCCATTTGTAACCTTCCCGTGTGTTCCCACTGCTACTTCTATTTTCTTACCAGAAAAAGGCTGGTAAGGAGGGAAAGTTGGAACAGCTGCACAATATCTTTTGACTGGTAGTGCTAGGAGCCCTCCATCTGGGAGCTCTCCTAGTCGTTTTCTTTTTGTCCCAAATGTATTTGTTCAAAAAACAACAAAAGCTATTCTTGATTTTTGTTTTTAAAGTCTGGATTGTTGTAATAAAGAAGAAATGCAGATTACAGCTCAATATAAGCCATACGTTCTAGCTTTTCTGACTTATAAATTATTTATTAAATCTGTATGTTTTGCAAAAGGGTCAGTTTCAATCCTATGAATGGCTACTCCGACACAGGTCCCCTGGAGTTCAGTGGGCTTCACTTCCAATCATTGTGCACAGAACACAGCCTTAGAAGTTGCTTTGGCCAAGCCCAAGCATCATATGATATATCACATCACTGCTGCTGAATTATAATACAAAGAGCCCCCTAGTGTTCACATGCAGACTCTCTCCAATAAATGACAAACTAAGGTCCATTCCAGACTATGAGTTCGTAGCACATAGTTAACCAATATCTTAACCAACATCTTATAACTCAAGATGATTAGAACAAAATATAACACATCCCAGGATTTAACATGACATATGCTATGGATAGCTACTGTGAAAGTCTTGTCTAAATAAGTAAATGCAGGTTGCTTACCTGTAACTGTAGTTCTTCGAGTGGTCATCTGTGCATTCACACATCTGTGCATTCACACATTCACTCGGGAAGCTTCTATAGCTGAGGAACATTTTAGCAGGAATCCTCCCCCACTGTCCACAGTGCATGCCCCAGTGGGTTCCCGCCCATTCCTTCAATTCCTTGAGACCGCCTAGCGTGGCCTCAGATCCAAGGAAAAAACAATCATGCCTCGGTACCAACATCAAGTCCAACATTGACACTGAAGTGGGGATGGTGTGTGGGTTGTGTGAATGCACAGATGACCACTCGAAGAACTACAGTTACAGGTAAGCAAGCTGCATTTCTTCTTCGTAGTCTCTGTGCATCTCACATATGGGCAATTAACAAGCTGACTTACCGGAGGTGGGTAGGTGCCTTACACCAAGACTGATGACAGCACAGCTCACCCAAAAGCACAGTCTACATGTGCTTTGACATCGAGTTTGTAGTGCTTCACAATTGTCAACAGTTTCAACCACGTCACTGCCCTGCATAAGTCCAACAGCTGTAAACCTTTGGTTAAAGCTGTAGACGTGGCTACTCCTCAAGTGGAATGTGCTCCAATATGAGGAAGGCATTCCAAATCAGACAAATCATAGGCCAGAATGATAGTTTGCACAATCCATGAAGCCAGTCTTTGGGAAGAGACAGGAGCGCCCTTCCTGGGACCACCATAGCAGATGAAAAGGTGCTGCGTGGTACTGAATGGCACTGTCCTGGATTTGTAAAAAGCCAATGCCCTCTTGATGTTGAGAGCATGCAACTTTCTCTCCAGGTCAGAAGAAGGGTCCAGGAAGAAAGCTGGTAATGATCTGGTTTGGTTGATGTGAAAATCAGAGACCACCTTTGATAGAAAGTCCATTTCTGGTCTCAGGTCAACCTTGTCCTTGTGGAAAATCATGTAAGGAGGATCTGCTTGTAAGGCACCGTTTTCACTAACATGCCTAGAGGATGTGATGGCGACCAAGAACACAACTTCCCACGATAGCAGGTGATGGTCTGTCATGGCCAGAGGTTCGAAGGGCTTCGAGAGGAGGGCGTGCAAGACAACAAAGAGACTCCATTGAGGAACCAGGGTTCATACTAGAGGCACCAACTTCTTTAGACCCCACAGAAACTGGCAGGTAGTAGGGTGAGTAAAGAGGGAAAAATCTTGGAACTGACCCTCTGTAACAAGAGCCGCCAAGTAAACTCTTATGGATAGAAGTTTTAAACCTTTTTGAAACAAACTATGCAAAAAGAAAGGACCATTCTCAACCGATGCCTGAAGAGGATCAAAAGCATGAAGATTAGCAAACATCAGAAAAGACAACAACTTTGCAGCATAGGACCGCTGCATAGCCAGCTTCTGAGCCACATCCAAAACTGCCTGAACTCTGAGTGGAACTCGAGGAATGGTATTCATTGCCAAATCCCCCAAGCCATTAGCTTCTGAGATCCAGGCGTCGAATCTGGTCTTGGTCCCAAGAGATCAGGTCTGGAACTTGCAGAAGACGCAAAGAACTGCCTCAATGACAGATGCAGTAGGGTTGCAAACCATGGCTGCCTTGGCCACCAATGAGCAATTAGAATGTAGTCCATTTTGTCATGTGCTATCTTCTACAGCACCTTGGAGAGGAGGGGAAATGGAGGGAACAGATAAAAAAAGTTTTCCTCACCACTGTATCTGGAACACATCACCCAAAGACGATTGACCTATCCCCGCTCTCGTGCAGAAATGACTGCATACCGAATTCGTTGGGGTCACAAACAAATCCATCATGGGACAACCCCATTCCAGGAAAAGATGATTCAAGACACAAGCTGACATCTGCCACTTGTGTGACGACTGGTATGCCCGACTTAGGACGTCTGCCAAAACATTGTCTTGTCCAGCAATGTGAAGAGCACTCAGGATGATCTCCCGCTGAATTGCCCATTGGAAAATGTCCAGGGTGAGGTTGACAAGCCTGGAAGAATGCATACCTCCTTGCTTCTGGATGTGCCACAAAACTGTCGTATTGTTGTTCAGAATTTGCACATGTTGTCCTTGAAGGTAAGGCTTGAAAGCTCACATCGCCTTCCAAGCTGCAAGAAACTCTCGATAGTTTATGTGGCAGTTCTTTTCTTTTGCAGACCAAATGCCCTGAGTCTGCAACAGGCCACAGTGGGCTCCCCATCCCGAGAGAGATGTGTTTGTCGTCAGGATTCGTGTAGGGAATGGTTGAACAAAGGGGGCTCCTCGGACAGAGAAGGGACGTCAACACTTCATTTGGGACCATGAGTCGACAATGCTGGGCATCCGAGGCAGAACTGAAATTTCAGATCAGCCAGTTCTGCAGTGGTCGCATCCGTAGTCTCGCCCATCGAACAACTGCAACCATAGCTGCCACGTGTCCCAGCAAAACCTGAATGATGCAGGCAGTGACCCATTGATGAAGGAAGACAGTCTCTGCAAGAGTAACCAGCTGATCCTGCCAGTTTCAAGGAAGGTAAGCACATGCAGCTGTCGAATCTAGCAGCACTCCTATAAACTGCAGACGTTGAGTAGGCTTCAAAATTGATTTCCCCCTGTTGACATACTGGCCCAGCGCACCCAGGTTCAGAACAATCCCAATGGCACAGTAAAGATCTTGTTTGGAGTCCAAGATGAGCAGCCAGGTGTTCAGGTAAGAATAAATCTCGATTCCCTGCAGTCTCAGGTACGCGCACACGACCTCCATGCACTTTGTAAAAGCCCTCAGGGTGGTCACCAGAGATTTATCCTTACCTCGGTCCCAAGGAGACAGCGGCGTGAGGCTTCCTGCCTCATTGGTGACTGACAATCCCCTACTGGAGCAATCTCTCGGTCCTGAGAGCCTGGCAGTGGAGGGGGAAAGTCCAAGATTTCACCCTCTGATGCCGTAGCCACTAGCTTGATGACGGGAGCAGTCGGTACTGGCGGCAATACATGAATTGGTGAATCCAATGAAGGAGGAGGTGCCGGAATCTTCAGCTTGGAAGTTTTTTCAGCGACCTTCTTTTTCTTTTTAAGGCCATTCGATCCCGACTTTGGAATCTTTGCCTTTTTAGTGATCTTTCTCGCGACCGAGAATGCTAAAGAGTGCCCCGACGTCAGAGGATCAGCCCGTTGGGTGGAAGTTGCCAGGCAAGGGGTCATTGGCCCTGTTTTGCCCTTTGCAGATGATCCTGAAGTGTTCTTTGGATCAGTAGCCAACAACGCTCTCCTCCACAGCTCTGCCTTGAGTCTGTCCAATCTGTTCTTTTGTGCCTGTTTAGTAAACGATTGGCACAGAGAGCAGGCGTTGAGTAAATGGGCTTCACCGAAGCAAAAAAGGCAGAGGGAATGAAGGTCAGTAGGGGGAACTTACTCCCACACTTGATACACTTATGAATCAGTGCCTTTGCGGCCATAAGAGATGCTGCAGCCGTGGAAGACGGAAAAAAAGACAAAGGGATTTATATTTTTTTTGGTGGAAAGATGACAAAAACAGGGGAGAAGAAGAAACAAGTCCTCAGTAGCAGCAAAAAGACGCTAGCATTTATCTTTCTAGCACAGAGGAACTCCGAATAAGACTATCCACAAGGCGGTCGAAAGAAGAACCGAGCAAACAGGCAGGAACCTGCTGGGACATGCACTGGGGACAGTGGGGGAGGGTTCCCACCAAAACATTCCACAGCTATAGAAGCTTCCTAAGGCTCAACGGATACACAGACCACAAGAAGAATAAATTAACAGATTCACATAATTTGGAGGAATGGAAATGTGAAGGATCGCAACCTAGAGATGAACAAAACGGTGACCCCAGGATTTTCTAGTAATGTTTCCCCATGCACTGGAGCAGTTAGCGCTGTTTCTAATGGCTGTGGTGTGTAGTTATTCAAGCATTCCTGATAGGATTTAACAACAGTATGTGGGTATCCTAATAGTATTATAACAACTATGTCCTGAGCAAATTTAGCAGTCATGGGATAAGGGTGGCGGCGGGAGCGGGGGGTACTTACAGATTGGTAATTGAACTGGTTAAAGCAGGGATGGAGAACCTTTTTGGCCAAGGGCTGGATTGTCACCCAGGAAACCTCATAGGGGCTGCCTGCCAGCAGCTGGCATGGCCACAGCTCAAGGTAGGATTGGCCACCCCACTCTCTCACATACCCTTCACATACACCCTTCCCAGCCCCCCCCCCCCCAGCTTATCCATGAAGACCAGGTGAAGGGGTTTTCTCAGCCCTCCTCCTCAGCTGATTCATGCAGACCAGCTGAGGAAGGGGGTATTTCCATCCCCATTATGGCATGCTGGACAGAGAGGTTTAAAATCTCCCCACCCAGCATGCCACATGAGGGCGAAAATCGGGGACCCTCTGGTCAGCTGACTTGCATGTATCAGCTGAGAGGGAGGTATTTATCTCCATCATGGTGCACTGGGGATGAAAGATTAGTGCTGACTGGAGATGAGAGGATGGGCCTGAGAAAGATGGGGAACACCCATGGGCTATATCAGACCCCCAATCTGGAGGTTCCTTATCATCTATAAGCAGAGCGTAGGAATAAATGAAGAAGTATAAATAATGGGTTCTCCCAATGATCTATATTAGGGCCATTGCTTTTAAACTTGTTCATAAATTATCTGAAGTTAGAGAAAAGCAGCATGGTGGCCAGGTTTACTGATGATACCCAGGATGGGAAAAACAAAAAAACAGGATTGTAAAAGGCTCCAAATGGCTTTTCCCAAACTGGGGGAATGGGCATTAAAATGGCAAATGCAGTTCAAAGGAAGCAAGTGTAAAAGTGATGCATACTGGGACAAACCCCCCCACTCCTAACTTCACATATATGCTGATGGCATCTGAACTGGCAAAGACTTACTGGGAAAGAGATCTTGGGGTCATGGTGGGTAGCTTGATGAAAACGTCAACGAAGTGTACAGCTGCTGCGAAAAAGGCAAATTACACGCTGCAGAATATTAGGAAAAAAATGGTGGGGGTGGGATGGGGAGAACTACCAATATCATAATGCCTTTATACAAATCTATGGTGTAACCACACTTGGAATACTGTGTATACCTCTGGCCACAGCACCTCAAAAATGATATTGTTGAGCTGGAGAAGATGCAAAAAAAGGGCAACCGAAATGATCAAGAGGCTGAGGCCATTCTCCTATGAGGAAAGGTTGTGACCCTTGGGGCTTTTTAGCTTAGAAACGAGGCAAGTAAGGGGGTTCATGACAGTAGTGTATGAAAGTATGGATGGCATGGAGAAAGCAGATAGAGAATTTTTTCTCTCTCCCTCATAATACTTGAACCCAGGGTCATCTAAGCTAAAGGGAGATTCAGGACCAATAAAAGGACGTACTTGTTCACACAGCATATAAACTATGGAATTTGCTACCACAAGATATAGTGATGGCCACTAACTTGGATGGCTTCAAAGGGGATTAGACAAATTAATGGAGGACAAGACTGTCAGTGGCTACTAGTCATGATGGCTATATATTACCTCTGGTATCTGAGGCAGTATACCTCTGAATACCAACCGCTGGGGAACACAAGCGGGAGGGCACTATTGCTTGTGGGCTTCCCATAGGCAGCTGGTTGGCCACTGTGGGAACAAAACACTGGACTAGATAGGCTTTCAGTCTTATTCAGAAGGGCTCTTACATTCTTACTATCAAAAAAATATTGTCTAGTATGTTTTAATGAACAAATGTTAGCAAATGTATTGTCCCACTGAATAATGAAGTTCTCCTTCCTTTCCTTCTCTTTGGTTCCACTAGGAGTGAAGCAGGCCAGAATAGCAATAAGAAAACTCCATTCCTCGGAAAGATAACCTTGGAGATATCAAACTCTGCCAGTTAGAACGGAAATAGAGTCCTAATGATAAGACCAATACACTGCTTTCTTCATTGCATATCACTGCTCTTTGCACTCTTAGAATTGTTTACTAGACCAAAATCTCTCTTTAAAATACCATTTAAAATTCCCTTACCACAAGCACTTTGGGTTGTTTATGGAGGGGCTTAAAAAAAGAATTTGAAGCAAGCAAAAATGTCTGTAAAATAATAAATATATTAGGCAGCAATGTGCCAGCCAATACAATTTCAAATTCGTTACAAAAATGTGTTTATTAGTGTATTCTAGATACACATTAACTTTCTATACTTAATGTTTACTTTTTCATGCCTTGGAACAAGAACTGCAGTAAGTGGTCTGACAGCTTGTTCAGTTCACAGTACTGTCTTTGTGTGGCTCTTTACCCTTTGCAAAGATGGCAGGCCATTTCTGTAGAACAGAACTTGCAATTAAAACATCTATTTTCCTTGGTCTGCATGAGAAATGAGTCTTGTGGCACTTTAAACACTAACAAATTTGATAGTACATGTCTAGAATAGCAAAAGCATTGTTTAAGAATGGTGTTATTATAAAAAGATGTTCATTTGCTTTGAAAATGACACTAACAAATTTATATTTTGGAAACCCAAATACTTATTATTTATTTAAAGCATTTTTACCCCACTCTTCAGATGAAAAGGCTCTCAGAACAGCTTACAGGTCAATAAAAAAAATATTATTTTAGTATTTTCTTATCTAAACTGCCCTGGGATTTTACTGTTAATTGAAGAGAGGGGAGAAAAGAAAGGTGCTTTGGATTTTCTTGCGGAAAGCCCAGATACACAGAACTTAGCTACTAAGGTACACTGTTGAGCTACATCAGAATACAGGATCCATCTGTCACAGCCAGGCTACCACCTAAGGCAGCAGAAGCTATAGGGCACCAACAGCAGCTACCCCAGCTGCTAAGGCACCTGACAAAATTAGCAGGTAGAGAGGCCACAGGCCATATGCTCCAGCAGGCACTGCAGCAGTGTATGCATTGCTCTGCTTACCTGAGGCATGCTGGTGCTGCTACAATGCAGCATCCATTTAAGGGGGCAGTGAACAGGTGCCAGGCAGATGGTGCTCCAGATGAGGCTTTTATCATGCAATCACCTGCTTCCTCATTCACAGAATTTCTAGAGGGGTCCAGATGTTGTTGTCTTCCATTTGTAAACCTCCTGTGTTTTCCAGCTACTTCTTCTGACCTTTTTCCTTACCAGGAAAAAAATATGCGAAGGAGGGAGTCAGAATAGCTGCACATTGCTTTTGGATTGGTAGCACTGGGAGCTCCACATCTGGAAGCAACCACAGTGGTGACAGAGTGGCAGCAAGGCATTGGAGGACAGAGCTGTACATGTGCCATGCAGCCTGCCCCGTGCCCCCTAACCTAGCCTGCTGCTGTCAGGTGTGATGGAGGACACTGTTTCATCACTTCTCTTGAAGTAAGATTCAATTGTCAGTCTGGTCAGCTTCTATATATGGAATGGGGGAAGCGTCTTCCTCAGGCAGCAAAATCTCTTGGGCCAGCCCTCTATTATACTTTTAGGAAAGCAATTAATGGGGTGTTGTACTGCTTCATATCTGTAAGCTAGGGCCATTTCCAGCTAAAGAAAACTTTAACCATGCATGTTGCATCAGGCCCCACCTTAGAAGAAGTATTCTCTCCTGTATGGAAGAATAAGAGGAATGCCTCTTTTAAGGTAGCATTTGCACCTGACGTCCATGGATTTAATGCATAAGAACTTCAGGCTAGGCCATCTATAGTAATGGAAGGTCACGTTCAAAGAATTCCCTCATGCAATGACTTTGTCCTTGTGATTTGGGTGAAACTGAATCTCTTGCACATATGCATTTTTATTGCAGTTTGTATAAGGGTGCAAGGAAAAGCTTGGGGTCTCCCTTAATAAGGACACTTCCTGGCAGATCATATGATTGCTGCTTGCTACCTGTCTTGATGGAGTCAATGTTGTTGTTGTTGTTCAGTCGTGTCCGACTCTTCGTGACCCCATGGACCATAGCACGCCAGGCCTTCCTGTCCTGCGCTCTCTCCCGGAGCGTGCTCAAGTTCATATTCATTGCATCAGTGATGCTATCTAGCCATCTCATCCTCTGCCGTCCCCTTCTCCTTTTGCCTTCAGTCTTTCCCAGCAGCAGGGTCTTTTCCAGGGAGTTTTCTCTTCGCATTAGGTGGCCAAAATATTGGAGCTTCAGCTTCAGGATCTGTCCTTCCAATGAGCACTCAGGGTTGATTTCCTTTAGGATGGACTGATTTGACCTCCTTGCAGTCCAGGGGACTCGTAAGAGTCTTCTCCAGCACCACAGTTCGAAAGCATCAATTCTTCGGCGCTCAGCCTTCCTTATAGTCCAGCTCTCACAGCCATACATTACTACTGGGAAAACCATAGCTTTGATTAGACGGACCTTTGTCGGCAAGGTGATGTCTCTGCTTCTTACTATGCTGTCTAGGTTGGCCATAGCTTTCCTCCCAAGGAGCAAGCGTCTTTTAATTTCATGGCTACAGTCACCGTCTGCGGTGATCTTGGAGCCCAAGAAAGTAAAATCTGTCACTGCTTCCATTTCTTCCCCTTCCATATGCCAGGAAGTGATAGGGCCAGATGCCATGATCTTAGTTTTTTTAATGTTGAGATTCAAACCAGCTTTTGCCCTCTCCTCTTTCACCCTCAACAAGAGGCTCTTTAGATCCTCTTTGCTTTCTGCCATTAGGGTGGTATCGTCTGCATATCAGAGGTTGTTGATAATTCTCCCAGCAATCTTAATTCCGACCTCTGATTCATCCAACCCGGCATTTCTCATGATGTACTCTGCATATAAGTTAAATAAGCAGGGTGACAATATGCAGCCTTGTCGTACTCCTTTCCCAATTTTGAACAACTCGGTTGTTCCATCTCTGGTTCTTACTGTTGCTTCTTGACCCTCGTACAGGTTTCTCAGGAGACAGGTAAGGTGGTCTGGTACTCCCATCACTTTCAGAATTTGCCACAGTTTCTTGTGATCCACACAATCAAAGGCTTTAGCGTAGTCAATGAAGCAGAAATACACGTTTTTCTGGAATTCTCTTGCTTTCTCCATGATGCAGCGAATGTTGGCGATTTGATCTCTAGTTCCTCTGCCTCTTCTAAACCCAGCTTGTACTTCCGGTAGTTCTCGGTTCGCATACTGCTGAAGCCTAGCTTGTAGGATTTTGAGCATCACCTTGCTGGCATGTGAAATGAGCACAATTGTGCGGTAATTTGAACACTCTTTGGCGTTGCCCTTCTTTGGAATTGGAATGTAAACTGACCTTTTCCAGTCTTGTGGTCACTGTTGAGTGTTCCAGATTTGTTGACATATTGAATGCAGCACTTTAACAGCATCATCTTTTAGGATTTTAAATAGTTTGGCTGGAATACTGTCATCTCCGCTAGCTTTGTTGTTACTAATGCTTCCTAAGGCCCACTTGACTTCACTCTCTAGGATGTCCGGCTCAAGTTCAATGACCGCACTATCATGGCTATCAGGGCCATTCAGCTCTTTCCTGTATAGTTCTTCTGTGTATTCTTGCCACCTCTTCTTAATCTCATCTGCTTCTGTTAGGTCCCTGCCTTCTTTGTCCTTTATCATGCCCGTCTTTGCACAAAACGTTCCCTTGAGATCTCCAATTTTCTTGAAGAGATCTCTAGTCTTTCCCATTCTGTTGTTTTCCTCGATTTCTTTGCATTGTTCATTTAAGAAGGCCTTCTTGTCTCTCCTTGCTATTCTCTGGAACTCTGCATTCAATTGGGTATATCTTCCCCTTTCTCCCTTGCTTTTCGCTTCCCTTCTTTCGTGAGCTACTTGTAAAGCCTCATCAGACAGCCACTTTGCTTTCTTGCATTTCTTTTTCTTTGGGATGGATTTCGTTGCTGCCTCCTGAACAATGTTACGGACCTCCGTCCATAGTTCCTCAGGCACTCTGTCTATCAGGTCTAATCCCTGAAATCTATTCCTCACCTCCACTGTATATTCATCAGGGATATGATTTAGGTCATACCTGAACGGTTTAGTGGTTTTTCCGACGTTCTTCAATTTAAGCCGAAATTTTGCAAGAAGCAGCTCATGATCTGAGCCACAGTCAGCTCCAGGTCTTGTTTTTACTGATTGTATGGAGCTCCTCCATCTTTGGCTGCAAAGGACATAATCAATCTGATTTCGATATTGACCATCTGGTGACGTCCATGTGTAGAGTCGCCTCTTGTGCTGTTGGAAAAGAGTGTTTGCTATGATCAGCATGTTCTCTTGGCAAAACTCTATTAGCCTTTGTCCTGCTTCATTTTGTACACCAAGGCCATGCCTGCCTGTTATCCCGGTGATTTCTTGATTTCCTACTTTAGCATTCCAATCCCCTATGATGAAGAGGACATCTTTTTTTGGTGTTAGTTCTAGAAGGTGTTGTAGGTCTTCATAGAACCGATCAACCTCAGCTTCTTCGGCCTCAGTGGTTGGGGCATAGACTTGAATTACTGTGATGTTGAATGGTTTGCCTTGGATTCGTACTGAGATCATTCTATCATTTTTAAGATTGTACCCCAGTACTGCTTTTCCCACCCTTTTGTTGACTATGAGTGCTACTCCATTTCTTCTAAGGGATTCTTGCCCACAATAGTAGATATGATGGTCACCTGAATTAAATTCGCCCATGCCTGTCCATTTGAGTTCGCTGATTCCCAAGATGTCGATGTTCAATCTTGCCATCTCATGTTTGACCACCTCCAGCTTACCTTGATTCATTGATCTGACATTCCAGGTTCCTAAACAATATTGTTCTTTACAGCATCGGATTTTCTTTTCACCACCAGACACATCCACAGCTGAGTGTCCTTTCGGGTTTGGTCCAGCCGCTTCACTCTTTCTGGCGCTACTTGGAAATACCCTCTGCTCTTCCCCAGTAGCATATTGGACACCTTCCGACCTGAGGGGCTCATCTTCCGGCGTCATATCTTTTAGCCTTGTGATACGTTCCATGAGGTTTTCTTGGCAAGAATACTGGAGTGGGTTGCCATTTCCTTCTCCAGTGGACCACATTTTGTCAGAACTCTCTGCCATGACCTGTCCATCTTGGGCTGCCCTGCACGTCAATAGTTAAATTCTTAAATGTTGTTATTCATGCTAGACCTTCAGTGTTTGATCATTAGATCTGTTCTTGATACTGGATGTAATATTTCCCCTTGTCTTATCCTTTGTTTCTTATGTATTATGACTGATGAATTGACTGATATAAGAAGAGTCCTGCTGGATCAGACAAAAGGCCGTTCTAGTCCAGCATCCTGTTTCTCACCATGATGCCTCTGGGTAGCCCAAAAGCAGGATTTAAGGACAATAGTCCCCTCCTGTTGTTATTCGTCAGTGACTGGTATTCAGAGACATGTTTCCTCTGATCTCAGAGGTAGCATATAGACATCATGACTACTAGCTAGCTGGGTCTTGTACTAAATACTTTAAAAAAATCTGCTGACTGCACAACCAAGAGCACCTTTTAGTTCAGGGATGGGAAACCTATGGCCCTCCAGATGTTTTTGGACTCCAGCTCTCCTCCTCAGCCCAACTAGCATGGCCAATGAAGAGGGATTATAGGAATTGTAGTTTAACATCATCTGGAGGGCCATGCCTCCATCTTTATATTTACTTGATGAAAAGTGCAATCCTAGACATGTCTACTCAGAAGCACCATTATTTCAATGAAGTTTACCTCCAAGTAAGCAGGTACTGCTGCCTAAACGGTTTTTAAATGATTAATCAAATCAATTAATCAACTAAGCATCACAGTCCCATAGTAAACATAAGAGTGCTATAGACAGAGCTAGAGCTTGTTTGCGCAAGTACCTTCTGGTGTGATAGCCAAGCCACTGCTCACCTGTTTACTTGACCGCATTTGCTGCATTTCTTTGAGGCTGCAATCCTATGCATATTAACCTGGCAGTAAGCCTCATTAAATGGGACTTAATTCCAAGTAAATGTGTATAGGATTACACTGTGAATCCTTAAACTCACCAAAACCTTTATCCCAGACCGTCACCCAGCTAACACAGCTCATATACCAACAAGCCCTTGACACTAAGGAGTACAGCTGTATTTTTTGCAGACCTGCAAATGAAGGTGAAAAGTTGCCCCCCCCCCCAAATCAACCCCTAAACCCTCTAGGTGCTATTTGTTCAAGGGGAAGGCCAAGTCCTTTTGGCACACAATCTGCAGAAAAAGATCTGAGTCAACACAGGCCACAGGCCTGTAAAACTGAAATGACATTGATGAGATTAAGGTGGGGCTTTCATAAGGTCAGAAAAAACTGCCAGGCCAAAAAATAGTTTGACCCATTTGCTTAACTCCAGTAGAATATTAGACCTGAGGAGTGTCAGGAATTCCAAAAGGAAAATATGTTGTGGTTTCATTAAGGTCATCCACCTCAAGCCAAAGAAATCTACCACAGGAATTCTCTCACAAGCATAATCTCTATAAAGAGTGCAATTAGCTGTAATTTGGAAAATACATACTCATAACCACACACCTCTATTTTAAACCACTCCCTTTCTCCATTCAGGAGAACAAAGCCAAGGGTAGAGAAAGTTAATTGGCTATTCACCCAGAGTAAGAATGCACAAGAACAAGCCCCAAGTTTCTCTCTCTCTCTCCACACAATAGCCTCCTAACAAGGCAGGCGCTATAGCAGAGTATACTCCCATCCCTTTGTACACTATTTTATAACTGTTTCTAATCTTAAACTGGCCTTCAGTGTAGTTGTGTTTGAAAAGGATACATATACAATTTATCCCATAGTAGAAGAGCTGCCAGCGTTTTCTATCCATTCTTGCCATTCTCCAAAATATGTTCTCATTTTAAAGATTGGTAACTAAAAATTTAAACCAGACAAAGCTACCTGTGACTGAGAAAGCCCACTTGCAAATAGCCACAGCAGGCTGCATCTGGAGCGCCAGCTGCCAGGGCTGGGGCTCTGAAGGTTAGCAGATTCTACCCAGGTGGGCAGAGAGTAGCTCAGGCAGAAGACCCTGCTGGCAGCACCACCTAGGCCGAAGTAAGAAGCTGCATAAGGCCAGGTGGAATCCTACTGGCCCCCCATGTCACCTGATCCCTCTAGCAGTTGCAATACCACCCTCTGCCCATTCACACTTGGAATACTGAAATGCAGCAGAGAACAAGCAAGCAGATTCTTTGGTAAACTACCATAGTGAATAAGGTACTGGAGTCTTTGGTTTAAAAACGCTGGCACCTTAATGCCTATCCACAAGTAAACTATTTTTTCTTGTGTTGAACTTTGCACATATGTGTTGCAAATACACAACGAGTAGGACAGGAACAAGAAAGGACCAAGCCGGGACGACACGATAAGAGCAAACAAAATGAAAAGAAAAAAGTTACAAAGGTCATGGTGCAGGCATAGCTTAAAGCTGAGAGAATTGCATAGAACTATCCAGTGAATCCATACCTGAGGCGTGATTTGAACCCAGCTATTGCAGGAAACCATCTCTCACTAGATATCACAGGGTGGCCACTTACACATTGTGAAAAAGAGGAAATGCATAATTAAAAAAAAGAGGGGAAAAAGAGGATATATATTTGAGTGAATTAACCTGGTCCTAAGTTCTGTAGGGCTTTATAGGCCATAATAGCACAACAATTTGTGCCCAGAAATGGAATGGTAGCCAGTGAAACTGTTGTAACAAAGGAATCACATGGTCCCTATAACTGGCCTGTCAATAGTCTGGCTGCAGCATTCTGGGCCAGCTGAAGTTTCCAAACACTTTTCAAAAGTAGCCCCATAAAAAGTGTGTTACAGTAGTCCAAACGAGATGTAACTAAGGCATGTGTCACTGTAGCTAGATCTGACATCTCCAGGAATGGGTACAGTTGGCATGCTAGCCATAGCTGTGCGAATACATTCCTTGTTGTTGTTGTTCAGTTGTTCAGTCGTGTCCGACTCTTCGTGACCCCATGGACCATAGCACGCCAGGCCTTCCTGTCCTGCGCTCTCTCCCGGAGCGTGCTCAAGTTCATATTCATTGCATCAGTGATGCTATCTAGCCATCTCATCCTCTGCCGTCCCCTTCTCCTTTTGCCTTCAGTCTTTCCCAGCAGCAGGGTCTTTTCCAGGGAGTTTTCTCTTCGCATTAGGTGGCCAAAATATTGGAGCTTCAGCTTCAGGATCTGTCCTTCCAATGAGCACTCAGGGTTGATTTCCTTTAGGATGGACTGATTTGACCTCCTTGCAGTCCAGGGGACTCGTAAGAGTCTTCTCCAGCACCACAGTTCAAAAGCATCAATTCTTCGGCGCTCAGCCTTCCTTATAGTCCAGCTCTCACAGCCATACATTACTACTGGGAAAACCATAGCTTTGATTAGACGGACCTTTGTCGGCAAGGTGATGTCTCTGCTTCTTACTATGCTGTCTAGGTTGGCCATAGCTTTCCTCCCAAGGAGCAAGCGTCTTTTAATTTCATGGCTACAGTCACCGTCTGCGGTGATCTTGGAGCCCAAGAAAGTAAAATCTGTCACTGCTTCCATTTCTTCCCCTTCCATATGCCAGGAAGTGATAGGGCCAGATGCCATGATCTTAGTTTTTTTAATGTTGAGATTCAAACCAGCTTTCGCCCTCTCCTCTTTCACCCTCAACAAGAGGCTCTTTAGATCCTCTTTGCTTTCTGCCATTAGGGTGGTATCGTCTGCATATCAGAGGTTGTTGATAATTCTCCCAGCAATCTTAATTCCGACCTCTGATTCATCCAACCCGGCATTTCTCATGATGTACTCTGCATATAAGTTAAATAAGCAGGGTGACAATATGCAGCCTTGTCGTACTCCTTTCCCAATTTTGAACAACTCGGTTGTTCCATCTCTGGTTCTTACTGTTGCTTCTTGACCCTCGTACAGGTTTCTCAGGAGACAGGTAAGGTGGTCTGGTACTCCCATCACTTTCAGAATTTGCCACAGTTTGTTGTGATCCACACAATCAAAGGCTTTAGCGTAGTCAATGAAGCAGAAATAGACGTTTTTCTGGAATTCTCTTGCTTTCTCCATGACCCAGCGAATGTTGGCGATTTGATCTCTAGTTCCTCTGCCTCTTCTAAACCCAGCTTGTACTTCCGGTAGTTCTCGGTTCGCATACTGCTGAAGCCTAGCTTGTAGGATTTTGAGCATCACCTTGCTGGCATGTGAAATGAGCGCAATTGTGCGGTAATTTGAACACTCTTTGGCATTGCCCTTCTTTGGAATTGGAATGTAAACTGACCTTTTCCAGTCTTGTGGCCACTGTTGAGTGTTCCAGATTTGTTGGCATATTGAATGCAGCACTTTAACAGCATCATCTTTTAGGATTTTAAATAGATCAGCTGGAATACTGTCATCTCCGCTAGCTTTGTTGTTACTAATGCTTCCTAAGGCCCACTTGACTTCACTCTCTAGGATGTCCGGCTCAAGTTCAGTGACCGCACTATCATGGCTATCAGGGACATTCAGATCTTTCCTGTATAGTTCTTCTGTGTATTCTTGCCACCTCTTATTAATCTCATCTGCTTCTGTTAGGTCCTGCCTTCTTTGTCCTTTATCATGCCCGTCTTTGCACAAAACGTTCCCTTGAGATCTCCGATTTTCTTGAAGAGATCTCTAGTCTTTCCCATTCTGTTGTTTTCCTCGATTTCTTTGCATTGTTCATTTAAGAAGGCCTTCTTGTCTCTCCTTGCTATTCTCTGGAACTCTGCATTCAGTTGGGTATATCTTCCCCTTTCTCCCTTGCTTTTCGCTGCCCTTCTTTCGTGAGCTACTTGTAAAGCCTCATCAGACAGCCACTAGGCTTTCTTGCATTTCTTTTTCTTTGGGATGGATTTCGTTGCTGCCTCCTGAACAATGTTACGGACCTCCGTCCATAGTTCCTCAGGCACTCTGTCTATCAGGTCTAATCCCTGAAATCTATTCCTCACCTCCACTGTATATTCATCAGGGATATGATTTAGGTCATACCTGAACGGTTTAGTGGTTTTCCCGACGTTCTTCAATTTAAGCCGAAATTTTGCAAGAAGCAGCTCATGATCTGAGCCACAGTCAGCTCCAGGTCTTGTTTTTACTGACTGTATAGAGCTTCTCCATCTTTGGCTGCAAAAGAGTTACACAAGCCCCTTCGCCACAACAAGGCAGTGATCCATGAAGGGGGAATACATTCCTGGCCACCACCAAAACCTGGGCACCCATGCAAACCTGCGTCTTCAAGCAGAATATAACCCCCATTCAAAACAGGTTCAATCTCTATTCCTTGATCTGCCTTTCAACTGACCTCTGTCAGTCAGGATTAAGTTTCAATTTGTTTGCCCTCTTCCAGTCCATTACTGACATCAGACACTGATTTAGAACAGTTACCTTGGATTTAGATGGAAAGGAGAGACACAGTTGCATGGCGTTAACATACTGCTGGTACCAAACCTTAAATGTCTGGACAATGTCTCCCAGCTGTTTCATATATATGTTAAATAGAATGGGGGGAAAGATGGAACCCTGAGGGACACCATAGGAGGCCCCCAGCATCACTTTCTGCAATCGCCCCTCCAAGAAGGGCTGGAACCACCATAAAACATGACTTCCAAGTCCCATCCTAGCCAGGCAGCCCAGAAGATACCATGGTTGATGTCCAGTAGAAGTAACAGGGACAAAGTTCTGATGTCCAGTTCCCAGCACAGACTGTCCACCAAGATGACTAAAACAGCCTTTATCACATAAGCTGATCTGTAGGACATGGATCTAGATAATCTGCCTCAAACAGAAACCCCTGGAGCTGAGAGACCATTACATACTCCAGCACCTTGCCCAAGAATGGAATATTGGAGACTCACCAGAAATTATCCAATACAGTGGGATTCAGGGATTTTTCTTAACAAAGGTCTCACCACCATCTCTTAGGCATAATTACACTCTGTTGTAAAGGGGCATTCACCACTGCCTGTCCCTTATCCACTCAGCCAAACCCGCCCTTATAAGTCAGGAAGGGCAAGGGTCAAGCACACATGTGGTAGGTCTCAACTCTCCAAGGTTCCTGTCCACATTTTCAGGAACACATGGGCAGTAAACAGAAGATTACTTGCCAACTGTGCTCATTTTGCTGCTGTGAGCACTATCTACCTTGTGTTGAAACAACACATTTGTATAGTGCTTTTAAGTGTTCAAAGTGCTTCACATGCATTACCTAGTTGTAATCCTCACAATAGCCCTGTAAGGTAAGTCAGTATTATTATCCCTCGTATTGCAGATGAGGTGACTGAGGCTGAGAGAATGTGGCTTACCTAAGGCCACCTATTGAGTTCATGGCAGAGATGAGATTCAAGCCAGGGACTTCCTGATCTGTAGCTCTGCCTCTTAGCTAGTATGAAACAGGACCTCAAAACTTTTCTCATGACCACATAATTATGACAGTTAGTAATTCGTGACCCAGGTACTACATAACAACAAAATAAACAGCTAAATGGGAAAATCTGTTTTTGGGTGATACAAGGAAATGTATATTTGGAAGTTAATGTTTTACCAATTATTTGGCTGTGATCCCATCACACCCTGCAGAAGTATTTCATTTATTTCCACACCATGAACCTGATTTAAGTGTAACACAAATGTACCTATTTTACTCTGTCAGATGATAACAGTTTGCAAGGAGGCATGATAACAGTTTGCAAGGAGAAGTCTCCAGAGTTTGGGTCTTAAAAATGCCAAAATGTGTTTGTTTTTAACTTCTGGACATCCAGCACGTCCTGATTAGGCCTGCATGAGCAAATTTCTGGGTCCCTTGAACTCAAGGGCAAATTTCCTCTGACTTCAGCTGGTCTACAAGTTTCCTCTGTGTTTGCACACTGGCAACACTATACTAGTGGGCGTTGTTGCTTGAAGAAAACTATGGTAAGAGAGTAACTGATCCTCTAAAAGGCATCATGCCCAACATATGCACACTTCCTTCGCCACAACTATGAAAGCAATGCCTTGCCATAACTGTGCAAAGCTGACAGTTTGCAAAAGGAGACTTACAAGCAGAAAAGATTGGAGGACAGAAGATTAAATCCACAGTATGCATGACAATCTCTGGAAAAAGCCTAATATTTACCATCATCCAGCTGCATAGAGGGGCTCACCTTTCTCTTCTGCCTTGGCAGTTAATAGAGTCGGGAAACAGTCTGAGAACTGTTTGTGCTGGATACAGCTTGCTTCTTGCCTATTTCTTTGTAATTGCAGCAGTTTCTTCAGCACAGCAGAGAAAGAAACTAATGACAGCTTCAGGTTCAGGTAATTTTTAAAAAATCCCTTTTTGTAGCTAGCCCTTTGTCACTCTTCTCATTTCCTAACTTATCACATTTCCACATTTTTCAGAGAAGTTGCAGAAATTCAGAAACTCCATGTCCCAGCAGTATTAGGCAACCTATTGCTGCATGTACATCTTCAGTTTGGGCTGAAAACGCCACAATTGCTCCTCCAGGAACTAGTGTAGCCTGACAAGGGACCTTACAGCTGCAGCAGTCTGTTCACAGCAATTGATACAGACAGTTTATGTCTGAAGGCACCTCCTCCTCCTCCTCCTCCTCCTACAAAGGACAAATTCATTCTACATTTCAGGAATACAGTGCTAGAAAGAGTCTGTCTCTAAAGATTCCCACAGCTACTGCCTGTTGGGGTGGGGCATAAGGAAGCTCACCCTCAAAAGAAAGGACTCCTGTGTACTCACTCACTGTATAGCAAGATTATATACTATCAGTGAATATTTAGTGTATGGGTACTCCTAAGAACAGCACAGAAACTCAGAACAAAATTGTTGCCATTTAGGTTTAGTGTAATATATATTTACCTCAGTTTAGCAATAAAAAGCAATACATCTGGCATATACTTTGTCTATAGCTATACATATATATCAGGCTTATGGAGAAGAGGTTTAAAAGCATAGCCATAAGCAAGGACAGGGGTGGGGGACCCACAGGCCTAATATGGCCCGTTGAGATCCCCAATCCAGCCTACAAAGATTCTCAATACAGGCACACCACTTTCCAACATCACACCCACATGCCTGATTTTGGGCCTTTGATTACCATTGCATTCTTAAGTTGCAGCCATTGCTGGTTTTATTTAATTTTTAAATTGCTTTTTGGCTTCCCGGAATGTGGTGAGCGTTCCAACTTGTTCCTGTCATCTCATCCATTTCCAGAAAAGACTGGAGCAAACCAGAATGTGTGACAGAAAGACAGATTATCTTCCAGCTCCGTTCTCCAGCACAGCGCATTGGAGTGCGCCGTTCCTTTTCTCTCCTTTCCAGAGAGGCAACCAACATTGTTCGCTCATCATACACACTAGATAAATTTTATCTGCCTACTCATTTCAAAACCCCTGATGTCACCCACTCTGCATTTCTGTTCCTTGAGCAGCCTGCTCAGTCACGGCTAGAAATCCCGGTGCTTTCCTCAGCCCACTCAGTTATGGCTAAACCTTGGGAAAGAATTTTTTTCTTTTATGAGGGAAAAAGGCAGGGAGGAAAGTTTCTACAGCCGCTTGATCATGGTTAAAGATCATCAAAGTTCTGTGAAAGCTGTCTTTGGAAATAATGTTATAATATTAAAGTTATAAGGCAGGGGTTGCAGGGAGGTGAGTTTCCTCAGCCTTCTTCGGCTTGCATTTTAACAATGTTGAGTTCTGTTTTGTGTGCTTTCCTCCGCTGAGATTTTTGAAAATACTACGCTCTGCCTAGCAACGGGGCTTACTTCTGGGTAGACATACAAACCATTGAGCTGTGCTCCTTGAAACTGGCAAGGATTTTAAGAATGGGGCTTACTTAGAATTGAGCTGTTTGGTGCTTTCTATACTTTCCCTGACTTCCATGTCCTTAAGCTGTGTTTCTAGTTCTAAAGTGGTACGTATGGTAATTTTGTCCCACCCATTTTCCTTTTGGCCCCACCCCTATGCCCTTAGCCACAGAGAGTTTTCCAGAACTGGAAATACGGCCCCTGAGAGCTTTCAAAACTGGAAATCAGCACTCAGGCCGAAAAGGATTACCCACCCCTTCCATAAGCAGAGGATTTCCTGGATGTAAGTGCATTTTTACAGAATAAGCATTATATTTATTTCTTTATGGACCACTTTTCCACAATTCAGTATAGAACACTTACAGGAAATTTAACATAAAAGAGGACAATCATTTTTTAGCTCAATTCATATCACAATTTGCAGTTCCAGTTCATCAAAGGCAATGGAATAAATATTAATTTTAAGCTTGGGAGGTTGGTGTGGATGGCTCTTCAGGATCCATTCCAACTCTTTGATTCTTGACTCTTAAGATTTCTGTGAGTAGACCTATCAGTCACTGGCCATGCCAGCGCAAGCTCTCCCTCTGCCTGAGGAAGAGCACACCTGAGCTGCCACTGCCACCACATCCCTCACCCCCCTTGCCATCAGTTTTGAAGGATAACTCAGTTTTGGTTCGTGGGGGGTGCATGCCTTTTTTGCAAGCTGAACCATGCTCATGGGAGGCTTAGGGCATCTCTACACCAGCCTAAAATCCTGCATTTAAAACAGGGCTTTCTGCTTCCATTTTAAATGAAAGATCACAACAACTCCCTTTTTCACATGCTTCCTTTCCCCCCACCCCCTTCCCACTCCTTCTCCCCATATCTGAGTCTTTCATTATCTTTCATTGATCTTGCTCCTCTTCTTGCCGCTTTTACTCTTCACGGAGGAAACTGAAGCGGAACACAGTGGGGTAATATGATAGCTCATTATCTGCGATCTATTTAAAAATGGAACAAAGGGCGTTTAATGCAGGAGACACCTTGAATGGTCACTACGTCACGTAAAGAGCCCACAAACTTCCATGAAGGAGCAATCTCAATTGCAGGAGAAAAGCTCAGTGTGAAGGAGTCCTTATAGGAGCACAATTCTGCTTGCAAACAAAGTGCGCACTCCCACTTGCGAAATAGCTACCTTTTTGCTGCTGTCACTGCAGCAACAAATTTGGCAGGGGCCACAAAAACAGCCACGGGGGCTGCATGCAGCCCATGGGCCACGTGTCACCCACCCCAGTCTTAGTGGGTTTCAAGGGAAACAAAACAAATTTATTCCAACAATGTGAAGTTTATTCTCTTGGTCTTATAAAATACAATAAAGAATTAATGGAAAGGAGAACCGACTCCAACAGCGCAATCCTATATATGTGTAGTCAGAACTATGTATTTCAACAAGACTTACACCTAGAAAAGTAGGTATAGGGCCACAGCCTAAATGAACCAAAGTCGCACTACAAATATTTCATTACGCCATTTCTTTGTAAACAAATGCCTTTTGGGATAACTATTTTGATATAGGTTTATGAAACTTATCATAAACTGAGTTTATGATTATCATAAACTGAGTATAATATTTCATTGATAAAGTTTCTATGTTTTTCAAATCCTTGCTATTTATGCCAAGCAAGAATTTTGTACTTTTTTAATAGCATAAAGCCTTTAAACATCATAACTTTACAGAAACATCTCTTGTCAGTGTGATATACTTACTATTATAGTGTTCTTGTATTAACGGAGACGGCAGGTCAGAGAACTTAAAAAAAAAAATAGTGTCAGAGCAGAAGCATAATTTGTTGTATGTGTGTGGTTAGGACACAACATCAAACAGCAGGCATATACACAAGCAGGTTTTGTTCTATAAAGAATATTCTAACAGAGTTACTAACATATTTGTAACATGACTACTAGTTCCCCAATCTCTGGCACCTCTATCTTCCCTTATAGATAACTCATGGTTCCAACACATATATTTCATGCATATCTGCACAGTGCAGCATCCATCAAAGGATCTGACTTTCGCCATCAAAGATACTAGAGACTGTTTCATTCTGATACCTGTAAGAAAATGTGCTTGTGCCCAGTAAATCAAA
This sequence comes from Heloderma suspectum, assembly GCF_057233095.1. Lineage (NCBI taxonomy): Eukaryota > Metazoa > Chordata > Lepidosauria > Squamata > Helodermatidae > Heloderma > Heloderma suspectum. The sequence goes on from NC_139461.1 coordinate 105,266,360, forward strand.
CACATTCAACAACATAGACACACTTGCCCAAATGTATTTTGCATTCACATTCATCTTGTCACATACACGTGTTAGCCCTTATCTATCCTATTACTGCCTCCTGACACCAATTCAATATAGAATTGCATATCCTCTGCATATTGGCAACAATGGATCACAAATCCACACACAAACTCTCCCAGTGGTTCCATGTAGCTGTTAAACAACATAGGGGACAAGGTCGATCTCTGTGGGGCAGCATAAGCCAATGACCAAGATGCTGGACAGAAGACTCCAATACCACCTTCTGGAACTGATCCTAAAGGAGGGATCGGAACAATCACAAAACAATTCCTCCTAATTCCATGCCTGCCAAGCAGTCCAGAAGGATACCATAGTTAATGGTATCGAATGCAGCCACAAGGTCTAGCAGAACTATTAGAGGATTGCTACCAAGGTGACCAAAGCTATCTCAGTCCCAAAACCAGGCCTGAAACCAGACTGACATGAGTCTAGATAATTGTTTCATCCAAGAATCCCTAGAGTAGAGATGCTAAAAAACCTTGCCCAATAGTAAATGTGTTACTGATCACTGTGGGATCCAGAGAGAGCTTTTTCAACAAGTCTTTAAATTTGTTTCACTCTACCAGCACGGAGAGGACATTTGGTCAGGTCAACTGCCTGGGCATTTATTCTCCTGTTCCAGAGATCAACCAGGATTTTGACAGAATCACCAGCTGAGGTAAACTTGCCCAAGGCAACAAGGAAAGCATCTGGATCCATCCTACTCTGGACTTGGGACTTTTTAATAGGTTCCCACATGCTTGTGGAGATTAGGAGTTCCTGTTAATCTAGAACAGAGGTGGCCAACCATTTTTCTGTTGTGGACCGCATTCCCTGGTGGGTAATCTATTGCAGGCTGCATGTCAGCAGTGAGCTGGCCCAAAGCCAGAAGAGGGCAGGGTCAAAGTCAAAAGGTCACCCCTTTTCTCTTTCTGACACTCTTTTCTCTCTCTCCCTCTTCCTTTCCTGGCAAAAGGCTGCCAGGGAAGGGGCAGAGAGCTTTTGAAATTAGGCTGAGGAGAAGAGGATGCCGACCCCTGGTATAGAACCTAGCAGGCAATAATTTGTCCATGAAAAAGGGGTTACATATTGTCCTTCCATACCCAGATCACCCACTCAAAAAAAAAGAAGCCAGGTTATGTTCTGCTGTATGAGTGAGGCCTAATATTATTTTGGCCAAACCGAGGCTTAATCCAGACAAGATAGAAGCGCTACTGGTCAGGAAACCAGGAAAGAGATCTGACATAAGGAACAGAAATGTTCAGAAATCAGTGTGGGGGACGTTTCATCCTCCAAGGACGCTCTGTGAATGACTTTAAAGTGGCCACTCTTGAACAAAGGAATTTCAAAGACAGATACCAAGGTGAAATTGATGAAGTACAATTCATTACGAAATTCAACTCCATTTCCTGTGGTTCGAATAGGGAGAAAGGGTTTGGGGTTTTTTTTTAAAAAAAGCATGCTACATATGTTAATCGCAATGAGCTATTGCCCAACAGGGGCCATTTAGGTAATAATCACCTCTGTACTTTCCTGCATTTCAATATGTTAATTGCAATGATTGTGTTACCTCCAACAACATCTTGCGAATGGCAACCGTTAAGGTAATTATCACTATTTGGTACAACACACCCACCCTCCCCGCCCATGCATACATAGATCAACCAGCCACTTCATGTATCTGATGACGTGGACAGTGCGCACAAAAGCGTATGCCAGAATAAATAAATCTGTAGTCTTTAAGGTGCCACAAGCCTTTTCGTTGTTTTTGCTGCTACAGACTAACACGGCTACCGCTCTGGAAATTATTGTAGGTATAATTGAATCTCACTCCTATCCACGTTTCCTAGGAAGTAAGTCCCCCTGATTCCAATTAGACTTTCTCCCACCTAACCGTGCAAAAGAGCAGTTTTGTACTCCGGTCGCCCTTCATTATTTGCTTGGAAGAAGAAGCGCCACCGAGCACAACAGAGCTTCTTTCCAAAGTAGCCCCAAGCTGCACGGTGCACAGTTGGCCTGACTGAGCTTGCAGGAGAACCAGAGCGCGGAAGAGCAAAGTTAGAGCTCTCCTCCTTGCCCGGATTTGAAAGCGCGCCTTCATTTTGCGGCTGCTAGAAAAACATGCAGCCGTGCGCCCAACCCACAGCAGAGGGCGACGGTGCGGCGCCGCCATCACGTCTATAGACAAGCCGCCCGCCCGTCGCAAAAGGCCATTCGACCTTGCGCATGCTCCATACAGCCTCCTCCAAAACAAAACCCCTTTCACTTTTCCCTCACTCTCAACCCTCCCCTTCCTTCCTGCCCATCCCTTTCCAAACCCCGCCTTACGCGGAAAGCGTCCTGACCGTCGATTGGCCGGCGATTTCCCGCTTCCTTCTTCCCCTTTGACAACCCGCCATTTTGAAACGTTGTTGATTTTCCAGGGAGAGTGGAGCAACGCCAGGCTCACGCCTCAAGTCCCGCCCCCTCCTTCTCTACCAGTCCGGGCGCTTCTTTCCTGAAGGAGTTTGCTGTTTTGTTCGCTGCCGCAGCCCCCAGCGTTGCCGTCACCCCCGTCTGAGGAGCGCCCCGCGGTGTCCGTCTCCCGGCCAGGTGGGTGTTCCGTTACTCCCGGGATAACGGTCGAGGAGAGCGTTCCATCGGGCCCGGGCGGGGGTGGCTTTTGCGGTGTTCCAGAGTCGGCCTTCGGCCACGCGCGGTGTTCTGTAGAACAGGGCTTAGAAGGCAGACTCCGCCGAGCGTGAGCCCGTCAGTTCTTCTGCCCCTTCCCTTGAAAGGCATTCCGGGCGCGAGGCCTGACGTCTTCCTCCGCGCGAGCTCCGTTTTCCCGCCGGAATTCTGTTGTCTGTCACTGCCCTAGCCAGCCAGCCAGCCAGCCTTGTTATAGCGAGGGTGAAAGCGAACAACGCTTCTGCGCCTCTCTCTCTGTCTCTTTTCTGATCCCCAAAGCGCCAGAGAGTTATTATCCTTAAGAAAGAAATGGCATTTTGGGGTAAACCAGATTACATAAGCGGAACATTTACTCTCATTTGCTGGAGGGTTTAAAAAATCCATCCTGAAGAAAAAAATCTGTGTTGCCCAGAAGGTCTTATATTGCATTGACTTAAGTTCGTCATGACTGACTTGTCTCATTGATAACAGTGGGTCTACGCTAAGCATGACTAAGTCTGGATCCAACCCAATTTGTGAGACGTGTGTACAAGTGTATTTTGCATGGATCTGTTCAACTTCCATGGTTAAATGTGCACTTAATATTTGCACGCTACAGAACATGGGTTTTGTTTTTGTTTTTTACAAGAAAAAATAAAGATTAGTATGGATAAGTAAGTCAGAGGTAGTAGGTTGCATTGGGTACAAAAAGTGACAGGAGACGTGTATCTTTATGCAATTGAAATTGTGTTCTAGAAACTTTCCTTTTAACAAAGAAGAATAAGACTTCATGGAAAACTTTTTGTACGCAAAATAGCTGAGGATAAACAGTGCTATGTCTAACCAGCTTGAATAGAACAGATTCTCTTCTCAGAACAACCACTTGCTTACTCCAACTCCTACAAATTATCTTGCATTTGTTTCTTCCCTCCCTGTGTTATTTTTAGCAACATATTTATTAGCCATCTGTTTTATCTAATACATAAGGTTGATGGTGCTAAACTTGTAAAATATTCACACAACTTTTTGGGCTGCACTGATAACCAGTATAGGAAATGAAGGCTCCTTAAGTTTGCTATGAAGGAGAACGCCTTCCTACACTACAACAAAGATTGAAAGGCACACTTTCAAATGTTACTTTCATATGAAAGTCATGTTGACATTTCCCCTTGTATTTCTATGCAGAAAAAACAGTCATGTCTTCTGTTTCTGATAAAGATGATGTGCTGTCTGTCGACCAAACAGAAGAAATAGAACCAGAAACTGAAAACAAAGTTGAAGATAGTGAAGAAGAGGAAGAGGAAAAAGGTAGGTGTATGAGCACATAAAGAACGGTAGAACCTGTGCTAAACTAAATATATGGACTAGGATCCAAAGTACTGTATGGACAGGACATTTTCAGGCCCTCTCCCACTATAGCCCCTTGTTCCCATCCAAGCAGAAATGGAATTCAACACAGAGTAAAGAGCTGCATTTGAAGAAAAAAAGGCACGTTCCATTCACACATGGGACTTCTAAGAATTATTTGAATTAGAGGTCAGGTTTCAGCCAGAATCAGATGACAAATTGAGATGAAAGGTTTTCACATGTGCATTTATGGTGATTTAATTAAAACAGTCTCTGAGGATGCTATAAAAAGCTTTATGTACTCTTAAGAGAAATAAAGCGTAGATCTTCAGCTTGAGATTTTATAAAACTAACCTTTTGAACAACACGATGCAGATTGCCTTTTGCTTGGTGGCCTCTGGTGATTAAAGAAAATGCATTTTGATGTATAGCAGATTTCTCATTTTTGCATCCTCATTAAGTGTTTGAGACTAAGCTTTATTAAGAAAGCAATCCTTTGGCCCCTAGATAACATCTGGGGGCCATAGGATATTTCGGGTTCTTGAATCCAAGGCCAGAGGCAGCACTCCGACATCTGGCCCAGGAGTCCAAGCTCTCCATCCGCTCCCCCGCCACCTTGCAACCAGTGCGGAAGGAACTGTGCTTATTGCCTCTACGAGGTTGCAAACGTGTGCTCAGAGAGGAGGGAAAGGGGGCAGTTCTGGGGGGAGGGAGAAGAACAGGGTGACTGGCTTACAAAGAATCCTGCATCTGCCCCAGCCTCCTTCCCTCCACTCCACAGCCCCAGCTAGACAGGCAAAATCGCCCACCTAGCAAAAATACCTGACAAGAGGAGTGCAGAGATCGTCTCCGTGCTCCTCCCGCTCTGCATAGGATGCCTGTTAGCCTCTGAGTTCGGAGGCTGATGGGTGTCCGGATAGGATGGTACCGTTAGTTTCTAATTAGATCTGCACCTGTCTGGCTTGCTTCTGTCCTCCAGTAACTTTGGCTTCCCATGAGTCAAGTGCTACACTCTTGAAGTAAGCTTGAATTAGGAATAGGAGAAAATTATATGGAGATGAGAAAAAAGCTTTAAGTTAGTTGATTAGGGAAATAGAGAGTCATCCCTCCTAAAGGGAGGGGAAACATCGGGGACTCAGGAGATCCAGGCTGTAGTCCCCACTTGGCCATGAAGGTCACTGGGTGACTTTGAGCTAGCCACTGACTCTCAGCCTAACCTACCTCACAAGGTTGCTGTGAGGATAAAATTGAAGGAGGAGGACCATGTAAGCTGCCTTGGGTTCCTTGCAAGAGGAAAAAGGGATATAAATGTAATAAACATCCTGCCTATCTGCCTCAAATAGAGGCATCCAAGGTGGATTATATTAAAACATGCAGTATCTGTGCTCTTTGTTTTGTATCCTCAGTTTATGGTCACAGTTACATATTAAGCAAAGCAGCGGGTTTCTTGTTTGGAAAACAGCTTTCTGGAATCCTCAGGTTTAATACAGGTTTTACGATATTTATACATATCACTAATCACAAGCTTTAGGGAATTGGAGTTTAAGGAGTCCTATGGATATATGTAACCTGACCTTTTTGTCTTCCTCAATGGGCTAGTTCACAAGATCAAACAAGCCACTGTAGCTTAAATAACCCAACAGGCCATGGGTTATTTGAGGTTTGTTTCCTCCTCAAACAAGCCATGCCACCTGAGTTCAGATGACAGGACAATCCAGGCCCAGGCGAGCAATTAGGCTAATGGTTCCCGGCATGCACCACTGATTTAAACAAGCCTAGGTGGCTTGTTTTGATCGTGCAAACCAGGGCATTGTATTCCACGTTATTCCTATTCTTGTGGTAACCTACCTTGTTTTAGAGATCAGGTATTGATCTGGTTTGTAAATAACAGGAGAAAATTAACCCACTATTTCCCATGCCACATGCTGCGTACATGCTGCTGTCTCTTTAAATATGCAACCTCCAATTGGCCCAATCATAGGTTGCTCTGTGATGTGCAAACCTGGGGAACTTGGCGTATTCATGCATTACACAGCCCAAAGTTAACCTGCAATTAGTTCTTAGGTTGATTTTGGGTTGTTTAACCCACGAATAACCCATAGTGTCTGGATTCAAAAGTCACAGAACCTCAATCGGCGGCTGCATAATTAAAGAGACAGTGGCACACGCACAGCACACAACCCAGCAAATCATGGGTCAGTTAACTCATTTCCACTGTTATTTGCAAATGGGCCCATTGAGAAGTATGTTCAGTGGCTTGTTGATACCATTCTCACCGGCCTTTCAATTTGAATTGGAATCTCTATGACATACATGTTAGTACTTAGAAGGGCTAGTCATTTGTATTTTCCACACAGTTGCTTTTTGAGCCTTTGCAAGAACTTCAAGACATATTATGTTAACATTTGACTTAAGTGAGAACTGGCAACTATTTCCTGTTAGACAGGGGAGGCGGGAATTAAGTTAAGTCAGTGTTATGTGTAGATAGATTTCCTTCCTTTCTGGAGCTAAGCTTGAAAGCTTGTTTATGGGTTACTGTTACAACACTTTTTACAGCCTTGGGGAAAATTGCATTCTGTCTATTAAGTTACTAGGGAAAAGGTGGTTGTATATTTCTTAACAAGTAAAACAGGTGTTACACTTAGAGGAGCTTCAGAAGCATTGTGCCTTGAGCCAAACTTGTTATTTGCTGCTCACCTTGACTGAAAAGCAATTGGTCCAGGTGAACATTCAAGTGGCAAACTGGTACATATGTATACACATACAAGGGTTTATTTGTTTCTTGGCCTTAGCATGCTAGTACCTGAAATCTAAGGGTAATGCCATCAGGTATTTTCTCCCTGTACTCAGCTAACTACTGAGCTGCAGGGAGAGAATGTGCAGAATAGATTACTACCTCCACTTCCTGTGGGTTTGCAGGCTGAAATATCAGGGGGGGGGGGAATCTTTCTCTGTGTTCCGGCTCCACCTGTGCAGGAGGTTATTTGGGAGAAGACGAATCATGTTTAATTTTTTCGAGGTTTGTATATTTGCCATTGGGTTGGCATACCAGTCAAATATTAATTGACTGGTATTCATGAAGCATGATGATGATCGATGAATTGACCTCCTGCTGACTTAGCCCAACTGTCTTAAAAATCTGACTTTTCTTTTTTTGTATTTGTTACTTCTGTTGCTGTTCTTAATTCTACAACTGTAGGCTGACCCAGGTGTTCTAAGATAAAACCCAGAGAAGAAACTGTTCAGTGATTTTTTTCACATTTATAGAACATTTATAGAATGTATAGGTTATAATAATTCATTACATTGTAATGATTACAATTTTTTTTAAGTTAACATTTGTTTAACAATAACAGTTAACTATTTTATTTTAATTATCATACAATTATTAAATTATTAAAGTGTCATTTTTCTAAGCAAGTTAATGTTTTAAAAAATACTTGAACATTATTTAATAATGTTTGAGCAATATTGACTGATCAAATCCTGTCAAATGCCCAACCCTAATTTGCCAGTGTTTTAGATGTTCCCAGGATAATTTTTTAACAATGATAGCTGTACTTTAGACCTTGCAGATCTTGTTTTTCTTCTAGAGGTTAATTTAACAGCTTTTCTAAATTTTATGAAAGAAGTATGCATAATTGTCTCTTTCAGAAAAGAGCCTCATTGTTGAAGGAAAGAGAGAGAAGAAAAAAGTAGAAAGATTGACCATGCAAGTGTCCTCATTACAAAAGGAACCTTTTACAATTACACCTGGCAAGTTGTTTTAAGAATATTCTATATTAACCATGAATTACCTTTATTGTTTTGAAGTCTTTAATAAATGTTAAACTAGAACTCATTTGGTTCTAAAAATTTAATGGGTTATCAGTGAGTATTTAGATCTGATATTTTGTCCTATTAATAGGTTTGTGCCATGGTGCTGCAAGCAACAGTTTGCATTCCAGCCATTGCAGCTTAGTCCTATGCTTTGGAAATGTAGTTGAGTTCTACTTTGCTTTACAGGAAATCTCTCTTCCTTACTGCTAGGTGTATGCCTAGCATTTGTTTTCACTTGACTCTTTTGACTCTTTGTGCAGGATTTGGAGTTCATAAGCCAACCCTGTTCCTAGCACCTGTATGATGGGACAAGTTGTCCCCACCACTACAGAAGAGAACCCTTACACTGGGCCCTGTGAGCCATTCATAGGTTTACACCATTAACAAAGCAATCCTATGCCCCTGAGACAGTGTCTGGGGGATATTGGGTATTTCAGTGTCCTGGCTCCGAGGTCAGAGCCAAGAAACCGCACTCCCCACCCCTAGCAGCCAGTGTGGAAAGATCCACGCTGACCGCTGCTACAAGCTCACAAATGTGAGCTGGTAGGGGGTGAAAGGCGGCGTTCCTGGGGGTAGGGAGGGGAGGAGACGGGGGATGTGGGGCTATGAGGTAGCCCCAGCCATCCCCAACCTTCTTCCCTCCCCAAAGCCCCCACTAGATGGGCGAAATTGCCCATCTAGCTAAAATGCAGAGCGGGAGGTGCAGGGCGCCTCCCACTCTGCATTGGATACTTGTAAGCCTCTTGAGTTTGGAGGCTTACAAGTACCCAGGGCACATCTGATAGGATTGCACCCGAAAGTATTGATGCAGGTGCAGATACATTTGGAAATAGTTATATGTTGCAGCCATCATTCAAAATGTTGAAACTTGAATGATAAATCTTCATCACTTGACTGCCTCTCAAGCAGATGTATGTTATGTAGTCTAAGAAGGGACACATACAAAATACTAAATTAAAATATACATGTCTGTAGTCCTTGTGCTATATTTAATTGATAGCTATAATAAGCAGGCAGCTTCCAATGTCCTCATAGTATGACTTAGTAACTATATAATCATTAATGTTGTGACTGGACATCTAACACATTTTCCCTTTCAGGAAAGGGACAAAAACTTTGTGAAATTGAAAGGATACAGTACTTCTTAAGCAAGAAGAAAACAGATGAACTGCGAAATCTGCACAAACTTCTGTACAACAGACCAGGCACAGTAAGAAGTCTCAAAACACTGTCTTCCTTCAAGTTGGTTTGAAACTGACACAAAGTATCAAATAGCTTTCTTTCTGAAGACTGTAACCCTAAAGGTTCCTAACTTGGAAACACACTCCTTTGGACGTAGAGATAATTGGACTGTATCCAGAAAGCTACTTTAGCCATGCCCAAAGTTTTATCTATGCTTCTTGAATTTATTTGATTTTGTTTGAGTGTTTGAAGCCAAACTCACTTTCATTTCCAAAGCATTTTACCATGTGGCAATTGGGGTGGGGTCGCTACTTGAGAAAAGTGCGTCCAAGCACCTCTTGGCCAGTGAAACTAGCTCTGCTGAAACTAGTTCTTTCAGCAATAGGACCTACAACAAAGGGGCTGCTCACCCACACTCAGTGGTTCAGTATGAATTGTTGTTGAACTGTGGATTAGCATGTTGTCTGAACCTAGGACATTTTCCATAGGGTGGCTTGTTAACCACCCTGAACAACCCAGCAACAAACCATGGGTTCTCAAGGTGGCTTGTTTAAGAAAATTAAGCCATACTGCATGGTTAACAAACCACCCTGCGGAAAATGTCCTCAGTTCAAACAACACACTAACTCATGGTTCAATAGGCAACCCACAGTTCAACAACAACCCACACTTAACCACTGATTGTGGATTAGCGTGTTGCGTGAACCCAGTCAATCACTGGGTTGCACATTGAAATGCTTTTGTTGAGGGTCTCAGTCAGCCATTCTCTTTTCTAGAATAACCAAGTCAATTCCCTCTCTCCCAAATTTTCTGTCCTGTTCCCCCACCCGCCAAACAATCAGCATTCCATGCCCGCTAAGCATGCTCAGACTTCACTGGGCTGTTTTGTGGGAGGGGTCCCCCTTAGGGTTTTTCTTAAGATTTTTGTTTTACTTCTGCAAAACTTGGGGTTTTCCTGAGTCTGCTGATACCTTCCTCTTGTGTGTGGATGGTGCCATTTTGGCTACAGGAGTATCCTCACTATATACAATTATATAGGATAAATGGGATATAATAAGGCATCTAATATAAGTTCTCTAGTACAATCATAACATTTTTATGTGTAGAATTCTTATGCCTATCTTAATAATTAAAATCAAAATTGCCTCATGAATGGCTTCTTAGGGATTTGTATTATCGGTATAATTCACCTATTCAAACAGAGTCTGTCTACATGTAGAAAACAGCTTTCACACAAACCTAGCAATACTTCAGTGCAACCTTTTTTTTTAACAATGTAATATATACCTTCGTTACTCAGAAATGCAATTACTTGTAGCAATTTCCCTCTCTTCAGAATTGCGGCAGGTAGTTTTTGAAGTTTTCCTAATCAAGAAATGATACCCTTCAGAGTAGCGAAGTTTCTATACAGTCTCCTTAAAACACTTGTTCTTATTCTCTTTTTAAAATCATTTAAGCAATTCTATTTAGAGCTGAACTGAAACTAACATACTAATTTCATAGTGTTCACAGGCTGCAAACTTGCACCCCTCCATCAGTGCTTTGGGGGTAGCATAATGTTAACCTATTGAAGTTTCTGTCTGATCCTGCATCCACACGCATACTTTCCTTCAAATTTATTCCACAATTATTGTATTCCAGAAGATCGGAAGAGTTCCCTAGACAATGCATGGACACTTCCCTGTCTTGCCACACTGTGCTATGGAGCATGGTGCCAAAAGATGGGAGGTGTTGCCTTGGTAATGGTGACTCTTCTGCAAAAGTAGTGGTGATCATTGCAGCTACAAACACCCCCAAAACAAACGAAGCTGAAGGCAAATTGTGTTTCCTTGTGCACTTCCCACTGCCCCTCCCCATTTCTTCCCAGAATTTTCTGCAGAGTGATAGTTTGGCTCAGTCCTAGTTATATTGTAATTTGTGTTTTAAAAAACTGTCATAAAACCTAAAACAGGTTGAGATTCTGCATATGCTACATCTAAAATGCACATTATTTCTGTTTTACATTTAGGTTGCTTCATTAAAGAAGAATGTGGGACAGTTTAGTGGTTTTCCATTTGAGAAAGGAAGTGACCAATATAAGAAAAAGGAAGAAATGTTGAAAAAGTAACCTTTTTAAACTTCTTGGCATGATCAAGTGGTATAATTTATGTTAATGCATGCATTCTAAATCTTGAGCAGAACAGCTGCTTGGAGTCCAGTTTGCTACCCCAGGACTTAATTAAATTAATAACTTCAATTTATTCTATTTCATATAATTTCCATGAAGATGACTTAAGGATAATTTTATATTATAAACTCAAATGCTTTATGTTCAAGATGAATAAATTTAGTGGTACTAAATTGTTTCTAGTATTAAACTGCTTATTTGATGATATAGGAGAAGATCATACTGAATAAATTATTTCAAATTTTCATACATACAAATATGGGGCATGATCCAGCCAAATTAAACACATTAATACTCCATTGATTTTCCTTGGGAAAGTTAAGCATGTTAATTCTCTCCCACTGAAATGACAAGAACCTAAAAGTGCTTAGCTTTGTCCAAATTGCACCCTGGACTCTTCTAAAATGTATTTGTAATTGGGCTGGCTGGTGGTAAACTTGCTAACCCACAGAAGCGGGTTTCCATGTTTTGCAGAATCTTCTGGACCCTGGCAGTATAATCATGTTGGTATATAGTAATTGGCTAGACTGGACAGCTCCTAAAAAGGTGGTCATTATTCCTGAGAGCGGCGGGTATCACTATTGTTGGGGGAGTTTTCAGGCATATTCAGATTTAGTTCTTCCCAGTTTTGTTTTCACTTTGTTACAAAGTTAATCATTTTAAAATGTTGCACCACCCATATTTTGGTTTTTCAATCTGTGTTAACTACTAAATGACTTTGATTAAAGAAGGTGCTCTTTAAAAACAAACAAAACCTTTTGGACTTGTATTTGTAGAATTCAGTGCTTATCTGTAAAAACTGCTCTATCCTTCAAGTTGGTGTTTCTAGTTTTATCAGAGGTATTGTACAATTTTAGTTTAGAGATTGGGTCGTGTAACCATTGGAGAAAAATGGTTGAATGTCAAAGTTGTCTTTTTGTAGTCCATTGTTTTACTTAGTTTTTTGGGGTTTCCTTGAGTGTTTGTTTGATGGGGATGGACAGACAGAAAGGTGAGGTTGTTATAGATAATAAATGAAATATTATTCAGTTGTTTGATTGTAAGATAACAGTAGACAGTGCAAATGGTGGTATTATTTGAGACCTTTGTATTTTATAATAATGGATGTGGATGCTTAACATTTTAATTCCAAGTACCTTGGAATTCTGGATATGAATAATCACATGGGTTACAGTTGCATGAAATATCCCCCCCCCCCCCCGTATTATGGTAAAAACTTATAAACCATGTTTAATAAAGTGTGTTTCTCTACAGATACAGAAATGCAATGCTGAAAAGTATATGTGAGGTTCTTGATTTGGAAAGATCAGGAGTTAATAGTGAACTGGTAGCCAGAATCTTAAACTTCTTAATGCATCCAAAACCTTCAGGCAAGGTGAGATAAAACATAATAATAAAGCTATATTTATATCATTCTTATAATCTGAATTGGCGGAGGCAGAGAAAGAACAGTAATGGCGATCATGCCTATAAACGGGACTTGCTAGTGCTGTCCAAGAAGAACAGGGAACAGGATCCTAAGACAGTTACTGGCAGTAAGAGGTTTAAGCTAAAGTATGCTGGTATTTTCTGTATAAGTACAAAAGGCCCCTTCCCTTTTGCCTTCAGCCCTGCCCACCTCTGGAATGCAGCCCCTGAGAAGGATGGCTACAGCAGCATTACAGCTAGATAAACATTAGTGTCTCCCCTAAGGCTCTTTACACAAAGATCATTCCTAAGAAGTATTTAACATTTGTTTTACTAGAGGTATTAGATAAAAATCTTGGTATTTCTACCACACTGAGTTCTTGTTCATATGAAAGTAAAAATTATCCTCCAAAAGAGTTTTGAGGCAAGCAGGACATTTAGGGTGCGATCCTATGGCTGCTAGTCATTGGCTAGACAGCCATAGGATTGGTCTGTTCCCAGGAACCAACCTCGGAGCCCATGTTTCAAGGTCGGTTCCAGGAGAACCTACCTCCACCCCCTCCCGCGCAGCCTCTTAAGCAGTGCAAATCGGCCCTGCACTCCGTGCTCAGAAGAGCAGCGTGGAGTGGGGAAAAGGCATTCCTGGGAGTGGGGTGGGGAGGTCAAAAGTGCTAGTACGACACTTCCTATGTGTTGTCCAGCTGCCCCTTCCCATTCTCCAAGGTCCCAAGGCTAGACAGCCAAAATCAGCTGTCTAGCCATGAAAGCAGGGTGGCAGGAGCGCGGAGGACATCCACTCCACTCCTCCCACCCTGCACTGGATAGGCAGTCGCCCCCGGGATCGGAGGCAGCCCTTGATCCAGATAGTATTTCTCTCTTCACCTGAGGTAAAAATCAAATCATATTCTTTTTACCTTAGAATATTAGATCGGTATTGCTTAATGTACTACAAATAATAAAAAAAACCAGTGACTCTGAAGCCTGTGCTTCTCCTTTTCTGGACAAAGAATACCACCACAGTTAGTGAGGCTGGCAGCTGAAAGCAAACAGAGAAGAAGGAGGCCTGTGTTTATATAATTCTACAAAACTATTCAAACAGTGACTGGTAATCCTCCTTGAAGTTGCCACTGCTTTCCAGAATTTTCCACTGAAAAGCTGGGAGCTATCAGATGTTTGTGGCAGCACACGAGGAAGAAACATTTACTAATTTCTTATGCAATAAAAGTACCTATATCACAAGTAAAAACATGGCCATATTGCAGTTGCCAACCTCTGATATTTAATCTGCTTTCTAATAGTTAAATTGATCTTCAGTTGTATTGTATAATTGCCCTCAAGCGATGCATGTGCATGATTTCTATACATTTGTTCTGAAAGAAACATGTAATGCCTTGATACTATTTCCAAAATGACCTCGTAGTGTAGGATCACACTTCAATGGTGGTTAAAGCCTAGACAGATATTTATTCTCTGCAGAGTTGTGTTAATTGATAGGTTTAGGTTATAAAATTACTTTTTTTCTATATTTCATAGCCATTGCCAAAATCCAAGAAAACACCCAATAAAGGTGGTAAAAAAGAACGCAGTAGCTCTGGAACAGCACGGAAAGCCAAACGCACCAAATGTCCTGAGATCCTATCAGATGAGTCTAGTAGTGAGGAAGATGAAAAGAAAGAGAAAGATGAATCATCTGAAGAAGATAAAGAAAGTGAAGAGGAGGTAAAGCTTCTATACAGACAATGCACATTAAAGCCCAAATTCTCCTGCAAAATAAATGCATTGCCTTTATCTCTACCACCAAGGAGATATTTTAATGACCAGGTTCGCATGATCAGCAGGGGAAAAGAAGTTACCATGGCTTCTTTTCCCACCCACAAGCATGCCACTTGGGCACCTGCCACTTGCCTAATTACATGCAGTGTGCATTATGTTTGAACCTGGCACAGTGCACAGCAAGGAAGGGGTTTCTAAACCACCCCGCAACCCATGGCTTTTTCTAGGGGTTGAGAGGTGATTTAGAAGCTGCCCTGCTGGGTTCTGACAACACAATTTGCACAGTATAGCAGATAATTAGGCAAGTGGCAGCTGCTTGAGCAGCAGGGGAAGAAGGCACAGTGGCTTCTCCCCCCCCCCCCCCGGTTAATTGTGCAAACCTGGCCATTGGGAGAGTTTGCACATCACACTAAGCCACTCTGAGAACAAGCCACCATGGCTTGGTTGTTCACTCACTAACCTGATAGGTAATCGGCGCTCTGCAGCTTGCCGTGGCTTGTTTATCCCCTTAGTCCTTCTGTCAGCTTCCAGCATGTATCCCAGGCACCTTTGCGGCAGAACTACTCATTTCCTCAGTCCCTCTCTGCAGTTGGTCCTGGATTGCCAGCTACCAAAGCAACCCCAACCTCATCACCAAATGGAATTAATTTTCTGAGCCCTTATGAACACAGTAACATGTTCACAAACTTTTTTTTCATCCACGGGGTGGGGGGTCTCTTGCACAAGAGCGCAAGACTACCTGCCTGATCACTATTTAGCCCAGCATACCTATATCCCCCTCTTAACAATGTCCTTGTCAATTTCATCCTCCACTTGGGTGCTTGTCTTGCTAGGGAACTTTTTTTTTTTAAGGCAGCTTCAAGTACTACTGAAGTAATTTCCCAACCAAAAAGCTCCTTCTCCTGCAGCCCTGATCAGCCACTTTCAGCTCCCCCTGCCCCCTCATGCTTGTTGGTTCCCTCCACTGATCTCTGTTGTTAGCTCTAAGATACACATGTGGGTTAAAGAGCAGTGAGGCAGATTGCTAAAAATATTCAAATTTCATGGCAGAGCAGTAAAGCTGAGGAAAAGTACACAAATTCCTTGGCAGAGCAGTGAGGCAGATTGCTAAAAATACTCTAATTTTCAGTAAAGATATGCAAATTTCAAGGTAAAGATAATGCAAATTTCAAGGCAGAGCAGTGAGTGGTATCGGTAAATATACACAAATTATATGGCAAAGCAGTAAAGTGGAGGGGAAAATTATGCAAATTTAAGGGTTGCGAACATGTTCAGGACACTCTCTGGTGTCCTTTTTTTCTTGATTTTTAGGAGCACTGGACAGAGGGCACTGAGAAGGGATGAGGGAGGATGCCAGCAGTGCTAGTGAGATTGTGAGGAATGGCAGGGATTTTTGCTGCTCTTGTTGGCTGGCTCTATAACCATTCCCAACAACCCATGATGAAGTTGCCCTGTCAGGTTTGGATGTGACGTGATGTCACCCTGAAAACAAATCACCCTGAACAACCCAACAGCAAGCTATGGGTTCTCAGGGTGGTTTGTTCATGAAAAATAAGCCACCCTGCGGAAATTGCACCAGGTTCGGACAGCACAACAATCCACCATGGGTTGAATTTAGCTTCATTGTCCCCCAAATAATTCTAGCCTGAAAACGTATAGACAAAATATTTGATACTAACATCAGGCACAGCACTCTTTGTATCCCTACAAAAATCAGAAAGGCCTGATCTCTAACTTCAGGGACACTATTAGTATTGGAGACAGGTAATGCAGTTATGCCATGCTTGAGTGGAGTGTGTGTTTTACTTTTTACTGCAAAAAGAGAAACTTGTAACCATAAAATACATATTTGCTAGTAGCTTTGTAGTATTAGAAGTAGTAAATACTATAATAGACTTTAATATTGTTTTTATTCCTCCTACAGCGACCTAAAAAATCATCAAAAAAAGAAAAGCCTAAGCAAAAGACAGCTTCAAAAAGCAAAAAGGGCACAAAGAATGCTAATGTCAAGAAAGCAGATAGTAGCACAACCAAGAAGAGTCAGAACAGTTCGAAAAAAGGTAAACCTGCCTCTCGGGAAATTTATCTGGGGTCCTGCAAGCAGATTTAGGATTGCCTTCAACAAGGTGCAACGTCTAGGCCACTACCATATACCCTTTCTGCTTTCCTATGTTCAGCATTGGCTAGTGGAGTCAGTGGCAGAAACCTCAAATTTGACCCACCTGAAAATGACACAATTACATCCCCCTGAAAGGATAAATATTAGGCTCAGCTTTTTTAAAACACTCATAGCCTCATTATTAAAGCTGTTAGGCTTGACAAGTTGCTGGGATTCTTCTGAATTTCAGTTGTTACACTTGCAAGAACTTGATGCTATGTCATGTTGTAATGTTAAGAGATTAAAGTATGAGGAGCTGTTCTTTGGAAAAGCTGGCCATGATGGCGTTCAAACACTATCCCAATTGATCAGATTTTCCAGTGATACTTTCAAATATTAGCTAGACCTACTGTCTTGAGTTTGTTGCCTGCAATAATTGTGTGGCTTAGAGAAACCTGTTTTCGTCAGCCTACTTGAGTTAGCACAGATGCTTCCCAGGAGTACAGTAAAGCTGCTGTAGACATGACTTGTAGTAAATGGTCCACAGACTCTATCATTAGTATTATTCTTATAGGGCCATCAGCGTGTATATCACTTTCCAGAGTAACATACACAAAACAGCTCCGTGACCCCAAAGAACTTAGTCAGAATTTTGATAGAGACAGACAGTGGGAGGGGCCAACAGCAGAAGAGTAGATGTAAATACAGTTACACATACTTTGTTAAAGTTTTGAGGAGTTTGTGGAGATGGACACTGTAACAAAGATGGATTTTGAGGGAGGGAGAGGTGGCCCCACATAGGTGGTATTGCAGGGAGGGAGAGGTTGGCCCTCATAGGTGATATTGGAGCTCCAGAGATATATGGGGCAGCAGGGGGAAATGGACATTTGTTTTAAGGAAGCAGGAGACCTTTGGGTGGCTGAGGGTTAGAGGATCAAAGGTCATAGGTAGGGATATGGGAACAGAGAGAAGGGAAACCATAGGCCTTGCAAACTGTGCTTGAAATTTCCCTTCGTTTGCAAAGACATTTGCCATTTGATATGGCAAGGTGCTGTTTAAAAAGCCCCAGTTCAAAAGCACTTTTGAACCCAAACTATTTTGTGTTCTATTTGTGCATTTCTTTGGATCCAGGCCAAAATGTTGACTTGTGGGGAAGAAAAGTAATGAATTGTCATTGGGGCTGTTCAGACAATCAGCGAGGGAAACAACGCAGTTTTGTTTGTTCCCCATTGCTGTGTGTGCTGGTTGTACAACCGGGATTACCCTAATTGTTCGCAACGTATTGCGGGTTGCTGTGTCATCTGAACCTGCAGCATAGCCGTAGTGACTTTACACCCACTCTACAACCCCTACTGCAAGCCATGGGTTGTAAGATGGGTGAAAAGTCACCACTGCCCTCCATGCACCTGGTTCAAACCACATGGCAACCCATGATGTGGCTTGGGAAATTACAGTAATCCTGGTTGTGTGAATAGTGTGGGTAGGGGAAACAACCATTGCATTGTTTCCCCTGCTGATCATCTGAATCCGAACATATCTGCACTTTAATTACAAAATATTTTTATGTTTAGAAAGCGAATCTGAGGATAGTTCAGATGATGAGCCTTTAATTAAAAAGTTGAAAAAACCACCTACAGATGAAGAGCTGAAAGAAACAGTGAAGAAGTTACTAGCTAATGCAAACTTAGAGGAAGTTACCATGAAACAGATTTGTAAAGAGGTATGTGCTTGACAGTAGTTTTGTATACTGGTTATATTGTATTTCATATTTTGAGACTTTCGAGGGTAAACTTGTAAAAATGTGTGTATTTCATAAGCTCTTATGCTCCCTTGTTGGTGCAGGAAAACTGAAGTGCATTCAATTTATGCCTTCTGTTTTCACTGAGGGCAATCTAAATCCATTAGCACAATATGGTACTATACTTATAGTAGCACTATATATTTAAGTTGAAATCTGAAAGATAACTTGTCAGATTACATATTTTGTATGTATCAGGTCCCATGTCCATCACCTAATTTCCTCAGATCCTACCCTTCCTCTAGGGTGCCCAGGGCAGGTGAATAAACATTCTCCCCCTCCCTCCCTCCCTCCCTCCCTCCCTCTCACACACACACACACACACACACACACACTCCTCACAACAGCCCTTTAAAGAAGGTTATATTTAGATAGTTACTAGCCCACAGTCACACAGTGAGCATCATAGTGGAGCAGAGATCTGAACTGGGCCTTCCCAGTCCTAGTCTGATCTAACATCTATGTGGGTATTATATCTCATACTTTTCATACTTCCCTACAATGCATAATGAAGTTAGGAGTTATATCCTATAACCGTAGTAAAGGGAGATGCCCCATTCCAGTAAACAAGGGACTTTTCCATTCAGGCATTCACTTCTACATGCATGGTGAGGGGAGCCGGGGCAGGGAAATCTCAAAAAGAAAGTGCAAACCTGAGAGCTGATCCTGATCTTTCTTTGTGCTGAGAGTGTGGAGTGGAGTCAGACATATAAACAGTATCACTAACTGTGCTCTGATTATGTAATTTCTGTGGCGCAAATAGCACTACAGAAACTAAATTTCTTTCTGTGGAGAAATTTAAATCATGGAAATGGCACAAGGGAAGGTGAAAGGGTAGTGGTTCCAATCCAAATCCCTATCCTCCACACCTGCTATTAGCATATTTCAAAAAGCCAGGACATACTGTTCCTGTTGCATCTAGTTTGGCCCTTAGTCATCAGGAGTATATTCTGATTAAACTGCTTTACTAACATTTGCATTGAATTGGTTGTTACAGGTATATGAAAGCTATCCCAGTTATGACTTGTCTGACAGAAAAGACTTCATCAAAAAGACAGTGAAAGAGGTAAATACTTGATCAGTGAAATATCATGTGATGATCCAAATACGAAAATAAGCTGCTCTTTAAATTTGGAAATCTTGGTTAGTTAGGAAGATCCAAGTACTAAATACAGTTTCTGAAATTGCAGCTTGTAACTTGGTAACTTTAAAGTAAGTTTGCTTAGTCCCACTTTAATCTTAAGTTTGGGCTACAGGCCTTTAAAGGCATAACATGAATCTTAAAATATTTACTTGAAAGTTAGTCCCACTGATTTCCCTGGAACTTTCTTCCAAGTAAGATGTTAAAATTGCAGCCCTAGTAGTGTGTTTTTGGGAAGGGGGATTTACAAAATAGGCAAAAGATTTAAAAGTACACAAACTCTTCTCTTTTTAGCTCATTTCATGATCTAATGGGAAGAAAACGAAAGCTGCAGACTTGTTCCCGTGGATTTAAATATTTTACAAACACCAGCAAAAATGTTAATTTTTTGTTTTGCCCTATTGGTATAATATAGTATTTAGTCAGGGATGATTCTACTGACTTAATGTTCTGAGTGTTAATGGAAATTATTTTAACTTTTAAAAATTGCGTTTAATGCACTTCTTAGGTTTTTGCATGGCATTAAATGTTCCCTGCTTTTACTTTGTACATCATGGAATTTCTTTGTACAAGCAGATCTGCTGTAGGTGTTGTAGATTTTAGTGCATTGTAACGTAGAAGTTTTTTAAAATATTGGTTAATATGAAAGCTATTGTATCTGTCAAATACTGCAGTATTGGGCATTTTGAATATATACCCATTCTTTCAATCAGGAGTAAGTCACAAGTCCTGATGATGAATACCCTAAATTATGTTATACTATCTTGCATGTGTATACACCTGAGGATTGTCAAAGCATGGTAGCTCACAAATGTTATTTTTGTATTTTTAAAAGTTTGTTTGTATATAAGCTTAATTCAGACTTCTTTGCATAAAACCAAGTTGTTTAGAAAAAGAATAATCAGTGTGTTTTAGAGGATTTGACCAGTGTCAGTGTTCAGGAATGGGTTTATGATTAATAAGGAAGCAAATACAACTACCATACAAAGATGTTATTTTCTTGCCTTCTAAGGAAATCCTTTATTGCACTCATATTTTTCAGTGTTTAACTGGGTAGAGGTGGCTGCAGACGTGGGCAGTTTGTGGGCTTTCCAGTGTTTTGGCCTTTAACTTTCATCAGCCCCAGCCAGCATAGCCAGTGGTGAGGGATGATGGGAGCTGTAGGCCAAAATATCTGGAAGGCCACTAGTTGCACAGCCTTGTTTTACATGATACCTACAACCTGAAGCCAATACATAGGAAAAACAAATATGGCTTTGATTTCTGAAGTCTTCCCTGAGGCCGGCCAACCTTTGAAAAAAGGTCACGTTCAGTGTGTGTTACTCCTGCTGTTTTAATGTCCCTGGAATGTCAAGCTCCCTTATCTAGGAGTGATTTCAGAATAGCTTTATTCTGAATACCTTTATGGTATCAGCTGGACAGTTTAGTATTCCTTTGTCCAAAATGAAGGTATATTTGGAAGTGGGAAGGTAGGTGCTTAATAGCACAGTCCTCTACTTGTCTATTCAGAAGTAAGCTTCACTGAGTTCAATGGGACTTATTCCCAGGTAAGTGGGTTTAGGATTGCAACCTAAATGTATTAACTTCAGACACCTGCTGCTTTGGTTAAGAGAGAGATTCTAAATTAAAACCTCAGTTCTACAAACAATTCATGAAGTTTTACTGATGTCTAGAATTAAGTACCTGCCCACAAAACAACTCCTTTGTTAGTAAAGTTACGCACATGATCATGAATTAAAGTTCCCAACAAATGCCAAATAAGTACGTGTCATAATGTGAAGTGTAACTAATTCATCCATGACTGTATTGATTACAAGTACTGCAGGTTTTAACTATTGTAGTAATATGTTGTTAAGGAATCAAGGATCATAGAACTATATTCTGAAAATATTCAGTCAGTAAGCTGATTGATCTCTACCATTTTTACCACTTTCTTTGCATGTAATCCTTTATATTAAAGCTGAGTGTAACTAAGTTTTGTATTCAATAAATGTCTTTAAGGAGAATGTATATTTTGATATTTTAGTACATGTACAGTAAAACTTGATACAGAACCAAATATGCTTGTTTGTTATCTAGACAAATCTTTCCTTGCTCTGCAAGGTACACAAGTAACCCAAACGCAAATGATGAGATAACCTGATCTAGAGATGTTATCGTCATTAGAAATTATGAGCACATTAGACGCTCACTTCTCTTAAGCAAATGTGTGGACTGTGAATAAGTATATATTTCCCTTAGCAGCAATTATTCCAGACAAAAAAGGGTTTAGTCTCACAAGAGCCATGCTGGATCAGACCAAAGGCCTATGTAGTCCAGCATCCTGTTCTTATAGTGGCCACCCAGATGCCTGTGGGAAGTCCTCCGGCTTGTGTTCCCTAGCAATTGGTATTCAGAGGCACACTGCACTTACCACTTACGTACAAATTAAATTTAATAGCATTGTGGTCACTGTTTCCAGTCAATTCAACAATAGTAGTAAACTACCTTTATCAGAATGAAAGTTCACAATGTGGTATGTGAGAACTTCTGAGTTATACAAAACGTTTTCTTGATGCTGGATGTAATTAAAAAAACAATAGTTGTTCCTGTATGAGATCCTTGTTAGCAGGCTTAACATGATAAAGCTGTTACAAACTGTTTAAGAACTGTGTCTTAAATTTTTAAAACACTTCTATACAGCTTTTTTCAGGACAGCTCTCCAAAGGTGTTTACATAAAAACATGTTTGTTGAAAACATCAGCAAATGATAAAACTTTCCTCTCCCTATATTTAGTAAACACATGGAAGGGGAAGTGAGACTGCCTACTAGCCCCACATTCTGGGGCCTCTATACACAAATGCATGATAGTGACCTCTGCATGAACAGACCTTCCACACTGGGTGATTAGAGTCCCTCAACATGTGGAAGATAACAGGTATAGAAGTCCCATTTATGCATTTGGCTGAACA
Source organism: Heloderma suspectum (assembly GCF_057233095.1). Classification (NCBI taxonomy): domain Eukaryota; kingdom Metazoa; phylum Chordata; class Lepidosauria; order Squamata; family Helodermatidae; genus Heloderma; species Heloderma suspectum. The sequence continues at coordinate 105,288,735 of NC_139461.1, forward strand.
TGCAGATGTAGGGGCCACTTGGCACATTCTCCCCCCATGTGTTCACTACATGTAGAATGGGAACATCTGCACAGGGTTACTGTGGGTATATAAGAGCCAGGTTCCTGTATTACCTCTGCATGTTATAGTCCTTGAAGCTTAACCTTATTTCTCTAGTCCCAGACAGCCATGTACAGCTTCTGCTGTGCTATTCCATCTCTTTGAGAAATAATCTATTTTTTTCATATAAGATAGCTGAAACTTAGGTTAGGCTTTCTGGCAAGCTGCTAAACTCCCATCATCCCCAACCAGCATGGTCAATGAGAGTTGTAGTCCACAACACATCTGGAGGGCACCAGCTTGGGGAAGGCTGGACAGGAAGGATGACTTGCGTGGCTTCTCCAATAGGTCCTAGGTGCATGCATGTTTAGATATAGGCAGCTATAGCTTTGGGGTGAAGAGTGGCCTGTAGATAGCTATAGGGTATAGCTAACAATCATAAGAAATGACCTCCAGCTGTATCAGTGGTTCAAAATTTTCTCCATACGAACTTGAATGTGGAGTGGGGTGGTTTGCAAGGAGAAAATGTGCAACAGGATTAGTTATGTATTTACATATGAGCTTAAAAGGACCAAGAGTTCTTGGATAGGAGATGTTGAAAGATTCTATTTAAGCCCACACTTCAATTTTAATCAGATTTTCAGCCTTTGAAATATAAACAGAAGTAGCCTATTGTATTACAAACACCATCAACCCCTTGGCCCATTCACGTGCAATTTTTAGACTTTTCTCAGTGTTGTAGGCATCTCCCCTCTATCCCTAGCTTTGGCCAAGAACATAACGATGGATTTTGCAGCACTGTGGTAACGAGGACCTATTAGTCAGAGTAATAATCCAATGCAAAGCACAGTAGAATACATTGATTATAAGGAATATCAGGAACAATTCAGTGAAAATACTGAGAACCCCTTTTGTGTCTTGGCTACTGCTGTATTTTTCATGCAAGTTTAGAGATAAAAGATGCTATAGGAGGGCATCAGCAGCTGGTGGGCTAAAAGCTAAATCCTGCCTGAGGGTTGCCACCTTTTGTTTCAAACCTCAAGCTATATAAGACAGGCCTGTTTCGAGCAATTGCAGCTGGGGAAATAAACAATGGTGACTTATTTCCCGCAATGCATGTGCCAGGAGGATTAGCATAATTACCCTTGGTACCATGGCTTGTTGCCATGGGTAACAAAACACCCAGAACTCATGCGCTGTTGAGGGGTTCAGGGTAGCTTGTAACCCATGGCAACAAACCATGGTACCAAGCGTAATTATGCTAATCCCCTGGCACAGGGTGGTTAAAAAGCCACCGTGGCATATCATGCAAACCAGGTCACTGCTTCTGTCCTGAACACCTCAAGAGATAGATAGGGTTAGGGTGCATACAACATGGAAAGCCCGATAAGGCTGTTAATGGATCTATACATACCTAATTTTACTGATAGTTTTGCAAGATTGTCATCCTCTGAGTTCTCCAGGAGTGGATAAGTTATAAATCCATAGTGTGTGTGGCTGTAGACACACAGTGTGGCTGTAGAGTTTTTATTTATTATTTCAGTAAGGATTATCAAACAACTCAATGAGCTCTTTCCAGTTTTTATTACATTGCCATTAAGTCACTTTACACACGCTCCACAGAAAAAAAGATTTTTAAATGTTTTCCTAGATTTACAAGGCAAAAATTGTATATACAAAATAGAAAATGAGCATGCTTAAAAAGTAAGCCTCACAAGGTTTTGTTTTAATTCTTTGGGATCAATTGTTAAAAGTGAACCCATTGACTCTTCCTGAATGATATTTTAGACCTTTTAAACAAATGTAAAAAATTAAGTCTCCAGATCTCAACACAGCTTGTCTTTGCCTGGAGAATAGGTGCTTCTCCCATTTAAGACTTCTACTATGTGATAATTTACAGGTATTTATAGAGTAAATGGTTTCACATTTACAATATGACTCTTCATCTTGTCTTAATACTAATTACTAGAAAATGGTTGTAGTCATGCCTAATTCCAAGTGTTAAGTGCTTTGCACTACTGAATCTCAGCTCAAGTATGCTGCTTCCATTGTTCCCTAGTGCAACTCTCCATTTGATTTTGGTTTTTAATTTGTGCTTCAGCCAACAGCAGGATTACTAAATAATAAAAATAATAATTTTAGATATCGGCTAGTTAACTTGTTTTAGCCAAGTGTTCAAGCTGTTTTCAACATTTGACCAATTCAACATTTTAAAAGGGAGGAAGTGCAGGAAAATCAGCATCCCATTTTCATATTTTATGAAAAATATGAAATATGAATACTACAAGCTTTCACAATTACAATCCACCTCTTAAACAATTTAGTAAAATAACAGCAGTTTAACTATAAAGTAAACCCTGATAATTTCTTAACTAGTGATCACTTTTCAATCCGTCCTCTACTGTGATCATATAAACCAAGATACTAATCAGGGCTTTCTATATTTCAAAAACTTTACATATTGGCATTCTGCTAGCAAACACACAAAATGAACAACTGTTTCAATCACACATTTTCTAAGTGTTCTTTGTAAAGTAACAGCAAAATGACTGCCAATGTTGCCATATTGTTGTCATTACTTTCCATTAATTTTTCAAAAGAAGAAGCACAACCTAGCTGATAAAAGATCTGTGTCATACCTGAATATCTTCAACCACTTTTAATTACTTGGATACTGCTTAACTAGAATACAAATTGTTTTTCTTCAGGCTTTTTGACCACAGGTAAAACTTCACAACTATAGGTACAATCCAGCCACTGTTAAGTACTTTCAAGTCCCATTGATTTCAGTGGGAGAGATAAATATTTTGTATTAAAAATCAGTACTTTACTGGGTCTGGATGATGCAACATTATTTTAACCCTTCATAAAAAGCAACCATTTGACCTCATTTTTAAGCAAACAAGAAGATGAATGGCTCATTCAACTGCCTGACCTTCACCATGCTTTCGCAATTATGCATGTATAAATGACTCCATTTACACAGCTTCTATGATTTAGAAATTTCACTGCACAAAAAGGAAATGGACACAAAATCAAAATTTTTGCTGGTCCATTTACATGATCAGGAAATACTAAGTGTCATCCTAGTAAGCACACAAGAGGTGCTTTTATGATATTCCTGTGGATAAATAAGGAAGGCTTCCAAGGGAATATTTTATATATTTTTAATTAAAAAACAGGACACCACCAACAAAGCCTATGATTGTATTTATGAGCATCTCCAGTAGCTTAATTTAAAGTAACACATCTTTTTCAAAAGATGACTGGAGATACCTGCCATCTTTTATGTTGATGCAGCATTTGACCACATACATATGAGGTATTTAACAGTCCACCTACCACGGTTTTTAAGTACTCTACATTCCAGCCTTACCTAATAAAGAACTGCCTCAAATGGTCCACAAAAGGAAAGTTTAGAGGTTAATGTTTTCATCTGTCTGCTGGCAGTGCTTATAAATAATTACTACCTTAGCATGCTGTGCTGATAAAACTTCAACATCATTGCGCCTCAGGTATTAAAGGATGAAAAATATGGAACCAAAAAAGAGTATGAAGATTGTGTCTTTAGGTATCACAGGCTTAAGCACCACTTGGAGCGATGATACTAACCCTAAAAGTTGAATTTAAACTGGAGGAAGTTGTTGTAAATAAAGAACTGTAAAGAGTAGTTTAGTGTTCAACATGCTGCTATTTTGCTTGCTTCTCGAACGCCGCTCAAGTAAGCTCCTGTAACTGTCTGTGGAAAGTGTCTGTTTGTTGCCTATTTAAAAACAGAAAAATAATTTGAGAGACTGTTACATGAAAATAAATGACATTAGTCAGAGACAATATACATGTTCCACACAGGAAGCGTCAAGTTTTGATGAGATCAAAGATGTACATAGAATAGTCGATATATCTACAACTGATTCAAAATAAGCCATGAATAAGGGTTTTTGTTTATCTAAAGTTAGGATCATTTTCACAACTGAGAGCTATCCAATGAGTTGATTGGTAAGATGAACTGCCTGGATTGTAGAGTATCTCCCCAATGTTTTCAAGAAAGAAAGAAAAGGCCAGAAATTCTGTTGGAATTCTTAAGAACAGGATATGCCATCTCAGATCAGGGAGTTTTAACTTATAAGGGATCCAATGCAAAAAACAAAATGTATTATTTCTATCTTCCCTAGCCAAAACATTGGTTGGTAAAGCAGCTTACGAAGCATAAAAACAAATTTACAAAAATTCAGGACCTACAGTAAAAGAATAAATCATTTTCGCCAGACAATAACAAGCAGGAAAGGGGTGGTTTTTTATAAATATTAAAAAGCTGCAGAACACGAATATACTAGTCTGGGCAGTAAAAGCCATCCTAAAAAATAGCAGGCCTTCACCCTCCTGAAAACAAAGAAGGAACTCACCAGTAAGGTCTCACCAGGAAGGTGTTCTACAAGAAGAGTATTACCACACAAGGTCCTCAATTACATAACCATATGTTCCATCTTAAAGGGTGGGGGTAACCACAGCTCAGCCTCTCCCAACAGATCTCAGGGCACAGGAGAGTATATGGGTGGAGGCATTCCTTCATACGAAGGCCATTAAGACTTTAAAGGTCAAAAACAGCACTTTGAATTGTGTTGAGAAACCTGCTAGTACCGTTCCCCAGCCTCAGCATAGCAATCTAGCCCCACCATACTTTCCAGAACACTCTTCAGGAGACATCCCAATGTACCAGGAGAGGATACAGCTGGTGCACTATCTAGCTGGAAAAAGGCCAAAGACAATACCAAGAATCCGCCAGCAGTGCTGGGTCCAGGAGTATCCCCAGGCTGCAAACCCATCTTTTGGGGATGTGTAATCCCTCCAGAACAGGCCTATTACATACTCCTAGGTTAACTGACACAGCCACCATCAACACTCAAGCCCATTTGGACTGAGCTGTTGGTGGTTTATTAGCTCCCACCTGACTCATTTACTGAGTCCCAGTATTGGGAAAAAGGCGGGATATAAATAAATATAATAATAATATAATAATAATAATAATTCCAGGCACAACTTCAAGGAATTCATTTCCTCACTGGCTTTAGAGGAAAAGGAGAGAACTGGCCATTATCAGCATAGTGATGACATCAAACTTCAGTCTCTCCCAGCATCTTCATGTAAATGTTAACATGGGGAGCAAGATGAACCTTGTGTTACCCCGCAGGTTAATTCTCATACCGTGGAGCACCAGTCTCCCAGCACCATTATCTGGAACTATTGGTCATGTACCACTGGAACCACTACAACATAGTACCTCTAAATTCTCTCAGTCCAGGACGATACCATGGTCACTAGCATCTGATGACTCTCCTAGAACTCTCGGAGACAACAGGAATATCCTCCCACTTTACCTCCTGGTGAACATCATCAATCAGAACAACCAGAGCACTCAGTCCCACAGACCAGGCCTGAAGTGAGGCTAAAACAGGTGTCTGCATATGTGTGATTCCAGGTATATTCCCTGACACCTTCAGTTAAAGGATTCCAGCTAGCAGGGCTAGGAAAGTTCTTTTCAGACACTGGAGAGCTGCTGCTGCTCAGGCTTGATGGACTACTGGTCTAACGGCTCCTTACATTCATACAGGATCTGAAGCGAGGTCCTAGACCAGCACCCTGCTCATATTGATTCCAGTGTCTTTCCACAATGCTTCCTCAGAACATGAATACCTTCCTTTCTGTTCTAGCTTGTATCATATTTCAGGAGGACTGAATTAGTGTGTTTTTAAAAAAATATACACATAATCAAGATTTCACCTCGCCCGCAAAGAAGATTGTTCCTTGTATGTCTTCAGCAAGGATGTCATAAGCTTCACCACTGCCTCCTGTCTTTACAAAAGTATATGCCATTTGGACCCAAGGGTCTTTGTTCCATCGTGTAACGAAGTACTTGACTGGGTCTGGCACTTCCTGCATTACAAAGAAAGGCAAAAAGAATACCTTTGTGAAATGCACCCTAACCCATATGTGTGCATGCAGTCTCACTTATATGCTTTAAACATACATTACTACTAGAGTATTGGAACAACAGTCTTACTGAAACAAAAATGTATAACCTTCCACACTGGTTAGGTAAAGTAAGTATAACGTTTTGAGAGAAAGGGACACATCAATGGCTAGAGGTGACTGACGTGTAATAAACTACATATCTATTTTAAAATTCTTTACTTTTAAACCTTCCTTAGGAATTATAAAATAAAGAGGTATAAAATAGAGATGGGGAGAAATTCCCAAACCAATACATGAATTGGAATAGTTACCCTTTAGCATTTGCACTTCGAATGTTGCGATGGAGTTCCTCGATTAAAAATGCACACAACAATGAATATATCATGGAAGAGTTCACATATGCATATATTCATGAAAATAATGGTATAAATGCATTGTTTGCAAAACTGCGTATATTGAGTAAAAATGCAAATGAATTTTTGTGTGGAGTTTTTAAAAATTCACAGACTGGTGCAGAAATGGAACGAACTTAAAACTAGAAAAATACAAAACTGATAGAAACCAGAATTGACAGATTCATCCATCCCTAATACAAAGGCCAAGGGTGACCTATGAAATACTTGGTTTAAATCTGTGTTGCATCCATGTCAGTTGTTGAAGAAAAATAGACTTACCTGTTCCTTAAACAGTTCACGGAGTACAATCATGCACTGCTGCAGCACTTGTTTGTCATCTAAGTTCTTAATAGTTACAACAGCATCACCAGTAACTACAGACATTAGAACACTACATTTACGCTGAAAACAAGACAAACAAGAACAATCTTATGTAATTCCACTAGCCAGTCCTGACCCACCATAAAACATAAAAGAATACTGGCACCTCTTGTAAATTGCCTTTACTGAAAGAAGCATTCTGTGGGTGTCTTGAGTGTGTGTGAGGGGTTGTGCGTGCGAGTTTAGAACAATGTTGCTCTTTTCTTTTTTTTTACGTTTCTGTCTAATAACAAGGCAACTATTTTTTTTTTAATGAAAATGAAAGTTATCAAACACTTTCTAATACAACTCTCACTCTGACTCAGTCAGATTTCTACACTGGGAAAGTCCGAAAGAAAATTCTTTAAGTGCCTATTTACATTAAAAGGGAGGAAGAAGAGAGCTTTTAAAGCTGCTAATTTTTCCAAATTTGAAGAATAGGAAGGGTCAACATTCAGTCTTCATGCAATATATAACATACCTGTGGATCCATGTCATAGAAAACACTGAAGAGTCCACGTTTGTTGGAATTAGGTGGAACATGGCCAAAGTAATCAGCTCCTTGAATTTTGCTGTCCCAGAATCTGTAAGGAAACTGTAGTGCAATCTAGAGAAAAAGGTTAAGAATTATCTCTTCATTGATTAATTACCTCTTTGCTGCAATACTAAGCAATACTAATGCAATACTGCAATACTAATACTAATACTAAGAGATTAATTACCTCTTTGCTGCAATACTATGCACACTTACTAGGGATTAAGCTCCACTGAATTCAGTAGAACTTACTTCCAAATACACATACATAGGATTGGCTGTTAATTTCATCAGCAGTTTTTCCACACTCCCTATCTAAGAATTCCAGCAAAGAGATACAGTTTGAGTAGCACACGTTCCAAAGGCATCTTTACTAGTCTCAGATGGTTTTAGCATTTAACTGCAGAGAGCTCAACTACATTTAGCTTACCTCTCACTTGTACTAAACCCTGAGACAACATTGTTTTTGAAAAATTAAGGGAAGGGGAATTAACAGGAAACAAATTTCCTTCTACTGTGGATGTATTTTCACAAAGGAACACACACAAACACGCACACCCATTTTCACTGGAACAACCCCATTCAGTCATGTCACAACAGGTGTTATATTATTTGAAAGCAAGGTGTACATAGTATACATATGGTTGGGATATGGGAGACCAAGATTCAAGATGGCAAAGAGTAGGGAAATTTCAATATCATTTTAATTTCAATATCATTTTAATCTGTTTTGCTGGGGTTGGTGGGTGGGCAGCCTTTTGTTACCTATCACAAACCTTCGGGACCATTTATTTAGATTTCTAAATAAATTACAAGTGTGGTGTTCTACATCTGCACTTAGCAATCATGTTACTTCTCTGCAGCTCTGGTATGTGACAAGTATTTATTAGAATTTTATCCCGCCTTTGCACCAAAATATACTGCTCAAGACAGCTAACAATAACATCAAGATTAAAAGACTTAAAGCATAACATAAAAACAAATAAGTTAAAAGCACAATTAAAAACACAACAATAAAAGAAATAAACAGCATCCAACCCAGTAATACCCCATTCTGGAGCAGACCAGCTTACTTGCCTGAATAAAAACATTTTTGACTGACAGTGGAAGGACAACAGAGAGAGACCAACCTAGCCTCCCTCAGCAGGGGGTTCCAAAGCCAGGGAGCAGCTACCAAGAAGGTGCACACAAAATGTGCCTCAGATGGTGACAGGACTGAGAGAAAGGCCTCCCAGAAAATTTTAAAACCTGGGAAAGCTCATATTGGGAGAATGTGGTCTTTGAGATAGCCTGGTCCCAAGCTGTATTCACATTAACTGGCTGCTCCACAATGCTAATGGCAAAATGATCCCTGCAAATCCGGTAGAACACAAGCCAACTGCTGCTCATATTCCACTTCACATCCCCATACGAAAGATACATTCTTACCTTTTCAATGACTCCTGCTCCTAAACTATTGATAGCTTTCATTTTTCTCTCCGACAAGGCTGGATTAAACTGGATGGCACCTTTTTGTAGTATAGCCAGAGGTACAGCCACCAAAACCTGGCAGAAGAAGAATAGCTCTAATTATACTACAGTAAGGGAGGCTTGAGGAATAACATTGTCATGAATTGCAATGCAAACTGACCTGATCCACACCTCCTGGACTAATGTGCAGGTCATTATGTAATTATTATCCTTCAGATTTTGCATTCTACAAAATTATGCAATCAAGTTCTCAGCTCAAAACAAATATCAAAAGATACTTTAAAATGCATATTTTTGGATAAAATACATCTAGACATGCACACACATTTAGGTAAAATATGTTTATAAATGTGCATTTTGTGAGAAAATATTTATTTAAACACATATTTATGTATAAATGTTCGGGATTTTAAAAAAATCATGTTAATGCAGAAGCAGGATGGAACAGACCAATGAAGACATGCAAAACTGAGACAGACTGGAAATAGACTGATCCATCCATTCCTATTCTATAGTTGAAGTAACTCAGCACAACATTCAAAATAAATCACTTCCCATTTTTAAAAAAATGGAACTAGCCCAGGGTTGGGGAACTTTGTTCAATCCAAGAGGCACATTACCTCAGTGGTAATGGCTGGAACCAAACCCCAAAGTAGGTGCAGCCAGGGTGAGCGTTCTAACAAGGCAGAGAATTATGTGACTAGTAAAGGATACATCCTACCAAAGCAAAGCCAGTAGAGTTTTGTCCACAATTCAAGGAAATATTCCATCCAAGAATTCAAGGAAACATTCCAATTCTTTCTGGACATTTTCCTGGACATCTTCCTCCACCCCAAACACACTTGAACTGCATGAGAATTCCAAGCATCCCTGAAGTGCTTCTCATTCACAAGAAGTCTTTTTAACGCTGCGCAAGACACCACTGCAATAGGACAGCTTGATGGCCTGCTCCAGACTTCAACCATGCACCTTCTCAGTTCCTACCCAGCACTTAAGACCACAACAGAATCCTTAACATGAATGTAAGGATGTGTGGAGGATTCATAGTAGAAAGTAGAAATATAAGCGGGGGCAGGTAAGCTGGTGAAATGGCAACTGAAACTAAGTAAATAGCTCTATCCTGCTTGAGTAGTTGAGGACACTAAATGGTGAAGTTATTGTTGCTTAGGTACCGCAACCAACGTATCCCCTTATCAGGCTGCAAGTTGTACACTCTGAGAAGATGTGGCCTTTACATTGACTCTTCAAAATATACAGCAGAAGCAGAAAAGGATGACACGTGTCACCTTCTGTGCTGTCCACAGAGTTCCATCAGTTGCAGTCACTTGGACTTCTTCCCCTGAATAATCAATGCTGCGGACCTGTTTAAAAAGAGAAGTGGGAGATCACCATTGTGAAATACATATTTCACAACACTACTACTGTCACTACTAAGACAGTAGTACAAATCTTTATAATCCGTGCTTTTCTATACTTTTCAGCTTTCTTTTTAGAGAAAAAGAGTTAATGACTGAATGAACCTAAAAACTAAGGCTCAGAGTTAAACTAACTGCTCGTGGAAGCTCATTATGTGAATAATCAGTCAGGAGGAGGATGGAAACAAATTTTCACTAATGTTTTTTTCTTTGGGGGGTGGGCAGTCTGAGCAATAGATTGACCCCATTGCTTTGGTGCATCACAGATACTAAATATTTGTTCCTACGTTTTAAAATATATGTAGCCTTTGGCAAATATATCCCTACCTGAGAGAATAACATCCATACATATGGCCGTGTTCACACGGAATGCTAAGCCAGAATTAAGAGTTACATGCACAGGCCTCTGTAAACCTGAGCAAAGCCTCAGGCTCACATGCTCCCCGCTCTTCCTCCTGGCCAGGAGGAAGAATAAACTACTGATCAGTTTCATTTTCTCCAGTTCCTGGCTTGGTGTTACATATGAATCAGGAATTGTGGCTTACCACAAACTCTAGTCATTTGCTAAACAAGCCAACACCACTGGATTGTGTTGCTGGTTTGTTTAACAAATGACAGAGTTTGTGTTACACCACAATTCCTAGTTTGTACATATCATTGTACACTGAGAGCCAGTGTGGTGCATTGGCTAGAGTGCTGGACTTGGACTCAGGAGATCCAGGTTCACCCACTTGGCCATGAAGCTCATTGGGTGACTTTGGGCCAGTCACTGACTAGGCCTAACCTACCTCACAGGATTGTTGTCAGGATAAAACAGAGGGGGGAAGGGCCATGTAAGCCACCTTGTATTCCTTGCAAGAGGAAAAAAGCTTGGATATATATGTAATTAATTAATTAGAATTGGGGTAAATGAAACTGAATCATAGTTTATTCCTCCTCCTAGACACACAGGAGGGAGAGGGGAAGTGTGCAAGCCCAAGGATTCACTCAGGCTCACAGAGGTTCATACAATAACACTAAATCCTGGCTTAGCATTACGTGCAAAGTAGGCATTGTAACACATAGTCAGCATACAGAGTAGGATGTGGAAAAGTTCTAGAATATATTATAAAAAGCCACGGGAAGCAATATTGATATGTTCCAAAGCAGATACTAAATTGGACACTGGTGGAAATAACTTTGAAAAGTTGAAAAAGTTAAGTTTCATCTGTATGTACATTCGAAGGCAAAGAGAACCAAACTAAACACTAGTCAGATGGAATGCTCCACAGCAAAGCAAAGAAAACTGGCTCCTCTTCCACTTTTTGATACTTACTGGAACCTTTAACCGAATGTCCAGGCCTTCTGCCATTTTTTCAATTATGGCAGAGTACCCTGAGCTAAGCAGTGTGTGATCACCAGCAAACTGAGCAAAAAATTCATTGTGATCCCAAGAGCGGGCAGAAACCTGTAAGGAGAGCATAATTCTCTTCATCAATCAGTTACAAGACTCAATGCACAAACCACGGAGGTGGACTTTTTGGAGACTGGACTAGACTTGATATGTTTCCTGTCCTGTTGTGTGCTCTCATCTATGCAGTCCACTCTCCTTGCTTCTTCTCACTGGCTAAGTGAATGAGAGGCTACTTGTCTCAAGTTGTGGCTTGGGATCCCTTCTAGCTTGTAGCCTAGGACTTAGCATTCCAAAGCATTCTCTCCAGCTTGGTCTGGATAGCTTTTGATGCAAAATCCTCATGTCTGGGATGTGCTAGCAAGTCAGCATTACATGCTCAAGTAAAAGGACCAATAAAAGCACTATGACGGATTCCACTGCTCACTGTGTGAAGCTAGCTCTGTGCCACGGGCAGGGAAACTCTGACCCAGGGGCCAAATCCAGCTTGCTTGGGGTCCCAATCCACCCTCTGACATTTCCCAGAGGGCCATGCCCCCTTTCCCTGGCTCCACTCCACTTTTTCCCCCATTCAGAAAGGTTGAAATGCTTCATCAAAGGCTTAGTTACCGGAAGCAAGACCTTTAAGCTAAAATATGGGGGGGGGTTGCCCCGCCCTCTTTGCCTTCAATCTCATCCACCACTGGAATGTGGTCCCTGACAGCTGAAAGAAGTTCCCTCGCCCTTGCCCCATGCAGTCATTCCACATTTTTCCAGAATCCATGGCCAGACCCAGTTCCTAGATTTATCAAAGTTCAGAAGCACTCCTGGACCAGAGCATATCTAAACTAGGTTTAGTACAGAAACAGCTGATCAAAACTGAAAGTGCATATATTTTAAACATATCGTTCTCTCATTATGAGCTAACATCCCATGCTCACCTCATGAAGGTTGCTGCCACAGGCATATTCAAGATTACTGACATGGAACTGAAGGACTTTTTCCTCCAGTTCACTGAACTGGATACCAGATTCCTGAATAAAAACTTTATAGATCTCCTGGATTTTATCTGCAAAAGATACATTTATTCAATGGTTAGTAATAATTACTCATTTACCTTACATTTTCATTCTTTTCAGGAGCCTAATTAGTAAAAGCTACTTTTAGTGTACATTCTTCTTTTAAAATGAAGCCTTTTTTGTGCACAAAGATGCACTTATAAATATTACAGGCATGATCCAGCTAAAGTTTCACACTTTGAAGTCCCATCAATTTCAGCCAGAGTTAAGCACATGCTCAATACCTTTTCCACTGAAACTGATAGGATTTAAAAGTGCCTAACCATAGCTAAATAGTGCCCATTGTATGGCCACAGTTTTCTCACAAATGGATGTGCTACCACAGCAAAGCCAACCTCCATTGAAAATACACTCATACATTAGCCCCATCATTCATAAGCCACAACAACCCTAATACAAGATTCCCTTTATTTTCTTTACAGCCCTGCCGGATTCTTTGTCAACGAAAATTCAATTCTGTGTTCAGAAATACTCCACATATTGCTAACAATGCAGTGATTTGGTATAATGTATTGTAGGGCTGTAACGATAAAAGAAACTGAGTTGATTCATTGTAGGCGTTTTAACTGATCAGTCAATCAAATTTCCATATGAATAAAACAATAGTTCTAAAGAAAACACATTGTCTTTAGATGACATATGCATCTGTCATAGCAGGCACCACCTCAGAAGGTGCACCCCGCTCCTGTGGGAGAGCGAAGGAGGGATGCCCTAAGATGGTGCTGGTCATACATGGTACAACAAATATAATTAACTGTATATTTTTTTAAACACTAATCAGTGAGGGGCATGGACACAAGATTCTTAATCAATTAAGTGTTGTAGTCCTATTGTATTCAGATTGCAATAAAATTCAGTAAGAGAAAAGGCAGATAAAGAACCAAATCTAAAGCTGCAAAGCAGAATTTCATCTCCAGGGCAGAAGCTGGTAGTTCCTTCTTCTCTGAAAGAAGAACAGGAATTTAAACATGCATAGGATTGTGTCCTACGACTCCCAGCCATGCCCCAGATTATTCAGCACACATCTGTCATGTTGTCCTGTTTCTATTAATCTCAGTGGTGTTCTGTGGAAATTACTCCTGATAGTTTTTATACAACATTTCAATACAGTGACTGGCATCCATAATGCCCAATGCATGTGCTTGCTCCAAAGGACTCTGTGAGCACCCAAAAGATTTGCCAGTCTCCATCAATGAAACGAAAGAACTGAAAGGCAAACTAGCACAAATTTCTGGTACTAGTTCCATAGCTATAGTACTTTGTCCCCATTACACTCTCTGTTTCTTGGGCCCTAAGTTGTTTCTCCTTACCTCCAAGAGGAATATCATGATGCTGATTTTTATCTTTTCGCCAATCTGCTACAACATCAAGGATAGAATTGAAATGGAAGTCCATGCGCTTATCTATAGTAGGATCGGTTATCCTTCCACCTTCTTGGATCAAGTCACACTTCTCTCCAATTTTATGCATTTTAATGCCCAGCTTTAGAAGAAATGGGGTTTTTTGAAGATGGAGAAGGGGATAATTAAAGTTACTTTTATGGGATGCAAACATTCATAGTCAAAGATACTAACTAATGACAACAACCCCAAGTAATGCTGCGCTGTTGCAACAAAGGTTTCTCAGACTTTAAACGCAACTCTCCTGATTCAGCAAAAAATAAGCACTGAACAAAAAACGAACAAAGAAGCTAAGAGTCCTCATTGAGGGCTTTATATTCCGAGAATCAGAATTATTTTCATTTATTATAATAAACAGTTAGCGTAATTTAAAGAACTATGAAGAGCCATCATTCTAAACAGCAATGACTAGCATTGTATACCTATCACAGCCATGAAGTGAGAAGGAACTTTAGGAACAGAGAGATTGATTGATAGCACTGGCCAATGTTTTAAAATAAGTTCTGTAGAATTTCCTGCCCCTAAGGATAACAACCACCCTTCTGTATCTCATTCCTCCTAACAACCCTGCAAGGTAGATCCTCAATGTTGCTCTTTCACAAATGCTGAAGTAAAGCCAAGAAACAGCTACTTTTCCAAAGTTGCCCTTTAGGGGCTTGGACATCTTCTGTTTACATGGATCAATACATACACACACACACACACACACACACACCCATATGCCTTATAACTACAATGTTTTCATCAATAAGAATGCAAACCCACTTGCTCACACATTAGTGCTATTGGATTGTTGACACAGCCGTTAACAATCTGTGCCCCTTTTCCCACAGTGATCCCCCTGAAAGTCTTATCGTCCCACACTCGCCCGCCAATTCTGTCCTTTGCTTCAAGCACGAGGACCTGCAACACACAAATGGGAGTGGGGGGGGGGTAAAAAACACTGTGACAAAACATCGCTTTTTCAACAGTTCACATAACCTAGATAACCTAGAGATGCCAGGAGGGTCAAAGGTTGATTATATCTCATTATGCTAAGAGTTTACCAAACTTCTGGGAGAATTATAATGACTGAAATCTGTAGTGAGTCCTCCAGAACCTGGAACCTTGGAGCGTTGGGCAGAGATTCAGTCTATCACATTCAGACACCAAGCTCTTGTTACAAGAAGGGAATTGTGAGCAAACAAGCCAGACTTGTAATTATCTGGGTAAACTTGCTGCAGGCAAGTCATGTGACAAACTCCACCCTCCATAATAATTTCATGTCAAGGTCAGCCTTGGTTCTCACCAACTAAAGGTGCATCCCTGGCCATACACCAGCCAAGGGCCATGCTAGCTAGGAATGATGGGAGTTGTGGTCCAACAGCACAAAGGCTGAAGAAGGCCGCCCAGACCAATGGACTCCAGTAGAGCACCTTCTGGACCCTAAAACAGGACACTTTCTGATCAGGTGGCAGGAGCAGAATGGAGATTTGCCAAAAGAGGAGTAGGGGTATATGAGAAATTTGTTTCAGTTCATTTTTTATCAGGATTTACCCAGTTCACACCTTCCAGACTGAACACCAACTTGGACACAATCTGCGATTGAAGTCCATACATTTCCGAGCTTGCAATGTGATTTGTGGACCAAAAAAATCGCATTCGACAGAATGCATAAATTTGAAAAATGTGCATTAAAAAAATGCGTACCTTTGAAAAATGAGTACAAATATGCTTTAGTCAATGGGAGAAGAATGCGTACATTTCAAAGATGAGTACAACTGATGCATACATTTGGAAAAATACGCATGAAAATACACACTGATTTTCATGAAAAAAGAAAAAAAACAAAGTTTGCAATCTGATACGGACTTAAAACGAGCTTCTTGATGGAATTCAGAGAACTTCGGTGGGCTTGAGTTTTGCTGATTCACACATCCTTAAATAGGAGGCAATGAAAGTATTCAAATGTCATTCTTCATATGGATTGGTTTTACCTTAATTCCAAAGTTTTGAAGTTGCCTTGCAGCTGCTATTCCTGCTGGACCAGACCCAACCACAATCACAGATTTCTTTAATGAAGAAGAGAAGAAAACAGTAAGAATAGCATTCTTCAAAGACCTGTAGGGCTATTTTTAGTAGTCAATGCACAAGTTGTATGACTGTATGGATAAAATTCTGCATCTGCTGAAGGGTTCCATTAGCAGCCACACAGATGAAACTAAGCAAGCACTGGAATCTCAAATTCATTCACACTGGAATTTATTCATGCATGAGAATAGACATTAATAATGGTACTCTTACGGTGCAATCCTATCAAGATAGGCGGCCGCCTCCGAACTCAGAGGTGACCGCCTATCCAAAGCAAGGCAGGAGAGGCATGGGTGGGGGATCGTTCCCTCTGCACCTCTCCTGCCTTGCTATTTTTCGCTACACAGCCGTTTTCAGCTGTCTAGAGGCGGGGCAGGGGACAGAGAGAGGAAGCTGCCATACGATACACTGGATGTGTCATACACGCAGCTCTGCTCTTCCCGCCCCGGAACACCCCTTTTCAGTCACTCCGCGCTCATCTTCTGAGTGCAGAGGACGGGGCTTTTCCGCACCGCCTCTGAGGCAGTGCAGATGAGGGGGGAGGTCAGTTTTCTGGGAACCAACCTCGGAGCACGGGCTCTGAGGTCTGTTCCTGGAAATGAGCATATCCTATGGCCCTCTAGACAATGTCTAGTGGCCATAGGATTGCTCCCTTAGTGTAATAATCTGGCTTTATAAAAGGATTATTGAATAACTCACGCATCAACACGCAGGTCGCACCAAACATGAATGTCAGACCACATTAATAGCTATTGTAAATATCATATCAAAACAAATTCAACTGTTTGAAAATAGGACTGGGGTGGGGAGTTCATCACCAAATACTACTCAAATTTGTTCAGCTTACATTTAAAAAAAAAACCTAATTCCTCCACATGCACATTTATCCCATCCACAGGGCAGGAGATGGTTAATTTTAACTGGACATTGTACGTTCTGTCTCTCTCTTGGTTGGAAGCTTCACTCATTTTAGTAGCATAATCTTTTCCCCATAATGGATGGCTACCAAATTTCTTCACTTCCCACCCACCCCTCATCCTGCCTTTTGAGGCACTGGAGATGGCCACAACGCCCAATATCAGCCAAATAATTCGCCTGCTGCTCCAATTTCTTACGTTTCTTTGGAAGCAGCCCACTTGAAGAGGACTCTGGACACTGGGTAAGAGTTTCTAGAGATCCAATCCCTTCTTCGCTCATTACTCTTAAAAGGAGTCCTTTCTCCATTCACCCTCCCTCCACTTGTCCCATCAGAATTTTCTGGAAATAGTTTATTAACAGGCTAAATTTTCAAACACCTACATTGTGGTAGTCTTTCGGAAGGAGAGGCTGGTCCCGAGTAACTGACAAAACCCCTGTATTAATTAGACCTTTCCTGGTCATAAAATGAAGTATCCGCTCTGTCTCCCGCACACAGCGGATGCGGACCAAACCTCGAACAATGATGTGATGAGTACATTTCTGAGGGTTTAGAGGTTCCTGTATATTGAGGGTGGAAAACAAAAAAAAGGGATATGATCCTGTTAACATAATCAAGAATGTAGTCCTGCTCAAGCCATATAGCAAACTGTGCTTCAGATGATGATGATAACTCCTGATAATTTACATCTCTGAAAAAATGATGGAAGTGTAAAAACAGCCATTCCAAAATAATCTTCCAGGCACTTAATCACATGGAATTGCTTTGGGAATTGCTTTGCAAAAAGAGTATTTAAAATGAACTGTAAGAGCTGAATAAACTGTGTGCAGGGCACAAACTTCACAGGATACAGCTCCCAAGTGCCCAGAGCTCTCTGCATGAAAGGAATATACCTTCCTGATTCACAGCATGCACTTACATGCATTTGCCAGAGGCTGCCATAGTAAGGGTCTTACTTCAGCAGCCCTCTAACAAGAGTCCCCTTAAAGTTGGGCTTTTATATTGCAGTTTTAAGCTTTCATATTTTATATTCTTTTATGCCATACTTGGTGGTTTTAATTTTTGTGAACTGCCCAGAGAGCTTCAGCTATTGGGCGGTATAGAAATACATACATACATACATGGGGAACCTCTAGTCCACGTGCCAGAAATGGCCCAAAGAAGTTCCTCATCTGGCCCACTATCTTCTTCCCCAGGACCTTCCCTCTCTCTCAGCTGGGAAAAGCTCTCATGCCTGATCAGCATCTTTGCCTAGCAGTGGAAATACAACAGAGATGGAGCTGGCCTGCCCTCCCTTAGCATGAAGTTACAGAGCCTGGGAGCAGCTACGGAGAAGGCCCTCTCTCATGATCCTGCCTGTGCCTCCGATGGTGGTGGGACAGAGAGAAAAGCCTCCCTCACTCTCCAAAATATTTAAAATTAGATTAATATATGATTCTCTCTTTAAAATGTGTCCAATTTTCATGTATGCTTACTTTGCAGTTTGTGTACCAGAGAGCCAGAATGAGGTTTCTCAGAGCTAGGTACATGGTGGGGTCTCGTGAATATTCTGGAAACTCATAGAGTTCATCTAGTTCCATTACATCTGGTCTTACACACAGTGCTTTACCACATTCATTGGGCTGATAGAAAGGCTGGAAGTACTTGTTCATCCCTGGAAGATAATAAGGCATAGCACAGGATTAGTTGCATGTAGCACCTCCATAAGCAGTCCCAGTTCAATCAAGGTGTGATCTCTGGAAGCACACACACACATTCATTTATTGCAGGCAGCTGCTCATCATAGGCAAGGGAGGTCAAGAATTTGCCCCTAAGAACAGCAATGGCTACTGCTTACACCAGACAAATATTTACGATGCTTACACATCCCCTCTCTGCCCCAAAGCAACTGAGGTGACATACAGCATATGCACTAATGCATTACTCATAGGAGGAATGTGCTTATACTACATGCTTATGCATATAAACCAGAAGTGGGCAACTTGTGGCTCTCCAGGTGGTTTGGCCTACAACTCCTCACTATTAGCTGGCTAGGGAGGTGGGAGTTCAGGCCAAAATAGCTGGAGGACCACAATTTGCCCACTTCTGATGTATACCTTGTGATATTGGCATGGCTTACATCAGCCTTCCCCAACCTGGTGCCTTCCAGATTGTTTGGACTATAACTCCCATCAGCCCCAGCCAGCATGGCAAATGATCAGGAATGCTGGGAGTTATAGTCCAACCATCTGGAAAGCACCAGGTTGGGGAAGGCTGGTCTACATAGTTGAGGGTCAGTCTTACATTATGCAGTTTTCATAGAAGACCGTGCATTATATTACACATTAATTTGGAAACACTCTCTCATATACATCATGCTCACACCATCTCCAACATGGAACAGAACCCTCATTTCACTCAGGCCCAATTGATACCTCACTGGTGCAGCATGTAGTGTCCCACTTTCTGGTGGCTGCTTCCTCCATTGCTCCAGTAACATCTCATTGAAGAAACTCTGTTGCAAGAAGCCACGTTAGCAATTAGGCTAAAAGAGCTGATGTGGCTATTCCCCTTACGATCTATATCAAATAATACTTACATCAAAGTATCCCAGAATAGCGTGGGACTCAGTCACAGAGATGAGACAACCAACACTGGTAACATGAATCACACTGGGGAAGCATGCGTTACAAAGCCAGAAAACTACATCCTTTTCAAACACTTCAGCTTGTTTGGAAAGAGAGGGTGGTTTAAAAGCAGTAATGGGCAACTAATTCATATTAGCTGATCTTGAACATATGCCTTGCAATCCTACATACGTCTACTCAGAGTTCAATGGGTCTTACTCCCAGGTAAATGTGGACAGGATTGCAACCATAAAGTGCCTTGCCTAGGATACTGCAGCCACATCTGGGAAAGTGCTCACAAGAAAGAGTGGCACATGTAGGGACTAGGCATTATGGTGGGTTAGCTAAGACTATAAGTGATTTCTGGGACATTTTCACATGGCAAAATATTGGGTCAAATGATAGCATTTGGGTCAGCATATTAACTACATAGTGTAGTTACCATGCACCCCAGCAGTGAGTGGAGAAAAAACCTCTAGATTCTTTGAAGAGGGTGTTAACATCTGCCCTTTACTGAGCTGTCATTTCTTCCTTCATTCTTACAGGAACAGAATTGTTTCCAATATATATTTTGACTATATAATGACAGTATATATCTTGCAGGGCCTTCACACTCCTTGTTCTTGAATTTAGCTGCAGTGGCGGCGGCAGCAGAAGTCTTATCTTCTTGTTCTCAATGATCGCATGGTGCTGCTGAAGCACAGAATTGGGACTGATGGGAGCACAAGAGAATGGCGTAAACATGCTGGGAGTCAAAATGCCATGGAAACTTGCAGGACTGATCTCGAATCACACCATCAGGTGTGATTCATCCTTGAACCCACCTGAAAGACTTTAAAATTAAATTTAAAAAATGATTTTGTATTTATTTTTAAGGAGTTTTAACATGAATCCTGATTTCCTAATATAAGAATCAAGAGCCTGCAAGGTTGCAACATAAGAATATAAGAAACGCCATGCTGGATCAGACCAAAGGTCCAGCATTGTGTTCCTACAGTGGACAACTAGATGCCTATGGGAAGCCCACAAGCAGGAAACATAACAACTAAAAAACAGGGGTTAAACTGAAGCCCACTTTAAACAGGAGAAGGCTGCATGGAAAGCACTTATCCAGGCAAGAGTTCAACACAGCTGCCATCCCATTTTAAAAGGCACTTAACCTTGGTTATTGCCTTGCCAAAACTGCATAAAAATGACTCAAATGCATGGCAGTAAGCACCATTTAAATGAGATATCAGCTGCATGGAACACTGCGAAGTGCTGTCCATTCAAAACTGGCCGGGTTCGTACCATCAGCAGGGAAAACTATGCAATATGGCCTGTTTCCCCCACCCCCGTGCGTGCCGCTCGCGTGCCCAGAATTTCCTTAATTACCCGCATTGTGTTGCAGGTTGATGTGTCGTCAGAACGTGACATGCAGCAGGGGTGGCTTCTAACCCACCCCCCAACCCATGGTTTGTAGTAGGGGTTGTAGGGTGGGTTGGAAGCCACCCCCGCTGCACCATGTGCTGGGTTTGGACGACATGGCAACCCACGACGCCACGCGGGTGGTTAAGGAAATGCCAGGCGTATGAGCGGCACATGCAGGGCAGGGGAAACAACCCATGCTGCACAGCTTCCCCCGCTGATTGTGCAGACCTGGCCAGTGTAAGGTTTAAGTTGCCACTTAAGTGCAGGAGAGGACCAAAACACATCCCTGGCTTACCAGCAATAGTAGGCAGAGTCTTTAAATGCTCCATTTTTACCGCATTGGATTCACCAAGCAACCGGTGAGTACTGGTACAAGACGGACTCATGCCCACACAGTCTGGGTAGTATGCAGACAGCAAAGGAGCAGCCACGCTGTCCTTCAGCAAAGGAGGGAGGATGAGCATGGAATACCACCAGTGATCCGAAACTTCAGCAACTCTCTAGGAAGGAGCACAGGAAGAGAGTCAGGAAGAATAGTCGCAGGAGTAACTAAAGCTTTGGCTTCCCATGTTATCTCTCATTCCTGATGAACTTCAACTCATAGGATTAAAAGATGGATTCATTTTATTTTTTTAAAGGTATTTATTTCCCCCACACTGAAATGATGATCTTTTCCTATCTGATACCTTGAACGCATGGGTAACAGGACCCCTTGCACGACTAGTACAGCAGGTTCTTTCTGCAGAAAAGGTGCTTCAAGGGAAAAATGTGTGCCATTTCTGGGTGCTCTATCAGGAATGTGGAGGAGCTTGCTTCCATGTGTCTTTAACAGGATGACTCAGTTGGGCAGAAGTACAGTGGGACCAAGTGACATGGCTCTTAACCATTTCTCTCTTTGAGGCCAAAAATCCTAGGTACTGCCCAAATCTGACAGTTGAGATTTTGTGATGACAACAATCAAGGGAAGATTGGGGTGGGGGGGATGTGCCCTTTTTTAAACAGAAACGACACAGAAATTATTCCACGCAGTGTGGACAAAGGACAAGAATACTAGTCAAATAAGCAACCTAATATATAATACATCAAACTGGTATGTCTTAGAATCATAGAATAGTAGGGTTGGAAGGGGCCTACAAGGCCATCAAGTCCAACCCCCTGCTCAGTGCAGGAATCCAAGTCAGAGCATCCCCAACAGATGGCTGTCCAGCCTCATCTTGAACGCCTCCAGTGTGGGAGAGCCCACTACCTCCCTAGGTAATTGGTTCCATTGCCGTATTGCTCTAACAGTCAGGATGTTTTTCCTGACATTCAGCCGGAACCTGGCTTCCTGTAACTTCAGCCCATTATTCCATGTCCTGCACTCTGGGATGATCGAGAAGAGATCCTGGCCTTCCTCTCTGTGACAACCTTTCAAGGACTTGAAGCGCGCTATCATCTCTCCCCTCAGTCTTCTCTTCTCAAGGCTAAATATGCCCAGTTCTTTCAGTCTCTCTTCATAGGGCTTTGTTTCCAGTCCCCAATCATCTTCATTGCCCTCCTCTGAACCCTCTCCACTTTGTCTGCATCCTTCTTAAAGTGCGGTGCCCAGAACTGGACACAGTACTCCAGATGAGGCCTAACCAGTGCTGAGTAGAGGGGAACTAGTACTTCCCGGGATTTGGAAGCTATGCTTCTATTAATGCAGCCCAAAATAGCATTGGCCTTTTTTGCAGCCACATGACATTGTTGGCTCATATTCAGCTTGTGATCTACAACAAAACCATGTGTTTACAGAACTGGATGTAAACCAAAAGCGACGAGCATGTAGAAGCTCACTCCCACTGTACTCTGGCAATTTATGGGTTAAACAACCCATGAATTCCTGTTACGTGTGAATTGGGTAAATGTATTTACTGCTAAATATGTCACCTCCGGGCAGTATCCAACGCTGGCAATTCAACAGCTCTAAACACACTGCACTGATGGGAATGACGGCTAGCACAACAGGAAAGTAGTGCTTGCTAGCACAACCCAAGCAGGTAACCCAAACTACCTATTTGCAGAACAAGACATGTTAGCAGAACTCCTTTCTGTTACCTCCGCTGGCCTGTCCCATTCCAGAAGCAGTAGTTTCAGGTAGTTACTTAAGTTGCACTAGCAACTTTCCCATTGCACTAGTGGTCATTCCCACTAGTGCAGCAGCAGTACTGATACTGCCCGATGTCTTTCCCACAGTTACAGTTTATTCTGATACCACATGCATTGCTCACCAGATCCTCAGGCATGCAGCACTGGTCTGAACCTTCAACCTGTAATATATATAACTACGTCAGATAACTGAACAACTTCTCTGACCTGCACAAAGCCCCCAAACATTATTTAAGTGAGAGTAAGTTAAGTAAGTTCTCTTTTGTAAACAATGCTTTGTGACTGACGCAACAGCATGGCTTCTGTTATATACCATGAAATGTAGGGCCAAATTATTTTATTTATTAATTATATAACACACATTCTCAGATCCATATTCTAAGAAAACCCAACAGCAGCTTCTTTAAAGGGGAAAATAGCTTTGAGGAGGGGTGATTTGCAGTGAAGCAGCTGGGGAAGAGGATGCTTAGCCCTTTCACCCACCTGCCCATTTTCTGTTGCAACCCCCATCCCCCCAAAACCACCTTCCCCCACAGGCTTTTCAGATGCATGTTCACCTTTACAAAAACATATGAAACCCTCTTGGGAGGTGAGGAATTCAAGCCCTTCCATGTAGAAAGTGAGGGCCTGTTTAAGGCGGCTTAATTCCCTGCAGCAAACTGGGAAATGGAGCACTCAACAACTCCACCTGAGATAGGATGCAAAGAGCACTAAGCTGTTCCTGCAAAACAGCCATTGTGAACGTCCCTTATAGTGCTTGTGTGCATGAACAGCTACATCACTGCAAGAGAATATGAAGCGTATTGATAAATATGCAGGCCTAATCCAATGGTGTCTACAGACAAACACAGCGCAAATGTTTAAGACTGGAGGCTGAAGAAGCTGAGGTTGATCAGTTCTGTGAAGACCTACAACACCTTCTAGAACTAACACCGAAAAAAGATGTCCTCTTCATCATAGGGGATTGGAATGCTAAAGTAGGAAGTCAAGAAATCACTGGGATAACAGGCAAGCATGGCCTTGGTGTACAAAATGAAGCAGGACAAAGGCTAATAGAGTTTGCCAAGAGAACACGCTGATCATAGCAAACGCTCTTTTCCAACAGCACAAGAGGCAACTCTACACATAGACATCACCAGATGGTCAATATCGAAATCAGATTGATTATGTACTTTGCAGACAAAGATGGAGAAGCTCCATACAGTCAGTAAAAACAAGACCTGGAGCTGACTGTGGCTCAGATCATGAGCTGCTTCTTGCAAAAATTTCAGCTTAAATTGAAGAACGTAGGGAAAACCACTAAACCATTCAGGTATGACCTAAATCATATCCCTTATGAATATACAGTGGAGGTGACAAATAGATTTAAGGGATTAGACCTGATAGACAGAGTGCCTGAGGAACTATGGACGGAGGTCTGTAACGTTGTTCAGGAGGCAGCAACTCAATCCATCCCTAAGAAAAAGAAATGCAAGAAAGCAAAGTGGCTGTCTGATGAGGCTTTACAAGTAGCTGAGGAAAGAAGGAAAGCAAAAAGCAAGGGAGAAAGGGGAAGATATATCCAACTGAATGCAGATTTCCAGAGAATAGCAAGGAGAGAGAAGAAGGCCTTCTTAAATGAACAATGCAAAGAAATCGAAGGAAACAATGGAATGGGAAAGACTAGAGATCTTTTCAAGAAAATCAGAGATCTCAAGGGAACGTTTTGTGCAGAGACGGGCATGATAAAGAACAAAGAAGGCAGGGACCTAACAGAAGCAGATGAGATTAAGAAGAGGTGGAAAGAATACACAGAAGAACTATACAGGAAACATCTTAATGTTCCTGACAGCCATGATAGTGCGGTCACTGAACTTCAGCTGGACATCCTAGAGAGTGAAGTCAAGTGGGCCTTAGGAAGCATTACTAACAACAAAGCTAGCGGAGATGACAGTATTCCAGCTGAGCTATTTAAAATCCTAAAAGATTATGCTGTTAAAGTGCTGCACTCAATATGCCAACAAATTTGGAACACTCAACAGTGGCCGCAAGACTGGAAAAGGTCAGTTAACATGCCAATTCCAAAGAAGGGCAATGTCAAAGAGTGTTTAAACTACCGCACAATTGCGCTCATTTCACATGCCAGCAAGGTGATGCTCAAAATCTTACAAGCTAGGCTTCAGCAGTATGTGAACTGAGAACTACTGGAAGTACAAGCTGGGTTTCGAAGAGGCCGAGGAACTAGAGATCAAATTGCCAACATTCTCTGGATCATGGAGAAAGCAAGAGAATTCCTGAAAAACGTCTATTTCTGCTTCATTGACTACACTAAAGCCTTTGATTGTGTGGATTACAACAAACTGTGGCAAATTCTTAAAGAGATGGGAGTACCAGACCGCCTGACCTGTCTCCTGAGAAACCTGTACGAGGGTCAAGAAGCAACAGTAAGAACCGGACATGGAACAACCGATTGGTTCAAAATTGGGAAAGTAGTATGACAAGGCTGTATATTGTCACCCTGCTTATTTAACTTATATGCAGAGTACATCATGAGAAACGCCGGGTTGCATGAATCACAGATCGGAATTAAGATTGCCGGGAGAATTATCAACAACCTCAGATACGCAGACGATACCACCCTAATGGCAGAAAGCAAAGAGGATCTAAAGAGCCTCTTGTTGAGGGTGAAAGGGGAGAGTGCAAAAGCTGGTTTGAAACTCAACATTAAAAAAACGAAGATCATGGCATCTGGCCCCATCACTTCCTGCCATATAGAAGGGGAAGAAATGGAAGCAGTGACAGATTTCACTTTCTTGGGCTCCAAGATCACCGCAGACGGTGACTGTAGCCATGAAATTAAAAGACGCGTGCTCCTTGGGAGGAATTTCCCAGTAGTAACGTATGGCTGTGAGAGCTGGACTATAAGGAAGGCTGAGCGCCGAAGAATTGATACTTTCCAACTGTGGTGCTGGAGAAGACTCTTACGAGTCCCCTGGACTGCAAGGAGGTCAAATCAGTCAATCCTAAAGGAAATCAACCCTGAGTGTTCATTGGAAGGACAGATCCTTAGGCTGAAGCTCAAATATTTTGGCCACCTAATGCGAAGAGAAAACTCCCTGGAAAAGACCCTGATGCTGGGAAACACTGAAGGCAAAAGGAGAAGGGGACAGCAGAGGATGAGATGGCTAGATAGCATCACCGATGCAATGAATATGGACTTGAGCACGCTCTGGGAGAGAGCGCAGGACAGGAAGGCCTGGCGTGCTATGGTCCATGGGGTCACGAAGAGTCGGACACGACTGAACGACTGAACAACAACAACAACCTTGGGAGGAAAGCTATGGCAAACCTAGACAGCATAGTAAGAAGCAGAGACATCACCTTGCCGACAAAGGTCCATATAATCAAAGCTATGGTTTTCCCATTAGCAAACGTATGGCTGTGACAGCTGGACTATAAGGAAGGCTGAGCGCCGAAGAATTGATGCTTTCAAACTGTGGTGCTGGAGAAGACTCTTACGAGTCCCCTGGACTGCAAGGAGGTCAAAGCAGTCAATCTTAAAGGAAATCAACCCTGACTGCTCATTGAAACGACAGATACTGAAGCTGAAGCTCCAATATTTTGGCCACCTAATGCGAAGAGAAAAGTCACTGATGCTGGGAAAGATTGAAGGCAAAAGGAGAAGGCGACGGCAGAGGATGAGATGGCTAGATAGCATCACCAATGCAATGAATATGAACTTGAGCACACTCCGGGAGAGAGCGCAGGACAGGAAGGCCTGGCGTGTGATGGTCCATGGGGTCACGAAGAGTCGGACACGACTTAACGACTGAACAACAACAACAACAAATGGCAGCCTCTAGAAACAGCCTAGCCAGCAGCATTTTCAGTACAGCTGGATGTTGAAGGTACCTTGATGGAATTGTTCAGTTTCATGCCACAGCGGTATGTTTTGGCTATTTGTGAGGTAAGCTGGATTTCCTTTGTCAGCTGACGCCATTTGCCACACTCTGGCTTTGTGCACTGGACCTGAAAATAAAATCAAGAAGTGATCATTTTTCCTTATATCAAAAAGCAAAGGCACACTACTAAGATCAGAGGGGCGGCTCTCAAGTGCAGACCTCCTTAAGGAGACACAACTACCTGCTTGGAAAGGCATACAAACTGCTCAACTTTTCCCATCAAGCTTGTATGGGTAGGAACATGTGGCAGCATTCATAGCTGACGTTAAACCAGAATTATTTTCTCCCTTTGGGGTATTTTTCATTTTGTATAATAAATGCAACAAACAACAAATAAATACAACAAATGGAATGAGTAGAACAATTAAGTTTGACACACCAGAAATACATCATATATATATTACTTAAAGAGAAATGTGGTTACATTCAGTTTTCATGCTTAAAAAAACTTTTTATTTGCAACACTGCAATAACAACACAGCTGGCAACAAGGTCTATTAAACAACAACCAAAAAAATGGGGGGAAATAAAACATCAATGTACAGTTATCATTAACGTGTCCTTTGATATAGGAAAAAGGGAGAAAAAGGAAAAAAACACAAAGAGGTGGGGAAAAGGATTTAACACTTTCATTTCAAACATTTGATAGGTGTGGGTGTTTCCTTCTAAGCTTGGAGTATAAGTCTCATTGCAACTGTAAAGGCTCTCAGTAATGAAACTTAGTAAACGTCTTTAAATATATTGAGAGGCATCATCCTAGTTACATTTTCTTTTCAAAGGGCGCTAGCGACTGGTCGGGGCACTGTTTTGTGATCCAGAAAGTGGCAAGCATGCAGGAGGCAGTGCACTTGCTCTGGTGTGGCCACAGTTAACTATGGGTTGTTCAGCCCATAGTTAGCCATTACTGGGTCACTGTGTTACTGGCAGCTCTTTCCCACACTTACGAGCCGATGAAGAGCTATCTGTTCTTTGTTTGTTCCTTGGGTCCCCGCCGGCTATCCCACAAGCCCAAATGCATCTGCCCTCTCTTTCTGGCCTCATGGTAGAAGAGAACACAGCCAATCAAACCACCTGCTTCTATTTTGGAGGTTCACGTTAATTTTATTAACTGAGGAGATTCACTTGACGTATATTTAGCCATCTGAGTTCAGATGTATTGTTGGGAGCCACCTTGGGACTGAAAGGAGAAATAAAATGAAGGAGACACAAAACATTCAGTGGCGGAGCATATGCTTTGCATGCAGAAGATCCTAGTTTCAGCCCCTGGCATTCTCCAGGTTGGGCTGAGAAAGTCCCATCTGAAATCCTGGAGAACTGTTGCTAAGCAGACAATAGTGACCTAGAATAGAGCTAGATGGGCCAATGGTCTGCTGACTCATGTTGCTTCCAGAAGGAGGACTCCTAATGCTACCAATCAAAAGACATTGGGCATCTACTCCTTCTTTTCTGCCTTAACCAATTCTTGTGGATAGAAATAAGACAGAAGCAGCAGCAGAGAAACACAGTAGGGTTACAAGTGGAAGATGTTATCATCTGGATCCCCTGTAAAATTCTATGAATGAAGCAAGGCCATTGTACAATAAAAGCCTCATCTGGAATCACCCTCAGTATAAGACAGGGTCCTTTGTTCTTATGCACAGTTGGCATACATTCTTGCACAACGCATTAGCAGCAAGATCTATCCACTGGCTAAGCTCCAACACAGTCTTTGTAATCATTTACAAAGATAACAAATCAAATGCATGGGGCGTGTCCATCCAAGCACTAATATATTTTCCAACTAATATTAAGCTTCAAATCTAATTTTCACCAGAAGAACCCAAGATCCACCATGTAGCCCTTCCTTCAAAAATGGTTACTTGGGAATGGGATGGGAAATAAAAAATGCGCATGCACTACTTTCACAGTGATACATCATTAAGAATAAAGCCCTTACCCAGTAAGGGAGCTGTTGATCAGCCATAAAAGCTTTAGGACTGGGCTCACTTTTTCCATTACTGGTCCAAATCCTTTTCCAGGCAGTGTATTTTTCATAGCCATCTTTATGACTAAGAAGAGTGACAAAGCAAATGGTAAGAAGGGGGAACAAATAGGCTGGGCATGGTTTAGTATATTTTAATATCTAAAGCTTATTCCAAATGTGAAATGCTAAGAAAAAGAGATACGCAGTAAGACAACAGGATGATGGTCAAGATATTTTTTCCAAAATATGCGTAGTTTCTAAGGATAAACTTTGAGGCAATATTGTGCATGGTTTTTACTTTGTTTAAGCTGATCATTTGCATTATATATTCATCCAATGATTAATCCAAGGATGCATTTGAATGCCCCCACCCCTGATTATGGATACCCAAATCTACACACAATGGCTTCACTGTCCTTCCAAACTTGATCTTTTCATCCATCCATCCAAATGTGGTCTTTCCAGAGCAGCACGTGTAAGACATTTACACATTCCATTGGAGCTGCACATTTTCTAGCTGAAAGCAATTTATGATATTGTTCAACAGTTTACAGCTGGCAACAAGGTCTATTAAAGTAATTACGAGTGTGTGGAGCTGCTCTGGCTTCCTACAAGCATCCAAGATATACTTCGGCCGCAATCCTACGCATGTTTAGAGAGAAAAAAGTCCTACAGCTCCCAGCATACCCCATGATCTGGCTGGAGCATGCTGAGGCTTGTAGGACTTTTTTCTGTCTAAACATGCATAGGATTGCAGCCTAACTAAAGAACACACACATTTTAACTTAAAGCATTTATTTACTTTTTCCTAGAGCTGCTTTGAGGAGGAAGTGTTTAGGTTATTGTAAAAAAGTTTATCTACCAATATTTTAGGACAGCAGCTTTTAGAAAGAGGCACAAGCACTGATTCCTAGCCATTGCTGCCATGTCTTGGTTGATTCTACCACCTGCAATTTATACACCACTATAAATGCAGCCCTGTGATTCAAGGCCTTACTTAAAAGTTAAATCAAAAGAACCCACAAAGCAAAAAATTGTGTATATTAAAGAGGCTAAGGCCACAATCCTAAGCACACTTAACTGGGAACAAATCCCACTGAACTTGGTAGATATGCATAAGTTTGTGGTGTAAGTCTTATATATTTTCTTGCTTTAAACAGATTGTTATTAAAATGCATTGTCACTGCATGAAAACACTTCAGGGCACATCTTGGCAAGAACAGCCATAGACTCTGAAGGGTTAAGAATACCTTCTGTAGTAATGATCAAAGCACTCATTACAGAAATGTTCCCCACAGGAGAGATGATACCATCTTGATGTATACCCATTTTTAGCACACCTAAAACATAAGAAAATTGAAACATTAAATTTACCATGATGCTTTGTTCTGCAGTTTGAAAATACTTCACAACAACACCTATGTTGGCAGTTTGCAAAGCACTTCTGCTCATTTTTACCTAATCCTGAATTAAAATGCAGGTGTGCCAGCCATCTAAACAGTATTGGGGGGGTGGGGGTGGCAGCAAGGGTACCTAGTAACATAGAATGTGCAATTAAGAACAGAACTATTTTCTCTTTCTCTCTTAACCTTTGAAGAACTGTGCTGGATCAGACCAAGGGTTTATTTAGTCCAGCATTCTGTTCATGCAACGGCCAGTCAGATGCCCCGATGGGGAAACCCTCAACCAGGACAGAAGTGCAATCGTACCCTCCCGCTCATGTGCCCTAGCAACTGATATTCAGAGGCATATTGCCTTTGATAGTGGAGGTAAGATACAGCCATCATGAGTAGTGGCCATTAATAGCCTTCTCCTCCATGAAACTCTTCTGCTCTTCATTTTAGAAAGAAATGGTGCAGAGCTTTTCATATAGCCAGTGGGCTGTTCTTCTCCTTGATGCTGGAGAAGTTACATGACTGGTCTTCCTTAATTTGGAAACTGGTAAACGGAGAACTCTAAAAAAGGAAATGGTACTGATAGTAACGATTTCCTGTGATGTTGTATCCACCCATTAAGCAAAGAAGGGTTTTTGCAGCTTAAAACCTGATTCCATTTTTAAGCTGGCTTGTTCTGAAAGAACCTATCCACACTATGAGGGCGTGTTATTGTGATTTGCGAACATACATGTACTAGCTCATTTGGTAACTATGTTACTTCATTGGGAAATTGCTTCATGCCATTATTTGGTGACCAATAATGGAAGGGATCCATAGCTACTTGAACAAAGGCATTCTTTAATGAGGGAATGGGAAAGAGGGCTGCTGTCAACAACTCAGAACAAGCAGCCTAGCTTTCTAGTGTTCCCTTTGGATCGTTTCTTCTTGCAACTCCAGCTCCTGCCTCCAAATCTCATGGGGAATAACGCCTTAGCAGTGCTTGCAAGAGGACCTTTTCTTTCCATAGTATCTAGGCATTATCCAGCAGGCTGTACCGAGAAAGATGAAAGGGAGAGCAGGACCATTCCACCAGCCCTACTAAAATAATTATTTCCCCCTCTTCCCTCCCCATTCTTTTTTCCTTGTGTGTTGTGTCTTTTTAGACTGTAAGCCTGTCTTGTTTAATTGACTACAAGCAAAACCTTGGGAGATTTTTTGCCTAAGGAGTGTTACATAGCAATACGTAACATAAATTAATTAATAATAATAAATAATAATAATATGGTTAAAATGCCAACAGGGCTCAGTCTATAGCTGCGATTCTGAAAGAACAGAGACAAAAACTGGAACCTTCTTTACATTGCAGCCTCAATGCAAGTTTGACATTTCGAAACAGTGTTATGTCTTTCCTAACTGTTTCTCACATTCTGGTTCAACTTACTTTTGGACCTTTTTTTTAGTTGTAATTTGGACGTGTTAAAGCATTTCCAGGAACAGTTCAACCCACCAAAATCCAACAGGAAAAAAGAGTAATCCTTCCTCTATTAAAAACAGGCATGAGAATTCATACAAACAAAGCTGAAAACAAGGTCTAGCAAGTTGAAGATCACTTGCTGAAATGTGGGGGCAGGAATGGGAGAGAGGAACCCAAACCTTTCAGCAGCACTAGCAAAGCAAACTGGACAAGTTGCAGTACATCCTGCTTTTTCACACTTCCGATACTTCTTCTCTGATGTATCTTCATCATCCTCAGCAGTCTCTGCAGCCTTTTTCCTCACCTAATAGGATACAACTTTGTGACTACAACCATAAAGCTCTACAGATTTACAATGATACGCTGAGAGAACTCTTTATTTCTGAGGTGCCCTGCTGCAATGGTGATGGAAGACAGTTACAGTAATCTGTGTTCATTTGAAGGCATTCCTGCACAAAAA
Source organism: Heloderma suspectum (assembly GCF_057233095.1). Classification (NCBI taxonomy): domain Eukaryota; kingdom Metazoa; phylum Chordata; class Lepidosauria; order Squamata; family Helodermatidae; genus Heloderma; species Heloderma suspectum. The sequence continues at coordinate 105,321,110 of NC_139461.1, forward strand.
ACACTCCTGTGGGTAGCTAGACAAACACACGAACTAACAACAGTTAATCAAGTTGCATCAATGTATTTAATAGGGGAAAGAAGAATAACCATGATAAAGAAAGGTTCATAACTACAACAGGAACCAGTCCAAGACAACTGCATTCCATATTAGGGTTATAATACTGAAAATTAGCACCAGTTTTGTAGACCTGGGAGAAGCCTACTGCACATTAAGGGCCAAAACTGAAATCCTGTGCACACCTATTTGAAAGTAAGATAATTTGCTGAACGTGAAATCAATGGGGCTCTGCAAAGGAAACATGATGCATAGAATTGTGGCACTCTCCATTTCCTAAGTAGATAATATGCACCTTGGGTTGTATCCAATGTTAGCCCTACATAAGAGTGAACAACTGAAATGATTGGGACAGGTTAGATTAACACTGGATACAACCCTTGGTCTGAAACCCTGTAAACTAAATTATTACGATTCAAGCCAAAATTAGCCGTGTTAACTTCAGGGCTATTAAATGGCTCCCTTACTCCTTTGACTTCCAGCACGTGGCAAAAACTGGCCAGAGTTTGGTTGTTCTGCACAGATGGAATAGTCTCATTCTGCAGCTCTGTTATTTTTGTTGTTTTAATTGTCATTTTTAGGATGGTATTTATGCTGTAAAAACCCTTGAAGATCCCTGGATTGAAAGGAGGGTTGCTTTAAAAAACAAAATAAAATAGATGACCTTAACTCTAGAGGCGTCTTAACTACTTTGTGGCTCGATGGTTCAAGTCCTAATGTGCGGGATGTATTTTGGAAACGCTCAGGATAACTTTATAACAGGCATCCCCACACGTGCACACAGCCTAAAGCCCTATTCAGGCATTGTAGCCCTCGCATGATTAGAGTCGCATCCCCATCACTTGACCCCGCTGCCCTCTACATGCTGGAGGATGAAGGTCTGAAGTGGGGAATCAGCTCTATGCATATTCGCTCCCTCCGTGATTTAGAACCCTACATAACCAGGGTTCTAAACCACACAGGGAGGCTACATGCACAGAACAGGTACACAGTGGAGGGGTTGGAGCCAGCAAGCACATCCGCACTCTCCCCATCGCATGAGGACTAGAGCACCTGAAGAGAACTGAACTGGTGACTGCTCCCATTTCATTTACGCATTTAAAGTTAGATAAGTACCTGTCTCCCTGAACTCCTCAAAGGAAGATTATCAGGAGACTGGTCTACAGCTGGCATTTTTTTCTTTGTTCGGACCCTCCCGGTTGACATGTTGCTGCAGGATAAAAAAAGGAGGAAGTTAAGTGGTGCTCATAAAATAGGGTTCAAAAGCATTGTCCTAATGAGCCTCCCTACACAAGGGAAAAAATAAACTTCAGGCTTCCCTAAGCTTAACATTGCAGAATCATACAGACCAAGTGGCTTAACTGTCAGCTCCAACTCTCATCCCAGAGCTGGAGAGAATGAAACTAAAATTAAGAACTGGACCCATATGGTGCTACAGCACACAGGAACCTAGTGCAGCAACTAAGCCCCCCTCCACACACACACACACACACACATATATAAAAAGGGAATGCCACACATCACCAATCAACCACTGGCTGGATCCTGAAGAAGCTCTGTTGATTACAAGTTCAAGTTACAGGAAGCCAGATTCCGGCTGAACATCAGGAAAAACTTCCTGACTGTAAGAGCAATACGACAATGGAACCAATTACCTGGGGAGGTGGTGGGCTCTCCCACACTGGAGGCCTTCAAGACGAGGCTGGACAGCCATTTGTCAGGGATGCTCTGACTTGGATTCCTGCACTGAGCAGGGGGTTGGACTCGATGGCCTTGTAGGCCCCTTCCAACCCTACTATTCTATGATTCTATGATTGGTAAAGACCTTTGTGGAGGTAAGAAGAAGTAAGGGCTGGAAAGAGAAAGAAACTGGGTTGGATTCAGAGAAACATGCAGGGAAGAGGGTGGAAGGAGAATTTCCCACCACCTCCTGTCCCCATCAACCCTCCTGAAATGCCTCTCTCGAAGGCCAGGGGACCCCACTGAATGGGGTGGCCTGTGGTGTGGGGAGCAAAGGGACAAGGGGGGAGATCCCCCAAATTTAGGTGGGAGAACCTTTCATAATAATCAGGAACTCTGATTGCAAATTGTGCCTCCAGCTAATTTTCAAGGATCCCCTCACCACCCCCATACCACAGACCACCCAAATCAGCAGGGTCCCCTGAATCTTGGGAGAGGCATTTCAGGGGGCTGCCAAGGAAAAGAAGAGAAAGTCCGCTTCTGCCAACCCTCGTCTCCCATCTCTGGAGCCAACACTGACTTTAAGGCTGCAGTCCTTATACATACTTAGCTGGGAGTAAACCCCATTGAGCATAGTGAGCTTTACTTCTGAGTAACCATGCACAGAACTGCACTGTAAGAAATTTAGCAGAAATAGTCATCCCATTCCAAGAACTGTGCATAATTCTGGCTATATTTCAGCTATGATTCTACTACCTCTTTATTAACTATTTGTCTGTTCATTTGTAGCACATAAAAAATAGGAACTCCGTAGTCCTAACATCACAGCACATGTGTGATAGCAAAGCACCTTCCCATTGGGGCATATCGGTTCTGATGAGCAAGAACCTACTGTTCAAGTTTCCAAATGAATCCCTCTCCCACACGTTGTTACAAGCTTTGGAAAAGTGACATTAAAAAGTTTTCAATATTCAAATAAAATATATAAAACATGATACCAGTTATGCTACATCAGCCTTCCCAAACCTGATGCCCTCCAGATGTGCTGGACTGCAACTCCTAGCATTCCCAGCCAGATGTCGAACAGATCTGGAGGGTGCCATGTTGGCAAAGGCTGTGCTACATATATGAATGTAGATGGAGGGAAAAACAAGAGCACAGAGAGCTGAAGAGAAAAAAACAAACTGGCCGGGGAGGTTATTTTGTGCTATGGAAAAAAGAAAAGAAAAAAGAACATGAGCTAGTCAAAACTATAAACACATAAGATTCAATAATAATTTCATAGGGTGGAGATAGTGGTGCCATTTAGATAACTGGGAGAGATAATATCTGTTTATTTCAAATGGCCATAACAATTTACAGTGCACTCCTAGACACATTTACTCAGAAGCAAGTCCCATTGAGTTCAATGGAGTTTATTCCCAGGTAAGTGGGGATAGGGTTGCAGCTTTAGGACACAATCCTTTGCATGCTTAGACAGAAAAAAGTCCTACAATTCCAAGCATTCCCCAGCCAGCTTGCAAGGCAAACTGGCTAGGGAAAGCTGGGAATTGTAGGACTTTTTTTCTGTCTAAACATGCAAAGGATTGCGTCCTAAGATGTTTGATGGTCTACTTCATATGATAATGAGTAATTTAAAACCTCTAGTCTAGGCTGTCCTTTAGTCTCAAGTGAAAGGCTCATTTGAAAAGCAGAACAGCAAGGCAGTAACTTTTCATTTTTAAATGCAGGAAGCCTTTAGAAGAAAAGATACCTTACAAATTGAAAGGGAAAGGTAACTTCAGAGCAATCCTTTAAATATGTAAAACCAAAACATAAAAACAGTACTTGGATACAAAATAAGGATGTAAATGTTACAGAACAGTACTATACTGAGAAACCACTACTCTCCCCATGCCATGCACAGAATCCAGGATTCAGCACACATACATTGATCAATACTGTTTTGCCAAAGTTTGCCTATTTCAGACAATCAAGCTGAGAAAAGAATGACCCTTGGGCATGCATGCAGCCAGTCCACTTCTCCCTTTGCATGAGCCAAAAATGAACCAGGAAATCTTTTGTTAACCATAGTTTGCCATTTTGTCCTAACCGGGAAATTATGATTACCAGCTTCAGAACAACTCAGGAATATTAAACCAATTTCAAGCCATGGCTTCATATCCTGGCTTGTTCTCAGACTGGTAACCACAGTTTCCCAGCTCAGGTGAAACAGGAAACTATGGTCAACAAAAGTTTTCCTGGTTTGTTTTTGGCTCATGCAAAGGGAAAAGCAAAACAGATGCTTTTGCCCAAAGGCTTGTTCATATCTTGTCTTATTAAGTTGAGATGCTAATTGACCAAAGTGTACCAAAAAATTAAATCCTGAACAAGGTGCACATAACCAGTTCGTCTGATGCTTAGAGGCCTCACACCTTACCTTGGCGTGAAGAGGGCCTTGGGAAACAACTCTCAATCCACATCTAGAAAATTAACTATGCAAGTTCAGACAGAAAAAAGGCCTACCACTCCCAGCATGCCCCAGCCAGCACAACTGGATGGAGTATGCTAGGAGTTGTAGGCCTTTTTCTGTCTAAACTTGCAAAGGATTGCGTCCTAGGATGTTTAATATATATCTAGGTAGATAACACAACCTTTGTCGAGGATACATGCCTCTTTCAAGATTCATTTACAAAGTTTCCCTGCACATGAAAACAAATATATTCACTTTTTCTTTGCAGCATCAAGCCACTATTTAAGTGACTATTCTGGAATGAAATGACACAATTCAATGTAGCTGAATGCAAATTTATATTTATTTAGCATATTGAGGAACAGATACATTCTACATGTTTACCAGGGACAGCTATGGGCTACAAGCTCCACAATAAACCCCACAGACTACAAATAGAAAAGTGGGGAGTAATTATGCAAGAAAGAAACCATTATGTTCATTCTGAGCAACTTCCTCAGCAGGAAGAGCATGTTTCTGCTCACCTTAGAGTCAAATCATCCAGTTTTCAGGTGTCAAATTAAACAGGGCTGTAATAATACAAAAAAAGAAAAGAAAGCAGAATAAAAGCAAAAAGTGGTATTTCTAGACACTGAATCTTGATCCAGTCAACAAGGTATCCAAAGAGACTCTTTCTGATGCCTCAGTGAGAGTTCTCCCCACTCCTCTGAATTTTCTCTGCACTGTAGAGTCAACAGGAAAGACCTTCCTCCCCAAGATCAGGGCTTCCCACAGTGAGATACTTGGCCCCTTAGAAGGGTATGGAATGTTAGTGGCCAGTTCATTGTGGTGGCCACTATTCTGAATATTCATGCTGCGGTAGGGGTGTTAGGTGCAAACCCAATGAGGGTGGGTTGTTGGAGTGCTTGACAAGCCACCCAGAACCCATGGGCTGTTTTAGGATTGTGGGTGGCTTTTCAACCATCCTAACAACCCACCCTCACTGGGTTTGCACATAATGAGAAGCAACGGTGTACCTCCTCTGCACCCCAAATATTCAAAATGGCAGCTGCCACTGTGACGAGAAACCCCATGGGGAAATTCACCCATGGTGGTTTCTCATTACGTGTGAACCAGGTCAGTGAGTGAAAGCAAACAGTTTAGAGAAAACAGATACATCTCAAGGAGCTTGATACAAAAGCACATCCATGGGAGGAAGGGGCTTTTCTCAGAGAATATCCATTCATTGTAGCCAGCTCCCCACAAACTCTACAACAGCCTTTGCCAACCTGGCACCTTCCAGATGTGTTGGACTACAACATCCACAGCTAGTATGCTATCTGGGATTATAGGAATTGCAGGCTAACCCATCTGGAGGGCGCCAGGTTGGCAAAGGCTGTTCTGTGACAACTGCATGGATACCTGCTATTCCACAAGGCAGGCTGGAGGGTTTAGCACTGGTTGGGTTCAAAAGGGAAATGTTGTGCATCATCCCCCAGCAAGGACTTTTATTTGGGAAGGTCATGCATTTCCCATTTTTTATTAAAGCAGCCTTCCTCAAATATGGTGCCCTCCAGATCTGTAGGACTTCAGTTCCCATTAGCCCCACTCAGTATGGCCAATAGTCAGGAATGCTGGGAGTTGTAGTCCAACACATCCGGAGGGCGAAAGGCTGGCTTAAAGCACCAAAGCACAGCCACCATGGCAACACAAAGATGGGAGACAAACTGCAGCTGTTGATCCTGACTGGCCAGTCCTGTCACACTTCCTTGTGGAATTCTGGAAGTCCACATTCCAAAGCAGGAGGCCCTGTAAGAGAGGGGGGGCGGAGCTCTGAAGAGAAGCTGGGCAAAATGAGTTCTGGAAGCCCTGCCCTAATAAGTATGGTATGGAGGGCACCCCGCGGCAAGAAAAGTGGGTGGAGCCATACAGCCACTGGAAAACATATAGCAAGGCAGTTGCCTAGCCTAATTTGGGGGTTTGGGGGCACAATCCTATGTATGTATAGACAGAAGAAAAGGCCTACATTACCCAGCCTGGCTGGCTGGGGCATGCTGGGAGTTGTAGGACTTTTTTCTGTCTAAACATGCATAGCACTGTGTCCTTAATGTTTTTTGTGTGTTTTTTAAATGTTAACCTGCCTTTCAGTACTAACCCTGCTCTTACTCCCTAAATTACAGTTGAAATGCAACTGAAAATAAACAATGCACACGACCACTCAGGACTAACCCCCTCCATTTTCTGGGGATTCCAAGGTGCTACAGAAAGGTAATCATGCACCATGGCAGAGCTGGAGACTAGACAACCACCTTCCTACGTAGAGGTAGCTCCCTCATGGTTTCCTCCAACAGACCCAAAGATTCCAACCGATGCTTCAGTGGGAGTCGCCAATCCCGAAGCAGCCTGCCTATAAGACAAATACCCCCCCCCCCCCGCCGATACACTCTAAGGAAGAATCTCACAGAACCCCCCCAAATCAAGTGCTTAGTTGTTCAAACGAGAGATACCGGGGCTCAACCCTGCCTAGAAATCACACCCTTTGGATCTCTCCCCCAAATCGGCTGTGTCTGGGTTCTAATTTTTGTACGAATTTGCTTATTATGCGTTTAATTTTCTTCCTCGCGAGGGCTGGAAAAGCGCTCTGCCCGCAGCCGAGAGGGTTAGAGATGTGGGGCTACCGTGCCCTGGCACTGAAAACAGGCTCGGGGGCTAAGTCCACTAGATTCCACTAGAAGTCCAGGACCTGTACGCCCCGCCACCTTCCTCCTCCTAAAAGGTAAACTCCCTTCCACCCGCAAATCCACCCACGCACAAGATGCACGTCCTGCAAAGGAAGGTCCTACGTGGGGAAGACCCTTGCAGAGACGCGCCCGGTGTGCGGGAGGGAAGGAACTGGGGCGGCCGCCGTTGCTTTGTGCCGCGCTGCTGTCATCAACTTGCCGCCGCAGGTTGGAGTAAGGAGAACAACAGGATCGCCCCTTACCTCGGCCGGCCAGAGGGAACCCCTGCCCCCGCGTGCGTGCTCAGCCGCGCGAGACCTGCCCAGGAATCACAGACGCCTCTCGCTCACTACTACTATTACTAGCACCTCAACCCAGCTCTCCCCGTCGCTCCTCCCCACCACCTCTCCTCCTCCTCCTCCTCCTCCGGCTGCTTCCGCTGTCCTCAGCGCGTAGCGTGTGGAGCGAGGGGAGGAGACAATGTGCGGAGCCTCTCGTTTCCTTTCCGCGCCGCGCACAGAGCGAGTCAGCCGGGAGCGAGCCGCAGCCGGCCGCTCGGGCATTGTGGACTGGTTAGCTGGCCGCGTTGACCTCGCCAGATCCTCCTGCCATCTCGTCTCAGCCCTCGCTCCTCGCTCAGGTTACTTTAAAAAGCATTATTAGTATTGCCTGCTGCATCTCAAGGTATGTTTAAATGCAAACCAATCATTCAGAAAGAAGGGGGCACTGGAGAAGACCAGATAGTTGCTCTATGTCTGGGCGGCTGCAAAATAAGAGACACTTTAGGGGCCTGTTCACACATGCATGTATATCCCTCATTATTATTATTATTATTATTATTATTTTACAGTATAAAATAATATTTTCTTCTTTATTCAGTACCAAGAGCAGTTCACATATGCATGCCTATCACTTGGTTTCTCTATGCATAGTTACTGTTTATGTTATTTATTTGCTACATTTTTATCGCCTGCACTTCCACTGAGAAGCTCAGGGCAACATACGCTGCTTCTCCCCATGTTATCCTCTCGATGACTCTGAGTTGGATTTGGCTGAGAACAATTGGCCCAAGACAGTCATAACTGAACGGTGGTCTGAACGTGGGATTCTCCATTTCTGGGACAATCTGCTATAGTATATGACACGCTGGCTCTTGTCTGTCGCGAGTCCCCTCCCCCAAAGTTCCGCCATTATAAGCCATCCTGTTGCTTATAAAAATGATACTTGTTGCACTAATAACTTGGAAACCATGATCTACCTGATGAGGTCTACAATTTTGCAAAATTTCAAAGGGTTCCAATAAGAATTGCTACAGGTGCAACAAGTTAGAAATTCTGTTTGTAGCAGCCTGTTCACTCTGTTAAGTGAAGAACATGTATGCATTGAACTAGCCTTTGATGATCAGCAGCTGAATGTGCTCACCGGCTCCATTGAAAAGTGCTGTGTCTGGAATGAGATGAACATGCTGTCCATGGTGTTATGTCTGTGATGGCTCATTCACACATGCAAGTCATGTGGTGGGTTTTTTTCTAGACTGTCACATTTCTGTGCGTACGTGAATGTAGCTCTAGGTGTGCTATCAGAACACACATTCATCCCCATCTTTGTTAACAACTGCTCAGAGACACACACCTGAAGACAGCACACAGTGGGCAAGTCTGGACGATCAGCAGGGGAAACAATGCAGTGTCGGTTGTTTCCCCCACCTCTGCATGCACCAGTCACGCAACTGGGATTACCCTAATTACCGGCAGCACAGATGTAGTTCATTTTCACCCACCTTACAGCCCATATTGCAAAGCATGGATTGTAGGGTGGGTGAAAATGAACTACACCCACACCACGTGCGGGTATGGATGACACGGCAACCCGTGACGCAGCGCAGGTAATTAGGATAAACCTGGTCACCGACCAGCACACACAGGAGTGGGGGAAACAACCGATGCTGTGTTGTTTCCCCCACTGAACATCCAAACTCAGTGAATATCTCTTGGGGTACTTACATTAAGGATGGCGCTCTAGTCTTTTCAGATGGACCCTGGGCAACTGTTTAGTGTATATGCAACATGTGGTGGTTATAAGCTGGTTAAGTGAAAGGGGGCCACTTTTGCAAACACTCATCACTGTTGAAAGACAACCCCCTCTTTCAGAAAACATTTTGAGGATTGCTCCAAAACATGATGAAAATGTCCATGTGTACCTATTCAGAAAGCATTGCTCTAATTGGCAGCCATTTGTCTTCATCTTTCAGCCAAGGAAGCACTGCCCTCACTTTTAGTTAGCTTTGTTTGTCCGCAGAGACATCGGTGTAAAACTCAATCTGATTGGCTGCATAGCATAATTACGCTATCACATTCACTATCATTTCATAAGAGAAACAGTTATCTGAAAAATAAGTTAGTGATTTCTGAATACTCAGGGGATTCCCCAAGTATGCAGAAGTATATTAGTTTGTGCACGTGTGTGTATATGTGTGTGAAACTAAAGCAAAGACTTTAGCTCAGTGGTTTCCAGGACCTATGGAATGTTGAGAGTGCCCATTGGGGGGGGGGAACAGAAATGGAGGGGCAAGAATTGTCCCATTTGAACCTCTGAGAACCCTCTCCCACTCTAGTATCCTGGAGGAGGTATTGGCTGGGTTCAGGCAACATGCTAACCCATTGTGGGTTGCATTTGGGGGTTGGCGTATTGTGTGTGGGGTGTTTTGCCTGAATATGATCGGTAAGTTGCCCACCCTCATTAACCACCCTCTGCAGAGAGGGTACAGGGTCCCTGGATGGCTTACCATATCATCTGTTGGGCATTCCATAGATAAATCCGGCTTCTCCATTGATAAATCTGGACAACCATAAAGACAGCCACCTAGAGCATCTGGAACTTCCAGAAACACTCTAGTCCATGTGGCCAAACTCTAAAGTTGCAGTCACATGGCAACGGCTGAAACAGCCAGCACAATCCCATTCCTGCTGCGGTAGTCACTGGGCTACACGGCTGCAGTGGCAGGAGGATGAGGAGGGAACCACACTGTGGGGATGGGTAAGGGAACCATGCTGCCCTGTGTGGTTCTGTGGTCATGTGTGGGCATGTGCATCATGGGTCCCTTATCCCTCCCTGCAGCATGGTTCTGCTACCCACCCTCCCCCCATTATTGTGTGAATATGCCTACAGAGTATATGCATATAGTAAGATTAAAACATCAACTTTCCACACTATATTACAGGCTTGGGGAACCTCCAGTCCATGGGCTAACCTGATGATGGTTTGCTCTCTAATGCCCTATTCAGGAGTTCCTTAAACCATTTACTTAAATATGCGAGTAGGGACAGGACCACATGGAGTAGCCCCACCCCCAGCATTATGCTCATCACATAGTCCTTGCCCCTGATGTCTGCACATGCAGCACGGACATATGTAGGGAGGGGGGCTTTGCCTATGTAACTGTGTGCTTGGCTTCCACACAAGCAGAAACCCTGCAGTATTGAGGTCCTGGCTTAAGTGGAAGCCTTTGCACATATAGTTGCATGCATGAAGGCCTCTTCCCTACAGACATTCACACTATATAAGTGGATGTCAAGAAGAGGGACTTCATGCTGTGCATGACATCAGGGGTGGTGTTACTCGGGGCGGCCCCATCTCCATTCGTGTGTTTAAGTGGTTTAAAGAATGCCTGAATAGGGCTTAAGAGATGTGATAAAAGGAGGGAAAGGAATAGGAGGGGAGGAGAAAAATAAACACATTCAGCTACCAACTTTTGCATATTGTTACAGTGACCAGGTAGAACAGCTGCTGTTGGAGGCAGTTCTGCAAAGGAAGGGCCAAATGGGAGTTTGTCTCAACCAAGCCAATAAGACAGAACTGTGCTTGTCTCATCTCTCCCTCAGCTGCAACCAAGTGGAATGGCTGCTGATGGAGGCAGTTCTGTGAGGGAGGAGCTAAATGGCAGTTGGTCCTAGCTAAGCTGAGTGAGGTTGCTTCAGCATCTGGCCTCACCCTCAGCTGCAGCCACATGGCATGGCCCTGATTAAGACAGTTCTAGGAGGAGAGTAGCCAAATGGCAGTTTATCCCAGCCAGGCCAATGGAGACAGCCTTGCCGTCTTGCCTCTCTCTCTCTCTCTCTCTCTCTCTCTCTGTCGGCAATGCAGCCGGATGAAATGACCAGTGAGAGTGGGTCTACATTCTAAAGCCTGTTTAGGCCTCTTAACATCACAAGATGGGATTCCTGTGTTGTTGGCATAGTTGCATGCGGTTGCTGTGTACCACTTGTCAGGAGCGCCCTACCTGCTTCTTGCAGTCCCCACCAGTAGCCAACTCAGGACACAGACGACGAGGATTCTTTCCGAGACTTTATTCCTTTATTACTTTATGACTCTTTCAGATACTAATCACTAGCGACAAAGCAAGGAACAGCACTGGGGAAAGATAGCAGAGTAGCCTAAGCTCCAGGTAAGGCAGTTGGTCCCCATTTGAAGGAGAACCATGGGAAGACCCTGAACTTATGGGCTAGGGAGAGATCCTCCCTCTTTCCCTTGGGTCCTTGGGACGCGACCGTTGTTTGCGCGCCAAACGAGCGCTACGCCTCCTTTCCGCGCCCTCCATCTGTCAGCGCTCCCTGCGTCTGTGCCGAGCATCCAGCAAGCCCCCCTCCAGCGCTCTCTCACTGCCAGGGTCACTATCCCAGGAATGCTGGCAGGAGGAATCCCTGCCAGCTGCTGTACTTGTGAGAGATGAGCGAGCTCCTTTCCCACGGATTTCTGTTCCTCCTCAGAATCAGAACTGCTCTGGGGCTCTATTGGCTCAGTTTCTACCCTGACACCACTGTGCAGACACCTACATTTGGGAGTAGAAATGGTGTCAGAGGATCCCCTGTCTCTTAACACGATTGCATCTCAGAATAAATTATGCTGTCCCCTTCACCATTTACTCTCATGCAGATATGTGTGCACACATACATGGGTGTAAGTAGAAAAATACACACTGTGACTTGCATACACATATTCCAGAACTCAGTACATTTCCCAATCTGCCTATGGGACCTATGCGCTGGCATTACTAGCGTTCTGTCTCCTGGCTCAGTCAGGGCACTTTCTAGGAGGGAAGGTCACGCTGTCCTTTAGTCCCAAAGGAAACACTTTTTAAAAAGCTACTGGCACAAATGGTGCCACTCTGCAGGTTCTACAATGCAATATTTTTAAAACATTCCATTGCCCTTATTGAATTTAAGCTGAGGAGGTGGGGCAAAAACATTATCCTGTGAACTTATACAAAGGTTCTGGTTTAATGACCAAACATAATTTTTAATGCAATGATTTACAAGTGGTTGTGGAACATTTTTCTCTGTACAAAGGTTGCCCGGGCCATGGAAAATTCCTCAGATGCATCTGGAAATGAAGAAAGTTATGCCAACTTACAAGAAGACCGAGTGGTGACTGAAGAAGAATGGCTGAAGAAATGGCAAACTAACAATATTGGATTTCACAATGAACAAGGACATCCGTATGTAGTTCTGTATTCTACTAATGCCATTTTATTATGTATTTGGTTATAGAGAATCTCTCTCTCTCTTTCTCACTCTCTTTCTCACTCTCTCTCTCTCTCTCACACACACACACACACACACACACACGCACGCACACATACAGCCCTTGTAAAAGCGCTATGTTTATAAAGACCCCTTTTGCCTTCAGCCCCACACACCACTGGAAAGTGGCCCCCAGATGTTTCTCTGAAATGGAATTTGCTTTGGCCCTTTGGTGGAAAGAGAATTTATGCAATCCTTTTTGCTAACTTGTTTTGTTTGTGTTGAGAACTACTTTGAAATACCGAAGTAGTCTCAGTGGTTAAATAACTCAGTATTTTTTTGTCAAAGCGAGTATGAGTTGTACAATCAGACAGTAACAACCAGTTATGCTGTATAAATAAATAATCTTTTCTTCTGCAGTCTCCTGAAGAAGCATCTGGATCTTCTTCTCCGCGGCAGGAGTGGACTGAAGATATTTTTTCCACTTTGTGGCAAAACTATTGAAATGAAATGGTAAACCTGTTTAATTAAAATTAAATGGGAAATGAGCAGTCACAGTTCCTCTGTTTTATTTTAATGCTGCTTTGCAGCTCCATGGTGTAAGCCTAGATAACAGAGGTGAATGCCAAACCATGGAAAAAGAGAAGACTGTGTAATATTGCTGAGTCATTATTATGTACTTTGTATTGCAAATGTTCTTATGCAATACGCATCTGCCAGACACACCTTTCCTTTAACATTCAGAAATTTCATCATGATTATTAACTTTTGAAGGTGTTTTTCTCAATCGCAAGGATTAGACCAACCTTCTCCAACCTGGTGCCTTCTAGGTGCTTTAGACTACAACTCCCGTCATCTCTGACTTGGCCATGCTGGCTGGGGCTGACAGGAGTTGTAGTTCAAAACATCTAGAGGGCACTAGGTTGGGGAAGGCTGGATCTGACGCTGCTTCTTTTTAAAATGCCTTATTGCTGAACTCAGTTGACTCACTAGGCACAATCCACAGGAAAGTTTTCCTGGACAGCCCCCACTAAAATGAATGGGGGATGTGCAAGAGCAGAAATATTCAGCCAGAGCCCTTTGTAGGGACTCATGAGAGCCAGCTGCAAGTGATACAACAATAGAGAGGCATGATGTCTGGTGTCTAGAATAGTTGATAACATTCTAGAAGTTTGACTATTGCTTAATGTTGCAGTGCATGATGCAAATAGGTTTGGGATGTGTTCCAGTAGTCTGGGTGGGGTCCACAGACCTGTTTGTATCTCGCCCCCCCTGAATCTTTTCATGCCTCTTTTATTTGTTAGAAGCCACAGGAAATCCTGCAGCTTGGTATGGACCTCACTATATATTTGAAAGATATGGGTCAATGCTCAGAAAGAACATGCATGATGTTTATGATACAAATATTGACACTTTATCAAGTGTCCAGAAACTGAGCTGGTTTAGCTAATATGTGAATGACTTTTAAAATTTAAGAGACAATAATCTAGCCAAATGTCATATTTTGAGAGCCACCATGCTACCAGACATCTGTACCCTTCCCTACAGAGAACCTTCTTTCCCTGTAGGCAACGGGGGGAACCCATGTGCTTGAGAAATTTTCAGGGCACAACTACACGTGAGTGGCAATATGTAAAGAGAGACCCAACACCTTTTATATAAAGGGAAAAAAGCAGCTTCCATTTTGAAACTCCGAGCAGAACAATCTCATGAAGGGCATTTTGGAACAGAAAAGCTCTGGGCAAGAAAGAGTTAAGCCCGCTTTCCTGCTTCAGATTCCCCATGAACAAAGCGACTTCTCTTTGCTTCAAAAAACCCAACCCTTTGTTGTTGTTGTTGTTGTTGTTATTTAATAGATGTATATACTTCTTAGTGTTTTTAAAAATCTCTTGAGTGGTTAATCTCTGACCATTGATCTCTGACCATTAAAATAAAATATTTGTAAAAACACTAAAAGCGTGTACTCAAAATGCATGGGCCACAGTGCCCAGAATATCCCAGCTGGAGTTCTCTTGCACGCAGTTGCCAATCCTCGGACACTGCAGGCTGAGGAGTGGCCCGGCATATTACCAGCCAGGTGGACTTTGACTCTTTTTTTGTTGGTTTTAAAAACACAATAATAAAGCATAAGTAAACATGCAGCGTTTTATTGTTATGCATAGGTTAGCTGACCTGGGGCATCATGTAGTTGGTGTGGAAATCAGCGAAAGTGCACTGAAGGAGTTTTTCGCAGAACAAAAACTTTCCTTTTCAGAAGAAACTGTTCCAGAGATCCCTGGAGCTAAATTATTTAAGGTTTGTATTAGGCCCTCAGTTTTCTTTGTAGAAAACATGGGCTTATGAGTGCAGCTAAGCACTTAGGGTTATCAGCAGTCCGATACAGATAATACTGTGGCTCCCAGCAATCCATGTTTGCAAGTCAGACATGTGCTCCCTTCCTCACCCTCTTTCCCTCTGCAGAGAAATCCCCTTCCCTCCCTTCCCCAGTGTTAACCTTGGTTTCATGTTTTATAAATTTATTGTAGGTATGCATCTGCTGTGTTTTAGGTAAAAGCCTCACAAAGCAGTTTACGTTAAAAGCATATGTGACACAAAGCATGGTTAATGTAAACCATGGTTCCCCCATACGCCTAAGATTAAAACCCAGGTTCCAAATGGGTGTGTAAGTCATGGTTACAAGGAAACCTACTTTGCACTAATCATGGTTCATCTTGGTGCACGTGTAATGGGAAAGGATGGTTAATACTTGGGGGAGGGAAGTAATAGAGAGATATTGCTCTGCAGAGGGAAGGAGTGTATGTCACCAGGGTTGGTTCCTGATTTGCAAAGCATGGTTTTCAGGAAGCCAGTGTTGCATCAGTCACAGTACCATGCATATCTACAGTCTCTGTCTTGCTTTTCTTCTTTTACTCTTCCTGGTGTACTAACTGTAGCAAAATAATGAAATGACAGGTTTGGACTGGAGAACGTACCATTTTACACTACTGTGCTTTAGCCTTGACTTCTTGCGTGCTGCTTAGACACATTCCTACTTTCGGGCATTTAAAAAAGTGATGGAGGGCTGCTTGAAATTTCACATGCAGACTGCATTTCTGTGTAGCAGTTTTCCTGCAAACTGTGTAGATTGTTAATTTATTTATTTAAAATATTTCTTGGCCGCCTTTCAGAGCAGAAGCCCTCCCAAGGCAGCTTACAACAATAAAAACCATAAAAACAATTACAATATTTAAAGTGATAAAACTATAAAAACAGTAAAAGCCAACAATAAACAAAACCAACAATAAAACCAACAATGTTAACAGCAGTAAGAGTAGCAGTCATATCTGTAGAAGGCCAAGGTAACATAATATGTTTTCAAGACCTTCTTAAAAGACTGCAATGAGGGAGCACGGTGGACCTCCAATGGCAGCTTGTTCCAAAGATGTGGGGCCACTGCAGAGAAGGCCCTCTCATGTGTGTTCACCCACCTGACTGCTCTCACAGGTGATGAATGTGATGAAAGCACATGGGTCTATTACACTGCATATACGCATTGGGAAGAAACAATTGGTTTACATGCAGTTTGCACAGAATTTTCTAGAAGGAAGGCCTGCCTGTGTAGGAGAAACAGTGAAGAGTCTTGTGGCACCCTAAAGACTAATACATTCATTATGGCATAAGATTTCATGGATCAGAGCCCACCACATCAGATGCATGGAATGTCATCCTAAGTTGGCAGGTATATATGCACATGAGTGTAGAGGGGATGGAAAGGTCAGAGGGAAGGAAATCCAGGAAATAAAGACAGTGATCGTTATGTTAAAACTTAGATGTATATAAAATAATTACAGTGACAATTCCCCAAATAAGCTTCTGACATTGATAAGTTAATTAACACCTCAGTGGAATAAAAACCTGTTATCTTGATTGAAGAATTGAACTTCTTGATAAGTGTTAATTCAGAAATGATACGCTGGATTCTCCCTTTGAAGTTCCTTTGTTCAAGTTGAAGTAGTAGCTGTTAGAGAGCTCATCAGGTTAAGGTTAGATTTTTTTTTTAAAGTATCCTTATGCCCTATATCGTTTTATGTTCACCCTACAAAGTGAAATAAAAGTTAATGTCCTAAGGATATTCAGATTTGTAAAATTATACTAATTATTCCTTGTTTTGGTTTTGCGTGTTAATTGAAGGTTGCTTCCCTATTTTCCACTGCAGAGCGTATCTGGGAATATTTCTTTGTACTGTTGCAGTATATATGATTTGACCAGGTAGGAAGAGAATGGTGCTTCTGAATCTTTCCACAACTTGTAATGCATTTGCTAATGTTAAGCTCTGTTTGGCCTGATCCCACCAAACTTTTCCTGAGAAATAAGGACAAAAATTTCAAAATATGCTCTGCGTCTGGCATTTAGGCATGAGTGCCATTGCTTATGTACAGTGCTACCACCACAGCCAGACCACAGAGTGCAGGTCTGAGGCCCTGCTGTCCGGAGGGCCCCCAAAGAACTCCCTCAAGGATGGCAGCAGCCCCTCCTCCTCCTGCTGACCTGCTGCTAAAAGGAAGCATCACTTCAGCCAGCTACTCGCCATTTTAAATGGAACTTTTTTTCTTTGTTAACTTTGAGTAGCAGTGAGCTGAACCAGTCAGATGCTGCTTTTGGAGGGACACAGCTAATGAGGGCACTGGGGCATCAAAAAGACCACCCCTTTGTTGCTCCAGTTCCCTTGTTGGTCTGATTGGTTCAGCATGCTGGAATTGGAATTGACTTTTAAAAAAAAAACACCTTTCATTTAAAATGTGCACTTTAGGGCTGCAGCATCAACTGTCCAGCTGCTGCAGTGCTTCCTTTTAGCAGCAGGCTGGAAGGACGAGAAGAGGAAAGGAGCCAAGCCAGCCTGGGGTAAAAAAGGGAGGGCTGGCAGGGCAGCAGGGAGAGGCTGGTCAGAGGGACCCCCCCCAGAAAGCACCTTGCCTGGGGGGGCCTCAAACCTGGTGGTGCTTCTGTTTATGTTGCTGAAGCAGCAGCATCAACATGCAAGAGGGAGGTATCGGCAGATTCGGGGGTGTCCTGAAGTTTGCAGGGGAAAAGAAGCTTTAGGAAAAGACCCTAAAGGGAAGAACCTCCCCGCACAAAAGCCTTATGAGAACTGAGTGTGCTCAGTAACAACAGAATGTTGACTGAGGGGTTTGGGGGGAGTGGGGGACAGAAAAGTGGGCAGGGGGGAATGGAATAGAGTATCATGGAGGAGGGCATGTTTGACTGACTGAGGGCACAATCCTATGCATGTTTAGACAGAAAAAAGGCCTACAACTCCCTGCATTCCTCAGACAGTCATGCTTTTTTCTGCCTAAACATACATAGGATTGCTCCCTGAAATGCTGAACAGGAGGACTCCACGCTGCAACATGTCATTGCAAGTCTCACTTATAAATTCTGTTTTCCATTCTCACCAGTAAGTACGCGATGCAGCACCTTTAGGGTTAGACTTTCTGCAACTGTACAAAGCCACTGCCAAAGCCTGCTTGTTCAGCAAAAATGTTGCCTGATTTCTGCAGTGCAGAAACCGTTCTTTATCTCAGAAGTTTCAAAAATAAACATCTAAGACTACAGATATCTGTTTGGAACATAACTTTCAGGCCTGACTTACACATGCCTATCTCTTTACTTGATGACTCACGGCTGAATGATGAACTGCCTTGCCGTTGTAAGAGGGGCAGAGTAAAATACAAACCCCTTTATATAGAAGGATAGATAACGTGTGGCAGAACTGGTAGCTATGCCAAGAACTAAGCAGAGCTCATTGTTACTCCGTATTACCTTTTATAGGCTGCCTTTCTTCATCTGCATATAATCCCAGCTCTCCTTGCCTACAAAATCACCACATTAGGTTGAAAAGTGTTTGAGGTCATGTGATATTCACAAAACCAGTGTATAATTTTTTTAATGTTTTGTTTTTGTGATAGCTGTTTCATCCATGCATGTCATCGGTTGAAATCAATTGAAACGCTTGCAATCACCAAGTATTGAACATGCATATGTGAATTCAGTCTAATATCCATAATGTGTAAGATCCTGCATAGGCCAGAATTCAAATAGTTACTTTTGCTCACACAAGGGACTTGCCAAGCATTTCACTAGCCAAGTGAAATGCTTATATTTTTTTTCACCAAATGTCTAAATTGGGAAAGGAGTACGACAAGGCTGCATATTGTCACCCTGCTTATTTAACTTATATGCAGAGTACATCATGAGAAATGCCGGGTTGGATGAATCAGAGGTTGGAATTAAGATTGCTGGGAGAATTATCAACAACCTCCAATATGCAGATGATACCACCCTAATGGCAGAAAGTGAAGAGGATCTCAAGAGCCTCTTGTTGAGGGTGAAAGAGGAGAGTGCAAAAGCTGGTTTGAAACTCAACATTAAGAAAACTAAGATCATGGCATCTGGCCCTATATTCCTGGCATATAGAAGGGAAAGAAATGGAAGCAGTGACAGATTTTACTTTCTTGGGCTCCAAGATCACCGCAGACGGTGACTGTAGCCATGAAATTAAAAGACGCTTGCTCCTTGGGAGGAAAGCTATGGCAAACCTAGACAGCATAGTAAGAAGCAGAGACATCACCTTGCCGACAAAGGTCCGTCTCATCAAAGCTATGGTTTTCCCAGTAGTAATGTATGGCTGTGAGAGCTGGACTATAAGGAAGGCTGAGCGCCGAAGAATCAATGCTTTCGAACTGTGGTGCTGGAGAAGACTCTTACGAGTCCCCTGGACTGCAAGGAGGTCAAATCAGTCCATCCTAAAGGAAATCAACCCTGAGTGCTCATTGGAAGGACAGATACTGAAGCTGAAATATTTTGGCCACCTAATGCGAAGAGAAAACTCTCTGGAAAAGTCCCTGATGCTGGGAAAGACTGAAGGCAAAAGGAGAAGGGGACGGCAGAGGATGAGATGGCTAGATAGCATCACCGATGCAATGAATTTGAACTTGAGCATGATCCGGGAGAGAGCGGAGGACAGGAATGCCTGGCGTGCTATGGTCCATGGGGTCACGAAGAGTCGGACACGACTGAACAACAACAACAACAACAACTAACTCATATGCCTATGTCACAAGCCTGTTTTTAAATTTCTCTCGGTTTCAAAAGCAGCTTGCAATAGAGCATGGGCATCTGCTTGAGGGAAAATTGTCACATGTTTCACCCTTCTTTGGCCCCTGGCCTAAGTATTTACATCAAGAGTGTTGAACCTCTTTCAGCCCATGAGCCAAATTCCATTTCAGAGAAGCTCTTGGAGGCTGTATTCCTGCGATAGACAGGATCAAAGTCAAAAGGAGTGGAGCCAAAAAAATACCAGTATTTTTAAGCTTTAGGAGAGGCATTTCAGCCTTTTAGGATGTGGGGGAAAAACACGCTAAACCCAGGAAACTACCAAACAATTGGTGGGTCACGGAAAAGGGGGTAGAGCCAGGATGAGGGGGCATGGCCTTCTGGGGAACCCTGGAGGTCAGGATTGGGACCCCAGGTGGGCCAGATTTGGCTCGCAGGCTGAGGTTTAACACCCCTGGTTTACATAATGTGGTGCATTGTTCGTGCCATGTACTGTGTGCATTTAACACCAGATGCATGTACATGTAGCACAAAAAAATAGTACTTGTGCCATGTTTAGCATTACACATGTTCTCTTCAGCTTTGCAGAATGCTCTGCAGAAATATCTGAGCTGTACCATTTGGGTGGGTCTTGCTCAAGCAGACTGGGGAGCTCTGTGAAGTCATTTCAAAACCATATGCTTCTTTTAAGCAACTTCTGCTTTTCCTGTCTCACATTTTCTTTAAATGATACAGTTACAAAAAATGATACAGCAATTCCCCCCCCCCCCCGCTCTATTTGTAGCACAGTTACTGGCAAGTTCGATGGAATTTGGGACCGGGGCTCTCTAGTAGCTGTCAACCCTTCTGAGAGAGAACGGTAAATGCAGTCACGGATATTGCATTTTATGTTAACATTCAGATCTAATCTGTTATTTGCCAAAACCTCTGTGTCTAAGAAAATAGTTATTTCTTCCTTGACATAACTGCACTAGTTATGAGCCACCTTAATAACTGAAAATACAGTGATAATTGAAATAATCATGGGAATATTCTGGCTTGTCACTGCAATCAAGCAAATTGTGCTCACTACTTAAACCCTAGGATTAGATGTCATGTGTAAAGTGTCAGCAGGCTTGAACCAGGGAATCTGGGAACAGGGACCGAGAGCCATATAGCATGTTCTGTTGGGAATTGCGCCCTCCATTCTTGCTGCTCTGCAGCACCACCCTGACAAAGGGTGAAAGGTGCGCTGCAGCTTGTCAGCCCAGCTGGATCAGGTGTTCTAGGGAGCCCATTGGGACTTGACTGCCCTTCTGTAACTGATGCCTCAGGCTTGTTTCCCAGTCTGAGCAACTTGTCAGCCAGAACGGTTGCTCTATAGATCCCAGAAGCTTTGCCCCTGCTCCTTTCCCCCTTTCTGGAACCTGGCCCGCCTGTATCGGCCATCGCCTGCCTCTGGCACTTCAGGGCTTCGAGTTGCTGCCTTTGGAACTTGACTCTTTCTTGTCTTGGACTGTGTGTTACCTGCCTCTAGCCCCTTTGACTGCCACCTCTGGAATCTGAGCCATGCCTGCTCTGGACTGTGCTACTGCTCTCTGGCCCCTTGGACTGATAACCAGTACCCCCTTGGGCCCCAATACCTGACTGCTAGAGGTTCTGACCCCACTGAGATCTGCCGTAGGTGGAAAGATGGTCTAGTTTTCTACTGTGATCTAAACAGGCCCTCAGAAGCCCTGCATCCTGCCTGGTGTCTGACCCATACAGGGCTGGTTCAAGTCAGTTTGGAGCCTGTGCCAGAAAAACTAAAGAACATGTCCCTCCTCCCTGTTCTATCTGAAAACAGACCAAATATTACAAAAAGACCATGTGTCTCTAGTTGTGCTCTCCTCCAAAGGAAGTGAAATCCGGATAGCATTTCCACTGGAATGTTTCACTACTCAAAGAAGAGGGGAGTGCTTAATGGTATTAAAATCCACTACCCTCATCACAGGTTTCTTCTGGGGCCATCCTATTTTTATCATCGTTTTAAGTGCAAACTCCTATGCAACGAGAGTCTTATTTTAGTTGTGCATTTTCAATGCTTTCTTTTTATACACGATCAGTTTGACACAGTGTTTGATTTTTTTTCTTTTTAGCTACGCTCAGTTGATGTTATCACTAATGAACAGAAAGTGTTGTTGTCTTCTAGTTACCTGTTCATATGATGCAAGCAAACATAAAGGTAGGATATTGTAGGAAAAAAAACCCAGCTAGGTACTGTGAGACTCTAACAGATGGATCACACAACCTGGTTTCCCATCAAGCAGTGACCTTTCATTACTGGAGATGAATATGAAACTGGGTCATGGGATTAGAGCAGGGGTGCCCAACCTTTTTGGGCTGTTGGGCACATTTGACATTTTTATAGTGTTGTGGGTGCTCTCACAAAATGGCTTTCATGGGGGGCATGGCCAATCACAAAGATTCATTTCCCAGAAGGCAAACTAGTGAGACTAAAGGCACAATCCTATGCCTAAGAGCACAAAACCATAGCTGGCTGGGGAATGCTGGGAGTTGTAGGACTTTTTTCTGTCTAAAGGTGCATAGGATTGCACCCTAAAAGAAAAGTAATCTGCCCAAGAACTTTAGTACAAGGCAGACATAGGGTCTGAGCTCCAAAACACAAAATAAAGGTGGTACTGGAGGGCAGCACTTTGCTTTGCAGCATGCCAGTCTCCCAGTTGAAAGAAACAAAATAATTAAAACATCTTAAGAAATAAAATAAAAATCAGGAGAGGCAGGGAGCTGGGCAAGCTCCAAGAGAGGTGTCCATGGGCACATTGGTGCCCATGGGAACCACGTTGGAGACCCAAGATTAGAGAGTATCATGAGTTCCGCAAGCTTGAAAAGCCATGCTTCCCAAATGTATGTTGGTCTGGAATCCCAGTGCACGTTTGGCCCTTGCCATGATTTTATAGTATTTATTCAATTGTTTTTTGCCTGCCTTTCAGCCCTAAAACTGTGTTTCCAAAGCAAATTATAAACATTCCAGTTAACATACAAAATAGTGCAAAAATAAAATTAAAACAGGTCAGGTCGCTAATGAATAACCACACAAAAGAATGCACAATAATGCACAAGTCAATTGCAAAAAAAAGGGGGGTTCCATCATGGATCATGGGAATCCATCTTAACTCTTAAGCACTGAGTGCAGATCTAAAATGCAAGCTAGGGTTTAGGCATCAGGAGCAGTCCATTGCACAAGGTTTTCCCACACTGTTGCCATCTTTCTCATAAATCCCCCCAACCCCACACACTTATCTAGTTTTAGAAGTATAGGTGGACCATCACCAGATTGGATTGAAATGCAAACTGGTTACAACAACCCTAAACTCACCTAGAGAACCGAGCTATATCAGGGTTCTCAATATGAGCTTAGTGATACATGTTTGGTTTGAATTTCACTTATTAGATTTTGTCTTATTTCTTTTCCAGGTCCACCTTTCTATGTTTCTGATTCTGAAGTGAAAAGGCTATTTGGTGAGTCCATCTGTAAAGCAGCTCTAATTTCTGCCAAAATGCATTGGCAGACCTGTCTGTTCACGACATAGGAACCAGTCTGGCGTTTTTCCCACTGACAACAGACAGCGATACTGTGCCTGGAAATTTGCTTCCTAAGCAGTATCTAGAGTCAGTGCAGTCTGAAAATAGACACCAGAAGGGTATCAAAGCCCTCAAAAACCATTACTTCCCAAAAGGTGTACCTGCCGATTGTTTTCTGCTAGAGAGAAGAACTTGAACCTGTACCACTAGCTAAGAGATACTGTCTCCTTGTGATCCAAGGTTACTTGGATCTGTTCTTATTATCTTCAATGTATCAAACTTCCTACTGTACATAAACCTGGCATTCTTCATCTCACCTCTCCCTAATTACTTGAGACAATGTCTGCTCTGTGGACTTGAGTATGTTGGTGCTGTTTCAGTTACACTCCAGTCCACATCTAGCCTGTGTGAGCTGTACTAAGCACACGTACATGCCACACACTTATCTGCACCGGTGTCAACATTAGATTCGATGGATTAGACCCAGAGATGTGCCAGCAGAAGAAATTCTGGTGGTGGTGCTGTTGTGCAGATTGGTGTGCAAGAGCAAGCCGAAGACTTTGTGCAAAATGTGGCACAAGAATACATCTTGATAAGTTGTACAAGGCTTTGTGTGTGAGGCTGGGCAACGGCTCAGGCTAGCAGACTTTGTGCAACTCTTTGTGTAAGAGATTGTGCAATGTTTGTGCTAGCGTGCAGCTTGAGATGTGATGCAAGACCTTGTGCTAGCATGCAGCTTGAGATGATGCACAAGCAATTGCACAACACCTTGTGTTAACAGAGGTGCCTCACTGGATTACAGTTCTCTTTTCTCAGGCAAAGATCTTGCATTAGCTTCTCCTTGTGGAAGAGGCTTCCCTCTCGCAGAATACCACCTCTGGATTTAACCCAGTGTCAGCATAGTCAAGAGCCACACCCCAGCATAAATGCAAATACTTGTGTTCCTGTCCCTGCTACTGCCTGTAGTGCTTCCCCTCCTTCCATATAACAATGACAAACAAAAACATGGGGGGACACAAAAGGAAGGAAGAACATACCATAAAACTGCCAGCACTGCTGCGGCTGCCTTCTGTGTCCACATTTTCTTAGTATACATGCACAGGGGGTAATGGGATCCCCATATAAAACATTGCAGCATCCCCATAAGCAGCATCACCATGTTTGTTTACAGCCAGTACCCATTTTACTATCTGTGTATGCACACTAAGCTAAAAAATCACAAAAGGTGTTTCTAAATGTATTTTGGAAGCAGGCTCAAAAGAATGGATCTGAGACCCAAACTAAAGTTGTTCAAGCAGATTTTGTCTGAACGTGTAACCCTGCCATGCGTAAAGTGTTGGATACTGAAGCCCAGTGCTATCCTGATAGGAGGTGGCCCATAAAAGCTAGAATTTTTCTATGCCAATTAGTCTCTTATATAAAGTGGAAATCAGGGACAAATGTAAGGAAAGAATTCACCCATATCAGCTTGCCTGCACTTTAAGATCAGAAAAAGAGGCCCTTCTCATTTGCCCACCCATGACAGCAGTCAGGTAGGTGATCACATGTGAGAGGGCCTTCTCTGCAGTGGCCCCACACCATTGGAACAAGCTGCCATTGGACGTCCACCATGCTCCGTCATCGCAGACTTTTAAGAAGGCCTTGAAAACATATTATTTTACTTTGGCCTTCTCTTGATATTACTCCTATTGTTGCTGTTACTGCTGTTAACATTGTTGCTGGTTTTATTGTTCTTATGTTTTTATCATTTTTAATATTTTAACTGTTAAGTATTTTATTGCTGTAAGCTGCCTTGGGAGGGCTGCTGCCTTGGGAGGGCTTCTGCCCTGAAAAGCAGCCAAGAAATACTTTAAATAAAAATAAATAAATAAATAAATAAATAATAGCTTGTGCAAAACCAGAATGCTAACAGATGTAGTGAAGAGTGCTGATGGAGAATTTGAAGGATGATAGTTTTGCTGTGTCACAACAGAAGGGAGATTGTGAGCAGGATGGAATAAGAACCAGAACAGCATTTTTCATTGTGTTTGTTTAATGTATTTGTAGCCTGCCTTTTTTCCATCATGGAACTCAAGACAGCACACATGGGGTTCCCAGTCAGTCTCCCATCCAGGCACTGACCAGACCCAAACCTGCTGAGCTTCAGTGAGGCCGCTGCATCATGTGCCATCAGCCCATGGCCTGAGGGAGATGTGTTTAATGTCTTATACCTGCAGCTTACAAGCAGAATGACTTCTTAACAGCATTTGTGAGAGAGGTCTAAATGCTACTTCCTTAATTTAATCAACTAATCCTACTGTAATGAATGGCCAAGTGAGGAGGCTTTGCCCCTAACAGAAAAAAAAAAAACCCTGGTAAATGCAAAACAAGCTTTACTCATCCTTCTCTAGAACGCTAATTTGTTGTTCTCACTTTCCTTTCAGGCAAATACTGCGATATTAAGTGCCTTGAGAAAATTGATGGCTTATTAGAGCGACATAAGAAGTGGGGTATAGATTATCTATGGGAGGTAATATACATGGTCATGTTAAAGTAGTCAAGATGACACAAAGACTCTTACACACTAAGGGGATGGCAGTTTGACTGCAGAACAGCTGAATATCTTGCACATTCAGAATAGATGTTTGATTTGACCTCTAATATCTGTATTTCAAATTTTCTGTGAATTTCCACATAAAATACACTTTACATTTGTCTGCTTTGTCTCCTGAATTATTTCATTCATCTATGGGGGGGCAGGGGAAGAGAGACGGACAGACAGACTAGAATTCACTAGCACAGTGAAGGATTGGGGGTTTTCTGTACCATCCTAGCTGCTCCTATTTTCAGAGAACATCCTGCAGTATCTGTTGGGCCGTGCAGTCAGAAAACTGAGGGAAGCTTCCCAAGACCATTGGGTCTTGAAAATCCTGCATGTGCTAGATCCACGCCCATTTCTTTTATTTAAAATATTTCTACCCTATTTGTATTCTATTGTTTAACCCATTAACTGGTGGGGCCATGAGCAAGAGAGCAAGCTCACTGCCTCCCATGTGCTCATCACTTCCACTTTCAATCAGTTTTAATCAGTGACCCAGGAACACCCCCATTCCTGGATTGTTTGATGCGATGTCTGAACCTGGAACTGGGTTTTTGTAGGGTTAAACAACCCAGAGTTTAATTCAACAACAAATGATGGATGATTGTTGGGTTAAACTCTGGGTTGTTTAACCCTAGAAAAACCCAGAGTGCCATGTTCAGACATCAAACAACCCAGGAATGTGGGTATTCCTGGATTGTAGATTAAAGCTGATTCAAAATGGAAGTGGTGAGCACATGGGAGTCAACAACCCATGGTTTAAGCAACCCATGGATTGCAGTTATGTGCGAATCGGGCCTTTGTGTGAGACTTGTATTTGCTGCAGCTTCACCAATGTTTCCTATGGCAAATATGTAATGCATAAGGGTAGACACACATTTGTTGAGTCAATGCATTTTTATCCTGTTCTTCAGCATAAAAGGGTCCCAGGTTGGCTTTAAAAAGATCAATAACAAACAGGACAGTCCCTGCCTGCAAGCTTCCTATCTAAAAGACAAGACGAAAGGAAAAAGGGAGGAGGAGGGGAGAGGAAAACAAGCAAACGCAGGCACCAGTTTTTAAAGTTACAAAGTTCTTAAAGTGACCGGCTAGAATGGATACAATTCAGAGAGAGAAGGAGCCAAATGGAGCAGGTCTCTCAGCAAATCCATAAATTCATAAAAACACGGTGGGCATGCTTTGTGGAGCTGCAGCCAAACAGGTATTTCTGATGTGTGTGCATGTGAATGTTTAGGTACATAATCTGCCCCTCACACTTCATTTCAGGAACATTCACAGTAGAAAGGTGTAGCCACGGCAAATGTGATAGCTATAGAAAAGGGTGCAGAGGTTACAATTTGCAGTCTAATTATGAAAACCCTAATTGAACGAAACACATGATGCATATAGCCAGCCTGCCTGCCTGCCTTTGTATCACTGAATCATCACTGAAACCAGTAGAACAGTGAAATCATGTAAACATTTGTGCTGATGAAAGAGAGATGATTGGTTCAGTTGTCTCTTATGTCAGAATGGTTGGTGCTGTTCATTAGCTGAGTTTTGGTCTTGACCTGGTCTGTTGCAATATATGAATCCTTCCTTGTACTTAGGCAGCTGTTCCCTCTGCTTCTGTCATTCCGTGCCCCTATTCAAAGAGTCTTTTCTGTACTGGGAAGAAAATCCTACAGATGAATTAACAGCTGCTGCCACACAAAACTTTCTTTTGCTTGGGGGAAACTGAGAGGCAACAGCAAGGAGAAGCAGCTGGTGGTTTATGTAGCAACCCACTCACCCCCAACCAATCCCTGTGCATTTTATTTCTTTTATTATATTTCTGAAAGTACACCCTACTCTTCAATGGCCAATTGCCATTCCCATTATAAACTTCTATACCATTAATAGTTGTGTAGTAAAGGGTGTTTTGGTGGTTATCCCTGCATGACAAGCTAGACACACACACACACACAGTCTACTGTGCAACTATTGAAGGTACAGGAGCTTTCTCCTCCATTGCCTCTGGCCACTCTAAGAGGGTGTGAGGAGGTTGAAGTATGGAAAAAAGAAGGAAGCCACTGTGGCAGTGGGAGTATGATTGGGAGTGGGGGAAGAGACAACAAAAGTTAAAAAGTGGTTGTGGGGGGGGATCCAGAAGAAAGAGAAAAGAATAAACAAGAAAAATAAAGGCCGCAAGAAGGGAAGTCTTGTCAGTAGTGTTACCTATCTCCCACTAGATAATTAATACCTAGTTAATCTTGTTAAAACTGCCTAAATGGCTGATTTTTTTATATATCTGAGGGCAGAGCGTTTAGCGAAATTTCAAACGTTGCTAGTGCTGATAAACTCTACAAGACACCTCAGACTTTTGAAACCAACTTTCTTTCTACTCCCCCACCCTGGTTAAACATTCCTATGCATGTTTAGACAGAAAAAAATGCTACAACTCCCAGCCACCCATGCTTGCTGCAGCATGCTGGGAGTTGTAGGACTTTTTCTGTCTAAACATGCATAGGATTGCGCCCTTAATGGCTTTTAATCTTGCATTGATGAGTTGATGGACCCAGACCTGCTAGACAGAATTGCCATAGATACAATTACAAGTTATCCAGATTAATATTACAATCGTTTCAGGTGCATGGCTACATCTATTTTCATTCAAGCTAAAATTAAAACACAGAAAGGAAAAGATGAATAAATAACTCGGAGCTCACATTGCAAATACTCTTGGAATTTTACAGTGTGTCTCCTTGAGAGGGCAGCAAACTACAACCAAAGCTTTCATTATGGAAGGTATGAAGCCTTCCAGTTCACTGGGTTCTGTATAAACTAAGGCCTCTTATGTAAGACGGTCATGTGACCAAACCAATGTGACCAGATGGCCTAGCACACCACGGCAGAGGAATAATCCTCTTATGAGATGTACAACGAATGTCTATGGAGGCCCCTGAGAAAATGCAAACAATGACAGAGCTGGTTGATCAGGCTGATAACAGTCTGCTTGAATGCAAAGTGTGCTTTGAAAAATACAACCAGCAGAAAAAGCACCGGCCAAGGAACTTACCATGTGGACACGTCATGTGCCAGGAGTGTGTCATGTCTCTGGCCCATCCCCGGAATTTGAAGTTGGAGTGCCCCTTTTGCCGCAGAGCTTGCAAATCGTCTGAGACCAGCGACTGCTTGCCACTGTTGCACCTGATGGAAATCTTGAGCCCTTCAGCCAGCAACACTCTGGTTTCGGGAAGGACAATTGGGACAGGTGAGGATGTGGCTACACCAGCATCCCAGGGCTTTATGTTTAGCCTTTCTTTTGGAGGATGGGGAACACTGATCAATCCCACCGGGATGGCTGTTTGTCAGAGGTCTGGCAGTATAGCAGTGGCTCATGATGGCAAGAAGAGGATCAAACTGTTCACTTTCAATGGGAACTGTATACAACAGTTTGGAGAAAGAGGGCAGGCAGGAAACGACATCAGGTACCCAACTGATGTCACAGTCACTTTGGACGGTCATGTCGTCGTCACGGACAGTGGGGATCGTTCTGTCAAAGTCTTTGATTTTAGTGGCAGAAGCAAGCTGGTCATCTCAGAGTCCTTTTCTTTACCATGGGGTCTGGATACAACGCCTCAGAATGATGTTATCATGACCGATTCAGAGGCAGGTACCCTGTACCGCTTGACAGCTGACTTTAAAAAGGGAGAATTAAAGGGAGTCAAAAAATTGTATTCTAAGCTGTGCAACCCAAGGAAAGTAGCCATTTCTCAGACCTTGGGAGCCCTTGCAGTCATAGAACATTTGATGGCAAAAGGACCAAGCTACAGCAGTACAAGAGTGAAAATCTTCAATGCAGATCTGCAGCTCATTAGTCAAGTGGACAGTTTTGGCCTGAATCTAGTGTTCCCTTCCAAAATATATGCCAATGATGTGACCTTCAGCAGGGAAGGTCATATAATAGTAACCGACGCCTATAACCAAACAGTATTCTGTCTTGGAAAACCTGAAGAATTCCCTGTATGTAAACCCATCATTACCATGGGTCTTTGTTACCCATTGGCATTAACTTCCACAGCAGATAATTCTCTGATTGTCTTAGACGGTGGAGATCATTCTTTAAAACTATATACTGCTGGCTGAAGACCTTGGGGGTGCTTTCCCACAGCCTGGGAGAAACTGAACCGATCCACACCTTAATGCAAAGAGTATGTGGAAGTTCTTAGCTCATAATTCCCCAGCTCCTACGGCAGGGGCGAGCAACTTGTGCCAATCAAATGTTTTGGCCTACAACTCCCATCATCCCACACTATTTGCTATCCTGGCTAGGGCTGATGGGAGTTGTAGGGCAAAAGTTGCCCACCCCTCTCCTATGGGAATAACTCATTTAAGTCTTCTCCATACTAGCTATACTGAAATTCAGTCCAGCTGATATGAGGCAGACTTAAAGCTGCAATCCCATACCCACTTTCCTGGGAGTAAACCCTATTGAACTCAATGGGATATACTTCTGAGTCGATGTGTGTAGGATTGCGCTGTGAGTTGGCCATTCCACAGGAATTTTTGCAGTAAGATATTGTGGAAGCTATACGTGAACACCCCTGGTATTTTCTGTGTTAGGCTCTGGACAGGTTTAATCTCTCTTGGGTTTTTGACGGTTATGTGAAATCACCCTTTGAGCCAGAGTGTATCCCCCACCCCACCGTACTGCTCCGGTTTTAGGAGAAGGGACAGCTTCTGCATTAGGAAAAGGGCCTGATTTATGACATTGTGTGGGTCACTGGGAGCCAACCTAGGAAACGTCGCACTAGGGCAGCAGCTTTAGTCAGTGCTGCTACACTGAGAACATCTGCCTTCATCAGATGTGTTGCAATGCCATCATGCCAAGTATTTCAGCTGAACAAAACAGGGCTGAAAAGGGGCATGTTCAGGATGGTGGAGGCATGAGGATGACTCACATCCATGCCATTGTACCAGTGTTTTTCACACAAACCTTGGAGCTAGTTAAACTAGTGCAAACCTGCATGCCTAGGAGGTAGAGTGAAGCCTTTTCAAGGGTGCTCTACTGGGTGTCCCTTTTATAGGACAGACCTGCTTCATTTGCTTCAGATGGGATTCCTCAGGTGCTAGTGGTCATTGCTCCATGTAGCATCGTAGCTGTCCACACGTGTACAGGGGGTGCCTGTTCGGTTGGTTATATGAATATATGTATATATTTCAATTGCAGACTTAACAGAAGCCACGATTTAATTGTAGGCATGTGGGTTGTTGTTTAAATATAATCCTGTGAAACCTCTTATTTGGATTAATATAAGGGCCAAAGTGCATGTTACACACAGCTACGTGCTTCTTTTCTTTAATTTTTTTTTAAACCAAAAGCAACCTCCAAGACTGCAAAGTTTAAAAAAGGAATGGCAGGGAAGAGCTGCTTAGCTGTTTCCCTTCTGGCTGTTTTGCAGCTCAAATTGCTCCCCACCCTTCTGCCCGCAGCTGCCTTCCTGAACCTGGTGCCCTCCAGATGTTTTGAAAGTTAACTCCCATCAGCCCTCAACTCTCATTCAGCTCCCATCAGACAGCATTGCCAGTAGTCAGGAATGGTGGGAGTTGTAACATTTGGAGGGTGCCAGTTTGGGGAAGGCTATCCTAGCCCTAGATCATTTCCCTTACAGGGAGAAAAGCAAGTGGGGGGAATTTTGAGTGAGAAAAATGGCTGGGAGAGAGAAGTTAAGCAAGCCCACCCTCTTGCCATTTTTCCACTGAAATTCACAGCCTCAAAGGCAGCTCTCAGTTTAAATAAATAAATAAAGAGAAAGACACATGATTGCATATGACATGTACCTTGACCCTAATACATTTGACATTGTTGAGACATCTGAGCTCCATGTAAACAAAAGGAAACAGTGTATTCCTATTTCCATCAGCCCAAGACATATTCCTTTGCTGCTTTCCTACACTGAATGTATAAGTGATTTTAGAATGTTATTAGGATTCCTTTAGACAGGGGCTGGGGGACCCTCTAGGTGCTGATGGACTACAACTTCTATCATCCCTGGCCACTGGCCATGCCGGTTATGTCTGATGGCAGTTGGAGTCCAACATCACCGGGGGAGGGGGGCTACATGCCCCACCTCTGGCTTAAGGCATCTGTAGTTTTTAGCTCTTGGGAATAATTTATTTATTTTTTAGCTCTTGGGACTGAAAAAATGCAGTGCCTTGTGCCTATTAGTTATTCTGGTAGAACTCTTTATCTTACACAGCATACTTTGATAAGTTATGAAAGACACTCATCAAGACCTCATGGGGGATTATAAAAACCTTCTGTTCTTAGACATCCAAATAGGGAAAAGTTGAATAAAGATGTTGGGTTGGAGCCAGAGTTGTGTGAAACTCCACAAACTGGATTATCCTGCAGATGCAAGGTGAGGGGAGAGGTTACTTTTACCAATTCTGCATTTTCCCCTGCTTCTCCCTGTTCTCCAAAAGTCTGCTCTGGAGGGTTGGGGGACACTCCAGAAAAGTGCGAGCTGGCACTGGGGGCTGGATGGGGAAGGAGGAATCAGTGAAAATCATTGCCCCCCCCCCACTTCCTCCAGCAGGGTAATCCTGGTTCCCTCTGCCAACGGAAAGAGCCTTTTCCATTCATGGAGGGTTAACTCTGAACCCAGACCATGGTTTGTTTGTTTTTTAAATTACCATGTGAGATTTTGTTTAAATCCATTTGTGTTTAGTAATAAAATAAAGGTATAATGTTTTGCTTTCCTTTGCTTGTGGAGAAACTGTTTCAACCGTACTTGTGGCAGAAAATGTGGAATTACCCCAGCACAGAAATGACACATTGGACTCTGAGACTTACTTTCATTTTCATTTGTAAACGTGATATTTTAATTAAAGGGTCACTGTATCTTGTGATGTAAACAGGACCAGGAAGCACTTTTGATTCTGGCCATCTCAGAAGAAAAGGGAATTATTTGTCCTCATTTTTAGATACACAACAGATTAAACTGCCCCCAAAAGTGTGTTTTAAGAGAATTAGTTACCCTTATTTTTAAATCCACCATAAAATAAACTACCACAACTTTATCAGCACAACTTATTGGGTAGCTCTGAGCCAAAAGAGATACAGTGGAGGAGATCCATTATTGGATCTTCCTTTTTGTTTTCACTTTTAAAAAGCCATGAAACTTAATCTTCTACCCTCCTACTAAAATCTCCTTTCCCCCACCACTGAAATCTGCCAAATTGAGAGTAGAAACAATATGCAGATATTGTGCCATCTAGTATTTAAAAAAAGCAAAAAGAAATGTTCAGTAATATTAAAATACCATTGTACAATACTCAAGGTGCTGTAGTTCCAAGGAGTAGGGAGCTGAGAAGCAACACATCCAGAGAGGCCTCCAGAACTGTGTATTGGGAATAGGACAAACGACTGTCTTTTATTTAAAAGAATTGTAGTCCCGCTCTCCAAGGATATCACAATCTCAGAAAGTACAACATAGCTATGTAGACTGATCTGTTCCAAAGGTTAGGGAAAGGCTGTAGCTCAGTAGTGGAGCACATGCTTTGCATGCAGAAGGTCCCAGTTTGGATTTTTGGCATATCCCGGTAGAGCAGGAAAAACTCCCGCATGAAACTCTGGAGAGCCTCTGACAATCAGTGTTGATAATACTGGGCTGGATGGACCAATGGTCTGTCTCAGGGCTTTTCTACACAAGGCTGCTAATCCGCTGCATCTACTTTTGGTTTTGTCATAGAATTGAGTTCTGAGCAGTACACGAGGAGCATTCCCTTTCCTACTTTTCTGCTATATAACTTCTAGGTGGCACTGGGATATAGCAGAATAGTGCAAATATAAAAGAGGAAATCATGCTTTCTTTCACCATAAGAAATAATACCCCATTTTCCCTGCTCTAAAAAAATTAATAGGACATGCTGTTTACAAACAGAAGCAAAACTGGAAGGTCACAACATCATCTAAAGAATCCGTAAACAACTGTGTGTACGGAATGAGCACACAACAAAGGCCTCATATGGAAAAGCTCAAAGTATAAGGCACTTTCCCATGTTCACAAAAGGTGACATTAAAGTCAAGACAGATATCAAACACATCCCTGTCCTGGACATGACTTGGGATTCCACCTGCCAGTTCATTTGCTACTGTAATACCTGTCCCCCACAACCCCCTTCACTGGATCTGGCAAATTGATCAGATAATGGCTGAAGAAACTATAAATCGGGGTGGGTAACTTCCAGCCCTCCAGATGTTTTGGCCTACAGCTCCCACGATCCCTCAACATTGGCTATGCTAGGTAGGGTTGATTGGAGTTGTAGGCCAAAACATCTGGAGGGCCACAAGTTGCCCACCCCTGCTCTAAAGGGTGGGTGTCATCAGAAGAGACCTGATGATTTGTGTAATATCATGACTACTTGCTTATACTGGACAAAAAGATGACAATGGTAAAGAAGAAAAGTTGCCTCTGGCATTTAGAAGGAATTTCACAAAGCTAAGAAGACCTTTATGAAACTGGTGGTGGTTTTTGTGAGTACGGTAAATGCAGCAAGTAATGCAGGAAGTAGTTATTGATTTGACAGTTCTTAAATATATGCTATTTAATTTGAATAATGTGGTGTATGCATCCTGTTCGTATGAACAGATGCCATCTTTGTATGCTTCCAGGTGCAGGGTGCTTACAGTGTCTGGTATGTGGGAAACACAGGAACAGATTGCACAGTTTCTTATTAAAATAGCTAGAGAGAAAAAGCTGCAATCTTTTTCTACGTGGTATTTCTTTCTATTGTGACAGCTTTGCAACAACACCCTCAATGTTAATCACTTTTCTATAAGTGTGAAACTTCTTCAAGCTTAGTTCCAAATTAATTATCCATTAACAGCCTTTCAAGGATGTGATCTTGTGTATGTATCATAGGTGTCTCCCATCCGGTCCATCAGAGAGGGAGGCCTGTCATGTTATCTACTCTAAACATAGATCTAGAATCCTATGGAGCACCTTACAGAGGCATGTTTGAGCAGGAAAATGGCTGGTACAAAAAGGGTTAGGACTACTCTTTCATCACCCAACACTTTGCTCAAAATCACCCTCCTTTCAAACTGCTTTTCAATTTTTTAAAAATTAATCATTAGGTCTTTCATATACATGTAGTTTGTCCCCTGGTCACATACAGAACTTTTATTTATTATCTATTTGTTAGCTGCTTTGGGCATTCTTGTAGCTGAAGGTGTGGGGGAATTTATTATATAAATAAATGATAGTTACAGATACAATGCCTGAACATACTCTGAGCACAATATTGGGTACTTATGAGACCTTATCAACAAACCAGATTTTATGTCTTTATGTTTGGATTCTAAATGTCTGTCGGTCTGCCTATAGATTGGGGTGGGCAACTGCCATTTTTGCCACCAGAACCCCGCCCCCTCTCCTGGTGGGCTGCACACTGGGAAAGGTTTTTTTTTTTTAAATTGGTTTTCTACTTAAATTTGGCAAACCTCTCCATAGCACTGAAGGGATTAACGGAG
This sequence comes from Heloderma suspectum, assembly GCF_057233095.1. Lineage (NCBI taxonomy): Eukaryota > Metazoa > Chordata > Lepidosauria > Squamata > Helodermatidae > Heloderma > Heloderma suspectum. Next base: position 105,356,250 of record NC_139461.1, read on the forward strand.
CAATCTTATCCATGTTTAGACAGAAAAAAATTCCTACAACTCCCAGCATTCCCTAGCCAGCCATGCTGGCTGGGGCATGCTGGGAGTTGTAGGACTTTTTTTTCAACATACATAGAATTGCACCTTAAATTTAGCTTGCTTGTAAGCTATATTTAACCCTTCTAATGTTCTATAAAGCTAAAAAAAATTGCCGCCATTGAATTTATAGCAATGGGGGCAGTTACCCATACCTGCTATAGATAAAAATGTAAGAGACTTGCTGGGTCAGGCCAAAGGCAATCTTGTCCAGCATTCTGTTCCTATAGTGGCCTACCAGATGCCTATGGGAAGCCCACAAACAGGACATGAGTGCGCTAGCACCCTCCTACTCATGTTCCTCAGCAACTGGTATTCAAAGGCATACTGCTCTGATGCTGGAGGTAATATATAGCCATTCTGAGTAGTAGCCATAGATAGCCTTAGCCTCCATGATTCTTTAATCCCCTTTAAAAGCCCATCCCAAGTTGGTGGCCATCACTACATCTTTTGGTAGCAAATGTCATAGTTTCACTATGCTTTGTATGAAGAAGCCCCTTATCTGTCCCGAATCTCCCACAATTTAGCTTCTTTGGATAACCATGGGTTCTAGTATTATGAAAGAGGGTTCATATCCACTCCTATCCACTTTTGCCACACCATGCGTTGTTTTATATACTCTTATCATGACCCCCTTACTTACCTCTTTTCTAAACTAAAAAGCCCCAAATGTTGTAACCTTTCCTCACATGGGAGTTGCTCCAGCCCCTTGATAATTTTTGTTGCCATTTTTTGCACCTTCTCCAGATTTACAATATCTTTTTTGAGGTGTTGTAACCAGAAGTGTGCACAGTATACTACTCTCACTATAGATTTGTAGAAAGGCATTATGACAATGGCAGTTTTATTTTCTGTTCCTTTCCTAATGATCCCTGTGTGGAACACAGAGGAGAGGGAGAGGGAGGGAGAGGCACCTTTCTTGGAACAGTTTTACGGAATTTGGGATGTTGTCATTATGGTATGAAATCCATGAAGGTATGCTGCCATTTTATAGAAAGCTACTAATTATTCATTACATTTTGGAATGACAGGATTCAAGATGATTTGTACCCTTACAATGTTTACTCTTTAACAGGCAGAGTTGTATTATTTTCTTCACGTATTGATTTCTGAAAGCATAATAATAATACACCTCAAATACACTTGTCCTGAATACATAAATAACCTAACAGTGTTTATAAATTGGCCTCCTGCTTTGTTTTGCCAGGAGCCCCTAGTCTCAGTTCAGGATTCGTACGCACAATAGAACTGCAGGGATCTGTTTCAGCCATACTTGCATACCAGACATTCTTTATCGAACGATGAAGAGAGTGGATGCTTTTTAGGGAGGGGCGAATAATGGAAGTCTTGTCCTTTCCGCAGCTCCTACTCATTCATGTTGTACATGTCACGAACGGACTGTGCCTGTTAATTGCTTTTTAGGGATAAGCAATTCATTTTTCTGCTCTGGAATGGTGTACAAAAATGAGAACTAAGGTTAGTGGAGTAGCGCAGGAGCCTCAGATATAAGAACTTGGGAGTATCTGATCTCATATCAAAAATTAATGTTTTGTATTAGCAGGAAAGATTATGAAAAGAATTTCAATATCCCCCCCCTCTCTCTCACACACTCTCTCTCTCTCTCTCACACACACACACAGAATACTTAAGTTTATTATTCCTGTCTGCCTATCATAAAACAAACTACCATAGTGGCATTTGTGGGATTAAAAATATTGAGTAAATAAACTTGCTTTTTTTTCTTCTTCATCTGAGACGTGTGTGTGTGTGTGTTTTATTAAACGGTAAAGTTTACTGTGGACCTCCTAAAAAACTTGCAGATTTTTTATGTGTAGCTTGCAGGATTATCAGGAAAGCCCAGAGCTGACTAATCCTTGGCCCTCAGGCTTCAATGGGCTGGTAAATTGCCTTAAAGGGACAAACACCACAAAGGTATTTAACTACTCTGAGATCCCCAATATTCTTCTTGCCTCATCCAGAAATATTTTAATTGCACACGATAGTGTGACTTGGATGAGCTTTTGTTAGCCTTAAGACCTCTTTGGCAGAGAAGCCCCCTCCCCAGCTATTTGTGACCATCTGGCAGAATTCCAACAGTAGCTTTTTCTGCTTTTCCCCACATCTTTCTGTGAACACTGTGTGTTGGGTGGGCCATACAGGCATTCTTCCATCATTGTGGAGGTAGATGAATGCCTGTGTCACTGTAACCACATTGCTCTTTCACAGGCACATGGTGGAACTGGCAACTGTTTTTTCAGCCTGCTGCAGCCAGCCACAATGCAGAACTTACCTGTGCCTCACATGCAGAGATTGTGTGAATTACTGGGAGAGTGAAAGCCTTGTGTTCTTTTGCCACCAAACTCGGCAAGAAGTTGTGATGACAGTGGTGGCAGGATGGGGTTGAGGCAGAAATATAAAGAAAAGGCGAGACAAAGAAATAAAAAAAAGGGGGAACAAAGAGATGATGGGGGGCAGAGCACTGTGAAGATATAGAGAATGCTCAGGGAGCACAGAGACAGAGAGGAGGTAATAGAGATGGCGCTGCAGAGAGAGCTATGGATGAACAGAGATAGTAACTGAGAGGCAGGGGGTGCTGTGTGTGTGTGTGTGTGTGTGTGCGCGTGAAAGAGGGCATGCATGCACCAGTTTGCACATAACAAGGAACTACTGTGAGCAAATTTCGCCACAGGGCTTCTTGTCATGGTGCTGGCTGCCATTTTGAAAACTCCAAGTTGTGGCAAGGGCAAACCTGATGAGCATGGGTTGTTGGGGTGGTCAACAAACCACCCACATCCCTAAAACCAGCCATGGGTTTTGGATGGCTTGTTAACCACCCCATCAACCTACCCTCACTGGATTCGCATGTAACGACAAGCGTTGCGGCCCAGCCACGGCTTGAATTTTTAAAATGCCAAACGGCAAGCCCAGTGGGGAAATTCGCCCATGGTGGCTTGCCATTACCAGGTCTTTGTATGTGTATGCACAGATGTCAGAGGCAGCTGGATTGCATGAGCATGGAGGGCAGAGCCTCCCTGTTATCTCCCCACACCAGCCCAGACATGTACTTGCATGTAGACTGCACACTGTGCAGTTGGAATCTTCTCTGTGCCCCACATCATCTTCTGATGCTGTGTGCAGAGAGAAACAGCACCATGGAGACAGAAAAAGAGGGAAGGTTTACAGAGAGAGTGGGTTGGAGCCGTTGTGGTGGTGCAGAAAGAGAACACCGAGTACACAATGGGGCACAGTGAGAAAAGAGGTTAGCAGCGTTCAGATTAAAAAGAATCGACTCAAAATTGTAACACAATATTTTATTACACAGTGAATATAGCAATGTGGCCGTCTTGAGTGAATAAAAGTGGCCCGTAGAGTTATTGGAGTTGTGCAATTATAATCCAAGTGATAGATCCATGCTGTTGAGATCCACCAGCCTTCTCCATCCTCCTCCTGCAGTATCATCTGGTCTTGTGCTTGTCAGGGTCCAGCCTGAGCTGTGGGAGGCCACATCTACATCTGGACCTGGAAGATCTGTTCTCCAGCTCAGTGTGTCCCAAGTTGGCAGCTGGAGCCTGAAATGTGGCAAGTGCAAGGAACTGCTCCATTGGGCAAGCAAAGGCAGAGGGCCAGGCTCTTACCGTTAAAACAAGATCTGGTCACACTGTCTGTTGCAGGGACTGATGTTGAATCTCTCCTTCTGTGCTTGAAGGGACTTTGAGGCATGTACACATATAATCCTTGGTAGCTTACTGGGCTATGGCCCAGTTCAGGCCCCAAAGTCCTTGACAGAGCTCTGAAAGAAGAAAGAAGGTGAACTGATTGTCAGAACACTGTGGTTGAGATAAAGAAGGGGGCAGATTTGCCAGTGCTCTCTCTAATCGTGAATTTAGCTGGTGAGCACCAACAGGATTGTAGCCAAACACAAGGTTTGCAGAAGTACAGAATCTATCTATCTCTATATTTTTTAAAACTATCTAAGGGGGCATCCCAAAATAGCCCAGTGAAGACTAAGCAAGATCAGTGGCCACAGAATACTAGGTGTCTGTTGGGGGAAAAGTTGGAAAACTAGGGGAGAAGGTGAATGTAATAGAGCAGGGGTCCCTAATGTTTTTGGACCTGTGGGCACATTTGGGAATTTGAAAAACTGTTGTGGGCACCACCACAAAAATGAGCTAAAGAGGTGATATGGGGGTGGGGGAGAGAAACTGTGAGGCTAGAGGCTGGGAGGGAGGAGGAAATAGCAAGGAAAACACTTAGAGGGAAGAGAAGGAGCAAGGCTAGAGGCTAATCGGGGGAGAAACAGTGAGCTAAAGAGGGGGTGAAGAGATTCAAATAGTGAGGCTAGAAAGGGAGAGAAAGAAGACTGCCCCAATATTGCCAAGGTTTTAAAAGATAATTTTTTAAAGGGGCAGGGAGCTGAGAGCTTCATGAGTGCCCTTGGACATCCCTGCAGGCGCCGCATTCAGGGCCCCTGGAACAGAGTATCATTGAAGAGGGCATGGCTGGCTGGCACACTGAACAGCCAGTTATTTCCCAATGTTGGAAAGGGGAGACGGAGATGTGTATGGGCGGGCCAGGAGAGGATTCACAGCCCTCCTGGTCCTTAGACAGGCCTCCAATTGAAATCAATGGGAAGGATTAATAAAAAAGACAAAAACATCCCTGGGGAGGGGGGACAAAGCAGAAATGCCACTGCTCCCTCTCTTTGGATTTCGCGGAGGCACCGATATTGGAACTCTTCGCAATACAAGTTAGGATTGCTCCTCCTGTATCAATGAACTCCTGAGTTCCCCCTCCCTGAAATACTAAAGAAATCAATGGCACTTACTTCCAAGTAAATGTGTTTCGAATAAGGTTACCTGATGGTAAGGTAGCTTAATTTAAGCTGCAATACTATTCCCACATATTTGGGAGTTAGTCCTATTGAACTAAGTGGGACTTAGTTTTGAGTAGAAATGCATTAAGATTCCAGTTATTGAACCAACATCTGATGGCATAACAGTTGTTGTTGTTCAGTCGTTCAGTCGTGTCCGACTCTTCGTGACCCCATGGACCATAGCACGCCAGGCCTCCTGTCCTCCGCTCTCTCCCGGAGTATGCTCAAATTCATATTCATTGCATCGGTGATGCTATCTAGCCATCTCATCCTCTGCCGTCCCCTTCTCCTTTTGCCTTCAGTCTTTCCCAGCAGCAGGGTCTTTTCCAGGGAGTTTTCTCTTCGCATTAGGTGGCCAAAATATTTGAGCTTCAGCTTCACTATCTGTCCATCCAATGAGTAGTCAGGGTTAATTTCCTCTAGGATGGACTGATTTGACCTCCTTGCAGTCCAGGGGACTCTTAAGAGTCTTCTCCAGCACCACAGTTCAAAAGCATCAATTCTTCGGCGCTCAGCTTTCCTTATAGTCCAGCTCTCACAGCCATACATTGCTACTGGGAAAACCATAGCTTTGATTATACGAACCTTTGTTGGTAAGGTGATGTCTCTGCTTCTTATTATGCTGTCTAGGTTTGCCATAGCTTTCCTCCCAAGGAGCACGCATCTTTTAATTTCATGGCTGCAGTCACCGTCTGCGGTGATCTTGGAGCCCAAGAAAATAAAATCTGTCACTGCTTCCATTTCTTCCCCTTCTATATGCCAGGAAGTGATGGGGCCAGATGCCATGATCTTAGTTTTTTTAATGTTGAGTTTCAAACCAGCTTTTGCACTCTCCACTTTCACCCTCAACAAGAGGCTCTTGAGATCCTCTTCGCTTTCTGCCATTAGGGTGGTATCGTCTGCATATCGGAGGTGGTTGATAATTCTCCCGGCAATCTTAATTCCGCCCTGTGATTCATCCAACCCGGCATTTCTCATGATGTACTCTGCATATAAATTAAATAAGCAGGGCGACAATATGCAGCCTTGTCGTACTCCTTTCCCAATTTGGAACCAACCGGTTGTTCCATGTCCGGTTCTTACTGTTGCTTTTTGACCCTCGTACAAGTTTCTCAGGAGACAGGTAAGGTGGTCTGGTACTCTAATCTCTTTAAGAATTTGCCACAGTTTGTTGTGATCCACAAAATCAAAGGCTTTAGCATAGTCAATGAAGCAGAGATAAGACGTTTTTCTGGAATTCTCTTGCTTTCTCCATGATCCAGCGAATGCTGGCGATTTGATCTCTAGTTCCTCTGCCTCCTCACCCAGCTTGTACTTCCGGTAGTTCTCGGTTCGCATACTGCTGAAGCCTAGCTTGTAGGATTTTGAGCATCACCTTGCTGGCATGTGAAATGACTGCAATTGTATGGTAGTTTGAACACTCTTTGGCATTGCCCTTCTTTGGAATTGGAATGTAAACTGACCTTTTCCAGTCTTGTGGCCACTGTGGAGTGTTCCAAATTTGTTGGCATATTGAGTGCAGCACTTTAACAGCAACATCTTTTAGGATCTTAAATAGCTCAGCTGGAATACTGTCATCTCCGCTAGCTTTGTTGTTACTAATGCTTCCTAAGGCCCACTTGACTTCACTCTCGAGGATGTCCGGCTCAAGTTCAGTGACCGCACTATCATGGCTATCAGGGACATTCAGATCTTTCCTGTATAGTTCTTCTGTGTATTCTTGCCACCTCTTCTTAATCTCATCTGCTTCTGTTAGGTCCCTGCCTTCTTTGTCCTTTATCATGCCCGTCTTTGCACAAAACGTTCCCTTGAGATCTCCGATTTTCTTGAAGAGATCTCTAGTCTTTCCCATTCTGTTGTTTTCCTCGATTTCTTTGCATTGCTCTTTCAAGAAGGCCTTCTTGTCTCTCCTTGCTGTTCTCTGGAAATCTGCATTCAGTTGGGTATATCTTCCCCTTTCTCCCTTGCTTTTCGCTTCCCTTCTTTCCTCAGCTACTTATAAAGCCTCATCAGACAGCCACTTGGCTTTGTTGCATTTCCTTTTCTTTGGAATGGATTTAGTTGCTGCCTCCTGAACAATGTTATGGATCTCCGTCCATAGTTCCTCAGGCACTCTGTCTATCTGGTCTAATCCCTTAAATCTATTCCTCACCTCCACTATATAATCATAAGGGATATGATTTAGGTCATACCCGAATGGTTTAGTGGTTTTCCCTACATTCTTCAATTTAAGCCGAAATTTTGCAAGCAGCAGCTCATGATCTGAGCCACAGTCAGCTCCAGGTCTTGTTTTTACTGACTGTATAGAGCTTCTCCATCTTTGTCTGCAAAGTACATAATCAATCTGATTTCGATATTGACCATCTGGTGACGTCCATGTGTAGAGTCTCCTCTTGTGCTGTTGGAAAAGAGTGTTTGCTATGATCAGCGTGTTCTCTTGGCAAAACTCTATTAGCCTTTGTCCTGCTTCATTTTGTACACCAAGGTCATGCTTGCCTGTTATCCTGGTGATTTCTTGACATCCTACTTTGGCATTCCAATCCCCTATGATGAAAAGGACATCTTTTTTTGGTGTTAGTTCTAGAAGGTGTTGTAGGTTTTCATAGAACCGATCAACCTCAGCTTCTTCGGCCTCAGTGGTTGGGGCATAGACTTGAATTACTGTGATGTTGAATGGTTTGCCTTGGATTCGTACTGAGATCATTCTGTCATTTTTGAGATTGTACCCCGGTACTGCTTTTCCCACCCTTTTGTTGACTATGAGCGCTACTCCATTTCTTCTAAGGGATTCTTGCCCACAGTAGCAGATATAATGGTCACCTGAATTACATTCGCCCATGCTTGTCCATTTCAGTTCACTGATTCTCAAGATGTCCATGTTCAATCTTGCCATCTCATGTCTGACCATCATGTTTGACCACCTCCAGCTTACCTTGATTCATAGATCGTACATTCCAGGTTCCTAAACAATATTGTTCTTTACAGCATCAGACAACTTCTAAACCTCTACACAACATTTCACATTTCTTACAGCACACTCCGGTCAAAGATAAGCTGAAGTACCATTGAAAACTGTGCTATAAAATGTTTTACTTAACTTGGTTTGTGCTTTTATCTTTGTTTCTTATCCTCTGTGATCAATATTGAAATTACGTTTATTATAAATTTACCGCAAGCATAAACCGCTTCTTCCTCTGCCTTAATTGAGATAATCCATGGCTTGACCTGATATCTTCTGAAGTTAGTGACAAATCTTTTTTCACTGAGAGGAGACTGCAACTTTTCACAGCTGCCACATCAATTTAGTATTCCCTGCCTCATTCTGTCAGATTAATTATAGCAAATGGTAAGTGGAATAAGGGAACACAGTTCCTTCTTACTATTTGAGAGCAGTAGAGTAGGGGGTCATTCTCTATTGAATGTTAATGTAATTAATTTTTGTGTCATTAAAATAAGTTATTCTTATGAGGGTATTCATTCAGATCTGTTTATGAGCCTTTTCTGTTGTGCTGTATATAGTAATTGGAAGATGTCACTAAAATACATTGAGCCTACAAGCATTCTGAACATTGACACTGAAAAACAGGCTCAACTAAGAGCTCAGTGCCAATCAGACACATGCATTTATTAAACATGCACCTGCCCAATTGGCTATAAAGGGGTGGGGTTTAAAACAGTTTTTATAAGAATTACACAGGGGATGGGAGCAAAATCCAGACCCCACCTCTGTCTTACTCTGCTGCTTTAAGCTGTTTTCTGCAGCTTAACTCTGATACTGCAAGTGAACCAGCAGGGAGATAATGGCTTAATGCAGCAGATCATAGGGAGGTACATCAAGGGAGTTTTTTTCCACTTCCCCCACCTGCTCTCTTCTTAGTATAAAAAGTTAAAAGCACCCCACTCCCACTTTACAGCTGAATGGGAAGCATGTTTTTAATTAACACACATACATTTGATGTTGAATAAATACACACATGCATCTTGTTTTGTCCTTATACATTCTAAGCTGTGATGTCCCCAGGTAAAATCTGGTTTCAGCAATGATCAACAAACTCATTACATGATGATGATCATAGATCATAGAATCATAGGGTTGGAAGGGGCCTACAAGACCATTGAGCCCAACCCCCTGCTCAGTGCAGGAAGCCTGATTCCCAGGCTGTCTCCCACCAAGTACTAACCAGGACTGACCCTGCTTAGCTTCCTAAAATATTCTAAGTGCTGTACAGAGATGCAGTCCCTGCACAGTTAATGGATGATACTGATTACTTAGATCCATTCCAATCAGGTTTCAGACCTGGTTATTGGATGGGAACAGCCCTGGTTGATTACTTATGCTGGGGAATGGACAGGTGGAGGGGAATGAAACTGTTGGTTCTTCTGGAGCTCTCACTAGCTTTCAGTACCGTCGACTACAGTATCCTCTGGATTGTTGATCTGGGTTGGGCTTTCATGCTGTCTCCTATGCTTTTTAACATCTACGTGAAACCATTGGGGGAAGTCATCAGGAGGCTTGGGGCTGAAGTGTTACCAGTATGCAGATGATATTCAACTCTTTAGTTTCCATCTACACATCCCAGGGAGGCCAACGAACTCATGAACCAGTGTTTGGAGGTTGTTTTGGGATGGATGAGAGTAAACAAGCTGAAACGTAATCCAAACAAGATGGAGGTACTGTGGGTTGGAAAACCAACTATTCTGGATGGAGGATCACAACTGGTCTTAGATGGGGTTACACTCCCCCTAAAAGACCAAGTGCAAAGTCTGGGAGCCCTCCTGGACTCTGTGCTAACTGGGGAAGCCCAGGTGGCTACAGTGCATTTTACGCTGGTACACAAGCTGTTGCCCTACCTGAAGAAGAGGGACCTTGCCTCAGTTATCCATGCACTAGCAATGTCCAGGCTGAACTTCTGTAATACACTGTCAGTGGGGCTGCCTTTGAAGATGGTTCAGAAACTTCACCTGGTACAGTATGCAGCTGTCCAAGTGTTGGTGGAGGCAATTCAGTTTGATCATATAATGCCTATACTGAGCCAGCTACACTGGTTACTGGTGTGTTTCTAAATCCAATTTAATGTGCTGGTTTTGACCTTTAAAGTTTGGAACCAAATTACTTGAAGGACTGCCTTCACCCATATCAGCCTGCCGCATGTTAAAATCAGTAAGAGAGGCCCTCATTTGCCCACCTGTAATAGCAGTTAGGTGGGTGACCACATGAGAGAAGGCCTTTTCTGCAGTGGCCCCACATGTCCAGAATAAGTTGCCATCAGAGGTCTGCCAGGCCCCATCACTGCAGCCTTTAAGAAGGCTCAGAAAACATACTACTTTACTTTGGCCTTCCCCTGGTATGTTTGCTTTTATTGTGTTTTTGCTGTTTTTACTGTTTTTATTGCTTTTTAAGACCGTATTAGTTTTTATCATGTGTTTTATTATTGTACGCCAGCTTAGGAAGGCTTCTATCCTGAAAGGTGGCCAAGAAATATTTTAAATAAATAATTCTTGAAGTTACATAATCTCAGTACAGAATCTGCAGTATTGTTTTATCTCTACAGGCAGGCCTCTCCACTTCTAAGTATACATATACACACACAACCTAGCAGCCCTAGGTCCCCAGCCAATGAATGGCAGAGGCCAGCTTTGAGGTTCCAGGATAACATGACCTTAAGCATGACAATATTCCTACCTAGATAACAGCATAGATTTAACAGTTTGATATAAGTGTATGTGAAGCTCTTTGAACAAACTGAGTAACTGGTCTGCGACAGGTAGTTTGGGACCCACAACTTCGTTGCGCTCCCCCTCCCCAACCTAACATGGGTTGCACCACTGACACCATTAAAGGCACAATCCTATTCATGTTTAAATAGAAAAAAGTCTTACTTTTAAATAGAAAAAGTCCATGGCTGGCTGGGGCATGCTGTGAGTTCTAGGGCTTTCTTTCTGTCTTAACATGAATAGGACTGCACCCTGAGTTATCTTTTTGGTGGTCGTTGCTTTGAAGCAAGGGTGTCTCCAGAAAAACCGGGGTGGGAGAGACCATTATTAAGGGAGCCAAGATTTAATCCATGCTATATAGGACTTTAGTATACAATGACTGAAAGCTGGGGGCGGTGGGGAATTTTTTGGAGGGGTGGGGGAGGAAGCCCACTATCCCTCGGAGCCATCCCTACTTTTAAGAGAGGAAAGAAACAAGCATACACACAGAGGGACCGGAGGGGAGGGTGAAGAAAACAGAGAGGCGTTAAAATGTTTTAAAATGGTTCCTACGCTGCAGATTGGGGCCAAAGGTGGTTCCATGACTTCAAAAAGTTGGACTATTGCCTTAGGACATATTAAGGTTAAGCAGAACGACTGCACTCTGGTGAGTCATCGGGGCGCGAATAAAACCAGGACCCTGCCTTCGCTCACGCGGGAACGGACGATCTCGGGAACGCTGTAACCTCACCATTCCGGATTCTATGATCTTCCTTAAAATGGGCAAGTCTCCCGCTGTTCCACTGCATTCCTGCCTGCCTAGACAACACTCTCTTTCCTCCCTGTCTCCGCCAAGGCCGCGCTGCCCCATTAGGACTTCGGCCCTTGCCTTACACTCCACCGTGCCGCCCAGCGTGCCTGGGTGCGCTTTTTATCCCCTCCCGCTCCCGTCTTCGACGTGACCCCCGCATCCACCCCTCTGAGCCCGGGGCGGGGGCGGGGGCGGGGGCGGCGCGGCTCCCCCGCTTCGCCCGCACCTTCCCCCTCCAACGCTTCCGTCTGCGCTTGCGCGAACGCGATGCCGAGCTACAAGTCCAAGCCGGCAGGCGGCGCGGGGAAGAGCTCGCGCATGACCGTTGGGCGCATCTTCGTCGGGAGACGGTTGCCTTTTCCTCCCTCAGCGCCGAAGCCACTCGGCTAAACCCGTCGTTTTACGACTCCTTCTCTCCCCCCGCCCCGCCAGTCTGCCTGACCCTGGAATCTCCGCAGAGACCGAGTAGGTAGAGAGACAAGGCAGGACCCGCCGCCGCCGCCGGGGCTAGAAGATGGCGGTTGGGATGGGGAAGAGGCGGCGGCAGCAGGAGGCGGCGGCGCGGGGCTGGGGGAAAGGACAGAGGGGCTTTTTGCGCGAGCGAGGCCGAGGCGAGTAGCGCGTCCGCCGCGCCTTCTGGAAGCCTTCTTCCGCCGCTCCTTCCCAGCCAGCCGGCGGCTCTCCTCCTCTTGGCGGCTCCCCGGCCCCGCTTCCCCGCCGGCCCGAGATGGACCGCGGCGCTGCCCGGAGACGCCGGCGGTGTCCCGCGGGCGGCCCCTGAGGGAGAGGCGGCCCGTTGTGCCCCTGGTTGTGCGACGCAAGAAGACTCCGGAGCCACGTTCGCGGCTGGGGGCGGCGGGGACCCCGCGCTGCCTCTGCCGCCGCCGGGGAAGATGTCGGATACCAAGGTGAAAGTGGCCGTCAGAGTGCGGCCCATGAGCAGAAGAGGTAATAAGAAATTATCATCACCGTCATTGTCACCGTTCCCAGCAGTCCCTAACTGACCCTGGCTTAACCCCTTAGAAATACCGTTTTCCCTCTTCCTCCTGGGACTAACTTGTTTGCAGAGTGGTTGGGATGGGGTTGGAGAAGGCGGGAGGGAAGGAGAATTAAGAGCTGCAGCTTATTAAGCCCCCACCTTTTTTTTTTTTTGGCTCGGCGGAGAGGTAAGTGGGCCGTCCGACTTCCCCAAACTTTGCCTTTGCGGCTGGGCAGCTTGTCTGGGTGCAAGCCTGTGGCGAAAAAGCGGGGATCCGATCCCTCCCGTTATGTCCTTACGATCCAGAGGTTTTCGTTGGAGCGCAGCCTCCCTTTTCCAGTGTGAGGGGCGTGGAGCTCAGGACAAACCCCGTCGCTCCTTGCAAAGCTGCCCGTTAAGAGAAGAGCTCGTTTTCTCGCGTGTCGGGTGGGGAAGCTTGCTGACTCCTCGAGGCGATTTTTCCTCGGATAACCTCGCAACCTGTTTCCCCTTTCCTCCATCGGAGAAGCTGGTAATTCCGTCCTAGTATTGGAGGCTGTACTCTGAAATGTTTTTCATGGCCCCTGCTTCGTTCTTAGGGTGCATATTCAAGATTGCTCAGTGTGGCTTGGTTATTTATGATATTACATATCATAGTGACAATCAGGGTGGTTAAAGCGAGAGAGCTGTCTATTTCACCATCCTTTTAGTCCACAGTTGTGTGTGAAAAGGGACTTGTGATCCCACAGTAGTGATGTGTGAACATGGAATTGGGATGGCATGGTATACAGCAACATGATCTCACATGTGTGGCATGAGGCAACATGCAACCCAGGCAATTGAACTAGTCTCTGAGACAGACAGGGAAACAGCAGTAGGCGCACCATGACTGTTCAGAAAGGTGCCCATGTGCCTCCTGGGTTTCAGAAACCACATAATTCCCCACTAGGGGAGAACCTCTGTCAAATCTGTAGGTCTCCAACTTCTTGTTCCAGGGTTTTGTTTTGTTTTGTTTTTGGAGGACAACGCCCATATCCTTCCCTATACTCCTAGCAACAAATGGGAGTTGTTTTCTAGACCCAAGAAGAAAGAAACGGGAAAAGCCTTGCCGACTAGGGATGAAGTGTATAACATTCTGTAAGGGAATGTTCTGATGTCTTCTGTTGTATTATGTTTCAGAGCTGGAGCTGAATACCAAGTGCATTGTGGAGATGGAAGGGAATCAAACTGTGTTGCATCCTCCACCTTCAAATAACAAGCAGGGAGAAAACAGGTAAAAAAGCAAATCCAAATCTATATTCTCAAGCAAGATGAGTTGCTTGTGAGCTCTTGCATTCTGGGGCATGATCCTCCTCTTATGCAAAGAGGAAAAACATCAATTTAGCTTCCTGTAAATGAGGAATGATATCATATTAACCTGCAATGGTTTAAATGTTAAGTTGCATGGGCAAAAAGTTAGTAATGTTACCTTATAAATGTGACTACAGTATTACAAGTTCATATGGTATTCAGGGTTGACCTAGGAGCAAAATAATCTCTAGATTTTTAGGCTATGGTGAAAATTGTTGGGGCTGTTTACTAGATTCCAACATACATTCATCTGAGCAGATGTATCTCCCGGATTCCTTTCTAGTTCTGGCTTATTTTAATGAAGAGAGAGAGTGCTGAAATAGTTCATATATTTGGCATTTATTTGTAAAGCTCTGAAAAGAACAGTTGGAAACAATCCAAAATACCAGTGCGCCAGACTGTAAAAATAGATCAGATGTTTTTCCTTCATGAGGGGTCAAGGAGAGGAGGTTGTACAGAGAAGACATAGAAAGAAAAGTTACATTATCATCTGATTTGTATTAGTAATTGATTATTGTAAGCACTTGGCTCTGTACATATTTTATTTGAGGGGAATCTCTGTTATGATACTTTCTCATAAGAATATCTTGTTTTATGTAGAATAGATTGGGGGCATACTGTTCTATCAAAAACAGTTTTTGAAGAAGAATTAGTTACTAAGGAGGGAGCATAGCAGAATTTTGTACAGTTGATGATAGTAGGGCTTTTCTTTCACTGCTCAGATTCCAGTACCTGTGACATTTATATCTAAACTTTGGCATCAGAAGATAAAAGGGAAGTATTTGATTAAAAGAGTGAGAGGTGTGTGAAACTTCATGGTTAATTTCATTGTACACTTTGAACAATTAAATTAACATGGGCACAATCCTGTGTGCCAGGACAACAAGATAAAGTGGTCGGCTTCTCAAACAGAAGATCAGAAAACATTAAACACCTCATGGGGAGGAAGTTTCAGATCCTACATGCCACCACCGAGGAGATCCTGTTTCTAATGCCCACCAAATCAGCCTTAGGCAGGAAGCCTTGGTTTTGTCTTTGACTCCTCTCTCCTTTCCTCTCATATTCAGTCCATCTGATCATACCACTTCTCCCTTCACAACATTGCAAAAATAAGGACCTTCCTTTCTGTCCCTTCAGCAAAACTCTGGTTCAAGCCCGGATAATCTCTTGCTTTGATTGCTGCCATATTCATCTTTCTGGCCATCTGCTTTTTCACCTTGTTTCACTTATGTCTTGTCCAGGATTTTGCTGCCAAAATTAATCACTTCTCTCAGCACTCTGACCATGTGATGTTCCTCTGTAAATCCCTACACTGACTTCCTGTCCTCTTCCAGATCCTGCACAAGCTTTTCCTCTTCACCTTCAAAACTGTCAATGGCCTTGCCCCCTGCTTATTTCTTTGCTCCGAGATCCTAACTCATCCTTACTTTGACCTTCACTTGTCTAGTTTTGCCACCCTCAGCTTTCCAAGGGCCTCCATCTCCTCAAAACAATTGTCCTTTCTTCCTTGATGCCCAGAATGCCTCTATGAGATCACTAACTATTTCCTTTAGATCCTTCCTCAAACCTGTGAAACCTGTAGAACTACCCCTAGATCCATTACCCTATTTTCTGTGGAACCTGTAGAACTACCCCTAGATCCATTACCCTGTTGTAACTAAGCCTAAGTATGTGTTTCTGAAATCATCACATGTTCTTCCCCTGTTTACTTCTGCCTACATTTCCTCCCCTTCTTCCGTTGTTTCCCTTGTGTCTGGTTTTAGATTCTAAGACTCTTGGGACAGGGAACTGTCCTCCCATTCTTTGTAGAGCACCATACATGAAGACAGCATTATATGTGAATATAAAAATATAAAAATACATCTTTAATGGTATTCACCAGTACTTTGAATTGGGCCCAGAACCATATTGGGAGCCAATGATGTCTTGATATTGGAGTGATCTGCTCTGAATAGCTTGCCTGTGATACTAGTTTGGCAACATTGTGTACCAGCTGCAGTTTCCAGGCATTTTTCAGAGGCAGCCGCATGTAGGGTGCTTGGCATTAATCTAGTCTGGATGTAACCAATCTGTGCCCAGGTTGCCCTCTTCTAGGGACAGCTGCAGTTGACACACCACCCAAAGATTAGCAAAAGCACCTCTGGCTGCAGGATCAATATAACCTTCCAGGAGCAATGATACATCCAGAAATTCTCTTAGATTGCAAACATACACTAAAAGATTTTTACCTTTCTATTTATTTAACTGCAACCCTGATTGTTAATAGGGACTGGCCTGCGAGCTCATATTACGCCAGTACTTTTCCAGCTGCACTGGCTGCCAGTCCATTTCCGGGCCCGATTCAAAGTGCTGGTGTTAACATTCAGAGCCCTTAACGGCTTGGGGCCAGGTTACCTGAAGGATCGCCTCCTCCCATATGTGCCAGCCCGGACCTTAAGATCATCGTCAGTGGCCCTTCTCCGTGAGCCCCTGCCAAAGGAAGTGGGGCGGGTGGCTACTAGGAGGAGGGCTTTTTCTGCTGTGGCACCCCGGCTCTGGAATGAGCTTCCTAGTGAGGTTCGCCTGGCACCTACATTGTATTCCTTTCGGCGCCAGGTGGAGACCTTTTTATTTTCCCAGGCATTTTAGCGTTTTAGCTTTCTAAATTTTTAGCTTTGCTGTTTTAAATCTGTATTTTAAACTTCTGCACTGCTGCTAGGTTTTATTGTGGTTGTATTTTTATATTGTGGTTTTAATGTTCTATATATTTTAAATTGTTTTATTGTGTGTTGTTTGGTTTTAATTTTTGTGAACTGCCCAGAGAGCTTCAGTATTGGGTGGTATAGAAATAAATAAATAAATAAATAAATAAATAAATAAATGTAATAATAGCCTAATGCAATTGCAGTTGATCTGGATCACACAACCCAGTCCTATAGAAAATTAGGCATACCTAAGTCAGTTGAATTAATGGGACTTAGGCATGCTCAACTCTGCCTAGAATCAACCTGTTAGTAGGACAATGCTGCCTGGCCAAGGATACTCCAGTTATAACATCACATTTCACTTTAGGATTAAGATCCTAATTGTTTTCTTCAGTTTTCCAGCTACATGTTGAAAATTATATCACTGTAATACATAAATTAGCTTATCTTCTTTCTTCATAAACTCTTTTATATATTTATAATATTCTTTTAAAAAGTTATCTTAATTTATATTCCTTTTTCCAGTTATGCTTTTTATTAAAGATCATAACCATCGTAGACGATAGAAGAACATATGTGGCATTTGTAATGGTTCATGTGGTTTGTTCTTTTATTTACTACTGCTTCAAGCCTTAGAGGAGGTTAGAAGGGAAAGGCTCTAGCTCTGGGGAATTGGTGTTTTGTTTCAAAAGCCTCAACTGAAACTTATCTAAATGGTGTGTCAAGTGAAATGAGACAGCTACCAGCTGTCTGTTTGTCCGAAGGAATTATCAGCCAGAAAGAAGCTGCTATGCAGGTGCTTTTAATATCACCTGCTTGAGGTAGTGGATAGAATAACAGCTGACAGCATACTTTTCCCTTGTTTGCAAGAAACTGTAAAAAACTGATTTTGACCTCTCTCAAATTTCCTGTTAAAACTTTTCAGCTTCTGAAGTGCTAACCTTGGTTTGGTTAGGGTTTTAAAAAAATGAATAGAAACACGTATTTATGAACTGCTTTAGCAGCGTTTCACTAATCACATTCTAGGTGGTGACCAAGATACTATTCCAGTGGAGTACCACTCTCAAACTGTGCATTATTAAAGCCCTATTCAAGTTACATATCTATGGCGATGTTTCTAATAAATATTTATTTAATCAATGTATAGACCACTCACCATATTTTATTTGTTTATTTAATATTATTGTTAGACTGCTGTTAAGGGAAAAACCCTCACATCTTAAAAAACACATTGTAATGGTTTACAATACAAGATTAAAATACAAAACAGTTAAAAAAATTGAAAAAATAGCAATTAACAAACTGGGCAGCCGAATCAGTCAGGGAAGCCCTAGGTGAAGAAAGGGGTATTTAACTGGTACCTAACACACACCACAGTTGGGAATCCCCTGAATAACAACAGGGAAGGCATTCCACAAAGCGGACACAACCATAGAGAAGTTCTGCTTCTGGGTTGCCACTAGATGGCAATCTGTAGGACACAGTACAACAAGCAAAACTTTGTACACCCTTAACAATCACATGCGGCTACACTGGGGAACGTAATCCACCTGGTCCCAGGTCCTTCAGGGCTTCATATGCCAACAACAAGACCTTGAACTTGGCTTGGTAGCTAATAGCAGCCAATGCAGTTGTTTCAACTCCAGTGTTGCATGGCCAGATGCCACACTCAGCATCCTGGCCACCACATTCTGCATGAGCTGCAGCTTCTGGACCAAGCACAAGGGTAACCCAATATAAAATGCATTACAGTAATCTAAATGTGAGGTTACCAATGTATGGACTACAGTGGTCAGGCTATCCCTGTCCAGGAAAGGGTGGCATGCCAACTGAAGCTGGTAATAGGCACTCCTCATCACAGATATCATTTGGGCTTCTGATGACAACAATAAATCCAAGAAGAACCGCAAGTTACATATTTATTCTTTCTGAGGGAGGAAATTCTCTAATTTCTATATCTGGGAGCCACCCACCCATCGAGTTTCCATCTTGTTGGGATTCCATCTCAGTTCGTTAACCCATCACTACCCCAGGCACCAGTTCAGAACATGCATGACCTCTCCTGATTCAGATGTCACAGATTAATAGAACCAAATCTCCTAATGAACGCCCCCAGAGACTTCATATAGATGTTTAATAGCATTGGGGGCAGTTACCCAGGGCTAATTTCTGGAGCCATCTTTACAAGGTAGGAGTGGAACTACTGTAAAACAGTGCCCCCGATTTGTGGAGATGGTTCAGAAGAATGCCATGGTTAATGGTATTAAAAGCTGCTGAGAGATCAAGCAGGATCAACAGGGTCATATTCCCTCTGTCTCTCTCACACAGGGGGTGATCCATCAGTGCAGCCAAAGCCGATCCTGTCCAAAACCAGGCCTGAACCCAGGCCAAAATGGGTCAAGGTAATTGGCGTCCTCTAAGAATGTCTGCAATTGCACAGGCACCAGCCTTTCAGTTGCCCAAAAAGAGGATACTAGTGATGGGATGGTAACTGGTATAAACCTCTGGATCCAGGCTTTTTCAGGAGTGGACACATCACTGCCTCCTTCAGTGCAGTGGACACCACTCTATCACTTAAAGGTGCATTCACTACTTCCTGGATCCACCTGGCCAACCCCCTACCCCCAGTTAGCTTCAGGATGGGCAAGGGTCAAGAGAGCATGCTGTAGGCTACAAGCATCTTGTCCACATTCTCGGGCCTAAAAAAATTGGAACTGATCCAATATAACTAGGCCAGATGATACATTGGACACCTAACTAGATACTGTACAGAAAGCAGTGTTCAAGTCAGCATGAAGCCAAGCTTATCCTCAAAGTGCCTTGCAAAATGAAGTCAAAGTTGACAGCAGTCTATACAGCATAACTACTTTTTTTCATGTTCTCTAGATATTGGTGATCAGTGATTGAACTTCCAGGGCTTGCCTGTTAAGTACAGACAAACAAGATAGCCTTTATTCAAGTTTAGAGATACCAGAGTAGATTTCTGAGGACGTTTTCAGTGTTGTGTTTGAATGGGAAATCTTGACTTAAATTCGGCTTTCCAAAAATTAGACCAACTTCTGTTAAGGGATCTACAAGCTGTTGAATTGAACAGAAGCATTTCTGATTGATTCTGTCTAACTGAAAATGTGCATGTCTACACACACAGAAATTAATCCCATGAAAGAGATTACATTAATTCTGCAAACTTTAGGAATATTCTTGAATAGAATAATGGCAAATGTCGCACTGTTCTAACTAGATAAAAAGTATACAGTGAAACGCACCAACTATGTAATATGTCGTAGTTTGTGAGAGATTGACAACCCTTTAAATATAATTAACTTATGTGGATACAGAAGAGATCGTTATGCATACACCTGACTGTTATCCTTGCAGTTCAAAGAGATCATTAGAGGTATGGAGCACTCTTCAATTTAGCATTCTGTTTGTATGCTAGGTTAAGACCACAGCTTACTTGTACAGTAATACTACTGTTTTCCTTTAGCAATTGTCAATTATTCTTGCAGTAGGAGTGACTAACCTATGGGTTACATATAGTTGCCTGATACGTATATTAAGAATCTCAGTTTTCACATAAATCCTAAATCAGAAGGGCAATGAAAGACACAGAAACCAAGCAAATAAAAGTCTAATGTGAATTTTATTTTCAGTGCTCATTTTCTAAGGCAGACTAATTATTTTAAGGCCTAAATTATTAGTATGAAATTTCACTACAAAGATGCAATGAGAGGGTTTTTCTTCTATCTTTAACAGTTTAGAGCAGTTGGGATTAATACAATTTAATACCATTTAGATTTGGAGATTAATAATCCCAAAATACTGTAAAAACTATTAGCAAAGCCCTGCAAAAGATACTTACTAGGCATGCACTGTAAGAAGTACAGTACTCCCAGGAAAGTGCAAATAGGATTGCAACCTTACTTAATGTCTCCTTTTCTTGGATACAAATGTTAATGCATAATTATAAGCCAATACATCTCAGGAGTGATGTTTATGTTCACATGGTAAATAGTGCTTTGGAAATATAGCATTTCATCTTGTATTAATGCAAAAAGAAGGAGAAGGAGAAAAGAACCCCATCGTGAAGGTAAAGGCTACTTTTTGTACTTGTACAGGACAAACAGCTATATCCAATAATCATTAGCATTTCCTCATATTTACTCTGACAAGTATTCTGAAAGCTAATGGATATCAGTGTTTTTTTCCCAGAGTCAGAGAACATCTGAAGTATTCATGAAAACAATTCACACCATTTTACCCAAGTGAGGATGCCAATTACCATCTCTCCTGATACACACGTTGTCCATCACAACTTGCTTTCAAAATAACAATAAGAATATTGCTTACAACTTTCAATAACAATCTTCCAACAACAATCACAATCTCTTTTTAAAGGGTTTGTTAGCCCACACAACACACTGTTTCTAAACTCAGCAGGATTGTTTCTGAAATAGGATTGTAAAACATTCTGCCTTAGTAGCAGATACCACAGATTCTCTTTTCCCACCACCACACTATAGTGCACATACATCTGATCTTTAAGAAAGGAAACTCCCTTTTGTCTACAGTTGTAGCAGAAGACACGCCACTTCCAAGGTACTGCATACTTCACAAGTTACCTGGTGGTAAGGACAGAATTTATACACACACCCCTCAATTGGGTGCACACAGAAAAAGCTTTCCAACAGGAAGTTCGATCCCTTAAAGTACCGGGCATGCATAGAATGGACATTCCTGAGCACACACTGCTGGGTACATTTCTCCCTACTTTTAAATCAACTGGTATACCCCATGCAGCTTTAAAGCTGGATCATTATTGACCAGGAATTTTCTTGGAATCCTGACTTTTTCCTAAACCTGTAACTGAAGATTACTGGTCTCAAAAACCAATGTCAAAAAGAGAAAATCCACTTTAGCTACTGATTCCCCCCACTCTTATCATATAGCCCCTGATGTCCTGGCCCAGGGCCCTGTGGATGCATAAGGGGGAGGTAACAGCAGTCTTGGGGAAACCCCAAGGCTTGCAGAAGTACAAATTGTATTTAGAAAAAATCCTTAATCGGGGAACAAAACAACCCAATAAGAAATGAGCATGCTTAGTGTGTTGGAGTGGGGAGATGGAAAAACAGGGAGGAGAGAGAATTCTGAAAAAAGCCATGACTGCCTGGAGAAATCCAAACTACAACATTTTGTTGCAGCTCCCACTTGTTAACCCAGGCATAGAAAACCTCCTGCCTGAGGGATTACCCATCCAATCCATTACCTTCTTTCCTAGGCACCATCCTCTCTCCCAAGCAAAAGGTCTTATCACTCTCAGAGCTGGGGAAGGGGAAAGGGCTTATCTCCGATTTTCTGAAAATTCAAGATAAGCCCCTTTCCCTGCTTAGTGCTGAGAAAGGGAGTCTCTCAGTGCTGGCTAGGGAAATCCCCCTCCCTCCAGTGATCTGCATGGATCAGCTGAGGTGAGACTGGAAAGGGTGAGTGTCTGCGTGGATGAGAATGTGTTTGCATGCAAGCCAGTGGCCTCACCCATTGCTGGCCTACCCCACCCCCATGTCCTCACCCAGCCGCCAATTTGCCCCTTGGGCTGAAAATGTTTTCCCACTCCTCTGTTAAACTATAATATGTTCACTTATTAATCAATCAGACAATGCTTTGGAAATACATACAAAAATCCAATTAGCCTGTATTTCTCATAGCCCTTCCATGGAGGATGAGATGGTTTTTCATAAGCAATTACTATGACCTACAAAAAGACTTTCAAGAAGATTACGTCAAAACATTTTTCAAGAAAATTAAGTTACCTGATAAACTCTGCATTCTGGGAGTTCAGCTGGGGTGGGAAGAAGAGTAAGGGTCACATACATGCTTGCTAGGTCACCAGCAGTATCCATAAATTTAATTGCAGTGAGTGACCAGCAGGAAATTCTTTTTTAAAACAGTATCTGTGTATATCAGCAAGGTGAAAATATAGGAGCTGTGTGTTCTGCAGTGGTTCCTGTGGACTTCCAAATATGGTATGGCAGAGAATAAGGGCGAAGTTTCTTTTTTTGTTAAAAAGAACACAACAGCAACACTGGCCATACAGCTTTCAGAGGAACTCTTTCCTAATATGATTTCAGACTGATCGTTAGATTCTCATTATTCAACACCCGCAAAACTTTTTCTGGCTCAGACTTACTTTATGTAATCATCTGGAATTTCATATGGGCCTCTAGCCAATATTTTTCTAAATATATTTCCTAAAACAAAACTACTGTCTTTGTGTATGATAAGGGTAATGGTTTTCCCTAATGTCACAGTTGCCTCCTTAGGAACCCAAACCATGTTAAAAGCCTCTGTGTACAAAACTAACATTTACTGCTCAGGGATAGCCCAAGACATTTTGCTGCCTGAGACAGTAACAAAGCCTTCCCGCTACAGTAGTAATAGAAGACTAGAAGTAATAGGATCAAAAAATACAGGCTGAAGAATTCAAAACAAGAAAATGAACACCCTCAGGAGGAGATGCTGAAGTATATGGAGATAAAAGGAGAAATGAGGCAGTAGTATTACATCTGAAAACTAAGTATGAGCAGAACAATTTTTATCAATGAACTAAAAAACGTTTGAAGAAGGAATGGGTAAAAATAGGGAATCAGAAGTGGAAAAGAAGCATTGAAGTCAAGCAACAAAAGACTTAAAGCAGAAACACATTGTAGCACAACAGAAAGAGCAAGAGAAAAAGCAAACATTATATTGCAGAAAATTAGAATTTCAGATCTGCCCCAAACTCTCCAGAACTGAACTATAAAAGTAAGGTTTCACTGGGCCTAATAGAATTAAAATCAAGGATCACAGCAAAGAAAAGTAGAAGAGAACTAAGGAAAACATTGTATACTTAACAGACAAGGATCGAAAAAATGGAACTGAAAAAAAGAAAAAGTACACCGATAATCAATAGATACACAAAGACAGCCATGTTGGCCATAAGAAAAGAATCCAACATCCATATAGTGTAATACCTTTATTGGGTCAACTCAAAGATCACAAAAATGTGCAAGCTTTTGAGATCTCTAGATCTCTTCATGAGGCAAGATGTTACAAAAAGTAAGTTGGTGTGCTGGGGGAGGTGGGGGGGATAGGGAAAAAAAGTCTGACTAGTTGTAATCAGGATGTATGTATGATCAGATTCTAAAGATATGAAGGAGGAAAGGTTGCAGACATTCAAATAGAGCTCTTCTAGGTGATTCAATGGTTTCAGTGCCCCCTAGGACCACTGGGTAGAAGAAAGTCTCAGACAATTGTATATCCCCCATTTTTTAAAATATAAAATCAAGCCAAAACTGTCTCCATCCAGGGCAAACCAGATAGGTTCCTTGACTGATGGAAAACAGAAGTAGAGATCAAGTAGGAAGTCTTTATATTAACAAAGCTGGAGATATGCTCTGCCGAGTAAAAAAGAAAAAAGGTCAATAGAAGCCAAATCGGGTAGTTTTACCTGGTAGTTGGAGAGGATAATCCCTCAGAGAATTAAGTCCTAATTAATTTAGGCGGCATAAATCCTCTTCCTCCAGTGTAGGGTCCTGCTGTTGAATAGCTGAATTCAATATTCTCCAAGTTACACAATAACAAGAAAATAAGCAAAGGCAGCTCTTTTGGCCATAAGAAAAACTCTAAAATCTTTGAGTTGGTTGAATAAAGGTATTATGCTATATGGATTTTAGAATTTTTCTTATGGATTTTTCATAAGAAAATAATTTGGTTCACACAATCAAAACCGCCCACTGGGTTGTTTAAGGCATGGAGTGCTGTGGTGTATGCTGGCACGTCCCTAGCAGGATTTGCATATTCAGCGCCTGGCCACAGCTTGTTGTGTCATGCGAACCTGTGGACCTTGGGTTATGTGAGGGTTGTTAAGATTTAAGTCGAAAGAAATGTAGGATTTTAAAGATAATTTAGGAATATATTATTTACATTTTTGTTGTTGTTCAGTCGTTAAGTCGTGTCCGACTCTTCGTGACCCCATGGACCATAGCACGCCAGGCATTCCTGTCCTCCGCTCTCTCCCGGATCATGCTCAAGTTCAAATTCATTGCATCGGTGATGCTATCTAGCCATCTCATCCTCTGCTGTCCCCTTCTCCTTTTGCCTTCAATCTTTCCCAGCATCAGGGTCTTTTCCAGAGAGTTTTCTCTTTGCATTAGATGGCCTAAATATTTGAGCTTCAGCTTCAGTATCTGTCCTTCCAGTGAGCAGTCAGGGTTGATTTCCTTTAGGATGGACTGATTTGACCTCCTTGCAGTCCAAGGGACTCGTAAGAGTCTTCTCCAGCACCACAGTTCAAAAGCATCAGTTCTTCGGTGCTCAACCTTCCTTATAGTCCAGCTGTCACAGCCAAACGTTGCTACTGGGAAAACCATAGCTTTGATTATACGAACCTTTGTCGGTAAGGTGATGTCTCTGCTTCTTACTATGCTGTCTAGGTTTGCCATAGCTTTCCTCCCAAGGAGCACGTGTCTTTTAATTTCATGGCTGCAGTCACCGTCTGCGGTGATCTTGGAGCCCAAGAAAATAAAATCTGTCACTGCTTCCATTTCTTCCCCCAGTATATGCCAGGAAGTGATGGGGCCAGATGCCATGATCTTCGTTTTTGTAATGTTGAGTTTCAAACCAGCTTTTGCACTCTTCGCTTTCACCCTCAACAAGAGGCTCTTTAGATCCTCTTCGCTTTCTGCCATTAGGGTGGTATCGTCTGCGTATCTGAGGTTGTTGATAATTCTCCTGGCAATCTTAATTCCGACTTGTGATTCATCCAACCCAACGTTTCTCATGATGTACTCTGTATATAAATTAAATAAGCAGGGCGACAATATGCAGCCTTGTCGTATTCCTTTCCCAATTTGGAACCGGTTGTTCCATGTCCGGTTCTTACCGTTGCTTCTTGACCCTCGTACAGGTTTCTCAGGAGACAGGTAAGGTGGTCTGGTACTCCCATCTCTTTAAGAATTTGCCACAGTTTGTTGTGATCCACACAATCAAAGGATTTAGCGCGGTCAATGAAGCAGAAATAGATGTTTTTCTGGAATTCTCTTGCTTTCTCCATGATCCAGAGAATGTTGGCAATTTGATCTCTAGTTCCTCGGCTTCTTTGAAACCCAACTTGTACTTCCGGTAGTTCTCGGTTCACATACTGCTGAAGCCTAGCTTGTAGGATTTTGAGCATCACCTTGCTGGCATGTGAAATGAGCGCAATTGTACGGTAGTTTAAACACTCTTTGACATTGCCCTTCTTTGGAAATGGAATGTCAACTGACCTTTTCCAGTGTTGTGGCCGCTGTTGAGTGTTCCAAATTTGTTGGCATATTGAGTGCAGCACTTTAACAGCATCATCTTTTAGGATTTTAAATAGCTCAGCTGGAATACTGTCATCTCCGCTAGTTTTGTTGTTAGTAATGCTTCCTAAGGCCCACTTGACTTCACTCTCTAGGATGTCCAGCTGAAGTTCAGTGACCGCACTATCATGGCTGTCAGGGACATTCAGATCTTTCCTGTATAGTTCTTCTGTGTATTCTTTCCACCTCTTCTTAATCTCATCTGCTTCTGTTAGGTCCCTGCCTTCTTTGTCCTTTATCATGCCCATCTTTGCAGAAAACGTTCCCTTGAGATCTCCGATTTTCTTGAAGAGATCTCTAGTCTTTCCCATTCTGTTGTTTTCCTCGATTTCTTTGCATTGTTCATTTAAGAAGGCCTTCTTGTCTCTCCTTGCTATTCTCTGGAACTCTGTATTCAGTTGGATAGATCTTCCCCTTTCTCCCTTGCTTTTCGCTTCCCTTCTTTCCTCAGCTACTTGTAAAGCCTCATCAGACAGCCACTTGGCTTTCTTGCATTTCTTTTTCTTTGGTATGGATTTCATTGCTGCCTCCTGTACAATGTTACGGACCTCCGTCCATAGTTCCTCAGGCACTCTGTCTATCAGGTCTAATCCCTTAAATCTATTCCTCACCTCCACTGTATATTCATCAGGGATATGATTTAGGTCATACCTGAATGGTTTAGTGGTTTTCCCTACATTCTTCAATTTAAGCCAAAATTTTGCAACAAGAAGCTCATGATCTGAGCCACAATCAGCTCCCGGTCTTGTTTTTACTGACTGTACTTCATTTTGTACACCAAGGCCATGCTTGCCTGTTATCCTGGTGATTTCTTGACTTCCTGCTTTAGCATTCCAACCCCTATGATGAAAAGGACATCTTTTTTTTGGTGTTAGTTCTAGAAGGTGTTGTAGGTCTTCATAGAACCGATCAACCTCAGCTTCATCGGCCTCAGTGGTTGGGGCATAGACTTGAATTACTGTGATGTTGAATGGTTTACCTTGGATTCGTACTGAGATCATTCTATTGTTTTTGAGATTGTACCCCAGTACTGCTTTTCCCACCCTTTTATTGACTATGAGTGCTACTCCTTTTCTTCTAAGGGATTCTTGCCCACAGTAGTAGATATGATGGTCACCTGAATTAAATGCACCCATGCCTGTCGATTTTAGTTCGCTGATTCCCAAGATGTCAATGTTCAATCTTGCCATCTCATGTTTGACCACCTCCAGCTTACCTTGATTCATTGATCTTACATTCCAGGTTCCTAAACAATATTGTTCTTTATAGCATCGGATTTTCTTTTCACCACCAAACACATCTGCAGCTGAGTGTCCTTTCAGCTTTGGCCCAGTCACTTCACCCTTTCTGGCGCTACTTGGAAATACCCTCTGCTCTTCCCCAGTAGCGTATTGGACACCTTCCGACCTGAGGGGCTCATCTTCCGGCGTCATATCTTTTAGCCTTGTGATACGTTCAGTGGGGTTTTCTTGGCAAGAATCCTGGAGTGGGTTGCCATTTCCTTCTCCAGTGGACCACATTTTGTCAGAACTCTCTGCCATGACCTGTCCGTCTTGGGTGGCCCTGCACGGCATAGCTTATGGCTTCACTGAGTTACGCAAGCCCCTTCGCCACAACAAGGCAGTGATCCATGAAGGGGATTTACATTTTACTGTTACTCTATCATACAAATTTGCTTGGTTATATAAACAATGTACTCTTCACTATAAGCCCCACATTTTAGACACGCT
Source organism: Heloderma suspectum (assembly GCF_057233095.1). Taxonomy (NCBI): domain Eukaryota; kingdom Metazoa; phylum Chordata; class Lepidosauria; order Squamata; family Helodermatidae; genus Heloderma; species Heloderma suspectum. Next base: position 105,383,802 of record NC_139461.1, read on the forward strand.
GCTGAATAAGTCAGTTTTCCAAGTGAGACTCCTGAACTTCTGCTTTCAAGCATTATTGCTATTAAAGTGTTTCTTTTCAGTTTGAAACATGTATCAAACATTGTAAAGTTTTGTCCTCTTATTCCTTTCCATTGTTCTACTTTTTCAGTATCAAATATCAGTGTTTCTTATGCTGGACTTTGAAAGTTCCAGAGTGACACAGGTCCAGCTGAACATTGATACTCATGTTCTGAAGGTCATTGCCTTTTTTGTTAATTATATAGAATAGGGCTAGTTACATTGTGGTGGTTCTAGTAATCTCAAGAAATTACTTCATTTTTTGTAGACAAAATACTGAATTTAACAGGTTACATATTACTTAGTAGTATTATACACTTTCAGTGTTTGGTTCTTCTCAAGTTAACATCAATTTTTGTTTACTGTATTAGCGGAGATTGCATTTCCATGCTTTTAAATTGACCATGCCAATAAGGAAATGATTGCTCTTGCTGATACGTTTTTCATGTGTTCATTTAGAACAGTTTGCTCAGAACAACTATACTTTCTTAGTAGAAAATAATTCAGCATGAAGAAAATGTTAAGAATAATCATTGATGAATTATTTCACTTGAAACAGAATACTGAAATAAAGCTGTTTCTGAATCTCATGACATCAGCAGGTACTTCCTGAATGCTTATAGGCCCCTTCAATTCAATCGACTACTGTTTTTTGTAGTATAACTCCCTTAAGATTTTGTTGTAACTTGTCTGTTACTTTATGACTGACTTAAATGTCTATATTACTGAATTCTTTGTCAGTTGCTTAGTGAGGAAAAGTGGTATCTTATGTGGCACTAATGTGCTACAGTGGTTAAATGGTTGGACTAGGATTATGGAGACCCAGGTTCAAATCCCCACTCAGTCATAAAGGTCACTGCTTGACCTTGGACCAGTCAACATATCTCACCCTAAACTACCTCAAAGGATCATTGTGGGATATTATATTACTCCAATTATTCAAGTTTTGTGTTTTAGAGAGAGATCTTACATACTTCTTCACTTTTCACATTATTATATGTATGGGAGATGTGGAGTGCTAGATTCCTGGCAGGCACATCAGAATCAATAAATACTTTGTGGCAGTTCTTTATGCATTTTTCTTTGGAAATATGAATCATCATGGGTAAAAAGGTTTCCATTTATCCTTACTACAATAAGATTGTCATGCCCAGGCCCAAGGAATTATACCAGGGATCCCCAAACTTTTTGGACCCGTGGGCACATTTGGGAATTTGAGATACTGCTGTGGGAAACACCACAAAATGCCTGATCAGTGGATCACCACTTTGGCATCTACCTTTCACGTCTATGGATCTTAGGCTGCGTCTTATTCAGCAAAAACGTTTGCTTTGTGTCTATTGGACACCGCAGTGTCTCTCTAATAAGGGATTGTCTAGTTCAGCCAATTGCTGGCAGTGCAATACAGCTAATGCTTCTTTTAAACATATATTTTGGCAATATCCAGTAGTTGCTTCTTTTTGCAGGGAGGTTATTACACCAAAAAAAAAAATGTTCTAGAACAGTCTTTGATATTCACTGATGTACATGCTCTTTTAAATTGTTTATCTGCTTAATGGAAATTAACAAATGGTCAGCGTAAATGGCTTCTCTGCACCCTTTAGTCAGCTAAAAGACTAGTATTACAACATTGGAAAGATAAACACTCTCCTCCTATAAAGCAGTGGACTGAGGACCTTACAACACTTTCAGTATTTGAAAGGGTTGCATATGGATGTCATCTTCAAATGGATACTTATTTGGATGTTTGGTCCACTTTTGTTGCCACTCATGTATAATTGCAAGAAAGTTGTATGCATTTCATACAAATCCATGTATGTATATTAAAAACTGGAAAAAAATAAAGAAATTGAGTGCTTGCAGTCACCACGTTGAGGACCCCTGAATTATACAGTTGAGAGGGAGAGAGCATGATAACTCATTAAGCAAAATGAAAAGTTTCATTCTATGTTAATTGCCTTACAGATTGATTATGGCTTCTGGTTGAGTTGATCATTTGCATGACTATATTGACCCCAAAGTATTCATCTGGGTGCACAAACAGCTTGGCATTCCGCTGTCAGGATGGAATCCATATCATAATGGTTTCTTGATGGGAGCTGTATTAGCTGTAGGGTTTCTTTTTTCTGTCAGCAATTTTTTGCCAAGTTGGAGACACAAACCCGGCTAATTTCCACAACTGACATTTACATTTTCCCTTTGTAAACAAATGCTAAACTAGTGCTCATTAGAAGTTCTAATGGTCTCAAATCCTTTGATCTGATGATGTGGTTATATAACTTTCCAAATCAGACTATGGCAGCAATCAAATTATTGCACCCTGCTTTCTCTCTCCCTCCCTCTGCCATACCCTTCTCTCTATTTCCACCATAAGAACATAAGAGCCATGCTGAATCAGACTAAAGACCTATCTAGTATAGCATTCTGTTCTCACAGTGGCCAACCAGCTGCCTGTGGAAAACCCCCAAGTATTGCAATAGCACCTTCCTGCTCTTGTTCCCCTGCAACTGGTGTATAGAGGCGTGCTGCCACCAATACCAGAGGTAATATATATCCATATAATGACTAGTAGCCACTGACAGCCTTTTCCTCCATAAATGTGTCCCCCGGTAAAGCCATACAAACAACTACTGACCACATGCAGCCCTCATCTTAATTTCATGCAGGTGGCAAGGCCCTCAGGCACCTCAGCTCATAAAGTATAAACCTCCTACCCCCTTCAAATTCCTCTTAAGTGCTCCTCTTCTGGAAGAGCCACCTTACTTGGGGTATTCTTCCCCCCCCCTTCATTTCCATTAACCATTCTTATTGTCCTCTTCCCTCCCCTATCCTGGGCTTTCTTCCTTGTCTTTATTAAATCAAGAGCCAATCTTGAAGAATTCTGAAGAGGGGATGGTGGTATGTAAGATAAATTCTTAACTGTATTTTACTTCAAACAGCAGGGAAGAGGACTAATGTTTCTCCTCCTCACCTAACTCTTTAGGAAAAGTGGCTTCACATGGTTGCAGAAGAAGGAATCTAGGGCTACTTGGGTTTGTCAACTGCCAGTATCGAACAACGAAATGACAAGCTTTAATCAAAACAGAAGTTAATTGGGAGGAGGTGGAAGAGATAAATACTGTTTACTTATACAATTCTTTGTATGTTACCTCATTAGTAAACCCCATTGTGTTCAGTGGGGCTTACTACCAGAAAAGTGTACATAAGATAGCAGCCTCAGTTAGTTTTGTGGGGAGGTTTGCAGCCTGATCCTCTGCATGTTTACTCCGAAATAAGTTCTGAGTTGTGAGCATGGCACTATAGGCTTAATAAACTGTCCATCCCATTCTACTCTACACACTTGGCTACCCTTTCAGCCCAATCCTGTGCATGTTTTGTCATTTTCCTTTTTGCATGGCCTCTAGCTTCAGTGGTGAGGGAAAGATGCTTTGTACATGCTCAGGGGTAATTTGCCCATAATTTGACGCTATTATTAAAACAGACTACTTGGCTGAATCCTGGCAGTGTCTTGCAACACATTAAGTTAAGGGGAAGTGGAGGCAAGGAGAGCTTGGCTATAATAAGGAGGTGGTAGGGGAGGAAATGAGGAAAGATTGTTGTTTGGAGGGACATAGAATATATGTGATTTAGTTGTGGTGTTCTTGTAAAAGGTGTGGTAAGTGCATTTAGGAAACCGAGACATGCAACAGAGCTAAAAGATAAATGCAGGAGCACAGAGGTCAGGTCAGCAAGAACGTAGAGGGAGCCAAGAGAAAAGGGCATTGAGCAGAGAATGGCATGAGAGCAGTATAGAGGAGGCATGGACCAGAGGGCATGTGAGACAAGACACACGCACGTGGTATTTACCACCACCAGTTGAGATATCCACCACTGATCTTAGGAAATTTAGTGTTATCTACATTCTCCTGCTTCCACCTCTGCTATCATGGCTGTGCACCTAGATCTTCTACTTCTCCCTCCTACATTGAGAGAGTAATTCCTGCTGCTGTTAACACCTCATCAGTTGGCAGGGTCCAGCTAGCTCGGGGTACATACTTCTTCCGTACCACTACTGCTGACCTGCTTGCTTCACATTCCCAACATGGGAGGCTGGCAGGGATCCAGACTAGACAGCCCAGAGAAGAATATGGGGTAGGATTGCTATTCCAGATTTTGTACAGGCAGTGTCATCTGCACACACACCTTGCAAGCCTCCTCCTGCCCAGCACACACAAAATGAGCAATGGTTAAAAAAAAAAAAAAATACAGGGTAGAGAGGCTCCAGGGCAATGAGGCAGAATAATTTCTCTACTGGTTGACCTATCCCCAGTCTATCCAATGTTGCACAGGAAGCTGATAGTATAACAGGAAGACTTATATGTAATTTAGCTTAGCATTGTTCCTGTGGAAAGTATTTCCAGCTTTGCAGTAGCAGAAGGATAATAACAATATCCTTTTGGGGAGACAGCTGCTGCTTTTATTCGAAATACTGAATATTGTTACTCAGAGGTTTACAGTATTAACTATGTCATGAACATAGGAAGCTCCCATATACTGTGTCAGATCATGAGTCCATCTAGCCCCATATTGTCCACTCTGACTGGCAATGGCTCTTCAGTGTCCCACAAGTCTCCCCAGACCTGCTACCTGAGAACATTTTATAGGAACTTGGGATTTTATGCATGCAAAGCATGTGCTCTACAAGCAAGTTATAGCCCCTTCCTAGTCCTTGTAATGATTTGCATTCACACACAGATCCTATAAGAATATCTAATGCCTATAAGAAATAATTTCCTCATTCAAGTACTGTTGTTCGTATGTGCAGTTGTGTATAAAAATAGACAAGTAGAGGTGGGTATCTTGACACCACACAGCAAAATTAGTCTAGCTTGTTCATGTGAGTATAGTTGAAATAATTGGCTTAACAGCAGTTGTGTTCATCTTTAGCAGTATTCTGCAGTACAGGTTGTTTTACCCACAATGGCTTGGCATGTTGCCCGAATTCAGACATGCCAACTCATCATGGGTAAAGGGTATAGGGCAGCAAGCCACTTGACAAGAGCAGCAGAAAACCCCTGTCCCTCTTTCCCAGCAGAGCTGCAATTGCCATTTGGCACCTTGGAGGGGTTATTACCTTTCTCCCCTGCAGATCCCCCCTTACGATCAGATCCCCTTTTTTAAAAAAAATCCAATCCCCCCCCCCCCCCCGTAGACCATAGCAGGGGGTCTGTCTGGAGTAGCACATGTAGTGTTGTTTCTGTTATCTGCCAGGAAACTGAGATTGTTGTATGGAAGTATGAGACTTGAGATCTCTCTCTCTCTCTCTCTCTCTCTCTCTCTCTTCCTTTTGTAATTTCTGTGTTTTGGTTATAATGTTCTTTATTTGACAGTTTCTGGAAATATCGTTAAGGGCTGGTCCACATATGTATGTATCTTGTTAGATATTTGATTCTCAGTGATTAGCTGTCTGCCTAAATTATCTTCAGTGAAATGTCCTGTGTAATGAGGTGGTATGAAACCTCTGCCTGTGTTGTGCATGTTGTGATGGCAGTTTTATATATACAAGTCATCAGTTGATGATACAGTTATCCATCCTGATCCGTCTCTGATCATGTGCAATTAGTCACATCAACAGGTGACTTTTTGCCCAGATGGGGTTGAGCATTCCCAATCTGCTTCAAAAGATACAACAAGTGGCTTCAACGGGATCTTAATGAGCATTACAGTGTAGATGTGAACACCCAACCAGGTGCTAATTTGTATCTTCTGCAATCATGGAAGCTTGCTTTCTCACACTTCGTTCTGGATCAGGGCATTGTTGTGATGAAATGAGCATGTGATGAGCCATATGGTGGCATTCAAAATGAGGTTACTATTAACTTCAAAATGCTTTAAACAGGGTTGATTTGATTTAAATCAAATTGATTTAAATCATGAGTTACATCACTTTTCTGAAGGACTCAATTTTAATGATTTAAATCACAGTTTAACTCACTAGTGAGGAATATTCTATTTAATCATCATTTTTAGTAGAAGCACATTATTGTTTAATATAACCTTATTAGATATTCAGAGATGTAGATTTCATTAGACGGTAGGTACAGACTAAGCAATTATTCTGAATTGTTTAGAGATTAATTTTCATCAAAAGTGGGATGATAATTTGGTCATTTTAGTACTAAAGCAGAATGAATTTGTGAAGCCATTCAGGAGATGAACCAGCTCCAACTGTTCAATTAATCATGATACTTTTGTCATGATGTGCCAAAATCACCACACCAAACAAGCTTTTAATTGTATGAATAAGATCGTTATTCTTCTGGTTAGTTTTCTTCAACAAACAGCAATTGCATTGATATCCTCCTCCTTGTTCAGATCTACTCCATCTCTCCAAATTCTCTATTCACTGACATCCTCTATATTTGCACTTAGAGAAAGGCAGGGCCTTGAGAGAGTGAGAGAAAGAGAATGCACTTCTGTGTACCACCTGCAGTGCAGAGTAGGACTGATCAGGTTATCTCACATCTCCATAAACTGTTAACATATTCATAAAATATAGGAGTTGTATAATTAATGTTCATGATGATATCTTTGACCTAGGCTGCTTTTTTACTAATTGTTTTAAGATAATTTCAAGATCTGATTTAAATAAAAACAATTTAATTTTTTTAAAATCTATTTTTTTCATTTTTAAAAAAATCACTGATTTTTATCAACCTTGGCTTTAAAAGGGCTTATGGTACAAGTAGCAAGAACTGCAGAAAAGGATGGGAAACAATAGGTTCACTCTTTCACATTGTTTTGGAGATGTTCAGTTATTCAGAGATGCTTCAGAGGTTTAAAACATTAAATCCAAAAAAACTGGTGTTATATATTGATTTCTCCATGATTGTTTATTTAGGATTCTTAGTAAGGCTACATAATTGAAATTTATTTACCGCTGCAAGGTTAATGTATAAGTAGGTGCTGGAAATCTAGAAATTACTTATCTGTTGATAAATGGCTGCGTAAGATTTGAGATATATTCAGTATCTGTCAGAAAAATGCAGGGTTTTCCAAATTAACTTCTCTTTTTGCAGTGAATTTACATACTAAATATGATGTTTAAGATTTCTAAGCTATATTGACTACATTTTAGGAAATCCCATTACTTTTATTGTTTTATCACACCCTATTTCTTTTTTTAAAGTTCAGTTTACCATAAAAAACATTTTGATAACCTTTGAAAATGCAGGAATGCTTCAGAGAGGCATCCTTAAAAAGCAGATGGGCAGTGACAAAGAGTCAGTTTAGGTGTTCCATTTAGCCTGCCTCACAAGCACTGGTAGTAGGTAAGTCAGGCTTGTACATAACCTCTTCAAATGATCAGTCAGGAGAGCTTTTGTAGCTTTATTTCTTAGCAGTCCACATATACCTAAGCTAGTCTGTCTTTGCAGGCTGCAGACCGGAAGGTTGGCAGGACAGCAGTTTGAGACCCAAGTGCCGTGTGACGGAGTGAGCTCCCGTCTTCAGTCCCAGCTCCTGCCAACCTAGCAGTTCGAAAGCAAGAAATTGCAAGTAGATAAATAGGTACCGCTTCGGCGGGAAAGGTAACAGCGTTCCGTGCACCTCGGTGTTCAGTCATGCCGGCCACATGACAATGGAAGCGTCTTCGGACAGCGCTGGCTCTTCGGCTTAGAAATGGATATGAGCACCACACCCCAGAGTCGGACACGACTGGTTGGGGACACCTTTACCTTTAAAAAAAATATTTTTGAGGGCTAGTAACTTCTGAAGACTTCAAGGCTGGGTTAAATGGTAGGGCTTTCTAGCCTGCCATTGAATTCTTAACTCTTCATATGATGAAAAACAAACAGAACCTGTGGCAAAGATGGCTTACCATTGGGGTACCAGAGATAAAGATGTTAATTGGTGGGGGCATGTCCACTGTCAATATGAATGGTTTTCAAAATGGACTGAAAGGGTGTGAAAGTATGAAAACTCTCATAGAAAAGTCCACTTAAAGAGAGTTGTTGAGAAAGTAAAACCAAAATCTTGAAATCCTTAATAAAATACCCGAAAGGAAGACCTGTGTTTGTGTGTGTGTGTGTGTGTGTGTGTGTGTGTGAGAGGGGGGGGGGAGGAGAGAGAGGGAGGGAGAATACAAACAATAATGAGACAGTGGCAGTGATTAAGCTAGTTGCCACTGCCAGAAATCATGCCTATTAACATTGTGATCTTTTCTTATCTTGAAGAAATTGAGGGCAGGGATGTGTGGAATATTCAATTTTTCATGTAATAGTAACTGGGGCTGTTCACATGACACGGTAGCCCGTGATGGGTGACTAGCCATGCAGGGTTGGTTGTTTGGTGCCACCCTGGCATGAATGGGAAACATGCAGGTAAGTGGATAGTTTTAACCCTTCTTTCCCCCACTCCCATTTGTGCCAGGCTGGCGCAACACCCTAAGGGGGTCTCCTGTTTGGGCACCCATTCCCCTGCATCCCATCTTTTCCATAATTTGTTTTAATTTCTTCATGCTGATCTTGCTCAAGATTGGAATGAAGCCATTTTTTTAAAGTGCCCTATATCTTGTGAAGACTCAGGGACCCTGGCACAGGGAGGGGGGCATACACCCCCTCCCACCCTTCCTCGTGCTGGGCTTCCTGCTTCTTCATAAGAAAGTGAGTGGTCTTTATGGGGACTGGATACAGGCTATCCTCGCCTGCAACCCTTTATGTTTAGCAAGAGCAATATGCGGTGGGGGGGAGCCATTATCCTTCAGTTTTGTGTGGATGCGCATGTGCGCAACAGCACAAACCTGAAGAAAAATAGAATGAAAAGAAAAGCCCCATTTGTGCACATTCCCTGGGCATGGGGAAGTGTACAAAAATGGAACTAGGAAATTTTTTTAAAAGGGGATCCGATTGCAGTTAGAGCCAGGAAGGGGGAGAAAGGGTGGGTGATAACCCCTCCAAGGTGCCATTTGGGCACCTTTGGAGGGGCTGTCACTGGCAAGGGGAAAAAGGCATGGGCAGCAGCTTAGCCACAATAGCAAATGGTGATTGCAGCTCTGCTGGGAAAGAGGGGAAGGGGTTTCTGCTGATCTGGCTGAGTGGCTTGCTGCCCTATGCCCTTTACCCATGGTGAGTTGGCATGTCTGGGTTTGGCTAACACGCCAACCCATTGTGGGTAAAACAACCCCTACTGCACACCATGCATTCTCAGGGTGGGTTGTTTGGGAAAAACAACCCACCCTGAGAGGAACTGTCTGGGTTCAGACAACATGTTAACCAATGATAGTTTGTTCCAGAAAACAAGCAATCATTGGTTGGCATGTCATGCGAACCCAGTCCCTGACATTCTTGATATAACTTTTGGGAGAATACAACTCTTCATATTGACAATTACAATGTTCCTATCGAGTTGTGTCATTAGTGGCAGAATGACATCTCCATCTTTGTGAAGGCAACTTGTAAAACTTCAGACTTTAGGGTACAGAGAATATGAATCTGCACAGTTTATGACAACATTAAGCTTCCATACCATATCACACAAACATCTCATTTCATGTGTAAGAAACTCTTGTATTTTGTAATACAAAATTTGCTCCTAAATGGAGGAAGAGAAGTCAGCTTTGGAAAAAAAAACTGCATTTTTCCTGAACAAGAAGAATATGGCAGCACATTGACTGCTGGGTTTGTGATTTTTTTAAAGTTTTTTTTAAAAAATCAGTAATTGATCCATGCTAGACACAACATGTTGAAAGTAATGAGTGGCAATAGGAAAGGCTAACTCACCTCAAGAATGTTTGTATATTGTAGGTTTACTTTGTCGTAAGCATGCAGCAGATTAATTGGAAAGTATCATCCAGGTGCTAAACAAGCTCTGCAAATTATTTTTACAATTATTAATGCATTAATATATATAGAAAGGGGCCGCGGTGGCTTAGTGGTTAAGACACTGAACTGCAGACTGGAAGGTTCGAGACCCAAGTGCTGCGTGATGGAGTGAGCTCCCATCTTCAGTCCCAGCTCCTGCCAACCTAGCAGTTCGAAAGCAAGAAATTGCAAGTAGATAAATAGGTACCGCCTCAGCGGGAAAGGTAACAGCGTTCCGTGCACATCGGTGTTCAGTCATGCCGGCCACATGACCACGGAAGCGTCTTCGGACAGCGCTGGCTCTTCGGCTTAGAAACGGGGATGAGCACCGCACCCTAGAGTCGGACACGACTGGTTGGGGACACCTTTACCTTTACCTTTTTATATATAGAAAACAGTATTTATGACTTTTCCAGCTGCATGAATATTTACTTTGATCTCATTGAGAAACACTGTTTTGCTCAATAACTACCAGCCATTCCTTCTGGAAAGTTCTGAATACTCATATCCTGTTCACTGGAAGTGAAGACTACTTTATCCAAAAGAACTTGTTTGTAGATAAATGTGCATAGGATTGCAGTCTTAGCCTTCAGTAAGCGATCTTGCTTAGTACCCTTGTAAATGTTCAGAGTACAGAAACAGAAATCTCTCTTACCTCTAAACAGACATAATTCTGCTTTACAAAAGGCATGTGAACAGTATTTAGATTATAATCCTAGGGTGTATAAAACCTGTATTGTATGTTTTGCTTGATCTTATTATAGCATTTAGTTAGTTTGGGTACTTGTTCTTGGATTTCAGAATGGGAAACAATTTAAATAAAATGTTTAAATTGTTGTTTTCTTTTTCTTGGGAGATTTTAATTCACTAACGTCCTTGATTTAAAATCAGTGCTCCCTGGGAGATTATCATCATATGAACAGACAATGAGACTAGTACCTTCTATTACAGAGGTCAACATAATATCAAAACTATAGCATTAGCCATCTTGTAGATTTCTGGGAGTTGAGCAGATACATTTCTTCTCAAAATCTTATTGATGTGTTTTGTTTTTTGGTAGAGAAAAAATGGCTTTCCTAAGTCAAATAAAAATCCAAAGAGCTTTCTCAATAGAGACACTTATAACGTTTATAGAGTGTTCTAATGGTTTTAGACATTAACTATATTCTCATTTTTTTAATGCTTTCTGGTTATGCGGATGATACATTGACAATCCTCTTCTGCCGCTTTGAATTTCCATTCCACAGAAAACTACCAAAGGTAGGTGACTTTTTTTATTTTCCTCATTTTGCTTTTTATTCTGTCAAAATGCAGATCATTTGCTCACGATGATATAAAATATATGCTTTAAAGCTATTTCTACTTCACATTCAAATCATAGAATCATAGAATAGTAGGGTTGGAAGGGGCCTACAAGGCCATTGAGTCCAACCCCCTGCTCAGTGCAGGAATCCAAGTCAGAGCATCCCTGACAGATGGCTGTCCAGCTTCGTCTTGAATGCCACCAGTGTGGGAGAGCCCACTACCTCCCTAGGTAATTGGTTCCATTGTCATATTGCTCTAACAGTCAGGACGTTTTTCCTGATGTTCAGCCGGAATCTGGCTTCCTGTCACTTGAGCCCATTATTCCTTGTCCTGCACTCTGGGATGACTGAGAAGAGATGTTGGCCTTCCTCTCTGTGACAACCTTTCAAGTACTTGAAGAGCACTATCATCTCTCCCCTCAGTCTTCTCTTCTCAAGGCTAAACATGCCCAGTTCTTGCCGTCTGTCTTCATAGGGCTTTGTTTCCAGTCCCCTGATCATCTTTGTTGCCCTCCTCTGAACCCTCTCCAGTTTGTCTGCATCCTTCTTAAAATGTGGTGCCCAGAACTGGACACAGTACTCCAGATGAGGCCTAACCAGTGCTGAGTAGAGGGGAACCAGTACTTCATGTGATTTGGAAGCTGTACTTCTATTAATGCAGCCCAAAAGAGCATTGGCCTTTTTTGCAGCCACATGACATTGTTGGCTCATATTCAGCTTGTGATCGACAACAATTCCAAGATCCTTCTCGCTTGTAGTGTTGTTGAGCCACGTATCCCCCATCTTGTAACTGTGCATTTGGTTTCTTTTTCCAAGGTGCAGAACTTGGCATTTATCCCTATTCAATGTCATTCTGCTGTTTTCTGCCCAGCACTGCAGTCTATCAAGATCACTTTGAATTTCGTTTCTGTCTTCCAAAGTATTCGCTATCCCACCCAATTTTGTGTCATCTGCAAATTTGATCAGCATTCCCTGCACCTCCTCCTCCAAGTCATTCATAAAAATGTGGAAGAGCACTGGGCCCAGGACTGAGCCCTGCGGTACCCCACTCATTACCTCTCCCCAGTTTGAGAAGGTCCCACTGATAAGCACTCTTTGAGTCTGATTCTGTAGCCAACTGTGGATCCACCAGATCGTTGTTTCATCTAGCCCACTTTGAGCTAGTTTGCTCATCAGGATATCATGGGGCACTTTGTCGAAAGCTTTGCTGAAGTCGAGGTATATGATGTCTACAGCATTCTCACGGTCCACAAGGGAGATGACTTGATCAAAAAATGAGATCAAATTTGTCTGGCAGGACATGTTCTTGACAAATAGATGTTGGCTTTGAGTAATCACTGCATTGTTTTCAAGGTGCTTCCAGATGGATTGCTTTATCATCTGCTCCAGAATTTTCCCTGGGATTGATGTCAGACTGACTGGTCTGTAGTTCCCAGGTTCCTCCTTTTTACCCTTTTTGAAGATAGGGACAACATTAGCCCTCCTCCAGTCATCTGGCACTTCCCCCGTCCTCCATGATTTCTCAAAGAGAATAGACAGCGGTTCTGAGAGTTCTTCTGCCAGTTCCTTTATTACTCTAGGACGCAGTTCATCTGGCCCTGGAGATTTGAACTCATTCAAAGTAATTAGGTGTTCCTTGACCATATGCCTATCGATCTCAAGCTGCAATCCTGCCCCTTCAGCCTGTACTTCGCCTTTGCCAGGGGGGTCATAGACCCTCTTTTGGGAGAAGACTGAGCCAAAATAGGAATTGAGCACCTCTGCCTTTTCTTTGTCATCTGTTATCATTTTGCCATCCTTATTTAATAGCTGAACCACCATTTCTTTCCTCTGCCTTTTACTATGCACATAGCTGAAGAAAGCCTTTTTGTTGCTTTTAGCATCCCTCGCTAACGTCAGTTTGTTCTCAGCTTTAGCCTTCCTGACGCCATCCCTGCAATTCTGTGCTACCTGCCTGTACTCTTCCTTTGTTACTTGGCCCTCTTTCCACTTCCTATATGTGTCCTTTTTTGTTTGCAGGTCATCTCTAACCTTTTTGTGAAGCCACATTGATGTCAGCGTGGAAACTGAGCCGATAGAACCCCAGAGCAGTTCTGATTCTGAGGAGGATCAGCAATCCATGGGAGAGGAGCCAGATCATCCCTCACAGGCACAGCAGCTGGAAGAGATTCCTCCTGCTGGCATTCCTGAGATAGATAGTGATCCTAACAGTGAGAAAGTGTGGGAACGGGGCTTGCTAGACGCTCGATGCAGATGCAGGGAGCGACAAGCGATGGAGGGCGCGGAAAGGAGGTGTAGCGCCTGTTTGGCGCACAAGCAATGGCCACCTCCCGTGAACCCAAAGGAAAGAGGGAGGATCTCTCCCTAGCCCATAAGTTCAGGGTCTTCAAGTGACTCTCCTTCAAACGGGGATCAACTGCCTACTCGGAGCATAGGCCACTCTGCTGTTCCTTGCTTAGTTGCTGGTGATTAGCATCTGAAAGCGTCATTAAGTTGTAAAAGGATTAAAGCCTTGAAAAGAAATCTTTCGTCTGTGTCTTGAATTGGCTATTGCAGTCTACTGAAAGAGGCCGCCAGGGCACTCCTGACAATTGGCTTCTTCTGTTGTCTTCCACCTTTCTTCTTGTTGGAATTGTTTGTAATTGTGCCTTGAGAATTTCCTTTTTTAAAACCTCCCACCCATCTTGGACTTCTTTTCTCATTAGCGTTGCTTGCCATGGGACCTTACTGATCATTGTTCTGAGTTTATTAAAATCAGCTTTCCTAAAATCCAGGGTACGCGTTCGACTGCACTCAGCTTTTTGCTTCCTTTAGAACCAAGAACTCAAGTACAACATGGTCGCTTTCCCCCAGAGTTCCTGTAACTACAAGTAGCATCAGAAAGAATGAAGCGGCTGGGCCAAAGCCGAAAGGACACTCAGCTGTGGATGTGTCTGGTGGTGAAAAGAAAGTCCGATGCTGTAAAGAACAATATTGTTTAGGAACCTGGAATGTCAGATCAATGAATCAAGGTAAGCTGGAGGTGGTCAAACATGAGATGGCAAGATTGAACATAGACATCTTGGGAATCAGCGAACTGAAATGGACAAGCATGGGCGAATTTAATTCAGGTGACCATCATATCTACTACTGTGGGCAAGAATCCCTTAGAAGAAGTGGAGTAGCATTCATAGTCAGCAAAAGGGTGGGAAAAGCAGTACTGGGGTACAATTTCAAAAACGATAGAATGATCTCAGTACGAATCCAAGGCAAACCATTCAACATCACAGTAATTCAAGTCTATGCCCCAACCACTGAGGCCGAAGAAGCTGAGGTTGATCGGTTCTATGAAGACCTACAACACCTTCTATAACTAACACTCAAAAAAGATGTCCTCTTCATCATAGGGGATTGGAACGCTAAAGTAGGAAGTCAAGAAATCACCAGGATAACAGGCAAGCATGGCCTTGGTGTACAAAATGAAGCAGGACAAAAGCTAATAGAGTTTTGCCAAGAGAGCACGCTGATCATAGCAAACACTCTTTTCCAACGGCACAAGAGGCGACTCTACACATGGACATCACCAGATGGTCAATATCGAAATCGGATTGATTATGTCCTTTGCAGCCAAAGATGGAGAAGCTCCATACAGTCAGTAAAAACAAGACCTGGAGCTGACTGTGGCTCAGATCATGAGCTGCTTCTTGCAAAATTTCGGCTGAAATTGAAGAACGTAGGGAAAACCACTAAACCATTCAGGTATGACCTAAATCATATCCCTGATGAATATACAGTGGAGGTGAGGAATAGATTTCAGGGATTAGACCTGATAGACAGAGTGCCTGAGGAACTATGGACAGAGGTCCGTAACATTGTTCAGGAGGCAGCAACTAAATCCATCCCCAAGAAAAAGAAATGCAAGAAAGCAAAGAGGCTGTCTGATGAGGCTTTACAAGTAGCTGAGGAAAGAAGGGAAGCGAAAAGCAAGGGAGAAAGGGGAAGATCTATCCAACTGAATACAGAGTTCCAGAGAATAGCAAGGAGAGACAAGAAGGCCTTCTTGAAAGAGCAACGCAAAGAAATCGAGGAAAACAATAGAATGGGAAAGACTAGAGATCTCTTCAAGAAAATCGGAGATATTCAGGGAACATTTTGTGCAAAGACGGGCATGATAAAGGACAAAGGAGGCAGGGACCTAACAGAAGCAGATGAGATTAAGAAGAGGTGGCAAGAATACAGAGAAGAACTATACAGGAAAGATCTGAATGTCCCTGGTAGCCATGATAGTGCGGTCACTGAACTTCAGCTGGACATCCTAGAGAGTGAAGTCAAGTGGGCCTTAGGAAGCATTAGTAACAACAAAGCTAGCGGAGATGACAGTATTCTAGGTGAGCTATTTAAGATCCGAAAAGATGATGCTGTTAAAGTGCTGCACTCAATATGCCAACAAATTTGGAACACTCAACAGTGGCCGCAAGACTGGAAAAGGTCAGTTTACATTCCAATTCCAAAGAAGGGCAATGCCAAAGAGTGTTCAAACTACCTTACAATTGCGCTCATTTCACATGCCAGCAAGGTTATGCTCAAAATCCTACAAGCTAGGCTTCAGCAGCATGTGAACTGAGAACTACTGGAAGTACAAGCTGGGTTTCAAAGAGGCAAAGGAACTGGAGATCAAGTCACCAACATTCACTGGATCATGGAGAAAGCAAGAGAATTCCAGAAAAACGTCTATTTCTGCTTCATTGACTACGCTAAGGCCTTTGATTGTGTGGATCACAACAAACTGTGGCAAATTCTTAAAGAGATGGGAGTACCAGACCACCTTACCTGTCTCCTGAGAAACCTGTACGAAGGTCAAGAAGCAACAGTAAGAACCGGACATGGAACAACCGATTGGTTCAAAATTGGGAAAGGAGTACGACAAGGCTGTATATTGTCGCCCTGCTTATTTAACTTATATGCAGAGTACATCATGAGAAACGCCGGGTTGGATGAATCACAGGTCGGAATTAAGATTGCCGGAAGAATTATCAACAACCTCAGATATGCAGACGATACCACCGTAATGGCAGAAAGCGAAGAGGATCTAAAGGATCCTCTAAAGAAGCGAAGAGGATCTTGTTGAGGGTGAAAGTGGAGAGTGCAAAAGCTGGGTTGAAACTCAACATTGCAAAAATGAAGATCATGGCATCTGGCCCCATCACCTCCTGGCATATACTGGGGGAAGAAATGGAAGCAGTGACAGATTTTATTTTCTTGGGCTCCAAGATCACCACAGACGGTGACTGTAGCCATGAAATTAAAAGACGCTTGCTCCTTGGGAGGAAAGCTATGGCACATCTAGACAGCATAGTAAGAAGCAGAGACATCAGCTTGCCAACAAAGGTCCGTCTAATCAAAGCTATGGTTTTCCCAGTAGCAATGTTTGGCTGTGAGAGCTGGACTATAAGGAAGGCTGAGCGCCGAAGAATTGATGCTTTCGAACTGTGGTGCTGGAGAAGACTCTTACAAGTCCCTTGGACTGCAAGGAGGTCAGATCAGTCGATCCTAAAGGAAATCAACCCTGACTGCTCATTGGAAGGACAGATATTGAAGCTGAAGCTCAAATATTTTGGCCACTTAATGCGAAGAGAAAAGCCACTGGAGAAGACCCTGATGCTGAGAAAGATTGAAGGCAAAAGGAGAAGGGGATGGCAGAGGATGAGATGGCTAGATAGCATCACCGATGCAATGAATATGAACTTGAGCACACTCCAGTAGGAAGCGCAGGATAGGAAGGCCTGGCATGCTATGGTCCATGGGGTCACGAAGAGTCGGACACGACTGAACGACTGAACAACAACAAGAACCAAGAACTCAAGTACAACATGGTCGCTTTCCCCCAGAGTTCCTGTAACTGCTACTTTATCCACTAAGTCATCTCTGTGGGTTAGGATCAAGTCAAGGATAGCTGATCCTCTAGTTCCTTCCTCTACTTTCTGTAGGAGGAAGTTATCCTCCACACAAGTCAGGAATTTCCTGGAGGGGCCATGTTTTGCAGAATTTGTCTCCCAACCAATATCAGGGAAATTGAAGTCCCCCATTACTACTACATCATGCCTCCTTAAAACACTGGCTATTTGCTTTTCAAAAGTTTCATCCTCGTCTTCTCCTTGATTGGGTGGCCGGTAGTAGACTCCGATCATCAGGTTCCTTTTATTCTTTGCTCCATTTATTTTGATCCAGATGCTCTCAATGGGGCTTCCAAGCTCATCCTCCTGTATTTCTGTGCAGAGATATGTATTTTTCACATACAGTGCAACCCCACTTCCCTTTCTGTTCCTCCTGTTCTTTTTGAACAATTTATATCCTTCAATTGCTGTATTCCAGTCATGAGAGTCATCCCACCAAGTCTCAGTTATACCTATCAAGTCATAATTCCCTCTTGTATTAAGAGTTCAAGTTCGTTCTGTTTGTTTCCCATACTCTGGCCATTAGTATATAGACATCGAAGACCATGTGCTTCATGGTCTGGCTTTCTTCCTACATGTGTCTGAAGACTATTATTGGGAGGTATCAGAGCTGTTCTCTCCATTGTAGTGCATGAGCCTACATCCATTGTTACCCCCAACTTTACATCTCCCTTCCCCATAGGATTCAGTTTAAAGCCCTCCTGATGAAGTTCTTCATGCTGTGGCCAAACACATTCTTCCCAGCTTTTGTGAGGTGCAACCCATCCCTTGCCAACAGCCCATCTTCCAGGAAGTATAGCCCATGGTCCCAGAATCCAAATCTCTCACGTCGGCACCACCTTTGTAGCCAGTCATTCACCCGGAGTATTTTTCGTTCCCTTTCTATCCCTCTTCTAACTACTGGAAGGATGGATGAGAAAACTATCTGGGCCCCAAAGTTCTTGAGTTTCCTTCCCAAAGCTTCAAAGTCTGATGTGATTTCTCTGTAGCTCCGCTTGGCGGTATCATTTGTTCCCATATGGATGAGAAGAAAGGGATACCTGTCAGTGGGCTTTATGAGTGCAGGCAACCTTTCAGTCACGTCTCTAATCCGTCCTTCCAGGAGACAACATACCTGGCGAGTCCACGGGTCTTCGCAACATAGTTGGGTCTTGATCCCACGCAGCAAGGAGTCTCCCACTACTACCACTCTTCTTGTCGTTGTATGCCTTGGTTTCATCGCTTCTGTTTGACTGACCTTCAGCCTCTTGCTCACTCTTATGTAGGTTCCCCTGTGATTCTTCCTCTGCAGGCTGTCCTCCAGTCTCATCCGCAAGTACCTGGAATTGGTTCCACAGCTCCACTGTTTCCACTGGTGCAGAGTGGCGTCTAGTTCTTCTTCTCCTAACTGTCACCCTTTTCCAAGGAGTATCCTCTACTCCATTTTTTTTCATCTCAGCATTTCCCACTACTGCCTCATCTTGCTGTTGCTCTTCAAGCTTCTGGTCTTCCCTTTGCTGCTGTAGTTCCCCCATTCTGTCCAAGAACTCTTTGTGTTCTCTTATTCCCCAGAGGGTCTACAGTTGCCACTCCAGTCCACTTACTTTTTCTTCCAGCAGCATGATCAGCTTGCACTTGTTGCAGGTGTAGGCCATGTTGTTCTCAGGCAAGAAAACAAACATTGCACACACCTTGCAGGTCACCACCACTGGAGAGTCGTGTCCTTCCATAGCCTCTTTTCCCTTTTTGTGTCTAGCTTTGTGATTGTTCTAGACTAGCCTGTGCCTGCTCCTCTACTCAGTAGAGGTTAAAAGCAGAGTCCCACTGGTGTGGAAGTGTGTGTTACAAATAAATTAAATTATTACAAATAAATGAAAAAAAGTTAGTTAAAAACTAAAATGAAAATAAAAAATAAAAAAATGTTAGGGGCCTCCCCTTGACCTCCTCTGCCGAACTCCCCTGGCCAACTCCTGTTTGCTCCCCCTGTCTGCTCGCTCTGGTCACTCGCTCTCTGGTCGCTTGCTTGCTTCTGTAGTCCCTGGACCAGCTGGAGCAGCTTGCTCTGCTCTGCTCAGCTGGGAAACAGGATACAGTGGGTTTGTAAAAATTAGTGGTTTTGTATTCTAATGTGACTTAGAGCAACTGCCTGCACTATTTCTATCTGACAAGCTCTTAAATCAGGTGCACAGAAAAAATTTGAAAACAGTTAAGTAGGTCTGTCTTTGTAACATGAGAAATTACATGCATATCTGGCTCATTGACAGTCAAAATGAGACTGAGGTGCATATTCTAAGAGTCCACTTTGTCAGATATATGCACTGGATTGTCCATATGTCACTCAGGGTCAGTTCGGATGTTCATTAACATAGTAATAAGCTACATGTATGTTGGATGTAGGTCTCCAGGTTGCACCTGCATGCAGGAAGTAATGGGACTGGTGTATGCATATGTGTAAATAACTTGAATTTTGCTTTGCTTTCACTTGTTTTGGTGTGTGTGTGTGTATGTGTGTGTGTGTAGGCTTTGGGACAACTGTGTGTACATTCATATACCTGGATTGGATTCTTCCTCTAGGAGGTGGAAAGCACACATAATCTTAATATTCATGTCCATATTCCACCACATGCAGAAAGGGTAGCTGAGGGCCAGAGATGTGATATGGAATATCCATGATGAGATCTGTCAAAATTGGCTTTGTTTTTTCATCTGTAAAATTGCCATGGTGGGTGTTTTTATTGGAGTAGCAACTCAGGGGAAGGGAATCCTTCATCCTTTCTCTTGAACAGCTCTCCCAATTTAAGTTGTACTTTCTTGAAGCTGCTGTCATTCTGCTGAAGGAAGAAAACATAGGTACAATACAAGTAACCATATTTTTCCCCTGGTAGAGCTAATGGCACTTTGGGTACAGGGACTTAATTTGGTAAACACTGCAGATGGAGAAACACTCCCTCAAATCTGGTGCTTTGATAAAAATCAGAACTCCTCATGTTTTAAAAATGTGTGTGCTTTTAAGAAAGAATGGATCTCCTGCATTATGTGAGTTTGATTTTGAGAAGTTCTCAGTGTAGAAAGAAAGGAGTTGGGTTTGGATGCAGGGAGTTTTTATGATAATCAACATCTGAACTCTCTATAGACGTGAGTCTTTAGCCATTTGTGGCTGTTTCTCTAAACGTAGTTAGAAAGAAGATTCTAGGAAGTAGTAATTAAATTGCTTATTAAATACATACCATATATTGATAGAGTAATAAGCCTATTAATCAGAATTCTGATACTAGGAAATGAATAACAGCTTATTTTGCTTTAGTGCATTGCTGAATTAGATTAAATTATAGCAACACTTGTTATAAGAATAGCATATAAGGAGCATCCTGGATAGTATATGGGATATGAATTCTGTTGAGTCTCTGTCCACTGCCGATTTACAGTGAGACTCCCAAGCCAGATGGGCCAGACGAGAGCTGCCTGCTCTGCTTGCAGTGCATACCTTATACACCACACATCTGTTGTGTTAGTGCTCACTATAGAACTGTTTACCCAATTGAAATGAGATGCTGATTATTCTTCAGACAGAGATTTTTAAGATGAATTTGAAGCCCTTCTTTGAATTTGAGAATTTAATGGTAACATTTGGGAGGAAAGAGTGTTCTCAGGTATGTGGTGATGTCATCAACAGCAGCGTTCTAGTTAAGCCACCTCTGTGTGTGTGTGTGTGTGTGTGTGTGTGTGTGTATTCCTCAAATTTTCTGAAAGCTGAAAAAAAATTGGGACTAAATTAGCTAGAGATAATGAGACTTTTTTCCTAGACATTTTTTCTACATTTGTCATCTCAGTAGTACTATGAATTGCCAGTGTCTTCAAAAATCTAATGAATGAACTCAACTGTCTAGCTTTTCTTTGAAAGACATACATATAGTAGTGCTGGATGATTATTTAAATCTATCCCAACCTGAGTTCAGGCCTGGTTCCATCTGAGATGGAAACAGCCTTGGCCACCCTAGTAGATCACTTATGCTGGGGAATGGATGGCAAGAGTGACCATGTTGGTTCTCCTGGATCTCTCAGTGGCTTTCAGTACCATCTAACATGGTATCCTTCTGGATCGTTCATCCAGGCAAGGCATGGGGGCACTAGATTAATAGTTTCAGAAATAGTTTCGTGCTTGGGGACTTCTGTTCTACCCCATGGCCATTGGTCTGAGGGGTGGAGCAGGGTTTCATCTTGTCCCCTATGCTTTTCAATATCTGCATGAAACTGCTGGGGGAGGTTTGGGCTGAAGTGCTATCAATATGTGGATTAGACTCAGTTCTACCTCTCATTTCCATGTTATGACCTGAAGGAAGCTGTTAAACTCTTGAACTGGTGTCTTGAGGCAGTGTTGGGATGGATGAGGGCAAACACATTGAAACTTAATCCAGACAAGATGGAGGTACCATGGGCAGGAAAATTGACCAATCTGGAATACATTTGTTTTTAGAACAACTGCAGACTATATGTGAACTACACTGAAAGAATGGTACTTTCACTACTGTTGTTGGTCGTTAGCTTTCAGGAGTATATAAAGTTGAAAGTGTCATATTCCAGATAAGAAAGCAAATAGGTGAAATAATCAGAGAAAAATATGAGAGTAAATTCAAATATTTGAATTAGTTTTTTCAAACCTGCAGATACAATTGTTTTGCTATTCAAACTTAATGTTTTACATTCTTATGCAGGTGTTTGCCTTTGATTACTGCTTCTGGTCTATGGATGAATCAAACACTGCAAAATATGCAGGTATAATTTTTCACTGCCACTAAAATTA